>NC_068915.1:51925000-52550000 GCF_023091745.1 Budorcas taxicolor | reverse complement strand
TCTGCCTGTGATGTACGAGACCAGGGTTCAATCCAGGACACCAGGGTTCAATCCCTGGGTCAGGAAGATCTTCTGGAGAAGGGAATGGCAACCCACTCCAGTATTCTTGCCTGGAGAATTCCATGAATGGAGAAGCCTGGTGGGCTACATACAGTTCATGGGATTGTAAAGAGTCAGACTCGATTGAGCAACTAACAAACACTAAAAACTGAATGCATAAATAATCCCAATGCATGGCCAAATAAGGGATTTTGAGGCAAATTGTGTGCTTTTAATTGAGTATAACCAGTTTATTTTAATTTTGGGAGTCACAGGCTAATTGTAAATGTCTTCTTTGAAGCTAAATGGAGTTATAATCTCCTTGAGAACAGGAATCAGGGTGATTTCCTTCATTCTCAGCACCAAGCCTATTAAATTCAAACAGAACATCTGACTGAATTCTAGTTTAATCATACTGAAATAAAGAATATGCTAAATCCATTTGGTTCTTAGATATATGTTTCCTAAAAGAAAATTCTTGACTAATGAAGATAATTATTACAACAGATTGTCACTAAAAGAAATTTTGTTTGAGTTTATGGGGTGTAGCACTTAACATTACTTGTCTAATTAAGAAGCAACACTTTAGACCTATTAGATGGGGATTTTCGCATATCCATGATGTCATGGACAAAATGATATTAAAGCTATTTTCTAGATCTAAGCTTATATGCTTTTAAACAAATCTTGAAGCATCAATGGAAGTCTCTCAACAAATACATGAAAATAGATATGTTTGGCTGAATTTGTTGTAGCAAATTGATATGAAGAAAATGAAAAGATATTTCTAATATTTCTGGAAACTCTTACACTGAATGACTCAAAGACTTTGACTTTTAATTTATGAAGCTTATTATGAGCCATGTGCCAAGAAGGAAGTCATAGTTACCATTTAGCATTGGAGTATTATGAAAATTATTTGCCTATAAGGGTGATTTTTTTTAAAGATATATTTTAGCAAAGGGAAACATATTCAAAGATGCATAAATAAAACATTTCCACCTAAGTGAGTAGTAGTATAAAAAAATGATTCACAAAACTCATAAAATTGATGTCAAATCAAGAAAATGTTCCATTCAGTAACGCAATGAAATACTCTGTGAGAAAATAATTTAATTAAAGTGGTGCATGCTCAGTCACTTCAGGCATTTTCTGCTCTTTTGTGACCCCAGGGACTGTAGCCCGCCAGCCACTTCTGTGCATGGGGTTCTCCAGGCAAGAATACTGGAGTGGTTTGCCATGCCCTCCTCCAGGGGATCTTCCCCACCCAGGCATTGAACCTGCATCTCCTGTGTCTCCTGCATTGCAGGCAGATTCTTTACCCACTGAACCATCTAGGAAGCAATTAAAATGGTATAATTAGTTAATTCACATATCATTTTTCTTACAACTTATTTTAAATTATTACTTTCTTTAAGTGGTAACTTCTGCGTTTATAACCAAAAATAAACTTGAAGGGAAAAAAAAAAAAAAGTAGATATTGGTAATGTTTTTCACTTACAGTTACAAAGGAAGGTTATTTGTTGAAATAAGAAGGGAAAATATGTCAGTTGTTTATCCTTTTATTTTTTCAATTCCTTAACAAATATTTGAGCATTTGCTATTTTTCAAGTCCCTTTATACTCCCTGAAGAAACATTGTGTTATGAGCTTTAGTGACAAACACCCAGACAAGGGAACCATATTTTCAACAAATGTAAAAAAAAAATGTTACAGCTCTAGAGGTTAGAAAAAAGTTTTACTTTCTTCACTGAAATTGAAAAGAAGGTCACTAACACAAATGTGGTTTTCATGGTTTATCACAAACTTTGTGGCTTCCCAGGTGGCTCAGTGAAATTCAGGAGATGCAAGAGACGGGGGTCTGATCCTTGGTTCAGAAGATCCTCTGGAGGAAGGCATGGAAACCCACTCCAGCATTCTTGCCTGGAGAATACCATGGGCAGAGGAGCCTGGTGGGTTATAGTCCACAGGGTCTCAAAGAATCAGACACAACTGAAGCGACTGAGCATGCACATGAACTTCGAGTTGCATAAGGTGGAAAGAAATGGACTGATATCTGTAGAAGGGTGGGAAGATCCATGTTTTCAGTTTCCAGTGTGTTGAATGACTATAGAAAAATGGGGTATTGAGGAAAAAACTGGAACACTGAAATGAGTTAGTCAGAGAGCACAATGTATAGGACTGACATTATGAGAGGAGAGTAAAGTTACTGCAGAGAAAAAATGTAGGCTGTGAGCAAGTGGGTAGTTGAAGTGAGGGTAGAGAGAACATCATTGAAGGAGAAATGGGAAAGGAAGTAAGTCAGACTTTGGAACATCTGCTTTATAGACTTTGAAATCATCAATATTTCTATAGATCTCTTCATTACACTTAAATGCCAAATGCTAAAAATCCAATCCTTTGCTCCTAATTTTGATTGTATCTACTATTCATGTAGATCACTGACTCAGTGGATTTGAGTTAACTCCGGGAGACATGGAGGACCAGGGGAGCCTGATGTGCTACAATCCATGGGGTTGGAAAAAGTCAAACATGACTTCGTGATTAAACAACAATTCATGTACAATTCATGTACATTACATAAAATTTTGATTTATAATGCTATATGCATATTTCCTTTAAGATAACTTCAAAATAATGTCATACAAACTATTGTGTATCAGATTGAGTCTAGAATGACAAATGTTTTCATCTCTTTTAAATTTATACTTACATAATTAATATAGTAGTGTAAAGCAATGATGTCCAGTAGAAATATAATGTGAAACACATATATAACTTAAATTTTTTGATTAGCCACATTTAAAGATGTAAAATAAAATAGGCAATATATAATATACAATAAAGTAATAATATATTTAACTCAATAGAGCCAAAATATTATCCCTTCTGTACTCAATCAATATAAAAATCACTAGTGATGGTTTACATTTTTCTTTGATTATTTGTGTGCTTCTTGAATGTCATATATTTTATATACAACCAGCATATCATAATTTAGACCAACACCCTTTAAAGGGTTTAATCTCCAAATGTGATTGTTGGCTATGATAGTAAACAGAAACAAGTCCAAATATCATGTTTGATATTATTTTAAGTATAAATATAAATGATGAGTCATTATATGTTTTATTTGTTTCATTTGTATGTTCTAACTAATATTGAAACATTTGATTTATCCATGAAAAGGAAAGAGAGAAAGAAGAAAGAAGGAAAAAACGACATCTTGTATGCATAGTGCATCCAGGTGAATTAATCAAATAAGTTTATTTAAACCTTGATTGCCTCTATTTTTACCAGACCTTAATTACATCAATAATCTATTCCACTAGAGCTAGTTTTATTTACTCTATCCTTTTCTAATCCATAGTGACAGAATAAAAATGGCTTTGCATCTTTGCATCTTTTCATTCATAGCATTAGCTTTCTTTTTTTTTTTATTCTGTACCTCAATTTAAAATAGAAAATACTATGAAGATTGTACGTCAATACAAAGTAATGAAATAAGCTAGATGTATTCCAATTTAGTGGTTGAATGAAGATTTTTCTACTTAAAAGCCACCCCTTGATTTTAAATCATTGAATGTTAATTTGGTGAGATTATTTTGGGACACATTGGCTTTACACATTTTAATTTGGTTGTAAATTGAATAAATGGTCATTCAGGTTTTGCCTCAGTGTTTTAACATGAGAATCCTATAATTGGTAAAATTATAAATGGTGAGAGCAAACTTCAGCCTCCTGAGAAATCTGTATGCAGGTCAAGAAGTAACAGTTAGAACTGGACCAGGAAAAACAGACTGGTTCCAAATCAGGAAAAGAGTATGCCAAAGCTGTATATTGTCACCCTGTTTATATAATTTACATGCAGGGCACACCATGTGAAATGCTGGGCTGGATGAAGTACAAGCTGGAATCAAGATTTCCAGGAAAAACATCAATAACCTCTCTTACACAGATGACAGTTATGCAGACACGTAGATGACACCACCCTTATGGCAAAAAGTGAAGAGAAACTAAAGAGTCTCTTGATGAAAGTTAAAGAGGAGAGTGAAAAAGTTGGCTTAAAACTCAATATGCAGGAAACTAAGATCATGACATTCAGTCCCATCACCTCATGGCAAAGAGATGGGGAAACAATGGAAACAGTGAGAGACTTTATTTTGGAGGGTTCCAAAACCTAGATAGCATATTCAAAAGCAGAGACATTACTTTGCCGACGAAGGTCCGTTTAGTCAAGGCTATGGTTTTTCCAGTAGTCATGTATGGATGTGAGAGTTGGACTGTGAAGAAAGCTGAGCGCTGAAGAATTGATGCTTTTGAATTGTGGTGTTGGAGAAGACTCTTGAGAGTCCCTTGGACTGCAAGGAGATCCAACCAGTCCATTCTAAATATCAACCCTGGGATTTCTTTGGAAGGAATGATGCTAAAGCTGAAACTCCAGTACTTTGACCACCTAATGAGAAGAGTTGACTCATTGGAAAAGACTCTGATGCTGGGAGGGATTGTGGGCAGGAGGAGAAGGGGACGACAGAGGATGAGATGGCTGGATGGCATCACTGACTGGATGGATATGAGTTTAAGCAAGCTCTGGGAGTTGGTGATGGACAGGTAAGCCTGGCGTGCTGCAGTTCATGGGGTTGCAAAGAGTCAGACACGATTGAGTGACTGAACTGAACCTTCAGCTCAGTCATGCTCTGTTATGTAAAGCATGTATGATAACACATTTCTCCAGTATACTTATTTCCAGTGTCCTAGGTCCTTTTTTGAGACATTATTCATGAAAAGCCTCTGTAAGGTTGACTGCTATCTTTATTATTTGAATATTTTCCAAATGTTTTCTTCCAAAGCCCATCAAATTGTTTGATTCCATTGTTTAGATGTTAGATATCTTTAGAGAGGCATCCTAGATTTTTCAGTTTAGATGGCATTATTTACTAAAGGCTTTGTATCACTTCACTGTTCTCTTGAGTAATCTAAATATGAGTACTGCTGACAACTTAGAGTCCTGGCATCTTTCTCATGTCTGGCTTCTGTGCAGTGGTTCCACAGTTACTCACATTACAGCTTCTCTCCTTGTTATTCACCACTGCTTCCAAGGAAGGTGACTTGACCTCTGCAAGGTATGGAGTCGAAGAAGAATGAATTCACATTGATGTAAGAGGCATGTGCTACATGAAGACCAAGACTGCTACAGCTTTAGATAAAGTCCTCTTAAAATATGTATATATGAAAGGTTTACAGCACATGCATATTAGGTAGCTTTTCAGGCATTTAATATTAAAAAGTGATACATCAACCAAGTCTGAAGATACAAATAGAATGCATGTTCTGTGGGCTTCTTTGCCTGTGACATGATATTTATTTCACACTTTTTCCTTTACATTCTTTCATCAGTATCTTAAAAATCTTTACATTTAAAAGCTGCCCTTAAAAATTGTTTACAATGTACCACTTCTATTTCTCCAGCCAAGAGTGAGCAACTGCTCAACTGTTTACCAGATCTCTGATACTTTTCCAGGCTTTTTTTTTTTTTTTTTTTTTTTTTGCAACATTCATGAATGTTCCACATGAAAGGAGGAAATGAATAAATTTAGAAATAAAACTAAGAAAAATACTCACATATGGTCCTTCAACCTCTTTTTTTTTTAAAAAAATTATTTATTTAAATTGGAGGTGCACATCCTAATTTTTTGTGTAAATGTTTTAGCTTCTTTTAGTTCAGTTCAATTCAGTTACGTTGCTCAGTTGTGTCCTACTCTTTGCAACCCAATGGACTGCCTCACCCCAGGCCTCCTTGTTCATCACCAACTCCTGGAGTCTACTCAAACTCATGTCCACTGAGTTAGTGATGCCATCCAAACATCTCATCCTCCTCTATCGTCCCCTTCTCCTCCCACCTTCAATCTTTCCCAGAATCAGGATCTTTTCAGATGAGTCAGTTCTTCACTTCAGGTGGCTAAAATATTGGAGTTTCAGAGTTAGCATGTCTTTCCAATAAGATTGGATTGATTTCTTTTAGGATTGACTGCTTGGATCTCCTTGCAGTCCAAGGGACTCTCAAGAGTCTTCTCCAACACCACAGTTCAAAAGCACCACTTCTTCACTGTTCAGCTCTTTATAGTCTAATTCTCACATCCATAAACGACTACTGGAAAAACCATAGCTTTAACTAGACAGACCTTCGTTGACAAAATAAGTCTCTGCTTTTTAATATGCTCTCTAGGTTGGACATAACGTTAGTAGTTTCTTTTAAGACTTTGTACAAAGTAGAAAACTTTGAATAGCCTAGGCTCTTAGTAAATATTTCACATAAATTGGTGTGAAATGGCATTGAACCTCAGGATCCCTGCCATTCTGGTATTGTTCAGTGAAGTTAACAGTGCTAAGTTTATATCTAGGACATGCATTGGGAAATTATCAAGTAGATTGTTTGCCTTTGTTTCCTTCCTGTGTTAGATTCATGTGGTCTCTCTTCTAAATCTTGGTACAGTCTTTCTCTTGACCTTTGGTTTCCTGGTACAACCTTGAAATTCAATACTTCTTTCAAACAAAATTAAAATAAATGTATACAAACTTCACAATTTCTTGTTACTAACTATTAGAAACAGTGTATCTGTGTGGACTAATTTGCACCAAAGGTGGGGGAGGGTCTGAAGGTTGAATTAACATTTAAAATTTGCTTTTAATTGATATTAGTTAGATTAATCAAATTTCTGAGAGTACAATTTTAGTAAAAAATTGTTGTTGTTGTTGACTTTATATCTGATACATTCAAAAGTCTCAGATTGTACCAGACACCCTTATTCTCAATATCTGATATAGTTATAGCTGTCATGTACCTTTGAAAATGCAGTGAAATAATAAGAAAACCCTGAAATTTTATAACATTAGATAAAATAAAGTAACCTATTATTTCTTCAAATATAGTATACATTGGAAGCTAAATTTATAAACTCACCAGATTCAAAAAACGATTTTTTTTAATGTCAATTCAACTCAATAAAACAGAAACAATTTTAAAAACCTATGAAGACATGTCATGGGATTTAATGGACCTATAAGCAAACTAATGACCCCAAACAGTATTTTTTTCTTATATATGATAAAATTATTGTCTTAAACCATGGGTAAAAGCATAGCCATCTAAGGCTCAAAATTAACTTGCATATTAGTTAGGATTTTATTATGCTAAATTTGAATGCTGTTGTACTAGCTACTCCAGAGTTTTCTGGACTCATCATTCATAACAAAAATATCACACCTTTAATCCACTTGGACATTGAAGATTTGGAGTAGGTACTAAAGTTAGAAAGTATTTGCTTTCTTAGTAAAACTGAACAGGTTTAGGGAGGCAACCCTTCTGTCTTCAGCATCAACTCTAGCTACGCTGAAGCCACTAAGCATCAAACATTCATGTTTAAATACTTAATCTCAAAATACGGTATGAAATGATATTCATATGGACGGCATTATAATGCTGTGTCGGTCTTGATACTCTTAAAATAGTTACAATGACTTCACCCCACTCAACCACCTATAGTCTGAGTTGATTTGCCAATTCTGACCACCTAGTAACATATTGTCAATGACAAACATAAATGGACACTACTTACTATAATAGGAAAGAGGGTCCAGCATGAATTGAACTCGGAACTGTAAAACAAAAGGCTGGAAACTTTTAACACTGTTCTCTGCTAAGGGAAAGGCACTGTGACCTGGCTACCAGCTTTTGTCACTGGTGCTTAGCCAGAGGAAAAACAACCTTCTCCTATCTTTATGACAAAAGGTAATTGAAGCAAGGTGCCATATCATTCCCTAAGGAATGAGAGATTCTAAGAGTCATCTCCCTGAATATTTGCTTAGGTTACAAAGAACCAGTTCTCTAGGTACTTGAGGAAACAGTTTTGAGTAAAAGATTTACATCTGAAAGGACAGAGAAAGGATTTAAAATTTCAAGATTTCTAAAGTAATGACTCCAAGAAGGAATTCAGAGATTGATCTGGTTATCACCAAGTTTGGCTGGAACAAACAGCTTTTCCTGGCAGCACTGAACTTTTTCAGGCAGGCAGGGAGGGGAGGGATTGTAGGAACTTGGGATCATCCTTGAGTCAAGGCTTTAAGCTGCTGGAAACTGCTCAACTCTGGTCAGGGCTCTATTTACAGAGGTTTGAACATAACCACTATCTGCTGGGAGTTGTGCAGTTGACAATATTTTAAGTATTTATTATTTTTCCTATCATAACTTTGTATTTGATTGGTATATCTCAATTTTTGTTATGGATTATAACTATAAAACACAAAGTGAAAGTGGTAATGGGTTCAATATAAGGTAATAAATTTGTTAATACATACACTAGACCAGGCTTCCCTGGTGGCTCAATGGTTAAGAATCCACCTGCAATGCAGGAGACTTGCAGGGAACATGAGTTCAATCCCTGGGTCTGGAAGATTCCCTGGAGAAGGAAATCGCAACCCACTCCAGTATTCTTGCTTGGGAAATCCTATGGACAGCAAAGCTTGGCAGACTGCAGATTATGGGGTTGCAAAGAGTCGGGCACAACTAAAAAACCACCACCAATATTTTTTCCATTTTTTTCCCCTGGTGTATTTGTTTGATTAAATAGTGTATTAATCAAATTATTATTTTTAGGTAAAATTGCAGATCAGTTTATATATTTTTATCCTGCCAATGTGTATTTGTGTGTCCTTAGGAAAACAGATTCATTATAGCATAGGGACCAATGATTGACAGGAATAGTGCAGGATTCTAAACAAAACTCCTAATTAAGTCATTGTGTGAACTGAGGAAATATTGTTAGTGTTAATGCCTCTGCTATTTGACCCAATAGAGGAGAAATTAGATTAAATGATTTCTTGACTATACTTGTAGCCTCAAAACTCAGTGAATCTATGAGTCTAATTTAACGAGTTTATCAATCCTCTTTACATACCATATGTATACTAAAAGTTGTGTGAAAGGCCAGAAGAGGCACTGTTTTCCCAAACTTTCAGAAGTAAAGCATTACGAATTTATGGACAATGCCTTCTGTGGTAATTTCTCACTTAAGAGTAATAGAGGTCAGTTACAGGGTAACCTGAATTCCTTCAATTATTTGGAACATTCCGTTCTGCACTACGCATGAGGTGAGGTGAAGTCGCTCAGTCGTGCCCTACTCTTTGCGATCTCGTGGACTGTAGCCCACCAGGCTCCTCTGTCCATGGGATTCTCCAGGCAAAAATACTGGAGTGGGTCGCCATTTCCTTCTCCAGGGGATCTTCCCGACCCAGGGATAGAACCCAGGTCTCCCACATTGGAGGCAGATGCTTTAACCTCTGAGCCACCAGGGAAGCCCGCACTACCCATACATGACATAATTTATTTTCAAGTCAGTTATTACTCAGTTCTTTGTTTAGTCATTTTTATTCCACAACTTTTAAAAAATTTGCGATTTGTTCCACAATATTTTATCGAATAAACACATAGAAACACTTTAACATTAATGGTAGTTCATATTTGTCACAACTATATATACTTAGGAACACAAAAATTAATATCTATGACATAAAATGTAGATAATTGCCCAATTAAATCCACTTTGGTCTTTTTTTTTTTTTCCAATTAACCAAATAAGAAAGTTATTTTACTGATTTCATTTTCAATATTTCCCTCATTTGTCAGGGCTTAAAATATATCTATATACATATGTATATACTATTTTTTAGTAGCATGCATTATTTTGGATTTAAAAAGCCATACATCTTCCTTGAAGAGCATTAGGAAAATATGGCAAACGTAAAGCAAGGATATTTCCAATAAAATATTAATAAAAAGACATAGCATATCATTAACCATTAAAATCTTTATATTATATCCATTCCCAGTATAATATTTTCAACTCAAGAGAAGCAATCTGCAGAACATTTATATACCATCAGCTAAAGAATGAGAACTAGAATCATTTTAGTGAGACAGATCCAAATAGAAGGCCCTCTAAGGCATATATCTGATATGTCAATCCATTCTGTATATGTGTGCCCAGATTTTAACACAGCTGTAAAATATTTTTTTACTTACATGAATTTCTCAGTGTCTCATTTCCAATCTTTAAGCATCCATATTTAAGCCCATCAAGTTGTAATACTCTCTCTTGGATATTTCCTTCAACTTGGCCCTGTCTGTGTGTGTTGGGTATTGTTTATAAATTACCATTCAGCTTTACTTGAATCACCATTGCTTCCTTCCTTCTAAAACAAGCCTTCTTATATATGATTCTCAGAACTGGACTATGGACAAGAGGTTTAATAAATATATTTTTCTAAGGGTCTAATGATGAAACTCTGTTTTCCAAAGAGGAAAATGAGGTTGTGAAACAAATAAAAAAAGCAAAGAACTTTTTATTCCCTGGGATAAGATGTAATTTCACCAGAAACTGAGTTCAAGGAGCTTTAGAAAATCACATAAAATCAAAAATAACAGTTCCCTTGGCATATCTTCTTAACAAAGGTTTGGATAAGGCGGTGGGTTTGTGATGCTGCCCATTTCATTTAGACAGATTTAAAATAATCAAAACCAGGCATATATCATATTTTGTAATTACATTTATATATACTTTCATTTGTTTTTCTCTTTTAATCTTGGTGTTTTCTGAAGATCCGAGTGTGCCTTTGGAGGAAAAGTCATATAATACATGTTAGGAGATAAAATACCAAAAAAAAAAAAAAAAAAAAAAAACCCAAACCCATCAGAAGACACTCAAAATAATAAAGAAGGACATAGTTTGGACTGCATATTTCTTTTGGAATTATTACTGTAGTTCACAGTAATTTAATATTAAAGACAATATAAAAAACATGAAACTTTTAGTTTATTTTATTTTCCTGAGAGGTGTCTATGTTCTCTTATAATATTTGGTGCAAAATTATAATATTTATTATGTGTATAACATAACTATGTTTCCAATAACTTTGTTAGGTTAAGAGTATAAAAATTAATAACCTTGCTAAAATGAAGTCAGGAGGCCAGAAGGGGGAGCTCTCATTCAAGTACCACTTGACCTCCTTACAGATCTCAACAAGAAGAGATACACATTGCATTTTTAGTATGAAGTGATATTATTACCACCAGTAGAAGGAAGAAATATTTTTTTCCCCTGGCAACAGCTCAGCCAACCAGAGACTGTCACAACTCAGCCAATGAAAAGCTACTATGCTTTGGACTCCCAGTTTTCTTCAATGGGCTTTTTGTTATAAACAGCCCCTCCCAACTTCTGCTCCTCTATAAAATAGTCACCTTTGTTTCACTGATTGCATATTTTTTGCCATAGTGGCCCAAATTATAATTTTCTGCTCTCTAGTAAATCTATTTTGCTAATAAATTCAGTGATTGTTTCATTTTTTAAGGTTAACAGGAGCTTGAGTGTGGACCTCATTTACTTAAAAATAATATATTAACTATGACTATCATGAAATAGTACATGCTAAGTTGGCAGAGGAACCAGAGATCAAATTGCCAACATCCACTGGATCATTGAAAAAGCAAGAGAGTTCCAGAAAAACATCTATTTCTGCTTGAATGACTATGCCAAAGCCTTTAACAGTGTGGATCACAATAAACTGTAGAAAATTCTGAGAGAGATGGGAATACCAGACCACCTGACCTGTCTCTTGAGAAACCTATATGCAGGTCAGGAAAGCAGCAGTTAGAACTGGACATGGAACAACAGACTGGTTCCAAATAGGAAAAGGAGTATGTCAAGGCTCTTTATTGTTACCCTGCTTATTTAACTTTTATGCAGAGTACATCATGAGAAACACCGGGCTGGAAGAAGCACAAGCTGGAATCAAGATTGCCGGGAGAAATATCAATAATCTCGGATATGCAGATGACACCACTCTTATGGCAGAAAGTGAGGAGGAACTCAAAAGCCTCATGATGAAAGTGAAAGAGGAGAGTGAAAAAGTTGGCTTAAAGCTCAACATAAAGAAAACGAAGATCATGGCATCTGGTCTCATCACTTCATGGCAAATAGATGGGGAAACAGTGGAAACAGTGTCAGACTTTATTTCAGGGGACTCCAAAATCGCTGCAGATGGTGACTGCAGCCATGAAATGAAAAGACACTCCTTGGAAGGAAAGTTATGACCAACCTAGATAGCATATTCAGAAGCAGAGACATTAGTTTGCCATCAAAGGTTCGTCTAGGCAAAGCTATGGTTTTTCCTGTGGTCATGTATGGATGTGAGAGTTGGACTGTGAAGAAGGCTGAGCACCGAAGAATTGATGCTTTTGAACTGTGGTATTGGAGAAGACTCTTGAGAGTCCCTTGGACTGCAAAGAGATCCAACCAGTCCATTCTGAAGGAGATCAGCCCTGGGATTTCTTTGGGAGGAATGAGGCTAAAGCTGAAACTCCAGTACTTTGGCCACCTCATGCAAAGAGTTGACTTATTGGAAAAGACTCTGATGCTGGGAGGGATTGGGAGCAGAAGGGGAAGGGGACGACCGAGAATGAGATGGCTGGATGGCATCACTGACTCGATGGACGTGAGTCTGAGTGAACTCCAGGAGTTGGTGATGGACAGGGAGGCCTGGTGTGCTGCGATTCATGGGGTCGCAAAGAGTCGGACACGACTGAGCGACTGAACTGAACTGAACTGAAGTCACTTCAGTTCTATCTGACTCTTTGTGATCCTATGCATCTATTGGGTTGCACAGTTGGAAACGACTGAAGCGACTTAGCAGCAGTAGCAGCAGCAGCACTATAGCCCACCATGCTCCACAGTCCATGAAATCTCCAGGCAAGAAAACTGGAGTCGGTTGCCATGTCTTTCTCCAGGGGATCTTCCCAACCCAGGAATGGAACGCATGTCTCTTTCATCTCCTGCATTGGCAGGCAGGTTCTTTACCATTAGCACCACCTGGGAAGCTCCTCATGAAATAGAGCCATGAACGAAATAGTTCTCTTCTGGTTGCAGCCAGTGAGGTGATGAAAAACCAATGGAATGGGAAATCAATATTGAATAATGAACGGGTATGGGTGCTGTTACTTACTAATCTTTCTTACCTATTGAACAATAATACTTATATCATATGATATCTGTATCACAGTGTTATAAAATTTTAAATTTTGTGTTTTAAAGCCAGTGCAAATTTCCTGACACTTAGCAAACATTCAGCAAAATTTGAGAGAGTTTTCTGAATGACAAGTGTTCTGGAAACTTTTTCAAAAACCAATAAAGAGCAGTGTTAAGGACACAGAATAGATAACAGAGAAAACATTCATAGGAAACTGACAGCAGTGGAAAACATTTGGCAGTGTTTTAAAGGGAATCAGATCCCTACTAGTTCAATACAATTAAGACAGACAACTATGAATACTGAAACATTTGATAGGGTCTCTATTTAAATAATGGTTTTATGATATTATAGAGAAAAAAGACAAAGTGTCTTTGCTATTGATATGAAGTTCCTAAAAGAAGGATATGCCCATCCTGAGGCAGGTCTTTGTAGGAAATCAGCATTAAATGAATGAATAGATGGAGATTATATTAAACCTAGAAAACAAATGA
Organism: Budorcas taxicolor; assembly: GCF_023091745.1. Classification (NCBI taxonomy): domain Eukaryota; kingdom Metazoa; phylum Chordata; class Mammalia; order Artiodactyla; family Bovidae; genus Budorcas; species Budorcas taxicolor. Next base: position 52,536,391 of record NC_068915.1, on the reverse strand, counting down.
GGTCAGGCAGATGTTTGTGGCTAATCAAATCATCATTCCCCTACTGACACAGAAATGCTTTTTAATGATTCCATATTAGATTTTCTCTCTACTTACAGATTTGTATAAAAGTTAGTGTGATTGAGTAACCCTTAGCTATTTAAATGTCTACACAAACTTCCTTAAAGATTTTTCAGAAGTTGTACAGAATAATTATCTAGACATAGTGGACAGAATGTTAGTAAGAATTTTGAATTAATATTCTGAAGTTCCATTTTAGAGCAGATAATAATTCATTCTTTTTGCTTGTTAGTTTTGGCAGCTATTTCAAAAATCATCCTTCTCTGTATGGGCCAACTGTTAACTGTACATACTCTGTTAATGATTGTATTAAGAGAATTATGGAATGTGACCAAAGTTAGAGAAACTACTATAATCATAAACAAAATTATATACAGGAAAAAAAATTTGTCTTGGGCTAACACCAGTCAGGGACCCTCTTGATGACCACATATGTTTATAGAAAGATGAAAAAGAAAACAAACAAACAAACAAACAAAACTAAAGCTGCTTGGCCCTAAAGACCCTATCTCGCTCAATTAACATCATTAGTCTGAGGTTTCTATATACCTAAACTAAATTATCATTTTAATCATTGATATTTTTATGCAAAAATAATTTAAGCAAAGTTTACTTTTCATTTTTTAATTAATGACTGGTTATGTAAACAAGGCTCAATTTGCTAATTGCATTGCAGCCAATACCTATTTATCTCTTGTTTTATTGTTAATATTGTAAATTGCATTTTTGCTTAATCTTTCTACCTTTCACATCTAACAACTTATTTTATTTTTTGAAGTGTATGATAGAAAAAAATCGTTACACTAAAGTTATGATGCATTTGACAATGCAAAGTTTGCACCAAATAAAGTTGAACAGGTAAGAAGGATTTTATTCAATGCTATTGAAATAGAGAGAGAAAGTCTGAACTTAACTCCATTTAAATGAAAGGTTGGGAGAAATTTTAAGAGTTGGGCTTTAGGGAGATCACAAGCATCACAAGATCAAAAATCTTTGTTTGCTACCTAGCTTTGCCAAAAGAAAAAATGAACTTCCTCTTCTTGATGGGAGGCAGTTTTACAATTTGCAATGAGCTAGGAAGTTAGGAATTAGGCTCCTACCCTCCTATAGAGACTAGAAGATGGGGCATTATTTTTCTTGATCATTTTATTTCAAAAGGCTAGCTCCCAGGACTTTGAGAAAGACAGTCCTGTGCTGTAAACTGGCAAGACACTTTTTAAAGGGTTTAGATACAAAGGGTCAGAGAAAGAATTTAAAATTACAAGTTTTCTAAATTAAATGCTCTATGAAAAAAAACGGGTGAGAGTCCCAGAGTTGTGAAGAAAGATGTCTAAAGTTCAGTCAGGCTGAGGGGAAAGTTAAGCTTGTGTTAATCAAAAAATTAATGGATAATTGATCCAAGACAGAAATGGAAAATTTTATTTGAGCCAACCTGAAGATTTTAACTTGAGAGACAGTCTTTCAGAAAACTCTGAAGACTATACTCATTATAAGTCAAAGCACAGTTATACAAGTTTTTAAGACAAAGGATTATAAGTCAAATTACATAATATTAACAGTTTACACAATCCAGATCTATGCAACAGTCCTGTATGTGACCCCTTACAGGATTAAAAGGGAAGATTATCTTCTAAAGAGTTGTGACCCTTTAGAAGATTAAGAAGAAATGTTATCTCTGAAGAGTATCTGGTTAATGAGGTTACACAACACACACTAAAGGGGAGAGAGGAGGTCCAGATGGGCAAAGAAAATTTTTATACTGAAATTTTTCTTGTCTTGCCACAAATAGGGATTTTATTTCCTCAGTAATCTTGGTCATATGTTTTCCCAAGAGAGAGTACCTTCCTTAAGGGCAGTGAGAGACTGAATATACACAGGGACAAAGGACTGCGTATTATTAAAAATTTACTAAAAACACGACTCTGACTCATAACTTCTGCAGCAACAGATCAGGACTTGATGCTGGCAGCTTCCCTAAGTTTTGCCCCACGTCTGCAATGGGAATTCAAATTCTTGTTCGTGGAGCCAAAGGATGAATTTCACAAATATGCAAACACAATAGCAGGTAAGCAGGGTTTATTTTAGAGAGAGAGAGTGTAAAGATCTCAGCATTGACACTGAGAGGTGTGACGTGCCCATTAAAATAGGAATTATAGTGAAGGAGGAGACAGACAGAACAAGCTCCATCTTGAAAGCAGGACTCCATCTTGGGCCAGACTGTGGACTTTGAGCTATATGCCCGGTATCTATGGAAATGACATACCAACTGGAAAACCAGAACTCCCAGAAGGAAGAGCCCCAGGACTCCTACGTAGACAATCAGTCACCTAAAAGAATACTCGAATTATCTGTCTAACCAAATAGAATCATAAATTCTATTATGCCTAATAGGATATGCTGCTAAGTCACTTCAGTCATGTTCGACTCTGTGCGACCCCATAGACGGCAGACCACCAGGCTCCCCCATCCCTGGGATTCTCCAGGCAAGAACACTGGAGTGGGTTGCCATTTCCTTCTCCAATGCATGAAAGTGAAAAGTGAAAGTGAAGTCGCTCAGTCGTGTCTGACTCTTAGCGACCCCATGGACTGCAGCCCACCAGGCTCCTCCATCCATGGGATTTTCCAGGCAAGAGTACAGGCCTATTGATAATTGTCCACTGTTAACTACCTAGGCTCAAGGCATATGAATTATGTGTTAACTTTGTATCTTTCTTTTTTCTGACTAGTTTCAGGGAATTTGGGGAGGTGGGTTTAGGCATGTACACTTAGGGTACATAAGGTTTTCACAAAAACTGGTTGGGGTCGTTGGCTAAGAGGAGACTCTGCCTTGGGCCCACCAGTGTAATAAACTGCACTCCACTATCTGCATTGTCCTTCTGAGTGAGTTTGTTTCCCAGAACGCATGGCTACAACAAATCTACCATAGAGAGTTAGTTCCTATGTAAAGAAAGACTTTGACATTATCATGGTTTACTGGAGAAAGAAGTCAATAATATAGTTTAGTACTTAGCCTGAATCACTTTATTTTTTGTGACTTTAGACAATTTAACATCACAGGCTTCTCAATTCTTACCTCATCTTTGGAGTATTCATTCAATTTTAGAATTATTTTAATGTAAGTTAGATGATGTTTGTGACCACTGTTTTTCTTTCTCTGTGAGGAAAGTGAAGTGTTTGGAAGGAGCCAACGTCCTGTGGACTTAATGCTAAAAAGATACAAATTAACCTTAAAGTACTGCTCAATAAATTGGTTAATGATTCTTTGTTTCTATCTATAGAAACTGTACCCAAACTAGTTTAAATTCTTGTACAGTAGCTGAGAAAAGTCTCCAGGGAAAAATGATCAAGAAAGAGGAAAAGACAAAAAAAAAACAAAAACAAAAACAAAAAACAACACCCTCAGGGAAGCCATTGTTATGCAACTGAACCTGAAACTGTACAAATAACATTCCTGGGCAACAACCAAAGCTGCCAGGTTGTCCTGCTGCTAGTGACCTGAAACCACTGAGTCAGCTGTGCAGTTTTTTTTTTTTTTTTCTTTTCTCCAAGTTATATTTTAGTAGATACTGCAACCACCCAATTCACAAAAGCAAACAGGTAAAAAGTATAAAGAGTGTTGTTTCCACACTTGTTCTCAGTCCTCTCTGGTCCTGACCCTCCATCTGGGAATACCACCAGATATAAGCCCTTGTGTTAGTTTCTTATTGAACTTTACAGGGTTGTTGTGGTTGTTGCTGTTTTTAAAATATAATTTATTTATTTGTAGCTGTGCTGAGTCTGGTTGTAGCTGCATGGGCTTTTCTCTAGTTGTGGCAAGCGGGGGCTACTCTCTAGTTGTGGTGTGCAGGCTTCTTATTGCAGTGGCTTCTCTTTTGGGAGCATGTGCTCTGGGGCCAGTGGGCTTCAGTAGTTGTGGCTCCCTGGCTGTAGAGCACAGGCTCAGTAGTTGTATTTGAGATGTGCTTAGCTGCTCCAAGGCATGTGAGATCTTCCTGGATCAGGGATCAAATCCATATTTCATGCTTTGGCAGGCAGATTCTTTAACATTAAACCACCAGGGAAGCTCACCCAGGGTAGTTTTTAAATGATGAAAAAATATATTAATTCTTTCACTTTTTTATGGAACATAGGACAGAATACCTTTCTTGGACACCTTGCTTTTACACTTGACAGTCTTTACCTCAGTTCAGTTCAATTCAGTCACTCAGTCGTGTCCGACTCTTTGCGACCCCATGAATCGCAGCACGCCAGGCCTCCCTGTCCATCACCATCACCCAGAGTTCACTCAGACTCACGTCCATTGAGTCAGTGATGCCATCCAGCCATCTCATCCTCGGTCGTCCCCTTCTTCTCCTGCCCTCAATCCCTCCCAGCATCAGAGTCTTTTCCAATGAGTCAACACTTCACATGAGGTGGCCGAAGTACTGGAGTTTCAGCTTTAGCATCATTCCTTCCAAAGAAAGCCCAGGGCTGATCTCCTTCAGAATGGACTAATTGGATCTCCTTGCAGTCCAAGGGACTCTCAAGAGTATTCTCCAACACCACAGTTCAAAAGCATCAATTCTTCGGCGCTCAGCCTTCTTCACTGTCCAACTCATATCCATACATGACCACGGGAAAAACCATAGCCTTGACTAGACTGACATAAGTCGGCAAAATAATGTCTCTGCTTTTGAATATACTATCTAGATTGGTCATAACTTTTCTTCCAAGGAGTAAGTGTCTTTTCATTTCATGGCTGCAGTCAACATCTGCAGTGATTTTGGAGCCCCCAAAAATAAAGTCTGACACTATTTCCACTGTTTCCCCATCTATTTCCCATGAAGTGATGGGACCGGATGCCATGATATTCCTTTTCTGAATGTTGATCTTTAAGCCAACTTTTCACTCTCCTTTCACTTTCATCAAGAGGCTTTTTAGTTCTACTTCACTTTCTGCCATAAGGGTGGTGTCATCTGCATATCTGAGGTTATTGATATTTCTCCTGGCAATCTTGATTCCAGCTTGTGTTTCCTCCAACCCAGCGTTTCTCATGATGTACTCTGCATAGAAGTTAAATAGGCAGAGTGACAATATACAGCCTTGACGTATTCCTTTTCCTATTTGGAACCAGTCTGTTGTTCCATGTCCAGTTCTAGCTGTTGTTTCCTGACCTGCTTACAGATTTCTCAAGAAGCAAGTCAGGTGGTCTGGTATTCCCATCTCTTTCAGATTTTTCCAGTTTATTGTGATCCACACAGTCAAAGGCTTTGGCATAGTCAATAAAGCAGAAATATATGTTTTTTCTGGAACTCTCTTGCTTTTTCCATGATCCAGCAGATGTTGGCAATTTGATCTCTGGTTCTTCTGCCTTCTCTAAAACCAGCTTGAACATCAGGGAGTTCACAGATCACATATTGCTGAAGCCTGGCTTGGAGAATTTTGAGCATTACTTTACTAGCCTGTGAGATGAGTGCAATTGTGCGGTAGTTTGAGCATTCTTTGGCACTGCCTTTCTTTGGGTTGGAATGAAAACTGACCTTTTCCAGTCCTGTGGCCACTGCTGAGTTTTCCAAATTTGCTGGCATATTGAGTGCAGCACTTTCACAGCATCATCTTTCAGGATTTGAAACAGCTCAACTGGAATTCCATCACCTCCACTAGCTTTGTTCATAGTGATGCTTTCTAAGGCCCACTTGACTTCACATTCCAAGATGTCTGGCTCTAGATTAGTGATCATATCATCATGATTATCTTGTTCGTGAAGATCTTTTTTTACAGTTCTTTCATGTATTTTTGCCACCTCTTCTTAATATCTTCTGCTTCTGTTAGGTCCAGACCATTTCTGTCCTTTATCGAGCCCATCTTTGCAAGAAATATTGCCTTGGCATCTCTAATTTTCTTGAAGAGATCTCTAGTCTTTCCCATTCTGTTCTTTTCCTCTATTTCTTTGCATTGATCGCTGAAAAAGGCTTTCTTATCTCTTCTTGCTGTTCTTTGGAACTCTGCATTCAGATACTTATATCTTTCCTTTTCTCCTTTGCTTTTTGCCTCTCTTCTTTTCACAGCTATTTAAGAAAGCTTCCATTTTGGGGGTGCTCCAAAATCACTGCAGATGGTGACTGCAGCCATGAAATTAAAAGACATTTACTCCTAGGAAGGAATGTTATGACCAACCTTGATAGCATATTCAAAAGCAGAGACATTACTTTGCCAACAAAGTCCGTCTAGTCAAGGCCATGATTTTTCCAGTAGTCATGTATGGATGTGAGAGTTGGACTGTGAAGAAAGCTGAGCACCAAAGAATTAATGCTTTTGAACTGTGGTGTTGGACAAGACTCTTGAGAGTCTCTTGGACTGCAAGGAGATCCAAACATTCCATTCTAAAGGAGATCAGTCCTGGGTGTTCTTTGGAAGGAAGATGCTAAGGCTGAAGCTCCAGTACTTTGGCCACCTCATGCGAAGAGTTGACTCATTGGAAAAGACTCTGATGCTGGGAGGGATTGTGGGCAGGAGGAGAAGGGGACGATAGTGGATGAGATGGCTTGATGATATCACCGACTCGATGGACGTGAATTTGGGTGAACTCTGGGAGTTGGTGATGGACAGGGAGGCCTGGCGTGCTGCAGTTCATGGGATCGCAAAGAGTCGGACACGACTGAGCAACTGAACTGAACTGAACTGATCTTCACTTATTTGTGTATATGTGTGTGCATGTAGTGTTTTGAAAAAAAGTTTTTTTGATCGTAAATATGTACTAGAATTTATGTTACAGATATCCATTCTTGTGCATTTGTTTTCAGGTTTTTGTCACTATGAGCAATGCTACTGTGAATAAAAATATACATTGGTCATTTCAGTGCTGTGCACTCCTGTTCCTTCCTGAATGCATAATATGTGTCTAATATCTATAGAATCAATTCTCAGTGAAGCAATTGCTGAATTAGAAGATAGAGACCTAGATTTAGACATAGATATAGACAAATATAGACACACAGATACAGATACACACATAAATAATAAAAACTACTACATGTGTTTTAAAGGTATCAAATTTCCTTCTCTGGTTTCCAATTTATGTTCCTATCAGTGGGTTTATCCACATCTTCCCAAACATAAAGTATTATTGAACTTTAGGCTTTTTCAAAGCTGAGAGGTAAAAATCAGTATCTCAGTGTACTGTTAAAATAAAGAGGGAGACCATTAGACTGAGGAGTCTCTAATGTTATGACAGTGAATGCAAGCACACTAAAATCTAAGTCTGTGAATGCAGAATTATAAAATAGAAACCTATGGACAAGTAATCACAACAGCCTAGGCTTTAAACTATAGCAAATCAGTAATTTTATTTTTGCTTTGCTTCCATACCTTTTCAACATAAGTCTGTCCCTGAGTCCTATTAGTAGAGCCCTCAACCACTTCTGCCTTCCCTTGTGGCTCAGCTGGTAAAGAATCCACCTGCAATGCAGGAGACCTGGTTTCAATCCCTGGGTTGGGTAAGGTAAGGTAAGGTGAAGTCGCTCAGTCGTGTCCAACTCTTTGCGACCCCATAGATTGTAGCCTACAAGGCTCCTCCGTCCATGGGATTTTCCAAGCAAGTACTGGAGTGGGTTGCCATTTCCTTCTCCAGAGGATCTTCCCAACCCAGGGATCGAACCCAGGTCTCCCACATTGTAGGCAGACGCTTTGCCATCTGAGCCACCCTAAAGAAGGGAAAGGCTACACATCCAGTATTCTGGCCTGGAGAATTTCATGAACTGCATAGTCCATGGAGTCACAGAGAGTCAGACATGGCTGAGCAACTTTCACTCAGACCACTTCTGGTTTGATGTTGCCCAATTTGATTCCATTTTTGCTCAAATATACTCTTAACATTTTAAATATTCTTTTTCAGTTTATCTTGTAATAATAATTTTAAAGTATATATATTTTTGTTTTCTTATTTTTATTTTCTCAAAGTTTATTGGTTTTATTCTGAGAGATATTCAGTACTTTTTTCCTAAGTTTAATGTATTGTTACTTGAACCCTGTGTTTTCATAACTCTGTTAGTTTCTATTTAAAAAAATCAATTTTTAAAAGCTCCTTTATGCACTAGGGATAAAAACCTTTTGTATCAATAAGTGTAGTAAATTTTCTCTACAAATTTCCATAAATGTATCTAAATTTACCTCTACATATTGAATGAATATTTCAACCTTTTCTTTATGGCTTTAGGAATTTTTCCTCCCTTTATAAGTAAAAATGGAGTCTCCAACAGTTTGTTTATATTGTTATGTTTATTGTTTTAAATACTTGAGTAGTTTTGGAGTTTTGCTTCATCTTTTTAGTTATTGATACGATTTTTTTTCCACAATGTCAATTAGTGGAAATGTCAATGTCATTGTCAATTATCTCAAGCATATTTATTCCCACATATTGGGATAATACCTTAAATATACTCTAAATTGGCAAATATATTTAAGTGTATTTATAAATTTTATTTTTTCCCATTATTCTGTCTTTATATGCTAGTAATGTACAGCTTTAAGAGATTAGTCCTATTGCATGTAATTGATTTTGCTATAAGAATTTTACTTTTTGATACTATTAGTCATATACTTATACTTAAATTGGCTCTTTATAATTATATGTGTCAAATATTTTAAAAGGATGTATATTTTAATATAATAGATACAAACTATAAAGTCATGGAGACTTTCTGATTTAGGAAAAATAAAACATCATTTTTTGTGGTGGTTATTATTGTAGTCATTGTTCTTAGGAAGCTGTACAGATATTTCTGGTGAAAAATGTCAAGAACAAGTTGTATTTCAAGGGGTAGACAATATTTAAAATGTAAGGCTATTGATTCTGGTAAAATAGTAAGGAATTTCATTTACAGGTGCTTTACAATCTCAAATTATTGCAGTTATTGAATAACTATGTATTATAGCTCAAAAATGAAATACAGAGTCTGTTCACACTGTTTCTCAAAATTGGTTTGGAAAGAAATAAAATTAAGAGTTAGAAAATTTAACTTAATATAAATGTTCCTTTAAAGTAAAGAATTCTGTTAAAGAAAAACGCCTAAATAATCTCTCAGGTTACACAATCTTGGTTTCTGATTGGATATTACCATGACATGGAGGAGTTTATAAAAAAGGCAGTTTTGCACTTACATATACACTGATTCAGGGTCAACTAGTATTGATTAATGCTTGCAGATTGGATAATGTGCTGATAAGCACTTCATATATTATACATTTAAATCTGACTGTAACTTGTGACAAAGGAATATTTTCAGTATGTTATGAATTATTTAAAGTAAACTAAGGAAGTTAATCAGCAGCTCCCAAGTGGAGGAGCTAAGATTTTAATCATTGTTCTGGAATTTCAGCCAGGTTATCTCTCAATCACAAAATTTCCTTATTTTTTTAGAGTGGTTAAAGTGATAGAAAAAAATCATTCTTTGTTCTTTCTCTAGTGATGTTTCAAGTAATTACCAGCATTGACAAGGAAATATATTCTTTGTCTATTTGTTTTCTTAACCGAGACATTCTGAAACTTTAATAACTGCAACTATTGTTTACTGGTCAAATAAACTGGCCATTTTCTAGTTCACAATGGAGACTAAAAATTTGCCATTGGTATCATTGTAGTGCCCAGTTAATGAAATAAAATCTGTTCTGCTTTGTTAATTACACTTTTTTTTTTTTTTTCTGGTTAGGTCTTTTTTTTTTTTAATTTTTATTTTTACTTCATTTTACTTTACAATACTGTATTGGTTTTGCCATACATTGACGTGAATCCACCACGGGTGTACATGAAATCCCAAGCATGAACCCCCCTCCCACCTCCCTCCCCACAACATCCCTCTGGGTCATCCCCGTGCACCAGCACCAAGCATGCTGTATCCTGCATCGGACATAGACTGGTGATTCGATTCTTACATGATAGTATACATGTTTCAATGCCATTCTCCCAAATCATCCCACCCTCTCCCTCTCCCTCTGAGTCCAAAAGTCCACTATACACATCTGTGTCTTTTTGGCTGTCTTGCATACAGGGTCATCATTGCCATCTTTCTAAATTCCATAAATATGTGTTAGTATACCGTATTGGTGTTTTTCTTTCTGGCTTACTTCACTCTGTATAATCAGCTCCAGTTTCACCCATCTCATCAGAACTGATTCAAATGTATTCTTTTTAACGGCTGAGTAATACTCCATTGTGTATATGTACCACCGCTTTCTTATCCATTCATCTGCTGATGGACATCTAGGTTGTTTCCATGTCCTGGCTATTAAAAACAGTGCTGCAATGAACATTGGGGTACATGTGTCTCTTTCAATTCTGGTTTCCTCGGTGTGTATGCCCAGCAGTGGGATTGCTGGGTCATATGGCAGTTCTATTTGCAATTTTTTAAGGAATCTCCACACTGTTTTCCATAGTGGCTGTACTAGTCTGTATTCCCACCAACAGTGTAGGAGGGTTCCCTTTTCTCCACACCCTCTCCAGCATTTATTGCTTGCAGATTTTTGGATTGCAGACATTCTGACTGGTGTGAAGTGGTACCTCATTGTGGTTTTGATTTGCATTTCTCTAATAATAAGTGATGTTGAGCATCTTCCCATGTGTTTTTTAGCCATCCGTATGTCTTCTTTGGAGAAATGTCTATTTAGTTCTTTAGCCCATTTTTTTATTGGGTCGTTTATTTTTCTGGAATTGAGTTGCATAAGTTGCTTGTATATTTTTGAGATTAGTTGTTTGTCAGTTGTTTCATTTGCTATTGTTTTCTCCCATTCAGAAGGCTGTCTTTTCACCTTGCTTATATTTTCCTTTGTTGTGCAGAAGCTTTTAATTTTAATTAGATCCCATCTGTTTATTTTTGCTTAAAGTTAGGCTTTTTGTGAGGATATAGGTGTTGACAATTTTTTTTTTAATGTTTCCTTTGCAGAATGGCAAATTATGATAAATTTTGAATACATTAGAATTTTTAACCTTCCCAATAAAAGATTGTAACCTCTCAACATCTAAATTTCTTTATTTGTTTGCATTCAAGTCTAAGATCTGAACTCAGTCATATCCAACTCTGCACACAGACATGAATTAATAATTAACTTTAGATGTTGATCAGTTGTGTATGTATCTTTAAGTGATTTTATTTTTTATGAATTTTATATTTGACTAAGTTATATATTTACATAATTCAAATTTTAAAAAAGAACTAAAATGTAATCAGTGAAGAGTGGAGTCTCTCACCCCCACCCATGATGCCCAGTGTGCAATTAGAGCTCAGTGAGATCTGAAAGTTAATCAGAGCAGAGCTGTGTCTTCCTCTCACTGTCTTCATGGACTCACTATCAATTAAAAATATATCTCTTTAGAAAATTTGAAAGTAAATATATATTATTTTTAAAAGGAATAACTTTTCATATGTACTCTTTTTTTTATAATCTGGCTCTTTGCAATTAACAATATATATTGGAAATTTAGCCATATCAATACATAGGAATGCTTAAGTTGATTACATTCCCTTGTGTCAATGTCACAATTATTGCACCTATTCCAATTATAAAATTTTGCTATTACCAAAAATAAAAAAAAGATAAAAAATAAAGCCTCACCTAGAACATATATCAATTTACAAATATCTAACATATAATGGGAAGTATAATTTGTAGACATTACCAGTTGCCTTCAACAGGGTTCTGTGCCAATTTATTATTATTTTTCCTTTTTTAAAATTTTTAATTAATTTTTTTGTTGAAGGATAATTGCTTTACAGAATTTTATTGTTTTCTGTCAAACCTAAACATGAATCAGCCCTAAGTATACACATATCCCCTTTCAAACATCCCTCTTATCTACCTCCCCCCTATCTACCTCCCCATCCCACACCTCTAAGTTGATAGAGAGCCCTTGTTTGAGTTTCCTGAGCCATACAGAGAATTCCCATTGGCTGTCTATTTTACATATGGTAATATAAGTTTCCATGTTACTCCTCCCATACATCTTACCCTCTCCTCCCCTCTCCCCATTTCCATAAGTCTATTCTCTATGGCTGTTTCTCCATTGCTTCCCAGTAAATAAACTCTTCAGTACCATTTTTTTTAGATTCCATATGTCTGTGTTAGAATGCTATATTTATCTTTCTCAGTATGACTCACTTAACTCTGTATAATGGATTCTAGGCTCATTCAGCTCATCAGACTGACTCAAATGCATTCATTTTTATGGCTGAGTAATATTCCATTGTGTACATATACCCCAACTTCTTTATCCATTCATCTGTCAATGGAAATTTAGGTTGCTTCCATGTTCTAGCTATTGTGAATAGTGCTGCAATGAACAATGGGATATATGTGTGTTTTTCAATTTGAGTTTCCTCAGGGTATATGCCTATGAGTGGGATTGCTGGATCATATGGTGGTTTTATTCCTAGTTTTTAAAGGAATCTCCATATTATCTTCCATAGTGGCAGAATCAATTTACATTCCCCCCAATACTGCAAGAGAGTTCCCTTTGCTCCACACCCTCTTCAGCATTTATTGTAACTAGATTTTTGATGATGGCTATCAAGGCCATCCACAAGAAAAATATATGCAAAAAGGCAAAATGCTAGTCTGATGAGGCCTTACAAATAGCTAACAAAAGAAGAGAATGTTCTTCTCTTCTGTGGCAAAGGAGAAAAGGAAACATATACCTATGTGAGTGGAGAGCTCCAAAAAACAGCAAGGTGAGATAAGAAAGCCTTCCTCAGCGATCAATGCAAAGAAATAGAGGAAAACAATAGAATGGGAAAGACTAGAGATCTCTTCAAGAAAATTAGAGATACCAAGGGAACATTTCATGCAAAGATGGTCACAATAAAGAACAGAAATGGTATGGACCTAACAGAAGCAGAAGATACTAAGAGGAGGTGGCAAGAACACAAAGAAGAACTATACAAAGAAGATCTTCATGAGCCAGATGACCACGATGGTGTGATCACTCACCTAGAGTCAGATATCCTAGAATATGAAGTCAAGTGGGCCTTAGGAAACATCACTATGAACAAAGCTAGTGGATTTGATGGAATTCCAGTTGAGCTATTTCAAATCCTAAAAGATGATGCTGTGAAAGTGCTACACTCAATATGCCAGCAAATTTGGAAAACTCAGCAGTGGCCACAGGACTGGAAAAAGTCAGTTTTCCTTTCAATACCAAAGAAAAGCAATGCCAAAGAATGCTCTAACTTCCATACAATTGCATTCATCTCACATGCTAGCGAAGTAATGCTCAAAAATCTCCAAGCCAGGCTTCAACAGTATGTGAACTGTGAACTTCCAGATGTTCAAGCTGGATTTAGAAAAAGCAGAGGAACCAGAGATCAAAATGCCAACATCCACTGGATCATGGAAAAAGCAAAAGAGTTCCAGAAAAACATCAACTTTTGCTTTACTAACTATGCCAAAGCTTTTGACTGTGTGGATAACAACAAACTGTGGATAATTCTTAAAAGGATGGGAATACCAGACCACCTCACTTGCTTCCTGAGGAATCTGCATGCACGTTAAGATACAATAGTTAGAACTGGACATGGAAGAACACACTGGTTCCTAATCGGGACAAGAGTGTAGGAAGGCTGTATAGTATATTATCACCCTGCTTATTTAACTTATATGCAGAGTACATCATGCAAAATGTCAGGTTAGATGAAGCACAAGAAGAAATCAAGATTGCTGGGAGAAATATCAATAATCTCAGATACACAGATTACACCACCCTTTTGGCAGAAAGTGAAGAAGAACTAAAGAGCCTCTTGATGAAAGTGAAAGAGGAGAGTGAAAAAGTTGGCTTAAAACTCAGCATTCAGAAAACAATGATTATGGCATCAGGTCCTATCACTTCATGGTAAATAGGTAGGGAAACAATGGAAACAGTGTCAGACTTTATTTTTTGGGGCTCCAAAATCATTGCAGATGGTGACTGCAGCCATGAAATTAAAGGACACTTGCTCCTTGGAAGAAAAGCTTGATCAAGCTAGATAGTATATTAAAAAGCAGAGACATTTTTTACCAACAAAGTTCCATCCAATCAAAGCTATGGTTTTCTCTGTAGTCATTTATGGATGTGAGAGTTGAAATATAAAGATATCTGAGCACCAAAGAATGGATGCTTTTGAACTTTGGTGCTGGAGAAACTCTTGAGAGTCCCTTGGACTGCAAGGAGATCCAACCACTCCATCATACAGGAAATCAGTCCTGATTATTCATTGGAAGGACTGATGCTGATCTGAAACTGCAATATTTAGCCACCTGTTGGGAAGCACCAACTCATTCGAAAAGACCCTGATGCTGGGAAAGATTGAAGGCAGGAGGAGAAGGAGACGGCAGAAGATGAGGTGGTTGGATGGCATCATCAAAGTGATGGTCACGAGTTTGAGTAGGCTCAAGGAGTTGGTGGTGGACAGAAAAGCGTGAAATGCTGTAGTCCATGGGGTTGCAAAGAGCTGCACACGAATGAGCAACTGAACTAAACTGATAATGACCATTGTGTGGTGATATCTCATTGTAGTTGTGATTTGCATTCTCTAATAATGAGTGATGTTAAGGATATTTTCATATATTTGTTAGCCATCTTTATGTCTTCTTTAGAGAAATGTCTGTTTAGGTCCTTTTCCCATTTTTTGATTGGGTTGTTTGCTTTTATGACATTGAATTATTTGAGCAGCTTGTGTTATTTTGAAATTAATCCTTTGTTAGTTGTTTCATTGCATTATTTTCTCCCATTCTGAGGGTTGTCTTTTCACCTTGCTTATAATTTCCTTTGCTGTGCAGAAGCTTTTAAATTTAATCAGGTCCCACTTTTTTTTTTTTTTTTTTTTTTCCATTTGTTTTTATTTCTGTTACTCTAGGAGGTAGGTCAAGAGGATTTTGCTTTCATGTTATTGAGTGTGCTGTCTATGTTTTTCTCTAAGAGTTTTATAGTTTCTGGTCTTACATTTAGGGCTTTAATCCATTTTGAGTTTATCTCTGTGTGTGGTGTTAGGAAGTGTTCTAATTTCATTCTTTTACATGTAGCTGTCCAGTTTTCCCAGCACCATTTATTGAAGAGGCTATCTTTGCCCCATTGTATATTCTTTGCCTCTTTTGTCAAAACTAAGGTACCCAAATAGGCATGGTTTACTTCTGAGCCTTTCTATCTTGTTCCTTTGGTCTATATTTCTGTTTTTGTGCCAGTACCATACTGCCTTGATGACTGTAGCTTTGTAGTATAATCTGAAGTCAGGAAGATTGATTCCTCCAGTTCCGTTCTTTCTCAAGACTGCTTTGGCTATTCAGGGTCTTTTGTGTTTTCATATGAATTATGAAAATTTTTTTCTAGTTCTGTGAAAATGCCATTGGTAGTTTGATAGGAAATTCATCCAATCTGTAGATTGCATTTGGTAGTATAGTCATTTTCACAATACCATTTCTTGCTATCCAGAAACATGACATATCTCTTCATCTGTTTATTTTGTCCTTGGTTTCTTTCATCAGTATCTTATAATTTCCTGTGTAGAGTTTTTTTTTTTGTCTCCTTAGGTAAGTTTATTCCTATATATTTATTTCTTTTTGTGGCAATGGTGAATGGGATTGATCCCTTAATTTCTCTTTCTTTCATTGTTTCTATGTAGAAATTCAAGTGATTTCTGTGTATTGATGTTGTATCCTGCACCTTTGCTAATTTCACTGATTAGCTCTAGTAATTTTCTGATACTATCTTTAGAGATTTCTATGTACAGTACTGTATCATCAGCAAAAAGTGAGAGATTTACTTCTTCTCTGATCTCGATTCCTTTTATTTCTTTTTCTTCTTTGATTGCTGTAGCTAGGACTTCCAGATCTATGTCGAATAATAGTGGGGAAAGTGGGCACCCTTGTCTTATTCTTGATCTAGTGGGGATGCTTTCAGTAGAATAAGGTTTGCTGTAGGCTTATCGTATATGGCCTTTACTATGTTGAGATAGGTTTTTCTATACTCATTTTTTGAAGAGTTTCCATTATAAATGGGTGTTGAATTTTGTCAAAGGATATTTCTGCATCTATTGAGATTATCATATGGTTTTTATCTTTTAATTTGTTAATATGGTATATAACATTGTTTGATTAGCACATATTGAAGAATCGTTCCATTCCTGGAATAAACCCAACTTGATCATGGTGGATGAGCTTTTGATGTGTTGCTGAATACTGTTTACTAAAATTTTGTTGAAGATATTTGCATCTATGCCTATCAGTGATATTGGCCTGTAGTTTTCTTCTTTATGTTGTCTTTATCTGGTTTTGGTATCAGGGTGATAGTCCTCATAGAATCATGTTGGAAGTGTTCCTTCCTGTGCAATTTTTTGAAAGAATTTTGTAAAGGTAGTCATTAGCTCTTCTCTAAATAAATGGTTGATACAATTTTGCAGTGAAGTCATCTGGTCCTGGGCTTTTGTTTTTTAGGAAATTTTTAATCACAGCTTCAATTATAGTATTTGTAGCTGGGTTGTTCATAATTTCTATGTCTTCCTGGTTCAGTCTTCGAAGATTGAACTTTTCTAAGGATCTGTCCATTTCTTCCAGGTTATCCATTTTATTGCCATATACTTGTCCATAATAGTCTCTTAGAGTCGTCTGTATTTTTACATTCTCTGTTGGTCAGTTCAGTTCTGTTGGTCAGTTCAGTTCAGTTGCTCAGTCTTGCCTGACTATTCGTGACTCCATGAACCACAGCATGCCAGGCTTCCCTGTCCTTCACAAACTCCTTGAGTCGACCCAAACCCATGTCCATTGAGTCAGTGATGCCATCCAACCATCTCATCTTCTGTCGTCCCCTTCTCCTCTTGTCCTCAATATTCCCAGCATCAGGGTCTTTTCAACTAAGTCAATTCTCCACATCAGGTGACCAAAGTATTGGAGTTTTAGCTTGAACATAAGTCCTTCCAATGAACAGACAGGATTGATTTCCCTTAGGATGGACTTGTTAGTTCTTCTTGCAGTCCAAGGGACTCTCAAGAGTCTTCTCCAACACCACAGTTCAAAAACATGAATCTTTTGGCACTCAGCTTTCTTTATAGTTCAAATCTCACATCCATACATAACCACTGGAAAAACCATAGCCTTGACTAGATGGACCTTTGTTGGCAAAGTAACGTTTCTGCTTTTTAATATGCTATCTAGGTTGGTCATAACTTCCCTTTAAGGAGTAAGCATATTTTAATTTCATGACTGCAATCACCATCTGCAAAGATTTTTGGAGCCCAGAAAAAAAAAAAAAAAAAAATCCGCCACTCTCTACACTTTTTCCCCATCTATTTGCCATGTAGTGATGGGACTGGATGCCATGATCTTAGTTTTCTGAATGTTGAGCTCTAAGCCAACTTGTCACTCTCCTCTTTCACTTTCATCAAGAGGCTTTTTAGTTCTTCTTCACATTCTTCCATAAGGGTGGCATCATCTGCATATCTGAGGTTATAGATATTTCTCCTGGCAATTTTGATTCCAGCTAGAGTTTCTTCCAGTCCAGCATTTCTCATGATGTACTCTGCATATAAGTTAAATTAGCAGGGTGACAATATACAGCCTTGACGTACTCCTTTTCCTATTTGGAGCCAGTCTGTTGTTTCATGTCCAGTTCTAATTGTTGCTTCCTCACCTGCATAGAGATTTTTCAAGAGGCAAGTCAGGGGGTCTGGTATTCCCATCTCTTTCAGAATTTTCCACAGTTTATTGTGATCCACACAGTCAAAGGTTTTGGCATAGTCAATAAAGCAGAAATAGATGTTTTTCTGGAACTCTTTTGCTTTTTCCATGATCCAGCGGATGTTGGCAATTTGATCTCTGGTTCCTCTGCCTTTTCTAAAACCAGCTTGGACATCTGGAAGTTCACAGTTCACGTATTGCTAAAGCCTTGCTTGCAAAATTTTAAGCATTTTTTTTTTTTTACTAGCTTGTGAAATGAGTGCAATTGTGCATTAGTTTGAGCATTCTTTGGCATTGCCTTTCTATGGGATTGGAATGAAAACTGAACTTTTCCAGTCCTGTGGCCACTGCTGAGTTTTCCAAATTTGCTGGCATATTGAGTGTAGCACTTTCACAGCATCACCTTTCAGGATTTGAACTAGCTCAACTGGAATTCCATCACATCCACTAGCTTTGTTCTTAGTGATTCTTCCTAAGGCCCACTTGACTTCACATTCCAAGATGTCTGGCTCTAGGTAAATGATCACACCATTGTGATTATCTGGATTGTAAAGATCTTTTTTGTGCAGTTCTTCTGTGTATTCTTTCCACCTCTTCTTAATATCTTCTGCTTCTGTTAGGCGCATACCATTTCTGTCCTTTATTGAGCTCATCTTTGTGTAAAATGTTCCCTTGGTATCTCTAATTTTCTTGACGAGATCTCTAGTCTTTCCCAATCTATTGTTTTCCTCTATTTCTTTGCAATGATCGCTGAGGAAGGTTTTCTTATCTCTCCTTGCTGTTCTTTGGAACTCTGCATTCAAATGGGTATATCTTTCTTTTTCTCCTTTGCCTTTTGATTCCCTTCTTTTCACAGCTATTTATAAGGCCTCCTCAGACAACCATTTTGCTTTTTTGCATTTCTTTTCCTTGGGGATGGTCTTAATTCCTGTCTCCTGTACAATGTCACGAACCTCTGTCCATAGTTCATCAGGCACTCTGTCTATCAGATCTAGTCCCTTAAATCTATTTCTTACTTCCACTGTATAGTAATAAGGGATTGATTTAGGTCATACTTGAATGGCCCAGTGGTTTTCTCCACTGTCTTCAATTTCAGTCTGAATTTGGTAATAAGGAGTTCATGATCTGAGCCACAGTCGGCTCCTGGTCTTGTTTTTGTTGACTGTATAGAGCTTCTCCATCTTTGGCTGCAAAGAATATAATCAGTTTGATTTCTCTGTTGACCATCTGGTGATGTCCATGTGTAGAGTCTTCTCTTGTGTTGTTGGAAAAGGGTTTTTGCTATGATCAGTGCATTCTCTTGGTAGAACTCTATTAGCCTTCACCCTGCTAACAGGCAAAGTTGTAACCTTTCCTTCGTCATTTCTACTTTTATTGATTTGATTCTTCTGTCTTTTTTCCTTGATGAGTCTGGCTATAGGTTCATCAATTATGTTTATCTTCTCAAATAATCAGCTTTAGTTTTATTAATCTTAACTATTGTTTCTTTCATTTCTTTTTCATTTATTTCTGCTCAGATCTTTATGATTTCTTTCTTTCTACTAATTTTAGGGATTTTTGTTCTTCTTTTTCCAGTTGTATTAGGTGTAAAGTTAGGTTTTCTTCTATGTATTCCTTGTTTCTTGAACAAGGATTGCATTGCTAGAAACTTCCCTCTGAGAACTGCTTTTGCTGCGTCACATAGGTTTTGAGTTCTCGTGTTCTCATTGTCCTTTATTTCTAGAAATTTTTGGATTTCCCTTTGATTTTTTCAGTAACCTGTTGGTTATTTAGAAACCTGTGGATTAATGTGTATGTGTTTGTGTTTCTTACAGTTTTTTTCTTGCAATTGATATTTAGTTCTGTAGCATTGTGGTCAGAGAAGATGCTTGATACGATTTCATGTTTCTTAAGTTTGCTGAGGTTTGACTTGTCACCCAAGATATGGTTTATCCTGGAGTATGTTCCATGTGCACTTGAGAAGGCGTATTCTTCTATATTTGGATGGAATGCCCTGAATATATCAATGAGATCAATCTTATCTAATATATCATTTTAGACTTGTGTTAACTTATTAATCTGTTCTGATGACCTGTCCCTTGGTGTGAGTTGAGTGTTAAAGTCTACTAATATTATTGTGTTACTTTCAATTTCTCCTTTTATGTCTGTTAGTGTTTGTCTTATGTATTGAGGTGCTCTTTTGTTGGGTGCATAGATATTTTCAATTGTTATGTCTTCCTCTTGGATTGATCCCTTGATAATTAGGTAGTGTCATTCCTTATCTCTTGTAATCTTCTTTATATTAAGGTCTATTTTGTCGATATGAGGATTGCTATTCCAGCTTTCTTTTGTTTCACATCTGCATAGAATATATATTCCATTCTCTCACTTTCAGTCTATATGTGTGTTTAGGTCTGAAGTGACTTTCTTATAGACAGCATATATATAGAATTTGTTTTTGTATGCATTCAGTTAGTCTGTGTGTTTTGGTTGGTGCATTTAATCTATTTATATTTAAAGTAATTATCGATATATATATTCCTAGGTCAAATTGCCAACCTCCAATGGATCATGGAAAAAGCAAGAGAGTTCCAGAAAAACATCTATTTCTGCTTTATTGACTATGCCAAAGTCATTGATTGTGTGGATCACAATAAACTGGAAAATTCTGAAAGAGATGGGGACATCAGACCGCCTGACCTGCTTCTTGAGAAATCTGTATGCACGTCAGGAAGTAACGGTTAGAACTGGACATGGAACAACAGACTAGTTCGAAATAGGAAAAGGAGTACATCAAAGCTGTATATTGTCACCATGCTTATTTAAATTATATGCAAAGTACATCATGAGAAACCTTGGGCTGGATGAAGCACAAGCTGGAATCAAGATTGCCAGGAGATACATCAATTAACTCAGATATGCAAATAACACGACCCTTATGGCTGAAAGTGAAGAACTAAAGAGCCTCTTGATGAAAGTGGAAGAGGAGAGTGAAAAAGTTGGCTTAAATCTCAACATTCAGAAAACCAAGATCATGGCATCTAGTCCCATCACTTCATAGGAAATAGCTGGGGAAACAGTGGAAACAGTGGCTGAGTTTACTTTTTGGGGCTCCAAAATCACTGCAGATGGTGACTGCAGCCATGAAATTAAAAGATGCTTACTCCTTGGAAAGAAAGTTATGATCAAACTAAAGCAGTGACATTATTTTGCCAACTCAGGTCCATCTCTTCAAGGCTATGGTTTTTCCAGTAGTCATGCATGGATGTGAAAGTGAAAGTGAAAGTGATGTCGCTCAGTCGTGTCTGACTTTTTGCGACCCTGTGGACTGTAGCCTACCAGGCTCCTCTGTCCATGGAATTCTCCAAGCAAGAATACTGGAGTCAGTTTCCATTTCCTTCTCCAAGGGATGTTCCTGACCCAGGGATTGAACCCAGGGATTGAACACACGAATCGAACCAGGGTCTCCCACATTGGAGGCAGATGCTGTAACCTCTGAGCTACCAGGGAAGCTGATATGAGAGTTGGGCTATAAAGAAAGCTGAGCACAGAAGAACTGATGCTTTTGAACTGTGGTGGTGGAGAAGACTCTTGAGAGTCCCTTGGACTTCAAGGAGATCCAATCAGTCCATCCTAAAGGAAATCAGTCCTGGGTGTTCACTGGAGGGACTGATGTTGAAGCTGAAACTCTAATACTTTGGCCACCTGATGGGAAGACTGACTCATTGGAAAAGACTCTGATGCTGGGAAAGATTGAGGCCAAGAGGAAAAAGGGATGACAGAGGATGACATGGTTTTATGACATCATGGACTCAATGGACATGAGTTTTGTAAACTAAGGGAGTTGGTGATGGACAGGGAGCCCTGGCGTTCTGCAGTCCATTGGGTCACATAGAGTCAGACATGACTGAGTGATTGAACTGAACTGATTCTTATCTTGTATTTTTTGACTATATAGATCCCCTTTACATTTGTTGTAAAGCTAGTTTTGTGGTACTGAATTCTCTTAACTTTTGCTTTTCTGAAAAGCTTTTTGTCCTTCAATTTGAATTGGAATCTTGCTGGGTACAGTAATCTTGGTTGTCGATTTTTCCCTTTCAATACTTTAAATATATCCTGCCATTCCTTTCTGGCCTGCAGAGTTTCTGTTGAAAGATCAGCTGTTAAGCTCATGGGGTTTCCTTTGTATGTTACTTGTTGCTTTTCATTTGCTGCTTTTAATATTCTTTCTTTGTGTTTCATCTTTGTTAGTTCGATTAGTACATGTCTTGGTGTGTTTCTCCTTGGGCTTTACTGTATGGGACTCTCTGTGTCTCTGGACTTGATTGACTATTTCCTTTTCCATATGGGGAAATTTTTTACTCTAATCTCTTCAAAAATTTCTCACATCCTTTCTTTTTCTCTTCTTCTGGGACCCCTATAATTCGAATGTTGGTGTGTTTGATATTGTCCCAGAGGTCTCTGAGACTATTTTCAGTTCTTTTCATTCTTTTTACTTTATTCTGCACTTCAGAAATTATTTCCACCATTTTATCTTCCAGCTCACTAATTCATTCTTCTGCTTTAGGTATTCTGCTATTAATTCCTTCCAGAGTATTTTTAATTTCAGTAATTGTGTTGTTTGTCTATGTTTATCCTTTAATTCTTCTAGGTCTTTGTTAATTGATTCTTGCATTTTCTCCCTTTTGTTTTCAAGGTTTTTCATTATCTTTACTATCATTATTCTGAATTCTTTTTCAGGTAGTTTGCCTATTTCCTTTTCATTTATTTGGACTTCTGTGTTTATTGCTGTTTCTTCATTTGTGAAGTATTTCTCTGCCTTTTCTTTTTTTTTAACTTATTCTGTTTGAGGTCTCCCTTTCCCAGGCTTAAAGGAAAGTTGAATTCTTTCTTTGATGAAAGTTGAATTTTTCTTCCCTTTTGGTTTCTGCCCACCTAAGGTTGGTCCAGTGGTTTGGTGGCTCAGACGGTAAAGAGTCTGTCTACAGTGTGAGAGACCTGGGTTTGATCCCTGGGTTGGGAAGATTTACTGGAAAAGGAAATGGCAACCTACTCCAGTACTCTTGCCTTGAAAATTCCATGGATGGAGGAGCTTGGTGCAGGCTACAATCCATGGGGTAGCAAACAGTTGGGCATGACTGAGTGGGAAGGAAAAAAAAAAAAAAAATGTTGGTCCAGTGGTTTTTGTAAGCTTCATGTAGGGTGAGATTTGTGATGAGATTTTTGTTTGTTTGTTTTCCATCTGATGGGCAAGGCTGAGTGAAGTGGTAATCCTGGCTGCTGATTATTGCATTTGTATTTTTCTTTTGTTTGCTGTTTAGATGAGGTGTTTTGCAGTTTGCAACTGGTGATTGAGTGATGCTGGGTCTTATATTCAAGTGGTTTCCTTTGTGTGAGTTCTCACTCTTTCATACTCCCTAATAGATGGGGAAACAGTGGAAACAGTGTCAGACTTTATTTTTGGGGGCTCCAATATCACTGCAGATGATGATTGCAGCCATGAAATGAAAAGATGCTTACTCTTGGAAGAAAAGTTATGACCAACCTCGATAGCATATTCAAAAGCAGAGATATCACTTTGCTGACTAAGGTCCGTCTAGTCAAGGCTATGGTTTCTCCAGTGGTCATGTATGTATGTGAGAGTTGGACTGTGAAGAAGGCTGAGTGCTGAAGAATTGATGCTTTTGAACTGTGGTGTTGGAGAAGACTCTTGGAGTCCCTTGGACTGCAAGGAGATCCAACCAGTCCATTCTGAAGGAGATCAACCCTGGGCTTTCTTTGGAAGGAATGATGCTAAAGCTGAAACTCCACTACTTTGGCCACCTCATGCGAAGAGTTGACTCATTGGAAAAGACTTTGACGCTGGGAGGGATTGGGGGCAGGAGGAGAAGGGGACGACAGAGGATGAGATGGCTGGATGGCATCACTGACTCGATGGACGTGAGTCTGAGTGAACTCTCAGTTGGTGATGGGCAGGGAGGCCTGGTGTGCTGTGATTCATGGGGTTGTAAGTAGTCGGACACAACTGAGCGACTGAACTGCACTGAACTGAAGGTTAATTCTCTGGTATTCTAGGTCTTAGAGTCAGTGCTCTCACTCCAAAGGCTCAGGGCTTGATCTCTGGTCAGGAAAGAAGATTCCACAAGTGGTTTGTTATGGCATTAAGTGAGATTAAAACAAATATCCAAAAGTGAGAAATCAAAGATAAACCTCAGATAAATGGCACCTACAAAATCAGGCAATTAATAATTAATAATAAAAATAGTGGAATATACACATATACATATACATTCATGAGTAAAGTCAAAACAGTCCAACTAAAATAAAGTACAAGATTTTGACCTGGCGAACAAAGGAAATCAAAAAAATTATATTTACCAGTTAAGAACAAAACTATCTAAAGCACAAACTGGAAAACAAAATTTAAAACAAGATGCCAATTGGGGAATAAAGCAATGAAAAGAAAACTAACAAACATTTTGAAAGGAAAGAAAGAATAGATATGCAACGTTAAATAGAGCTAGATGAAGAAGATTTATATACAGTAAAGATTAACTGCAAGGGGAAAAAACAATTGGAAAGGCAAACAAAGGAATACATGTAGAACAAATATAATAGGTTAAAAAAATTCAAAATTAAAATTATAGAAAAAGAGAATGAAAAAAATTAAAGAAGAAAGAAAAAAGGAAAACTCCACTGACCTGCAAAAGCACACTGTAGAGGCAAAAGTTTATAACAAAAATAAAAAGTGTGACTGAATATACACATATACGTATACACCCATAAGCAGAATCAGAATAGTCCAACAAAAATAAACTACAATAGATTGACCCGGCAAACAAAGAAAACCAAAAATTATATCTACCAATTAAGAACACAACTAACTAAAGTACAAACTGGGAAATGAAACTAAAGCAAGGTGCCAACTGGGAAATAAAGCAATGAAAATAAAACTAACAAATATGTTGAGAAGAAAGGAAAGAAAGAAAAGAAAGAGTAGATATGCAAAGTGAAATAGAGGTAGATAAATGAGATTTATATACATTAAAGATTAACTGCAAGGGGTAAGAAGAGGAGGAAAAGCAAACAAAGGAATAAATGAAGAAAAATAATAATAGGTTTTAAAAATTAAAATTAAAAGAAGGGAAAAGGGAGAACTCCCAGAACTGCAAAAGCCCAACATAGAGGCAGAGCTTTATCACAACAATTTAAAAATGTGACTGAGAAAAAAAATAAAGAAAACAAACAAAAAACTCAAAAGCTTAATTAGATTTCATAGTGCCAATAAAATTGACAACTACAACAAGGAGGGGGGGAGGAAAAAAAAAAAAAAAAAGAAAGGAAAAAATCCAAAAGAATCTATCAGTCCAGTCCAGTTCAGTCCCTCAGTCGTGTCTAACTCTTTGCTCCCCATGAATTGCAGCACACCAGGCCTCCCTGTCCATCACCAGCTCCCTCCCAGAGTTCACTCAAACTCACATCCATTGAGTTGTTGATGTCATCCAGCCATCTCAAAAGAATCTATAGAACAAGTGAAAGAATAAGAACAATGAATGTTTTTCTTGAGTCACTGCTGTCAGAATCCTTTCCCTCACTGGGAGTCACAGTGCACTTCACCTCCCTAGGATGCCCTCCAACACTGTGCTGATCTCTGGACCTGCTGTGGAGGCAGTTCAGATTTTAATCTGTTCCTACTCCTCTGTGTTCTTGCCTCCAATGTCCACAGCTATCAGAACTAGCGCGTTTTCTTTTGTGGGAGTTCTGTGACCTTTTATATATTCCATAGACACAGAATCTGCCTAGTTGATCATCTGGATTTAATCTGCAGCTTGTACAGCTGGTGGGAAGGTTTGGGGTCTTCTTCCTTAGCCACACTGCCCCTGGGTTTCAATTGTGGTTTTATTTTCACCTCTGCATGTGGGTCATCTACTGGGGTTTGCTCCTGAGGCTGCCTTGGATGACTTGGGTTTGCCCCTGTGAGGGCAGATGTGGAGGTGGTGCAGCTGCTTGGGTTGCAGGGGTTGTGGCAGCACCAGGTACTCAGGGGAGTTGGCAGCTAGGACAACAGGAAATATAGTGTTCTAGAAGTGTATGGCAACCAGTATTGGCCAATATGCTCCAGTATTCTTTCCTGGAGAACTTCCCTTCCTGACAGAGAAACCTGTCAGACCGCAGTCTACAGGGCTGCAAAGAGTGAGACACTACTGAAGCAACCCTGTGCACATAGACGCAAGACCTTTTTCGGCTGTTGCAGCTCTGCTCCAGTGAGAGTTGAGTGTGAAGGTGGCACAGCTGCTTGGCTTGCAGGGACCCTGGCAGCATGGAGTGTGCAGGGACACGGACTGCCTCCACCACAGAAGTTATGGCCCTGTCATTGTCTTTTTTCCAGCCTCTTGTATTTGGTGATTGGAAGGCCTCTTTGGCTAGTCTTTCTCCATAGCTCTTCCTGTTCAGGCACTTAGAGGGCTCCCTTGCCTGGGGTCCTTCTCTGTTGTTCAGCACGTCAGGCAGATAGAGAGGACCCTTGGCTGGGGTCTTACTCTGTAAATTGGCATGTCAGGCACTTAAACGGCACCCTGAGTGGGTCCTACTCTATTGTTAGGTCCCACCCTCTCTATTGTTCAGCTTCCAATGCTGGCATGTAGGGGAGAGAGGCTATGGTGATGGCTCCACCCTCTACAGGTGACTCAGTAGTATCACCCTGTTTCTATGGCTGCCCAGCTTTCCTCCACAGGCATTTCCAACCACAACCTCCTCCCTTACATCCCCTTGATCTGTCTCTCCGCCGTCAACAGCAGCCCTTGCCCTGGGATTGCTCTACAATCCCTAAATTCCAGCTCCAAGCTGCTGTACCTTCTAGAAGATCTGCATCCCTGTCTGGGGTATGTATGGCTGCAGCAACGACTGTCTGATTCTCATTCCATTTAAGCTGCAACAAGTCAGCTGTCTCACTCTCAGCCTTAAATTTTTCTTCTCTGACTCAGACAATTGCCTCAGTATGGGGATTGGACCCCTGTTTCAGTCCCCCATCTGCCAAAGGTGGCTCTGATCCTACTAACACTCCTGTTTTCCCCCTAGTTCCTTTGTGCTATAGAGTTTTGCATGGGTCTATATATTCTTTTCTGCTGGTCAGGTACTCCTGTCAGCTCTCAGCTGGTGTTCTGCATGAACTTCTGTGTCTGAAGGTGTATTCTTGATGTAACCATGGAGAGAGATATACTCCACATCTACCTACTCCTCTGCCATCTTGTTCTCACCAATTTATTTTTGATCAACAGTTAAAGTGACTGTTTTTCCATGTGTGCATTTGTGCTAAGTCACTTCAGTTGTCTGACTCTTTGTGACTCTATGGACGGTAGTCCCCAAGGCTCCTCTGTGCCTGTGGATTCTCTAGGCAAGAATACTGGAATAGGTTCCCATGCCCTCCTCCAGGGGATCTTCTGAACCAGATATCCAACACACATTTCTTACATCTCCTGCACTGGCAGGCAGGTTCTTTACCACTGGCGCCACCTGGGAAGCCCCTATTTTTCCATAGTCTGGCCTATAAAAATATAATCTAGCTTTTAGAATATTGTAAAACTGATTAAATATATGTATGCACATATATATGTATATGCTATATATATAGTATACTTTTAGTTTAAATCTTAACTGACATATTAATAAACTGAAAAATAGTTAAACTAAAATCTCTTTATAATTAATGAAGGTAAATATTTTTCATGTCTTTAAGGGTTACTTATTTTTCATTTTCTGTGAAATGTGTATATAATTTGCTGATTTTTTTCAATGAAGTAGTAGGTTTTTTGTTCATTTGCTTTGTAGATATGCTTTAATTTTTAAAGCAATTAATATTTTATTTATGGTTTGTGTTTGAAACCTATTTTTCTAATTGTTTCTTGCCTTTTATTTTGCTCATGATACTTCTTTGAGCTTGTAATAGTTCCTTCCTCATTCTTCATTGCATTGTCTCCTTTCTCTAATCTTTTCTATTTTCTGTGTGTTTTGTGTGTGTATGTGTGTGTGTGTGTGTGTTTTGGGACTGTGTATTATAGTTATCAGTGAATTTTTAATATAGACAGATTGGCAAACTGTCTCATGGGACAAATCTGGTCCGCTGCCTGTTTCTATAAATAAATTTTGATTGGAACACAAACATATATATTAGAATATGGATTATTATGCTGCAATAGCAGAGTTGAGTAGTTGCAATAAAAGCTTTATGTCCCACAAAGCCTAAAATATTTACTATCTGGGCCTTTCAGGAAAAAAAATTCTATCACCCTCTGCTTTATCCTCTCCCTGAAGTACATGTTATCTTTATCCATATTTTGCAGACACAAACCCTCAAACCCAGTGAGGCTAAGAAAAACTTTCATGAATTTGAAGAATTTTCAAACAAAAATTTTCTAAATGGGAGATCCTGGGTTTTACTCAAGTTTGTATGATTCCAGAACAGAACTTTTAATAACTGTGCACTTGGTCCAATTATCTAAGGATGCATTTCTACTCTTAAAGTACAATAAACTATATTTGGACACACAAAACTCAAATCTAGTCACATAAGACAACATAAAATGGAGACTTTTTAGAGTATATACTTTTTTTTTTTTTATAAGTGTATAGCAATTTGAAAGTTATGGATACCTTTATGGAATTTCTTCATGTCCCAAAGATACCTAAAAGTCTTATATATCATTCACAAAGAAATCATGTCTACTATAACTACAATATGTCAAAAATCTCGAGGCCACATAAATGCTTGAAATAATAACCAGTGCTATGGCTACAGGCTACAAGGCTACTTTACTTATCAGGAATATGACCTTAGTAATGAAATGGATAATTAAAAGAATTGAGTTTTCATACACAGTTCATAAAGATCAGCAACAAAGACACTTTTTGATAAACTTTTAGTAAAATTGTGGTTGACTTTCATTATTTTTTGTAAAATGTACTTTGCAATAGAAAGCCACTTCTGAATTTCCTAGAAAAACACAATAAAAGAGATCAATCAAACAATTGCAAAAATTGTGTTTTTTGTTTTTTTTTATTGTCTGATTTAGTGATCAGTTCAGTTCAGTTCAGTTGCTCAGTCGTGTCTGACTCTTTGCGACCCCATGAATTGCAAAACGCCAGGCCTCCCTGTCCATCACCAATTCCCGGAGTTCACTCAGACCAACGTCCATCGAGTTAGTGATGCCATCCAGCCATCTCATCCCGGGTCGTCCCCTTCTCCTTCTGCTCCAAATCCCTTCCAGCATCAGCATCTTTTCCAATGAGTCAACTCTTCACATGAGGTGGCCAAAGTACTGGAGTTTCAGCTTTAGCATCATTCCGTCCAAAGAACACCCAGGTCTGATCTACTTTAGAATGGACTGGTTGGATCTCCTTGCAGTCCAAGGGACTCTCAAGAGTCTTCTCCAACACCACAGTTCAAAAGCATCAATTCTTCAGAGCTCAGCTTTCTTCACAATCCAACTCTCACATCCATACATGACCACTGGAAAAACCATAGCCTTGACTAGATGGACCTTTGTTGACAAAATAATGTCTCTGCTTTTAATTATGTTACCTAGGTTGGTCATAACTTTCCTTTCAAGGAGTAAGCATCTTTTAATTTCATGGCTGCAGTCACCATCTGCAGTGATTTTGGAGCCCCCCAAAATAAAGTCTGACACTGTTTCTGCTGTTTCCCCATCTATTTCCCATGAAGTGATGGGACCAGATCCCATGATCTTCATTTTCTGAATGTTGAGCTTTAGGCCAACTTTTTCCCTCTCCTCTTTCACTTTCATCAAGAGGCTTTTTAGTTCCTCTTCACTTTCTGCCATAAAGGTGGTGTCATCTGCATATCTGAGATTATTGATATTTCTCCTGGTAATCTTGATTCCAGCTTGTGCTTCTTCCAGTCCAGCGTTTCTCATGATGTACTCTGCAAATATATTAAATAAACAGGGTGACAATATACAGCCTTAATGTACTCCTTTTCCTATTTGGAACCAGTCTGTTGTTCCATGTCCAGTTCTAACTGGACAGTTCCTAACCTGCATATAGGTTTCTCAAGAGGCAGGTCAGGTGGTCTGGTATTCCCATCTCTTTCAGAATTTTCCACAGTTTATTGTGATCCACACAATCAACAGCTTTGGCATAGTCAATAAAGCAGAAATATATGTTTTTTCTGGAACTCTCTTGCTTTTTCCATGATCCAGCAGATGTTGTAATTTGATCTCTGGTTTGTCTGCCTTTTCTAAAACCAGCTTGAACATCTGGAAGTTCACAGTTCACGTATTGCTGAAGCCTGGCTTGGAGAATTTTGAGCATGACTTTACTAGCGTGTGAGATGAGTGCAATTGTGTGGTAGTTTGAGCATTCTTTGGCATTGACTTTCTTTGGGAGTGGAATGAAAACTGACCTTTTCCTGTGGCCACTGCTGAGTTTTCCAAATTTGCTGGCATATTCAGTGCAGCACTTTCACAGCATCATCTTTCAGGATTTGAAATGGCTCAACTGGAATTCCATCATCTCCACTAGCTTTGTTCGTAGTGATGCTTTCTAAGGCCCACGTGGCTTCACATTCCAGGATGTTTGGCTCTAGGTGAGTGATCACACCATCATGATTATCTGGGTCATGAAGATCTTTTTTGTACAGTTCTTCTTTGTATTCTTTCCACCTCTTCTTAATATCTTCTGCTTCTGTTAGGTCCATGCCATTTCTGTTGGGAAATCAAAATGTTACTGATAATTCAATCTGTTAAATATTCCCCAGAATCCATTTTAACTGAGCATGTGAATCAAGCAGTCCCCATTATTCAATGTTACCATATAATGGGAAAATAATTATTTTTCAACATACAGTTTGGTTATATTTAGCCTGAATAATTTGTGTTTTCATCTTCCTTAATGAATGGAAACCAATATTTTCAATAAACTCCAATTGAAAAATAATAATGTTCATGGGACAACATTAGAATAAAATGATTTTGAAAAATTTATGAGTTTTTATTGTCCAGTTTCAAGTTGTTTGTGTGGAACTTGAATATCTGTACTTTCTAGAAAATAGCGACGTTATTGTTCAGTTGCCAAGTTGTTTCCAACTCTCCATGACCCCATGAACTGCAGCAAACAAGGCTGCCCTGTCCTTCTCTATCTCCCTCAGTTTGTCAAACTCATGTCCATTGAGTTAACGATGACATCCAACTGTCTTATCTTTTGTTGCCCCCTTCTCCTCTTGCCTTCAATCTTTCCCAGCATCAGGGTCTTTTCCAGTGAATCAGCTCTTTGCATCAGCTAGCCAAAATATTGGAGCATCAGTTTATCATCAGTCCTTCCATTGAATATTCGGGGTTGATATCCTTTGGAATTGACTGTTTTGATCTTCTTGCTGTTCAAGGGACAGTCAAGAGTCTTCTCCAGTGCCACAGTTCACAAACATAAATTCTTCGGTGCTCCACCTTTATTATGGTCCAACTCTCATTTCCACACAATATTGAGATGGAAATTTAGATTGAGAGCCCCTCTACTATATTATGGCCCTTGTACATTTGACATTGTTGGAGATGATTATTCTTACTGTTTTCCTCAGCTGATTACATTAACTTCAGTAATGATGAAGAAATTATAAACTATAAAACACTGAATAATTATATGGATGTGACATTCTGAAAGAATTTGGCACAACTCTGAAATCACTTTCATCAAAACATTAAAACTGAATGATGCATTGTTTGCATTTGCCAAATACAACAACTGTATTCTGCAGGTAAGTAAAATAGTTAAGTAGTTAAGCAGTTAAGTAGGGAAAAACAAATGAAGTTAGTTTCTGTTAAGGATATAGTAATTCCCACATATTTTTCTCTTATTTTTATTTTGCTCCATTTTTTTAAGAAAATGTTATTACATATTTAAATAATTTCCAAGATCAAAAAATATTTTCTTTAAAATCAATTGTATGTTATCTTTGAGCCTGTTTATAAGTATGTATATGTTTTGCCTTTTAATGTGCCTCGCAATTTTTTTGTTGAAAGGTGGACATGATATATCAGGTAATATAAATTGAGATAGATGATCTTTCAATGACAAGTTTAATGTTTGTCTAGGTGTTAGTCTAAATTTACTGTTTGCTGAGGGTTGGACATGACTGAGTGACTTCACTTTGACTTTTCACTTTCGTGCATTGGAGAAGGAAATGGCAACCCACTCCAGTGTTCTTGCCTGGAGAATCCCAGGGATGGGGGAGCCTGGTGGGCTGCTGTCTATGGGGTCCCACAGAGTCGGACACTACTGAAGTGACTTAGCAGCAGAACTGTAGGTTTCAGAGGTGGCTCTTTCCTTCAGAGTCCTTCTCTGTCTTCCTTTTGGTCTTAGTTTTCCCTGAAACTCCTTAAGTAGTGTCTGAACCTTGAATTATATCCAGTTATATCCCCATGTTATTATACCAAATCCCTGATGTGTTCATAAGACATTGATTAGGTTTCAGTCCCTTTAACTGATATATGTCCACTCTTGGGAACTTTAGAAGTGTTTCTTAGCTTTTCTTTCCCTCCTTAGTTGAGGCAGAAAGGCTAGAAGGGGCTGAAGTTGGGTAATTTCCTTTCTCTTAAATTGGATCAGGCTTTGGTAAAGTCTTGTCTCTTTCTAGGTTGGCATTTGTTGTTAAGAACACTTTGAGATTGTTTAAAAATGGTCATCTTTCCCATGGGTATATTTCAAAGTAATTACTTTCCCCCTTTCCCTGGACAAATAAAAGGGGATTTTTCTCAGATCTTCATTGGAAGAACTTGGTGGGGTTCTTGGATGTTAAGCCTCCCAATATGTGGCATCTCTTTGGGCTGGGCAGCCAGGAGTATTTAACACTTAAGTCCACATTCAGCTTTCAGCAATTCATTAAGTTACCATTCAGAGGTTTCAGTGACTTCTGCTTCAGATAAGCTGTTCTGTGTTTTCTGAATTCACCTGTCTACAATTTTTACAGTGACAGCATGTGGTGTGACCTCAATTCTCTGATGGATCAAAAAAAGATGTTGTATTTAAATTTGTTCAGTTTTTACTTTTGTTGTAGAAGTAGAAATAACAATCTGCAAACTCTTTACATATTGGAAGGGAAACTTCCAAGTGATTTTTTTAAATAACTTGCCAATTAAAATGATTACTTAGAAAATTTCAGAGTGAAATATATATTTCAGTAGGGTATGTCAAGCATGCTGTCAGAATTTTGTATCTCTTTGCATTCTTCTCATTAACCAGAGAGTACTTGTATCCAAAGTGTCGTCCTTAACTTTAAGTACATACAGTAATAGGTAAAAATTATTGAGGCATTCCATTTGTACCTGTTGCTTACTTGGGACCATTTAAGAATAAGAGACAATTTCATGGTTGGTTCTAGAGACCATTTCTAAGCCTTTGAATTCTTGAGTGTTATATGTGAATTTGGGGTTTTATATTGACTTTCAGAAAAGAAGAAAAGGAATATGATGACTATAAGAGAAGATATTATAATTCATAATGAAAACCCAAAAGTATTCCCTAAAGTGTGATAAAAAATGATATGTTTGGTGACTTTAAATTATGTGTTAATAATAAATACTAATACTTTACAGTGCTTAGGACATTTTGTTCCAAAGCATAGGTATATTTAGTTAATTCCACAGCAAGATAAATTTCTTAATGAATACTGGAAGTACAATTGCTTAGTGGACCAGAAGAAAAAAAAATGAATATACAGTTACTTACTTACATTGCTATACAAATTACCAATTAGATCTCACAAGTATGTTTCCTTAAAATTCAAACTCGTGAATTTGCCTTAAGAGTTCAGAATTAATGAAGCCTTGAAAAACATTATTTACCACTTTCATAAATTATTTTCTGGAAAAAAATTGAATATTTCTAAGAATAATTAAGTAGTAAATTATTTTAGTTAAGTATGATCTTTTTCAAACTAGGTTGTGAGCCCAACTAGCATATATATGTTGTGGTAAAATATACTGTCTACTCATAAATGATCTGTTTTATTAATAATTTGTATATTTTAATATTTTAATTTTAATATTTTAATATTTACATGTATCAAAAATAAATTTCTATTTTATTTCTTGTGTTTTCTTATTAGAAAACTTGCATTTACTTGGCAAAGATGACATTTATTGTAATCCATAATACCTAGAAAATTCAGTTTTCTTGCAGGAATCACAAAAGTCAAGAAATGTTCATTTTCTTAATAAATGAAAACCAATAGACTTACAAAAGTCAATTTAGAATTCCTGTGATTCTAGACTAAATCACCAAAACATGGAATAGTAATCACATTCCTAATTTTAAGGCTTTCTATTAGCACTCCAAAGTATGTTAAAATCTACCCTCAGAAGTAAGTTATTAAATTTTGAAAAAGAGATTTTGTTTTATATTACAGAATACAAAGTTAATATTAATTTGTAGACAATTAAATTTTGATTATAAATTATTAGTGTCTTAAATTCCTAGTTTAAACAGATTCAAAGGAAAAAAATGAATAGTGTATCTTCATTTTCTTTGTTTCCCAGTCATTTGCAGAAATAGGATTAATAATATACAAGAAGTTTAGATTGTTGATGTTCATTTTGTATGTTGTTAATACAATACCTTATTCCAAATTTTCAATTACAATTTCCTCTGGTGTGCATTTGATTTTAGGTCAATTGATGGCCTCATTCTGTCATTCTCTTAAATTTCTACCAGATATTAAGTAACAGAGCAGATAGAAATTCTCAAGGTGTCAAAGTTGCAGATAATTCAGATAGAGGGAAAAAAACAACAGCAACCAAAACTCTCTGAAATCAACCTTAAAGGAACAAGATTCACAATGCATGAAGTATGTCAGTTTTGCTGAGAAAAATAGCAAGAAATACAAATAGAAAAAAAATGGCAAAAATCATAAAATACTGCTGACTATGAAGATTCTTTTTTGACATTCCTCTATTTATAAAAATAATTTGTTGTGCAGGTATTAATCATGGATCATTCTGATGCCTAATGAGACAGAAAGCAATATTTTAGTGTGTATTAAGACAATAATTCTTGAAAGGCAAAGAAAAGTATAGGACTTCTTTCCAGTATTATTTTGATATGTTTCAGCTTAAAATATAGATATGGAAATCAAGCATATGTTCATGAGTATATGAAGATAATTAAATATTAGTTACCTCATAAAGGGATTTAATGCTGAGCTTTGGTAACAGTAGTGTCTCATTGGTGATAACTGTTTCATTTTATGGTAAGACCATCCAAAACAAATCCAGAAATGAAATTCACAGATTATGTAAATCAAATTCAGAAATGTAATATCTTACCATCTGAGGTAAAAGAAAAATATTGGAGAATTAATTCAATTTGTTTCTATATTTGATCCTTAAAGAATAGCTGTGTTATCTTCTGTGTTGATCTCTCTTTCTGGAAAGAGAATACATAGTTTTAAAAATTAATATTCAAGATTATCTGAATTAGACTGATAATATAAATTCTAGAAACTGTTCAGTGTAAATTAAAAGCATACCCTTTTTTGCGAAGAAAATTCTTTTTCTTTTTTTTTGTTTTAAGAGTCTGAATGCTAAGTATAATGTTTAATTTTATGTGGCATCTTGTACATACCATCACCACAGTACCCAATTTCTTGTCAGGCACCAGTCTAATTGCTGCTCTGAAGGTATACTTTAAACGTGATTGATGTTTAAGAATTCAAGTAAATGTGAATGAACCTCGTCCAGTCAGTTGGCCCTAGAAAAGAGACTAAGATCCCACAAGAAAGAATGAAATCTGTCTCCAGACCCTGCTTTGAACTCAAGCATCGATTCTTACCTGTATTTCAGAAACACCAATGTGCTTTTACAGAGTTTAAACTTGCCAGTCCCCACAACTGTGTGAACTAATACCTTATTTTGCCAATATTTTTTATAATTTTAGATTCATTTCACCCTCTAATCTTCCTTGTTTTCTGGTTTCATTTGATGCATTTTACCATGATATGTTATAGATGTGCCTTCATTTATTCCTTGATATTGTGTATCAAGTGTAAACTCATCTCTATCTTTAATTCTGAAAATATTTCAAGTATTATCATTCTTTTGAATATTACATCTCTTATTTTTTTCTTCCTTCGTAAACACTAGTTAGTCATCAGTTCAGTTCAGTTCAGTCACTCAGTCGTGTCCAAGTCTTTGTGACCCCATGAATCGCAGCATGCCAGGCCTCCCTGTCCATCACCATCTCCCGGAGTTCACTCAAACTCACGTCCATTGAGTCGGTGATGCCATCCAGCCATCTCATCCTCTGTTGTCCCCTTCTCCTCCTGCTCCCAATCTCTCCCAGCATCAGTCTTTTCCAATGAGTCAGCTCTTCACATGAGGTGGCCAAAGTACTGGAGTTTCAGCTTTAGCATCATTCCTTACAAAGAACACCCAGCATGGACGTTATCATTCTCTTTTCTGGACTATCTCATGCTCTTTAGGCACTAATTCAGATTTAAAAAAAAAATTAAACTAAATTTTTCATTTCAGTTTTATTAATATATAATTGACATACAGCACTATGTATGTTTCAGGTATACAGCATGATGATTTGACTTACAGTTACCATTAAATGATTACCACAATTAGTTT
Source organism: Budorcas taxicolor (assembly GCF_023091745.1). Lineage (NCBI taxonomy): Eukaryota > Metazoa > Chordata > Mammalia > Artiodactyla > Bovidae > Budorcas > Budorcas taxicolor. The sequence goes on along the minus strand of NC_068915.1, from coordinate 52,500,047 downwards.
AATCAACATCTATCATCTTATTCTTTCAAATCTTTAATCCCTCTGACCTCAGGGAAACATTTTCTCTTTTAGATCCTTCCAGTTGATTGATTTCCTCATCATCTGTATCTAATTTACTTTTTAGCCATGGACAGAGAAGCCTAGCAGGCTACAGTCCAAGGGTCGCAAATAGTTGAACTTGACTGTATGACTAAACACAGACACACACACACACATTGTATTTTACTTTAATAACCAGAAGTACTTTTTAATATATCAGTTTACTGATACACTGATCTTTCCTCTAAATGTATATTCTATTCCTACTTTTTCTCTTATGAATTTGAAAACTTTAATGTAATATTATTTAAATATCGCATTTAATGGAGAAACTAATTCCTCTCCAATTTTATCTCTCTTTGTCACTGATAATTCCTTTCCTACTCAGTTATTTCTGTATATAGTATAATTTTAAGTTTTGAGCTTATCATTGTGTAGGTCATCTTCTGAATTGAAGTCATATCTCTTGCCCTGGGAAAGTGTCTCAAATAGCAATTTCATGTTTGTGTCTCCTGAAGCAATAGCAGTTCCAATGATCCTGGAATATTTATATGGTAATTTCTTAATTAGGTTTATGTTCCATGCAGTTTCTGTAATTGGAAGGCATATAGATCTATGGTTTAACTTCCACAAGGAAGCTTTTTTAACATTGCTTTTGAAGGACTTTATTATTTATAATTAACTTTTACTCCATCATTTCTATTATGGTTTAGCAGGGATGGTAGATATATGTATCTCCTCAATTCACTAAGTTATCGGAAGTTGAGCTTAAACTATATATTTTATGATCTATAATACATTCTAAAAGATCAGAATGATTAGGGGATTCCCTAGTGGATCAGATAGTAAAGAATCGGCCTGCAATGATAAAGACTAAGGTTCAGTCCCTAGGTCGGGAAGATCCCCTGCAGAAGGGAATGGCTACCCACTCCAATATTATTTCCTGGAGAATTCTATGGACAGAGGAACCTAGCAGGCTACAGTCCATGGGGTTGCAAAGAGTCAAAAATGACTGAGTGACTAACACATATCAAATATATTGCTATTTTGTGATATCACTTGGCATACATCAGATCTATATTTTTCCCTCAACCAAGTTCCCATTGTTTTTAGAATTTTATACATCAAAAAATGTAGTGTTTTCCATACAGAAGAAAGTCACATAAGAATAAAGACTTTATTTTATTCAATTTTCTATCTATGGCACCTGCTATAATACCAGGAACACATAGTCCATATTTAATATAATTGTAAGTGGATAACAGGAGGTCAAGTTACTGCAGAGCTTACTGGAAGTTACATAACTTGCCTACAGGATGTGCTTGTATTTCTAAGTATCCAAAGTTCTCTACGGTCTTTTATTGTCCTCCTGAAGTGAAAAATAAATAAATATAAACATTAAAATTTTACAATATGTTTAATGAGATCACTGTTCTTCACTTAAAGTTGTAGTTCATTGTGCTGTTTTAGTTTCATTTAAAGAGAATAATTTTAGCATGTATATTTTACTCAGTTTTTATTTCTACTCCAGAAAGCAAACAAAAAATTCTTAGAATGTTTCCATTGAAACATAGCCTCATCAACATAACTTTAGCAATTCAGGACCTATTTAATTTAAAAAATATAGTAATTTTCTTTTTTCTAGCCTGAAAAAATAAAACCAGGGTATTATTTAATATATCTTTCATTATAATTTAGGTATAATAGGTCAAAATATTCTTAGACTACTGCTATTGAAAAGAGAGTTTGCTATGTTCACAGACCCAGAAGTATGGAGCACTCCACGCCTTGGGAGGGTCAAATAGGGAAGCATTCAGTTCAGTTCAGTTCAGTTCAGCTCAGTCACTCAGTCGTGTCTGACTCTTTGCAACCCCATGAATCACAGCACGCCAAGCCTCCCTGTCCATCACCAACTCCTGGAGTTCACTCAGACTCGAGTCCATTGAGTCGGTGATGCCATCCAGCCATCTCATCCTCTGTTGTCCCCTTCTCCTCCTGCCCCCAATCCCTCCCAGTGTCAAAGTCTTTTCCAATGAGTCAACTCTTCGCATGAGGTGGCTAAAGTACTGGAGTTTCAGCTTTAGCATCATTCCTTCCAAAGAAAGCTCAGGGTTGATCTCCTTCAGAATGGACTGGTTGGATCTCCTTGCAGTCCAAGGGACTCTCAAGAGTCTTCTGCAACACCATAGTTCAAAAGCATCAATTTTTTGGAGCTCAGCTGTCTTCAAAGTCCAACTCTCACATCCATACATGACTACTGGAAAAACCATAGCCTTGACTAGACGGACCTTTGTTGGCAAAGTAATATCTCTGCTTTTCAATATGCTATCTAGCTTGGTCATAACCTTCCTACCAAGGAGTAAGCGTCTTTTAATTTCATGGCTGCAGTCACCATCTGCAGTGATTTTGGAGCCCCCTAAAATAAAGTCTGACACTGTTTCCACTGTTTCCCCATCTATTTCCCATGAAGTGATGGGACCAGATCCCATGATCTTCATTTTCTGAAAGTTGAGCTTTAAGCCAACGTTTTCACTCTCCTCTTTCACTTTCATCAAGAGGCTTTTTAGTTCCTCTTCACTTTCTGCCATAAGGGTGGTGTCATCTGCATATCTGAGGTTATTGATATTTCTCCTGGCAATCTTGATTCCAGCTTGTGTTTCCTCCAGCCCAGCGTTTCTCATGATGTACTCTGCATAGAAGTTAAATTAGCAGGGTGACAATATACAGCCTTGACGTACTCCTTTTCCTATTTGGAACCAGTCTGCTCTTCCATGTCCATTTCTAACTGTTGCTTTCCTGACCTGCATACAAATTTCTCAAGAGGCAGGTCAGGTGGTCTGGTATTGCCTTCTCTTTCAGAATTTTCCACAGTTTATTGTGATCCACACAGTCAAAGGCTTTGGCATAGTCAATAAAATAGAAATAGATGTTTTTCTGGAACTCTCTTGCTTTTTCCATGATCCAGCGGATGTTGGCAATTTGATCTCTGGTTCGTCTGCCTTTTCTAAAACCAGCTTGAACATCTGGAATTTCACTGTTCAAGTATTGCTGAAGCCTGGCTTGGAGAATTTTGAGCATGACTTTACTAGCATGTGAAATGAGTGCAATTGTATGGTAGTTTGAGCATTCTTTGGCATTGCCTTTCTTTGGGATTGGAATGAAAACTTGGACTCAATCAAAAGTTAGAGAGAGGAGTGTTAACTGTAGGAAGAACCTATACTGTGGCTTCCATATGAAGGAATTAATGAAGCATGGTAATCAGGTTTAGAATTGCATAGTTTGAATAACTTCAGTGGGCTCTGCAGTGTAGGAACTGTCCTTTGGCTGTTTTCAGGATGATTAGGGCAGGTAGTGTATGGCCCTAAGTGTGAATGCCCAATAAAGGAGGTGGTTGAGAATAGAAGTGGTTGGTCATAGCGGCTCTGAGCTGGCTGGTGTGATTTGATTAGTGTTCACTTGGCTTCCCTTGTAGCTCAGTTGGTAAGGAATCTACCTATAGTGCAGGAGACCTGGGTTCGACCCCTGGGTCAGGAAGATCCTCTGGAGAAGGAAATGGCAATCCACTCCAGCATTCTTGCCTGGAAAAATCCTATGGATAGAGGAGCCTGGTGGGCTGCAGTCCATAGGGTCAAAGAGTTGGCATGACTGACAAACTAACCCTTACCTTACCTCTTGAGTAAGTTGTTTATTTCTCTCAGTTCAGTTCAGTCAGTTCACTGGCTCAGTCATGTCTGACTCTTTGTGACCCCATGAATCGCAGAAGCCAGGCCTCCCAGTCCATCACTAACTCCCGGAGTTCAGTTAAACTCACATCCATAGAGTTGGTGATGCCATCCAGCCATCTCATCCTTTGTTATCCCCTTCTCCTCCTGCCTCCAATCCCTCCCAGCATCAGAGTCTTTGCCAATGAGTCGACTCTTCACATGAGGTGGCCAAAGCTGAGTTTCAGCTTCAGTGTTAGTTCTTCCAATGAATACCCAGGACTGATCTTTATTATCTCTAGGAATTTGTTAACCTTGGAAGGGGCAGTTCTTCCAGGGTCTGCAAGACCCCAAATGTTAAAGCATCAGTGAGGGAAATAAAAAACCTGGTAAATACAGATATATTCTAGAATATAGACACATTTTTCTTCCCAAATAAAACACTACAATTTACATTCTGCCTCATTTCAAGCAATCAGTTGGGTTTTGTGATTTCTGCCACTGGATGATAGCTGTTTTTTATTTGTTTCACTTGTTAATAGCAAATTCAGCAACCAACATTCCCAATTATTTATTAAGTCAAATGTCTTTGAGAGGTTAATGAAATGAGTGTAAATATGTATTTTGCATGTTGTTAAAATCAATAAACTGTGCTACCTTGCTGTCTTAAGTTACAATAAAATTTCAGGAGTCCATTATTGAAAAATAACACATTTTAAATGATACAGAATATAATTTGACCATGGTAAAAAAAAAAAAAAAAATACAACAAGCAACAACAATAAAAGACAACGACAACAATTAAAAAAAACACAGGTGGTTAAGATCTGCCTACAGAAAGAAATATTATTTAGATAATAATAGGTTTAATTTCTCCAAAATACTAGGGAATTCTTCATCTAGGTCTTAACCCCTCTAAGAAGATCTAAAATTATGGACATCTTTATTTTTTCTGAATATCTTTAGAGAAAGGGAAACATAGGTTATAGAATCCTATGAATTATAGATATGGTATAAGTTTTAGCTGTACTGAGTTTCCCCTCAGACAGACACAACTTCACTGCCAGTTTTATATACATACTTTTATAAGTCACTCTTACAAACCATAGTTCCCTCTTTCTTTTTATGCTCCTAAAGCGATATGAGCATTTCCAGATCCTTTGGGTTTCTTTGTAGAAATGTATTTTGTTTCATTATATTGTTTCCTTTCAGACATGATAGTCAATTCTGGCACCTTCTTAGTTTTTTCCACAATATAATATGATATTGAAGAAGAAAAATGTAGATTTTAAAATGTTGACACAAAACGCTAAGACTTAGAAGCAAATATACTTCATTTTCTTAACATTTTACCCATAATATTAAATTAATTTATGTTATGTGTGTGTATTAGTCACTCAGTCATGTCCACCGCTTTGTGACCCCATGGACTGCAGCCTGTCAGGCTTCTCTGTCATGGAATTCTCCAGGCAAGAATACTGGAGTGGATTGCCATTCTTTTCTCCAAGGGAACTTCCTAACCCAGGGATTGAACCCTGATCTTCTGCATCACAGGCAGATTCTTTACCATTTGAGCTACAGGGAAGTCTGTAAATTATGTTATAGAGTTAACTAAATCATTTGGTCCTTAAAGGCAAATAATTGTTCAATAAAAATGTATGGATTTCTGTGATCTGTAAAGGGTTTCCCAGGTAGCTCAATGGGTAAAGAATCCACCTGCCAATGCAGGAGACATGTTTGATCCATGGATGAGAAAGATTCCCTAGAGAAGGAAATAGGAACCACTCCAGCATTCTTACCTGGGAAATCCCATGGACAGAGGAGCCTGGTGGGCTATGGTCCATGGGACCAAAAAAGAGTCAGACGCAACTTAGCAACTGAACAACAACAATGGTCTTTAATATCACTGACTGATAGATATATATTTTGATAGTTTGTATTTAATTTTCTAGAATTAAGAAAACAGACTAAATACTCTTAGTTATCTCTTCCACGCAAATAAATATAATTTAACAGCTAATTGATACTGCTATAACACACATTTACATTTGGACATCTTGCTATTGTGAGTAAATAAAATCAGTGAAGGCATCTATTTTTGTGAAGATTACTACTAAATCTGCAATTCCCTGGTGGCTCAGATGGTAAATAATCCACCTACAACACCGGAGACCTAATTCAATATCTGGATCAGGAAGATTGCCTGGAGAAGAGAATGGCTACTCACACCAGCTGGACTGGATAAAGCACAAGCTAGAAACAAGAGTGCTGGGAGAAATATCAATAATCTCAGATATGCAGATGACAACACCCATATGGCAGAAAGCAAAGAAGAACTAAAGAGCCTCTTGAAGAAAGTGAAAGAGGAGATTGAAAAAGTTGGCTTAAAATTCATTCGGTCTCATCACTTCATGGCAAAGATGGGGAAACAATGAAAATAGTGAGACTATTTGAGCTCCAAAATCACTGCAGATGGTGACTGCAGCCATAAACTTAAAAGAAACTTGCTCCTTGGAGGAAAAGCTATGGCCACCTTAGACAGCATATTAAAAAACAGAGATATGACTTTGCCAACTAGGGTCTATGCAGTCAAAGTTATGGTTTTTCCAGTAGTCATGCATGGATGTGAGAATTGGACTATAAAGAAATCTGAGTGCTAAATAATTGATGCTCTTGAACCATGGTATTGGAGAAAACTCTTCAGAGTCCCTTGGGCTGCAAGGAGATCTACCAGTCAATCCCAAAGGAAATCAGTACTGAATATTCATTGGAAGGACTGATGCTGACGCTGAAACTCCAATGCTTTGGCCACCTGATGCAAAGATCTAGCTCACTGAAAAGACCTCAGTGCTGGGAAAGATTGAAGGCAGGAGGAGAAGGGAATGACAGAGGATGAGATGACTGGATGGCATCACTGATTTGATGGACATGAGTTATGGACATGAGCAGCTCCAGGAGTTGGTGATGGATAGAGAAGCCTGGCCTGCTGCAGTCCATGGGGTTGCAAAGAGTCGGACACAATTGAGTGACTGAACTGAACTGAATTGAACTAATTCTTGCTAGGAAAATTCCATGGACAGAAGAGCCAAGTGACCACAGTACATGGTGTTGCAGAGTTGGACAGAACTGAACAACTAACACTTTCACTTCACTACTAAATTTAAATTTAGTTAAAGGCCTAACTTTCTTTTGCCTTCTCTATTTATAAACTTATATACCCAAAATATTATATACTTTTTTTTCACCGATGTATATTGCATGTTTGAGAGCATAAATTTCACTTAAGCAATCAGTCAGTTCAGCTCAGTCACTCAGTTCAGTTCAGTCTCTCAGTTGTGCCCGACTTTTTGTGATCCCATGAATCACAGCATGCCAGGCCTCCCTGTCCATCACCATCTCCCGGAGTTCACACAAACTCATGTCCATCGAGTTAGTGATGCCATCCAGCCATCTCATCCTCTGTCATCCCCTTCTCTTCCTGCCCCCAAACCCTCCCAGCATCAGGGTCTTCTCCAATGAGTCAACTCTTTGAATGAGATGGCCAAAGTATTGCAGTTTCAGCTTTAGCATCATTTCTTCCAAAGAACACTCAGGGCTGATCTCCTTTAGAAGGGACTGGTTGGATCTCCTTGGAGTTCAAGGGACTCTCAAGAGTCTTCTCAACAGTTCAAAAGTATCAATTCTTCGGTGCTCAGCTTTGTTCACAGTCCAACTCTCACATCCATACATGACCACAGGAAAAACCATAGCCTTGACTAGATGGACCTTAGTTGGCAAAGTAATGTCTCTGCTTTTGAATATGCTATCAAGGTTGGTCATAACATTCCTTCCTAGGAGTAAATATCTTTTAATTTCATGGCTGCGGTCACCATCTGCAGTGATTTTGGAGCCCCCCAGAATAAAGTTTGGCACTGTTTCCACTGTTTCCCCATCTATTTTCCATGAAGTGATGGGACCAGATGCCATGATCTTCATTTTCTGAATGTTGAGCTTTAAGCCAACGTTTTCACTCTCCTCTTTCACTTTCATCAACAGGCTTTTTAGTTCCTCTTCACTTTCTGCCATAAGGGTGGTGTCATCTGCATATCTGAGGTTATTGATATTTCTCCCGGCAATCTTGATTCCAGCTTGCGCTTCTTCCAGCCCAGCATTTCTCATGATGTACTCTGCATATAAGTTAAATAAGCAGGGTGACAATATACAGTCTTGATGTACTCCTAGGAAACAATGTGTTGTTTCATGTCCAGTTCTAACTGTTGCTTTCCTGACCTGCATACATGTTTCTCAAGAGGCTGGTCAGGTGGTCTGGTATTCCCATCTCTTGAAGAATTTTCCACAGTTGATTGTGATCCACACAGTCAAAGGCTTTGGCATAGTCAATAAAGCAGAAATATAAGTTTTTTTCTGGAATTATTTTGTTTTTTCAATGTTCCAGATAATGTTGGCAATTTGATCCCTGGTTCCTCTACCTTTTCTAAAACCAACTTGAGCATCAGGAAGTTCACAGTTCACGTATTGCTGAAGCCTGGCTTGGAGAATTTTGAGCATGACTTTTAGTGTGAGATGAGGGCAATTGTGTGGTAGTTTGAGAATTCTTTGACATTGCCTTTTTGGGATTGGAATGAAAACTGACCTTTTCCAATCCTGTGGCCACTGCTCAGTTTTCCATATTTGCTGGCATAGATCTGATAGACAGAGTGCCTGATGAACTATGGACAGAGGTTCGTGACATTGTACAGGAGACAGGGATCAAGACCATCCCCATGGAAAAGAAGTGAAAAAAAGCAAAATGCCTGTCTGAAGAGGCCTTACAAATAGCTGTGAAAAGAAGAGAAGTGAAAAGCAAAGGAGAAAAGGAAAGATATAAGCATCTGAATGCAGAGTTCCAAAGAATAACAAGGAGAAATAAGAAAACTTTCCTCAGCAATCAATGCAAAGAAATAGAGGAAAACAACAGAATGGGAAAGACGAGGGATCTCTTCAGGAAAATTAGAGATATCAAGGGAACATTTCATGCGGAGATGGGCTCGAAAAAGGACAGAAATGGTATGGACCTTACATAGGCAAAAGATATTAAGAACAGGTGCCCAGAATACACACAACTGTACAAAAAAAAAGATCTTCATGACCCAGAGAATCATGGTGGTGTGATCACTCACCTAGAGCCAAACATCCTGGAATGTGAAGTCAGTCACTCAGTCATGTCCAACTCTTTGATACCCCATGAACTGTAGCACTCCAGTCCTCCCTGTCCATCACCAACTCCCAGAATTTACACATCCATCCAATATGCTACTGGAGATCTGTGGAGAAATAACTCCAGGAAGAATGAAGAGATGGAGTCAAAGCAACAACAACATCCAGTTGTGGCTGTGACTGGTGATGGAAGTAAAGTACAATGTTGTAAAGAGCAATATTGCATAGGAAGCTGGAATGTTAGGTCCATGATCAAGGCAAATGGAAGTGGTCAAATAGGAAATGATAAGAATGAACATCAACGTTTTAGAAATCAGCTCACTAAAATGGACTGGAATGGGTGAATTTAACTCAGATGACCTTTTCATTATAGGGAACTGGAATGAAAAAGTAGGAAGTCAAGAAACACCTGAAGTAACAGGCAAATTTGTCTTTGGAGTACGGAATGAAGCAGAGCAAAGGCTAATAGAGTTTTGCCAAGAGAATGGACTAGTCATAGCAAACACCCTCTTCCAACAACAAAAGAGAAAACTCTACACATAGACATCACCAGATGGTCAATAACAAAATCAGATTAATTATATTCTTTTCAGCCAAAGATGGAGAAGCTCTATACAGTCAGCAAAAACAAGACCGGGAGCTGACTCTGGCTCAGATCATGAACTAATGGCCAAATTCAGAATGAAATTGAAAAAAGTAGGGAAACCACTAGACCATTCAGGTATGACCTATATCAAATCCCTTATGATTATACAGTAGAAGTGAGAAATAGATTCAAGGGATTAGATTTGATAGACAGAGTGCCTGAAAAATTATGGACAGAGGTTTGTGACATTGTACTTAAGCTATAACCAACTTTAAATATCAGTCAGATTTTTGTATACACCCTACTGGCATTCATCCATCTGCACTGGTTCTCCATATATGTATATTTTATGATAGACACCATGGCATTTCTATGCTTTCTTATGATTAAGTGACAGTCATCTTTTTCAAATGATGAATACTGAGACAGTAGTTGACAATCTTCTCATTTGTAAGTGATACATAATAAATCTCAAAGTATATTGTAACTATGTTTGCTTTTAAATCATTTTTTATTTACACAGAAATAATAATTAAAAAAATTTCTTTGTATTTAATAATTTGTAATGGGGAATTGCATATAACAAACAACAAAATAGTATTCAAATCTTATTTTAATTTTATATATGTTATCCTACTTATGAGAGCTTCCCTGGTGGCTCAGACGGTAAAGTGTCTGCCTACAATGCGGGAGACTCGGGTTCAATCCCTGGGTCAGGAAAATCTCCTGGAGACGGAAATGGCAACCCACTCCAGTATTCTTGCCTGGAAAATTCCATGGATGGAGGAACCTGGTAGGCTCCAGTCAATGGGGTCGCAAAAAGTTGGACACGACTGAGTGACTTCACACACACACATCCTACTTATAACTCATACAGATTAAAGGGAAATATTTTATAAAGTTTGAAAATTTATAGGAATATTTGAAAGTCTTGTATTAAACTGTCTTGCACTCCCTATAACATTTATAGTTTATACAATGCATATTTGAAACTTGTTTGGTAAGGGAAAGAGAGGCCTCTGGTGCTCAGAGAAAAACTGGTTATATTTAAGTATTTAATTTTTTAACTTTGTTTTCCCATGAAATTTCCATCTGTTGCATGGAAATAATAGACAGATTTCTCAAGGTTGTTTTAAGAAAGATATGAGATAACAGTGCATGTAAAATATAAATGTCTAAGTAAGGATTGAAAACTTGACATTCAATAAATAACACCTAACGTGTGTGTGTGTGTGTGTGTGTGTGTGTGTGTGTGTGTGTGTGTGTGTTGCGATTGTCTTCATAGCCTAAAAAGAGTTATTTTATATACTTTGAATGTTATTTCCTGGCTATTCTAGTGATTAATTCTTTATCATCTTTTACTTCCTTGATTTAAACATTACCTCCTCAGAGTTGGCTTCCTTAGCTTTCATACATGAATAATTTTCAGCAATATCTCAGTCTCTTTTTTATTTTTTTTTTAAATTTAATTCCTTCATAGCACATATTACTAGATGGTAATGTATTTGTGAAGGAATTAAATAAAAGTGTGGCTCGATTGTGTTCCATTAAACTGACCCCTCTTATTGAATTGAAGACTTGGTTTGTCTTGTTCATACAGTAAATATTTCTCAAAGCAGTGGATAAAAGAAGAAATGGTGTTATCCTCTTAAAAAAAAAAAAAAAACAACGAAACCTTAGGTTGTTCCTAGATTTCCCAGCATTCCACGCTGAACACATGAAAGCTAATCTTGTGAAATAAATTTACCATAGCATACCATTTTTCTTTTGAAGCAGTTGTTTCATGATGCATTTCTTTCTAACCCCCCTCTAAAGCTATGCACCAAGTATTTTTTGGCCCTTTAAATATTTGTGAACCCATCATTACAACCTTAGACCATTAAAGACTAGTGACAGTAGAACAGAAAAACTTCAGTATTATTTGAAGTGCTATGAAATTTCATCTTTTGAGAAGCTGTATTCTGTCTGAGATCTGAATTTTCAGGAGAGATTTTAGTACAACCTATCAATATCAAGAATGAATGAATCTCTATGGGGCAGAGGAATCTTCACTTTGAACTTGCAGCCAAAGGAGGAACTGCTTATCTATATATTCAAACATTTAAGACTTTTGAATTTTTTTCACCCAAGTGGAATCAAAGATGTCTTTTTTTTTTTTTTTTTCCATCTTCAACAGAATTCCATCATCTGTTTGATTTCAAACAGGAAATTTGTTGTCCTTCAAACATTTTTCAGCCTTATTTTGGAAAACCCTTAGAATAGGGCAACTCCAACAAAAGTAAATGTTTATATATTTATTCATATTTTCTCATGTAAAATATTCTTCTGAGATATTTTGAAATGTTGGTATTAAGAATTGGCATGGGGTGGGCTCAGAGGGGCTGATCTGGTCAGGGAGAGGGCAGAACACATCACCCACGTGGAAAGAGAGAGAGAGAGAAAAAAAAAAAGAATTGGCATGAGAAATAAGAAATAGTCAACATAAATGACAAAATGAAAGAACAAATCCCCAGAGCTTCATAGATGGTCTTGCACTTTAGTGTGTTTTATATTTAGATGATACACATTCTAATGTAATTTGACAATCATGTGCATTAGAATTTCTCATGCGTGTTATAGAATGATATTCTCTGACACTATTTCATTTTTGTATTTTTAATTAATTGTCACAATTAGCAAGCTCTCTTCAAACAAATGCAATAAGTTGTTAGGCAAAGTGATGACAGGAAAAAAAAAACAAAAACAAAAACAAAAACAAAAAAACCTCTTATTTAACATCTTGAAAGAGTACAGAAATCACCTACACTTAAAATTCTGGTCTTGGTTTTCACCTAGTTCAATTCACCAAGCATTCAATTGACCAAAACACTGAAGTTTGACTTTTTCCTGCATTTTTTTGTCATTCACTTTAAGTCTCTTATTTTACCCCAAAACTTCTTTCACTGTAAAATAAGTAAAACAAATACTCTCAAATGTATATCATGATCTCTGCTCAGCAGGCTGAATGAGTGCAGGTTTGCATAGGTATGATATAGTATAAAAGAAACTAGACTCATTTTTTTTTCAAATGCTATATCATACATGCATATGTATCACATGAGAAATGTGTTCAAAGGCAGAATGTGATTCTGTATGCCTGAGATCTAAGATTTTGCATTTCCAAGGCATGCTATTGATCTACAGACAATATTTTGAGAAATTAGACTGCCAAACTTTCTTGATTCAATTTTCTATACCTTCTTTATGAAAGTCCTTTAAATTTTTGAGACTTACTTTGGTTGACTGTAAAATGGGCATAACAAAATAAAATCTACTTTTACAATATTCTTTTGAGCATCAAAAAGCTATCATTCTCAAATAACCCATAAAGTTTATAACCCATAAAGTTCTATATAAATTAGGGATACTGTTAGTGTTTTTTTTTTCTTTTAGTTTTATTATTTTTTCTACAATCTACTTATAGCTATCCCTGATTGATTTGCATCCACTGGCAAATTCCTGAGAGTTTATTTTTGGATTTTGACCAGACTAATTGGTCTAAGAGCAAATTTGTGGCTCTTGGGTCATATTATACTGATATGGATTTTGGCTTGCCCAATATTATCAGTAGGAAGTATTATTGGACAGTAGTATCAAATCATATTTTGTTTACAACTGTGTGTACATCTCCTAGCACAACTCTCTGTTCTCAATAGTTTCTTAATATATTTTCTGAGAAAAATGAATAGCAACCAGTTTTCACTTCAATCATTTACCCATTTAGCAAATATTTATAGGCCATAAACTATATAAATATAGGTGATAGAAAGATGAATAAGGCAGTTTACTATTATTAGGTTATAATGGGATGCAGAGTCATTCATAAGCATTATTACAATGCATTGTGAAAAGGCAAAATATTCAATATTGAATACATATATGGGGTGATGCAGGTACACAGAAGACCCTGTCCTGTTTTCGTGGTTAGATTGTTCAATAAGATCAAGATAGACACCAAACTGCCAGTCAAGCTACAATCACTAAATTTCTCAATACTGGTATTTGGCAGTCTTTATACAATGAATAAATAGTTAAACCCTTTATTTTCAAGTTTCCTTTCAATCTTGTAGTTACATGAATTGAATTTGTTTTTTAATTTTTGGTCAAGACATGAGAAATTCAGAGTAATAACAATTTATGATGTCAGAAACTTTTGTATAGGCCCAAGAAAAGAATTTGATCAATGGGAAAAGACAAATTAATCATAAATGAGATATATTGTAAAGGATTGAGTAATAAGATTAGACAAAAATTTTGGGAAAGAAAGCTAGAAAAGAGGTTAAGACATCATCCAGATAGACCCACCGGGACTACAAATAGGTATAGTTGTCACAAATATGAATATAAAGATGACAGATATAATCACCATTAACAGCATCATCATCTAACTTGTTGACCCTTTTATTCTGAGAGCTTCATAGAGTAGAATGATATTAAATCCTATCCCCTTCAGGGAAGACAATAAATATGAACTGACAATGATTTTCATAAGAACAGAGTGGTGTTTTCTCTGATCTCATCCAAGGTATTATGAATAAGTCAAGAACAGTTATTTTTTATATCCATTGAAAACATTTGCTTAAAAAAAAAGGTTGTGTTCTGTTTCTTGTTTTCTTTTTAGCTCAGTGGTTTGGTCAGATGAGATAGCTTTATGCGTTTAATGTTACTGAGTTTGAAATAACACATATCTCTTCAGTACTTGAACTCTTTTATAAGAAGTCAAATATCTTTGTCTAATTGCCATTCCTCCCTTGAATGTGAGTAATTTAAGTCCCAAAGATATATTTGAAATATGAGAAAATATACCTGATTTCTGTGTAAACTGAAGCTTTTAATCCCCTTTTAGCTGTCACTATGTTCTTTTAGTGATTTTTTTTTTTAATGGACTGCATTATTTTTCTGGGATAATGTTAAAGATATATTTATTTTCTTACTTAAATTCTGCAACTTTTTCTTCAATTGATAATGTTAAGATTTTAGATCAAAGCATTATAAAAGTGTGTATTGATAAACATAATTCTTTCCTCAAGGGAATTAACTTTTATAATTGACCTAGCAACAAGACACCAATTTAATTGTTTTTCATAAGGGCTGTTAATCATAATGGTGACAATTCTGCACAATGAACCTACTAGTAATTGAATATTGCTGTTCACTTTAAGTATAATTTAAATCATACAGCATGTTTAAATGCTGCGGATGGAAGAGGTTCTAAGTGGTTGGAGATGATCCATAAGCTAATTGCTAAGCAGTGGTGGCATTTTCATTTATTATAGACCACTCAGCCATTAATTGTGTGTGGTGATACAGTTCACTGGAGTTTCTCATTGAACAAGTTGCAAAGGTTAACTGGAGCCAAGTTGAAAAGAAGTCAAAACTAAGGAAGAAACATGGATTCTCTCTACTACCACACATAGAAACAATAACAGTTTTTAAAATTGCAGAAGCAAAGCAATGTTTTTACAAAAAAAAAAAAATTATCTACTTATTTTACAGTCCACGAGGTCGAAAGAGTTGAACATGACTTAGCAACTAAATCACTACCACCATACTATACTCAAATTCCTTGAGATTAAAATTAATATTGCCAGCTGTTATTTTTATGTATATTCACATTTGAGAGAGTTTAAACTCTTCAACAAATTAACTCTTTTGAATAAAAAAATGTGTGATTTAATACTTAGGCATTTCAGAACCAAATGTATTAAATAATTAACTATAAGATTAGAAGGAGCTGTATATCATTCTTAAGTATTTTCGCATAATTTCTTGTTATTTTGACTGTCCTTCTTACATAATATATTACACTTACTATTGGAAACTATCTCCTGGGTGGCCTTCATTCCAAAGCCTTTACTCCATTTCTTCCATTGTGATTAATCAGACTGACTTGAAAGTAAAAACATCACCACTGTTTCTTAGGTTCTCATATGTGATAAATCATTTGGAGTTCCCTAGTTAGAAGAATATAGCACTTCAGATGAACTTCACTTGGCAGAACTTCTACTGGTGGAAAAATCTGTCATGATTATTTCTTCCTGAAAAGCATGCACACGCACTTCACCAGACACCAGATTCAGTTCAGTTCAGTTCAGTTCAGTTCAGTTACTCAGTCATGTCCGACTCTTTGCGACCACATGAATCGCAGCACGCCAGGCCTCCCTGTCCATCACCAACTCCCGGAGTTCACTCAGACTCACGTCCATCGAGTCAGTGATGCCATCCAGCCATCTCATCCTCTGTCATCCCCTTCTCCTGCCCCCAATCCCTCCCAGCATCAGAGTCTTTTCCAATGAGTCAACTCTTCGCATGAGGTGGCCAAAGTACTGGAGTTTCAGCTTTAGCATCATTCCTTCCAAAGAAATCCCAGGGCTGATCTACTTCAGAATGGACTGGTTGGATCTCCTTGCAGTCCACACCAGATTGCCCACACCTAAATCTTGAACTGCCTGACCTCCAGCACTCTGAGCAATAACAATTGTAGTTTTTTTTATAGCAGCTTGAACAGACTAAGAAAATCCAAAAATCCATTATGTTGCTATTACATAAAATCTATCTTCAGTATTTTTTTATACCTACTGTGATAGTTAATTTTACATGCCAACTTAAAAGCTCAGATTTCTGTGTATTTCAGAAATAGTCACTCTCACTAATCATATTTTATAATGTCCTCATGAATTTTTTTCCCTTTGTTCAGATATTTCTTCAAGTTTATTTCCAAAAATAAGATTGGTTAAATTTCTGAACTTAATATGACCCTTAATACTTAATAAATTTATTTTTCCTGATATTCAAATTATTTTACTGGATACAAAATTCCAGTTATTTTCTTTTGATATTTTGAAAATATTACTCCATTGTCTTTTTATAGTCAGTATTTTCACTGAGAAGCATGTCAGTGTAATTCTTATTATTTATAGCTTACACTCTTCAGAAGATTTTTAAAATTCTGTCTTTGTCTAATTTTTTTTTTAATTTGTCTCTGTTGTTTTTAGCTGTGAATTCTTTCTTATTTATACTGTTTGACATGCCAATTATCTCAGTATAAACCCTCACATTTTCCATTGTAATTATTTTTTGATATACAATATGTGCCTGAATATTTATATTTTTCATTAACTCTTAAATTTGTTTTCCACGTAAATGAATACAATTATTTCTGTCCTCCCTATCTCTTTACTGTATATTTATATTTTCTCATCATTGGTGCACAGTACTTCACTATATTAAGAGCAGGAGAAAAGTGAAAGAGAAAGTGAAGTCACTCAGTCGTGTCCAACTCTTTGTGACCCAATGGACTGTAGCCTACCAGGCTTTGAGGAGCCTCTCGGTCCATGGAATTTTCCAGGCAAGAGTACTAGAGTGGGTTGCCATTTTCTTCTCCAGGGGATCTTCCCAACCCAGGGATCAAACCTGGATCTCCTGCACTGCAGGCAGAGGCTTTACTGTCTGAGCCACAGAATGGAGTCTGAGATTCACACTTAAGATTAGATTGGAGCTACATATATACTGTGTAACTGATGCCATGAGCTTGGCCTCTGTACCAGAGCCGATCAAATCTTGGGGACAGATTTCTGGGTGAAGTAGAAAAAATAGCTTATTGCTTTACCAGGCAAAGGGGAGAGAGCAGGCTCTTGCCCTCAAAAACTGTGTGTCCCAATCAGTGGAGTTTGGTGAGGAGTTTTATGACTAAGGTTTAAGAGTGGAAATACTGATCAGATTAGGGTATGTGTATGGGCCTGGACTCATTTAATCTGAGGTTTCCCTGGTGGCTCAGAGGTTAAAGCATCTGCCTTCAATGTGGGAGACCCGGGTTCAATCCCTGGATGGGGAGATCCTCTGGAGAAGGAAATGGCAACCCACTCCAGTACTCTTGCCTGGAAAATTCCATGGACAGAGGAGCCTTGTAGGCTATAGTCTATGGGGTCACAAAGAGTCGGACACGACTGAGCAACTTCACTTCTTCAGATGATCTTGATGATATTCTCTGGTTCCTTTAGTCTGGCCTCAGGTGACTGTATCCAGTAATACTGACATCTTCTGTTTGTTGGGTTTTAATTCTATAAAGAGCTTAAAGATATTATTTATCCCTTGAGGTGGAACCTCATGTATGGATGTGAGAGTTGGACTATAAATATAAAGAAACCTGAGAGCTGAAGAATCGATGCTTTTGAACTGTGGTGTTGGAGAAGACTCTTGAGAGTCCCTTGGACTGCAAAGAGATCCAACCAATCCATCCTAAAAGAGATCAGTCCTGAATATTCATTGGAAGGACTGATGTTGAAGCTGAAACTCCAATACTTTGGCTACTTGATGTGAAGAGCTGACTCATTTGAAAAGACCCTGATGCTCAGAAAGATTGAAGGCAGGAGGAGAAGGGGATGACAGAGAATGAGATAGTTGGATGGCATCACCGGCTCAATGGACATGAGTTTGAGTAAACTCCAGAAGTTGGTGATGCACAGGGAGGCCTGGCATGCTGCAGTCCACAGGGCCACAAAGAGTCAAATATGACTAAAAAACTGAACTTAACTGAGGTGGTACCAGTACTCTACCCTCAAGGCTGCACTATTTTTTCTTGGCTGCACCTCCCTTTACTTTGGGCTTCCCAGGTAACCCAGCATAAAGAATCTTCCTGCAATGCAGGATCCCTGGATTGGGAAGATACACTGGAAAGGGCATGGCTACCTACTCCAATATTCTTGTCTGGAGAATTTCATGGACAGAAGAGCATGGTGGGCTACAGTCAATGGAGTCACAAATAGTGGACATGATTGAAGTAACTTAGCAAGGGCAGCGACTTTGTATTCCTTAGCTTCCTGAATTAGTATCTGCTCACAGTCTGCCCTTTGGAACTGAGGGAAGGTGATGCAGGTTGTAGGAGAATAGAAAATCTTCATTGCTGAAAAGCCCCATAGGGTCCTGCTGGGTTTTCTCAACTACAAATTGGCACTTGCCAAAATTGTTGCTGACAACTGAACAAGGGCATTCGCCTTCTATCTCTGCTGAGACAACCCTGCACTGTTGCAGCTGTTAACCTTCAATATACCCTGAGGGAGTTCAGGGTGGAGTAAGGCACTCTGTGCTCCAGGCAATCTCCTGGGACAGGTCTTTGGACAGATGTTTTAAGAACAGATTTTTTGAACTAATACCCAAAAAAGATGTCCTTTTCATTATACTGTAACACAAAAATAGGAAGTAAAGAAACACCTAGAGTAACAGGCAAATTTGGCCTTGGAATACACAATGAAGCAGGGCAAAGGCTAATAGAGTTTTGCCAAGAAATGCACTGGTCATAGCAAACACCCTCTTCGAACAACACAAGAGAAGATTCTACACAAAGACATCACCAGATGGTCAACACAGAAATCAGATTGATTATATTCTATGCAGCCAAAGATGGAGAAGCTCTATACAGTCAACAAAAACAAGACCAGGAGCTGACTGTGGCTCACATCATGAACTCCTTATTACCAAATTCAGACTTTAATTGAAGAAAGTAGGGAAAACCACTAGACCATTCAGGTATGACTTAAATCAAATCCCTTATTACTATACAGTGGAAGTGAGAAATAGATTTAAAGGACTAGATCTGAAAGATAGAGTGCCTGATGAACTATGGACAAAGGTTCATGACATTGTACAGGAGACAGGGATCAAGACCATCCCCATGAAAAAAAATGCAAAAAAGCAAAATGGCTGTCTGGGGAGGCCTTACAAATAGCTGTGAAAAGAAGAGAAGTGAAAAGCAAAGGAGAAAAAGAAAGATATAACCATCTGAATGCAGAGTTCCAAGCAATAGCAAGAAGAGATAAGAAGGCCATCATCAGCGATCAATGCAAAGAAATAGAGGAAAACAACAGAATGGGAAAGACTAGAGATCTCTTCAAGAAAATTAGAGATACCAAGGGAACATTTCATGCAAAGATGGGCTTGATAAAGGACAGAAATGGTATGGACTTAACAGAAGCAGAAGATACTAAGAGGAGGTGGCAAGAACACAGAACTGTACAAAAAAGAGCTTCAGGAACCAGATAATCACAATGATATGTTAACTCACCAAGAGCCAGACATCCTGGAATGTGAAGTCAAGCAGCCTTTAGAAAGTGTCACTACGGACAAAGGTAGTGGAGGTAATGGAATTCCCGTTGAGCTATTTCAAATCCTGAAAGATGATGCTGTGAAAGTGCTGCACTCAATATGCCAGCAAATTTGGAAAACTCAGCAGTAGCCACAGGACCAGAAAAGGTCAGTTTTCATTCCAATCCCAAAGAAAGGCAATGCCAAAGAACGCTCAAACTACCACACAATTGCACTCATCTCACACGCTAGTAAAGTCATGCTCAAAATTCTCCCAGCCAGGCTTCAGCAATATGTGAACAGTGAATTTCCAGATGCTCAAGCTGGTTTTAGAAAAGGCAGGAGAACCAGAGATCAAATTGCCAACATCCGCTGGATCATGGAAAAAGCAAGAGAGTTCCAGAAAAACATCTATTTCTGCTTTATTGACTGTGCCAAAGCCTTTGACTGTGTGGATCACAATAAACTGTGGAAAATTCTGAAAGAGATGGGAATACCACACCACCTGACCTGCCTCTTGAGAAACCTATATGCAGGTTAGGAATTGTCCAGTTAGAACTGGACATGGAACAACAGACTGGTTCCAAATAGGAAAAGGAGTACATTAAGGCTGTATATTGTCACCCTGCTTATTTAACTTATATGCAGAGTACATCATGAGAAACACTGGGCTGGGAAGAAGCACAAGCTGGAATCAAGATTGCCGGGAGAAATGTCAATAACCTCAGATATGCAGATGACACCACCTTTATGGCAGAAAGTGAAGATGAACTAAAAAGCCTCTTGATGAAAATGAAAGAGGAGAGGGAAAAAGTTGGCTTAAAGTTCAACATTCAGAAAACAAAAATCATGACATCCGGTCCCATCACTTCATGGGAAATAGATGGGGAAACAGTGGAAACAGTGTCAGACTTTATATTTTGGGCTCCAAAATCACTGCAGATGGTGACTGCAGTCATGAAATTAAAAGAGGCTTAGTCTTTGGAAGGAAAGTCATGACCAACCTAATAGCATATTGAAAATCAGAGACATTACTTTGCCAACAAAAGTCTGTCTAGTCCAGGCTATGATTTTCCCAGTGGTTATGCATGGATGTGAGAGCTGGACTGTGAAGAAAGCTGAGTGCTGAAGAATTGATGCTTTTGAACTGTGGTGTTGGAGAAGACTCTTGAGAGTCCCTTGGACTGCAAGGAGATCCAACCAGTCCATTCTAAAGTAGATCAGCCCTGGGTGTTCTTTGGAAGGAATGATGCTAAAGCTGAAACTCCAGTACTTTGGCCACCTCATGCGAAGAGTTGACTCATTGGAAAAGACTCTGATGCTGGGAGGGACTGGGGGCAGAAGGAAAAGGCAACGACAGAGGATGAGATGGCTGGATGGCATCACCGACTTAATGGACGTGAGTCTGAGTGAACTCTGGGAGTTGGTGATGGACAGGGAGGCCTGTCGTGCTGCAGTTCATGGGATTGCAAAGAGTCAGACACGACTGAGCAACTGAATTTAACCGAACTTTATAATCCTAATCTTTGCATCTCCTCCCATCTAGAAAAGCAATGAATCACTTCTTGGTGACTTCAGATCCTTGTGCTACAAGAAAACTTTTCGTAAATGAATGCTTAGTGGTATTGAACTCCCCCCTTCACCAAGTCAATATGTAAGATTGACTTTCCCCTATTATCTCTTTGGAGCAGTCTCTCAGATCTGGGGTGCTGCCTCCCTGGCTGCAGTCCTTGTTTTGCCTCAGAGAAAACTCAACTCACAACTCTCACATTGTGCATCTTTTTAATCGACAGTTTCATGACCTTGTGAAAATTTCTTGATTTCTCTGTACCTCAATTTCCTTACATGTAAAAATGAGGCTGTTAATATTTACCTTACTAAGTTGTAGGAAATAAATGAGTTATTATTCTATAGCACTTAAAATAGTACCTGACAAAGTTACTGACTGAGTAAGCGTTAGCTGCTATTAATATTGTCAGAAGCCAGAAGTTATTCTTTGAAAATTTAAAAATAATTTAATAATATTTGTTCTTACCTGGAGCAGAACATTGTTAATTCCATCTCAATAAGAAACATAATTTGTCTACTTTGTCAAAAATATATATAACACACAACTTGGATTCTATGAATAAGGGTAGTAACTTTTTGTATATGTATGCTAGGTCATATCGGACTCTTTGCAACACTGTGTAGCCTGCCAGGCTCCTCTGTCCATGGGATTTCCCAGTAAGAATACTGGAGTGGGTTGCCATTTCCTTCTCCAGAGTAATCTGTTAACTGACAATAAAAAGGAAGTATTCCATTTGCTACACTGATACTTATGGTGATGAAAATTTTCCTAGATTTTCAATGTTTTCTGTAAAAAGCCCAGTCTCCTAAAGATCCTTCACAAAGTGTGAGAATTCTGTCCATAGCCATTTGTCTAGCTAATTTTTTTTATACAAAAGGATAATAAAACATATCTTATCTCTGGGAGACTATGGTTACAGAGTAGTCTCCTAGGTTGAATTCTCAGAGTGTCAGGAAGACTAGAACTGCTATTTTTCTGAATATTTACTTTCAAGGAGCAACAAAATAAGATTAGTTAGAGACATCTTAGGTGATACAAGCAGAAAAACTGGGGAATATTTGGCTCCTGGAAAGACTCTAATTTTATATCAAAGAGCTGGAGTAGGGAAGAGACTCTCAGGAGAGTAGCTTCTTTTTCTTCATAAGCGAAATTAAATCATCCTTCCTTATCTCTCGCCTGTAGGTTGACCAGTTATTTGCATAGGACCATGGACCTAACCCTTAACTCCCTGCTCCAAGGGTAAGGGCAAGGACAAAGGACGGTGGGATTTGGCAGATACTTAACAGTTACTGTGATATATTTAATGAAAATTACAGCGGGAGACCCGGGTTCGATTCCTGGGTCAGGAAGATCGGCTGGAGAAGGAAATGGCAATCCACTCCAGTACTATTGCCTGGAAAATCCCATGGACAGAGGAGCCTCGTAGGCTACAGTCCATGCGGTCGCAAAGAGTCGGACACGACTGAGCGACTTCACTTATTTACCTACTCTGATACAGAACACCTCATATAATTTTAAGGTAAATTAATAAAGATTAATGTTAAAAACTCCAAAATAGGTTTATGGTGAAACACTCTATACCCAAATTCAAGCAATTAATTCTTTTCAAGTCAAGATATTATTAGTTCTATTCCAATAAGAGATAACCTCAAAATCTCAGTGGCTTAAGATTATAAATATTTATTTTTCTTTTATAGAAAGCATGATACTGTTACAGATTTTCTTGAAAGAAACTGTCCTTCATGCAGAGAAAATGATCTAATTGACAGAGTTTCTACCTTCCTGCAGCTGCTGCACTGTCTGGAACAATTTCCTCCCATGTTATAAGAAAGAGTAAGAGACAGTTGGAGTTTTGTGGCCGTGTGATCTTATCCCTTGACCCACAAGTTTCATGTTACTTCTGCTCACAGTCTATTTAGCCAAAATAAGTTACACTATCTAGTCTACCTCACTGAAGGGAGGCGGAGGTGTGTAAATTTCCAGTGCAGTCAGTTCTTCCTAAAAATTATCATGCTATATAAAGTCATGAAACAAAAACGATAAGACTTACATAAAAAAATAAGATTAAGTGACCAGCACTCAAAAACTTCATCAGTGAAACATAGCTTTTAAAAAAGAAACATCTGATGGTTGCTTGCAGAGGTGTGTATTAGGATTATCACATGTTGGGGCTTATCAGAAAGTGGTGGAAGGAGGGTTCTCTGAAACAGAATGGGAAGTTCTAACACACGTTGGGAACCAAGGAAGTTGGCAGAGATGTTAGAAGGAGTACAATTTGTATAAGCCCTAGTGGCTTGATACAGCTAGCTAGTTTTCTGCGTTTACCTAGTGTTTCTCTTGATAAGTTTGCTGCTGCTGCTAAGTTGCTTCCGTTGTGTCTGACTCTGTGCGACCACATAGACAGCAAAATTTGCATGTTGTTCAAACAGTTCTCTAGTATATCAGCCAAACTGGAGCCAATTTGTATTTTCAAAGCAAGTATTTTAGTACAACCAACTGTACCTTGAAATAAAAGAAAACTGGTAGTGATTACTACCGATGGAGACTACAAAACCATTGTATAAAGTATTGGGTGGTTTAAATCCTAATAAAAGATAGATTTTTGTTATTCATATTTTAATCTAATAATCATATGACATTTCATCATTCCTATTAGTAAAGATCAATAAGAACATGCATTAATTAAAACTCTGGTGGCATTTTTTTGATGCTAGGCCTGCATTTATTTGCCATAGTTGTCTCTCTTTAGGACTATGATAGCACTTAATAAATTTAACAAAATATTATAATTTTTTAAGCTTTAAATCACTGCAAGGATCCCTCAGTATTTCCAAATACCGATGATTTTAGTCACAGGTAAATGGTCCACTTGATAATAATTTACTTTCCTTCACAAGAAGACCATTGACCAAAAAACACAAAAATCCTCTAATACTTGCAGAAACAATTTCTTTATGTTGCATATGACATTTTTATAGATTTACATTCTGGCCTCAAGTATTATGCATGTGACTTATCTTCCAGGTTATATCTCCTTTTCTGTTTGTGTGTGTATGTAGCTAAGTGTGTAGCTTTGTGAGACTGAACTGTAACCTGAACAAAGGGATAGAGCTCCAGGGAGAGCTGGGAAAAGATACAAAGTAACAATGAACTGATCAACACTGATGAAATTAATTGCTTCCCTAATATCATCCCTCACTAACAAGACTCTCATCCTGAAATAACTCTGTAAATACCTCATCTGACTCAATCTGACTTCTCTGGACAATAATGAATCTTTTATTTGACCGTACTTGTCTGTATTTGACCATATATTAATGCTTTTTCAACAGCAAAATTCCTTGTTTCTAGCGTTCCTTCACTACCTTGTTATAAAATGCTTACTGTGCTCTGAAGCTTCACTTTCTTTTCAGCTCTCTAATGATAGCTGCTTTTTCTCTCAAATGTATCACTGCCTAAAGATTGAATAGGCATCTTCCTCACCTTCTTTGTCATTTACAAATGACCCTCTGTGGTCTATAAAACTCTTGAAAATCATACAGTCATCCACAGTCTCTGGGTCTAATCCTTTATCCCTTGAAGATTTAGCCCCTGATCTATTTCTCCTGTCAACAGTTCATACTTATTTCAACTTTCTTGTAGAGGATACTTCCAACGTCTTCACCTCTAAGGATCCTTTCCTTTACCCCATCTCTAATTGTCCTACCCGATTATAAGCCCTTTACTCTCTGACCACAGTTTCTGCATTTCTACTTCATTCCCTCTGGTCCCTGACTCAACATTTTTTTTTCTTTTTCTCACAGTCTGTTGACCATATAATCTTTACATTGTTACTCACAGAGTTTTTGTCTTTATTTACTATTATTCCCTATTGAGCTTGGATTCCTATCAATTCTCTAATCACTCCTTTGTTTATCCCCATATTTCTGTTGCCGCCTTCATTCAAAACTTCCCAACAAAAGTCTAGTATATTTAAGTTCAACTCTTATCCTATTTTCCCACAGGCAGAAGCATCATAACCAAACATTATACTAACTTTAAAACCAGGACCATAACTTTAAGAACTAATATTAAACTATGCTAAATATACTCACTTTAAATCTATGAATCTCAAGGAAGACTTTCGTTCTGCTCAGCAGTTTTCCTATATCTAATAATCTTTATTTTCTTAATGACTTAAAATAATATGTCCCCTTAAATCTTTGACCTTATTCTAGCAAAGATAATCCAGATGCTCACTAAAGCCATTTCCTATTCCTGGTGTTAGTACTTGGCCTTGTCACAGTTAACTGGAACCAAGTTATTCATTCTTAACATTAAAATGTGAGTACAAATTATGGGTCACTTGAGGATCAATGTACTAATTTTTACTCTTTCTCTACATTCCACCTACCTATCCCTTCTACAATCTGGATAAAGCCTCTTGTTGCAAGTCTATGGGGGCCAAATTTTGGACAGAGGCTGGATCAAAGTGGACTTGGAAATAGTCCACTCAGTAGACAAAAGAAAATTATTCAGACAAACTGATAAGAAGTCCTTTCCTGTGTCCTTTTGTTAAGGCTCTGAAATTTGAACTTTGATCATTAAATTTTTTTTTCATTCAGTTCAGTTCAGTTGCCCAGTCATGTCCTACTCTTTGAGACCCCATGAATTGCAGCATGCCAGGCCTCCCTGTCCATCACCAACTCCCGGAGTTCAAACTCACGTCCATCAAGTCAGTGATGCCATCCAGCCATCTCATCTTCTGTTGTCCCCTTCTCCTCCTGCCCCCAATCCGTCCCAGCATCAGAGTCTTTTCCAATGAGTCAACTCTTCGCTGGAGGTGGCCAAAGTACTGGAGTTTCAGCTTTAGCATCATTCCTTCCAAAGAACGCTTACATTAAGTACCCTTATTTTCACAACCTCCTCCCAGGCCTCACTCTCAGTTGGTAATTTATTTTTTTTTTTCCCACTGTGAAAAAATAAAAGCTAAACAGAAGAGAATTTTTACATATACCAATACTAATATCTATGAACATATCTGGGTCTGTACCTATCAACAGTCTTTCCTTTTTTAAAAATGATCAAACGTTTAAACTTTTGCTTTGTATGTATAGGATCAAATCCCATATTTCCTATTTAAATACTTTTTTGTATTAAAAATTAGCTTTGTAAAAAAAATTAATAATCTTTTCTTACACCATCAGTATTCTCTTTATATTTGATGTCAGCCTCAGCCCTCATAGATGGTTCTTTTCTATGTCTTTGCTGAATTATCATCTTCCCAGATTCTGAATGATAGATGCTTCCAGTGTTAACGAAGCTACAGTCACTTCCTAGATAATCTTTTAAAAAACCATGACTTTAGATACTTTATATTTTTATGACTCCCAAATAAATGATCTCTGGCTACAATTTGTTCCATGAATTCCATTCTCTTATATTTAGCTGCAGGTTTCCAACATAAGGACAAGGCTGGAAATTTGGCAACAACTGAATATTCTATAATTTTTAAATAGTATTTTAACAATATTAATTACATACTTTTAATTGTAATTGTACTACAACTAATAATGTAGTAACACTGAGAAGAATGGAAAAAGGATATAGGATTTCTTTACTCTTTGCAGCTTTTCTGTAAGTTTAAAATTAATTTAAAATAAAATGTTAAGAAATTAAAAAGTAAAAGAAAAAAAATTGAAGAGCTAAGGAAATCCTTCATGTAAGTGATGGCCTTTGTGATGACTTAAAAAAAACTGGGGGTAATGTTTATGGAAAAAAACATTGAGGCCATTTCAACAGTATGGAAAGCTATGAAAAGGCACAGAAACAATAAATTTGGCTATGCCTCAGAAAGGGCAATATTTTTTGAGAGCTCCAGGTACACACATGGAGCATGTTTGTGATAAAAGAGATGTGTCAGGTTGGGACTATACTGAATTAAAATGAGGAAGAGCAAATCTTTACTTCTCAAAATATTTCAAACTAGAGAAAACTAAGAATAAGAATCATCTATCATTCGTGTTCGAAACAAGCTTTCACTGGGTGTGAGATGAACTTGATGGCCTTAATAAGTCTTTTGTGTTTTCAATTTTCATGACTCTATGAACTTGCTTGGGTGTCGTGTCTGCTGTAAATGTTCATGATATAAACAAAATTAATTTCTGTCACTATCACCTTTGATATTTTTACATTCAATTGCAGTATATACTCCATCACTAAGAAGGGATTTTGCCATTTACTATGTACTTCTAACTTTAATTGCCAGTTATGTGTGTGTGTGTGTTTGTGTTTGCTTGTTTTCTAAACCACTGCTTTTTGACTGTTAGTTAATCTTTGATCATTATTTTGGGTATAATACAAGCACTGAATAACAATGGCATTTTAATTATGAACTCTTGACAATAGCCCTAATTTCATCCCTCAGATAATACAGAGAAAATAAATGGGTGAAAGAGTGCATTAGGAAAAGTCACACTTTTCAAAACCCAACCTGCATTATTTTCTGAATAGTTTCCACTCACAGTGAATTTCAGAAATTAGCCTGACATTATTAGCATTTAATATAGTTGTGAGTTGGTCAACTTCCTAGAAATCAAAGTTTTCTAAGAAAGTAAGTCTTCTATTAAGTTATAAATTTAGTTCACCCTCATTTTAAAAATATATAAAATGCAAAGTGTTCAACCTTTATATAAATAAAATTTATCATCTATTTCAAATACACACACAGACTTGAAATTCATCTAAAATGTTAAATTAATGTATCAAATGTTGCCATTTGAATGAAATATTATAAGACATAAGACTGAACACATAAGCCCATTATGTATTTCCTCATGTGGCCATTCATCCACCTAGGAAGAGGACATAAGTGTCTTAGGGGAAAGTTTTCAAATTATCAGCATCAACAGTGCTGCACATTGGTCTAGCAAATGTATATTACATCATTGAATACTCAGAAATATTAATAACAAATAAAATATATTATTTTAAACCTGAGTTTTTAAATAACACTGTTAGAAAATGACAAAATATGTAATTTTCCACCTAAGCATCAATGACCTGATGCACAGTAAATAGTTTAAGCTGTAAATCAGGTTACATACATCATTAGTTAAGTATTTCCTATTTTTTTAATCTGTAGTAAATTTAAAATTCCTATCAAATAATTATAAATATCCAGGAATAGCAGAAACTGTTTTGATTTAAGAGATGAAATTACAGTAAGGAATTATGAATTTAGTTCTTCCTAAGAATTAAGGTTAAATCACACATTGAGACAAGAGGAATAACACATTTCATGACTTGGTGTTTGTATGCTTCAACATGACAGGTTGCCATAGAGTGAATTTCTAATATACTCTTGGATTCCTTGGTCTTTAGGCTATATTTGTCAGTTTTTATTTCAGAATTTGAGCATGAATTTAACAGTGCTCATTACAAAGAATAGGCTTTAATTTCTTTCTACAATGAGTAGAGAAAATAATTAACTTGTAAGGAATAATGGAAGTCTCACTGATTAAACCATTTGAAAGATTATAATTTTTAAATTAAATAAAGAAACTGACAAACAAAAACCCAGATGTCCGTTCCTATTAATCTGGCAGGCTGGTTATCTGGATCACCCCTGAGCTGAAGCAGCTAATAATTCTGGATAAAATACAAAATATACCTCTTTAAAATCCTCAGTTATCTAATAAGAATGTTAGAGACCTGAGTGAAGAAGAAGTCAAAGCATAACAGTGTTTTCCTGCAGCAATATTTTACCAGAGGTCTCCCAAACCCTTTGAGCTTGACTTCAGTTTTTTAAGGCATCATAGTTAGCAGATAAGGCCCAACACTAGACCATACATGGGGAGGACAGCAAAGGAGCTGCTGAACACCTAAGCCAGAATCTGTAATAGTGGGGCTTTGAAATATACTCTTTGAGTATTATATAAAAAATTAATCCTTGTAAGTTCCTACCAACTGGAACAACAATAACAATAAACAAAAATATGTAAAAAGGAACACTGAAAATTTATATTCACACAGTTCATTATGCAAATCTGTAGCCAAAATTCACAATTTCTATGAAGTCAAGAAGCAAAACAAACAAACAAACAAAATCACAATTTGGAAATCTTGCAAGGTACCTCTAGGTGTTTGGCAGATAGAAAGGCAAAGCTACTTTGGAGGAACCCAATTTTACTTAAGGGTCATGAAGAATTTCTAAATTAAATTTCAAAGGAAAATGGAAAAAATATATAATAAAAAGGAAGTATGAATGGGAACTTGTACACACATGCACAGACACAAAGATAATAAAAATGAACACAGTAATATGTTTAAAACTTAAGTATGTACAGGGATTTATAAACAATAAAAATACTAAACAGAAAATAAAATGATGAATTAAAATATAATAGATGACTTTTACTAATGATTATATAATATTAACTAATCAAGGATTAATGAACCAGAGATTATAGTGGCATATTTAAGGCCTGAAGGAAATTGGAATTGGGCAGGGTCTTCTAAGTCATTTCATCGATTTTTTAACTTTGGTATTGAGTGCAGTGGTGATTTTATTCTTAAAAAAGCACATATATATTTTATGCATATTTTTTTCCTGGAAGAATTAAATATTTTACAATACAAATATACTATTATTGCTAAAGATCCTATTATCTTACCCTAAACATTAAAATTTATTTGGAAAAATTTATCCTATATATAAAATATGTTACACTTAATAATTTAAGGCTATGAAAAAAATTGAAAAAATTTGCTTAGTGTTCAATTAAGTTTTTATAATCATAGAGGTTGTCTTTTCTGCATTACCAGTTTCATTAAGAAATATTTTCCATATTCATAATTAAGACAAATATACAAAAAAAACCCACAGAATCAGATCCTTTTATCTCAACTTTGCCTTCATATACAGGTAAATTTAGAATAAAATTGCATATTTTTGTAGTTTCTACACATTTCTGCTCATTGGTTGTTGAAAAGTTACACAATATAATTCATTTATAGTAAATGAGTAAAAAATGTATTTGTTGTTACTGTTCAGTACCTCAGTTGTGTGCCAATCTTGTGTGACCCCAAGGACTGCAGCCCGCCAGGCTTACCTGGAGCTTGCATTTCCTGGAGCTAGCTCAAACTCATGTCCATTGAGTCAGTGATACCATCAAATCACCTCATCCTATTTCATTCCCTTCTCTGGCCTTCAAAGTTTCCCAGCATCAGGGTCTTTTCTAATGAGTCAGCTCTTCACATCAGGTGGCCCAAGTATTGGAGTTTCAGCTTCAGCATGAGTCTTTCCAATGAATATTCAGGGTTGATTTCCTGCAGGGTTGACTGGTTTGATTTCCTTACAGTCCAAGGGACTCAAGAGTCTTCTCCAACACCACAGGTCAAAAGAAATCAATTCTTCGATGCTCAACCTTCTTTATCATCCAAATTTCACATCCATACCTGACTTCTGGAAAAACCATAGCTTTGACTAGCTTTGTTGGCAAAGTAATGTCTCTTGAATATGCTGTCTAGGTTTGTCACAATGTTTCCTCCAAAGAGCAAGCATCTTCTGTTTTCATGGCTGCAGTCACCATCTGCAGTTATTTTGGAGCCTAAAAATATATATCTAAGCCACCAGGGAGCCCATGAATACTGGAGTGGGTATCTATTCCTTCTCCAGGGAATCTTCCCAATCCAGGAACTGAGCCTGGGTCTCCTGCATTGCAGATGGCTTCTTTACCAGCTTAGCTACCAGGGTATAGAAAAATTGCATAGTTACCTTTAACATGCACTGCTCTTTCTCAATGAGATGAAAAGGAATTGACATGCAGGTATTATTTATTTTTTCTAGTCATCACCAAAATCACAAAAATTTTAATTTAGAAAAAAAGTGCTTTGAGTGAATATTAGATATGCATGGCCGAGAGAAGCTATCCCATGTCTGAGGTCAGGGGCAGAAGCCAGGGGCAGAAGCCAGGAGGACCCCATGCCCGAAGGGCAGCGACCAAGAGGAGTTACCCCACGTCCGAGGTCAGGGGCAGTGGCCGAGAGTGCAGCAATGGCTGAGAGGAGCTACCCCACATCTGAGGCCAGGGTCGGCAGCTGAGAGGAGTTACCCTGCATCGGAGGTCAGGGGCAGCCTGGAGGAGCCACCTCACAACCGAAGCCGGGGCAGTGGCCGAGAGGACCAACCACACGTCCAAGGAGCAGTGGCTGCGTGGGCGCAGGAGGGCCTAGAGGAGCTATCCCATGTTGAAGGTCAGGAAGGGCGGCTGTGAGGAGATACCCTTTGTCCAAGGTAAGGAGCAGCAGCTACGCTTTGCTGGAGCAGCCGTGAAGAGATACCCCACGCCCAACCTAAGAGAAACCCAAGTAAGATGGTCAGTGTTGCAAGAGGGCATCAGAGGGTAGACACACTGAAACCATACTCACAGAAAACTAGTCAGTCTAATCACACTAGGACCACAGCCTTGTCTAATTCAATGAAACTAAGCCATGCCCATGGGGAAACCCAAAATGGGCGGGTCATGTTAGAGAGGTCTGACAGAATGTGGCCCACTGGAGAAGAGAATGGCAAACCACTTCAGTATTCTTGCCTTGAGAAACCCATGAACACTATGAAAAGGAAAATGATGGGGTACTAAAAGAGGAACTCCCCAGGTCAGTAGGTGCCTAACACGCTACTGGAGATCAGTGGAGAAATAACTCCAGAAAGAATGAAGGGATGGAGCCAAGGGAAAAAAAAAAATACTCAGCTGTGGATGTGACTGGTGATAGAAGCAAGGTCCAATGCTGTAAAGAGCAATATTGCATAGGAACCTGGAATGTCAGGTCCATGAATCAAGGGTAATTGGAAGTGGTCAAACAGGAGATGGCAAGAGTGAACATCGACATTCTAGGAATCAGCAAACTAAAATGGACTGCAATAGATGAATTTAACTCAGATTACCATTATATCTGCTACTGTGGGCAGGAATCCCTCAGAAGAAATGCAGTAGCCATCATGGTCAACAAAAGAGTCCAAAATGTAGTACTTGGATGTAATCTCAAAAACGACAGAATAATCTCTGTTCGTTTCCAAGGCAGACCATTCAGTATTACAGTAATCCAAGTCTATGCCCCAACCAGTAATGCCAAAGAAGCTGAAGTTGAACGGTTCTATGAAGACCTACATGACCTTTTAGAACTAACACCCAAAAAAGATGTCCTCTTCATTATAGTGGACTGGAATGCAAAAGTAGGAACTCAAGAAACACCTGGAGTAAGAGGAAAATTTGGCCTTGCAATATGGAATGAAGCAGGGCAAAGACTAATAGAGTTTTGCCAAGAAAATGCACAGGTCATAGCAAATACCCTCTTCGAACAACACGAGAGAAGACTCTACACATGGACATCACCAGATGGTCAACACCGAAATCAGACTGTTTATGTTCTTTGCAGCCAAAGATGGAGAAGCTCTATACAGTCAACAAAAACAAGACCAGGAGCTGACTGTGGCTCAGATCATGAATTCCTTATTACCAAATTCAGACTCAAATTGAAGAAAGTAGGGAAAACCGCTAGACCATTCAGGTATGACTCAATCAAATCCCTTATGATTATACAGTGGAAGAGAGAAATAGATTTAAGGGCCTAGATAGGATAGATAGAGTGCCTGATGAACTATGGAATGAGGTTCGTGACATTGTACAGGAAACAGTGATCAAGACCATCCCCATGGAAAAGAAATGCAAAAAAGCAAAATGGCTGTCTGGGGAGGACTTACAGATAGCTCTGAAAAGAAGAGAGGCAAAAAACGAAAGAGAAAAGGACAGATATAAGCATCTGAATGCAGAGTTCCAAAGAATAGCAAGAAGAGATAAGAAAGCCTTCTTCAGTGATCAATGCAAAGAAAAAGAGGAAAAGAACAGAAAGGGAGAGACTAGAGATCTCTTCAAGAAAATTCGAGATACCAGGGGAAAATTTCATGTAAAGATGGGTTTGATAAAGGACAGAAATGGCATGGACCTAACAGAAGCAGAAAATATCAAGAAAAGGTGGCAAGAATACACAGAACTATGCAAAAAAGACCTTCACGACCCAGATAATCACGATGATGTGATCACTTACCTAGAGCCAGACATCCTGGAATGTGAAGTCAAGAGGGCCTTAGAAAGAATCACTAAGAACAAAGCTAGACAAGGTGATGGAATTCCAGTTGAGCTATTTCAAATCCTGAAAGATGATGCTGTGAAAGTGCTGTACTCAATATGCTAGCAAATTTGGAAAACTTAGCAGTGGCCATAGGACTGGAAAAGGTCAGTTTTCATTCCAATCCCAAAGAAAGGCAATGCCAAAGAATGTTCAAATACTGCACAATTGCACTCCTCTTACATGCTAGTAAAGTAACGATCAAAGTACTCCAAGCCAGGCTTCAGCAATACGTGAACCGTGAACTTCCAGATGTTCAAGCTGATTTTAGAAAAGGCAGAGGAACCAGAGATCAAATTGCCAACATCCGCTGGATCATGGATAAAGCAAGAGAGTTCCAGAAAAACATCTATTTCTGCTTTATTGACTATGCCAAAGCCTTTGACTGTGTGGATTAAAATAGACTGTGGAAAATTCTGAAAGAGATGGGAATACCAGACCACCTGGCCTGCCTCTTGAGAAACCTATATGCAGGTCAGGAAGCTACAGTTAGAACTGGACATGGAACAACAAACTGGTTCCAAATAGGAAAAGGGGTATGTCAAGGCTGTATATTGTCACCCTGCTTATTTAACTTTATGCAGAGTACATCATGAGAAATGATGGACTGGAAGAAGCACAAGCTGGAATCAAGATTACTGGGAGAAATATCAGTAACGTCAGATATGCAAATGACACCATCCTTATGGCAGAAAGTGAAGAGGAACTCAAAAGCCTCTTGATGAAAGTGAAAGAGGAGAGTGAAAAAGTTGGCTTAAAGCTCAACATTCAGAAAACGAAGATCATGGCATTTGGTCCCATCACTTCATGAGACATGGATGGGGAAACAGTGGAAACAGTGTCAGGCTTTTTTTGGGGGGGGGCTCCAAAATCACTGCAGATGGTGATTGCAGCCATGAAATTAAAAGATGCTTACTTCTTGGAAGGAAACTTATGACCAACCTAGATAGCATATTCAAAAGCAGAGACAATACTTTGCCGACTAAGGTCCGTCTATTCAAGGCTATGGTTTTTCCTGTGGTCATGTATGGATGTGAGAGTTGGACTGTGAAGAAGGCTGAGCACAGAAGAATTGATGCTTTTGAACTGTGGTTTGGAGAAGACTCTTGAGAATCACTTGGACTGCAAGGAGATCCAACCAGTCCATTCTGAAGGAGATCAGCCCTGGGATTTCTTTGGAAGGAATGATGCTAAAGCTGAAACTCCAGTACTTTGGCCACCTCATGCAAAGAGTTGACTCATTGGAAAAGACTCTGATTCTGGGAAGGATTGAGGGCAGGAGTAGAAGGGGATGACAGAAGGTGAGATGGCTGGATGGCAATACCAATGCAATGGACGTGAGTCTCAGTGAACACAGGGAGTTGGTGATGGACAGGGAGGCCTGGCGTGCTGCGATTCATGGCGTCTCAAAGAGTAGGACATGACTGAGCAACTGAAGTGAACTGAATTATTGATTTGTACACTAATTCATCTTTCCCTGTTATAAAAATTGCATCAAAATTGTCATGAACAAAGACCATACTATTATTTTTAACATTACAGATCATTGGTATATAATTTTTAATTAAATAAATTTCCTATTGTTGCTTATGCTTTCTTTATGGGTGTATTGTTATCAGCATTGTGATTAGATTTATAAGAATCCCAGTGACAAAATAAAGCATTCTTGTTTTCCCACACATGTTACAACTCTTAATTATTTCTTTGTGGTTTGAGTTTTTTGTTTTTATTTTTTGTTTGTTTATTTTTGTTTTTCATAATTTTATTTATTATTATTGTTATTTTTTTTTTTTTACTTTTCAATATTGTATTGGTTTTGCCATATATCAACATGAATCCACCACAGGTGTACTCTTGTTCCCCATGCTGAACCCCTCTCCCACCTCCCTTCCCATACCATCCCTCTGGGGCATCCCAGTGCATCAGCCCTGAGCATCCTGTATCATGCATCAAACCTGGTCTGGCGATTTGTTTCACATATGATATTATACGTATTTCAATGCCATTCTCCCAAGTCATCCCACCCTCTCCCTCTCCCACGGAGTCCAAAAGTCTGTTCTATACATCTGTGTCTCTTTTGCTGTCTTACATATAGGGTTATCGTTACCATCTTTCTAAATTCCATATATCATTTGACCCAGCAATCCCACTGCTGGGCATACACACCGAGAAAACCAGAATTGAAAGATACATGTGTACCCCAATGTTCATTGCAGCCCTGTTTATAATAGCCAGGACGTGGAAGCAACCTAGATGTCCATCAGCAGATGAATGGATAAGAAAGCTGTAGTACATATACACAATGGAGTATTACTCAGCCATTAAAAATAATACATTTGAATCAGTTCTAATGAGGTGGATGAAACTGAAGTCTATTATACAGAGTGAAGTAAGCCAGAAAGAAAAACACCAATACAGTATACACAGCATTATAAAAAATTTATAAAATTTCACAAAGTACTCGTGCCAGAACATCCTTATTCATTTTTCATAGTGGTTACTGTACTCCTCTTGAACATAATATGATTCAATTAATAACTAACACCATTTCATTATACCTCATAATCAGAAAGAAACTGAGAGTCATTAGGTCACTGGTTCAGTTGTAAGATATGCATTATCATTCTCCATTTCAGCTGCTTGTGCAAATCATTATACTTGTGGATTGTCTTGTTTTTGCATATAGATTCACATTCTACAATGAAATCAGAGTTCAGAGTTTTAGGTTTATCTTATGGTTTTCTACAATCAAAATTATATTATCTGTAGATATTTCTTACCCCAGATATTCTTGAGAGTCTTATTGACCGCAAGGAGATTAACCAGTTCATCCTAAAGGAAATCAGTCCTGAATATTCATTGGAAGGACTGATGTTGAAGCTGAAACTCCAATACTTTGGCCATCTGATGTGAAGAACTGACTCATTTGAAAAGACATTGATGCTGGGAAAGGTTGAAGGTGGGAGGAAAAAAGGAGGATAGAGGATGAGATTGTTGGATGGCATCACTGACTCATTAGACATGAGTTTGAGTAAAGTCCAGGAGTCAGTGATGGACACGGAGACCTGGCATGCTGCAGTCCATGGGGTCGTAAAGAGTTGGACATGACTGAGTGACTGAACTGACTGACTGACTGACCCCAGATACTGATATCATCTAGATTTATGTACAATCACATGATATCAATTTGCAGTATGTTCTATTTATTGACCTATATTATAAATTATACTATTTTAAACATGTTTTATTTGTTCAAACTTATATCGTTCATTTTATCTCTATTATGTGAAACTCTTTTCAGCTATCCTCTGCATCTTTTGTTACAACTTATTTCAATCTACATTAGATCTTTCCTTTAGAGGGAAAAATCATTCAAATGTATACATTTTTCCAAAAGCACTATTGTGTACTTTCTCAGCAAAATCATGAAAAATGGCATATTTCCTTGTATTCAAGCATATTTTGTATAATAATGACGCTCTGCCAGGTAATTTTTCTCTTTATACATTTGCTCAAACATCAGACTTTGAAGTAATAAAGTCTTTGTCAACTATAAATACTAGTTCTAAATCATCCTATTCATGCTTTCTGCTGAAAAAATTCATAAAGTTCTGAAAGGGTGCTTCTTTTTAAAGATTTTTTTTTTTTTTTCCTGCAAAGATGTAGTGTGATCTGTTGCTCAGTTGTGTCTGAGCCTTTGTGACCCCATGAACGGTAGACTGACAGGCTTCTCTGTCCACAGAATTTTCCAGGCAAATGGAGTAAGTTGCTGTTTCCTACTATGGGGGGGTCTTCCCAACCCAGGCATCCACCTCTTGTCTCTTGTATCTGCTGCATTAGCAGGTGGGTTCTTTTACCACTGGGACACCTGGGAAGCCCTGGTGATGTAGTCAAGGTGGCCTTTAAAAACAACTTTTACTTTTCTAAGGAGAGAAAAACTTCTGATCTGAGCCATCCCTGAAAGAATGTATTGCACCTATTTCCTCATGTAACTTTAATTCTTTTCCAAAATCACTGATAGGTATTAATACACTGAAAGTGGGTGTTAGCACTAGAACAATTTTAGTGATTTACTAAATATACAATGGTCTTGAAGAGAAAAGACTTGTGACTTTATTAGATTTCTCAATT
Organism: Budorcas taxicolor; assembly: GCF_023091745.1. Lineage (NCBI taxonomy): Eukaryota > Metazoa > Chordata > Mammalia > Artiodactyla > Bovidae > Budorcas > Budorcas taxicolor. The sequence goes on along the minus strand of NC_068915.1, from coordinate 52,462,537 downwards.
CAGGAAGGTTAAAACAGGCTACACATACACATACAGATATTCTTTGCATTTTAACTACTGCTTTCTCTTATATGAGCTACACTGATAAGGTCTCTGAATTATTCAGGATATTATCAATAAATAGGAATTATTATTTCTAGTCTGTGATTCTTGGCAAGTTCAGTTCAGTTCAATTCATTCCTTCAGTTGTATCCAACTCTTTGTGACCCAATGAATATCAGCACAATAGGCCTCCCTGTCCATCACCAAGTCCTAGATTTCACTCAGACTCACATCCATAGAGTCAGTGATGCCATCCAGCCATCTCATCCTCTGTCACTCCCTTCTCTTTCTGCCCCTGATCCCTCCCAAAATCAGAGTCTTTTCCAATGAGTCAACTCTTCACATGAGGTGGCCAAAGTACTGGAGTTTCAGCTTTAGCATCAGTCATTCCAAAGAAATCCCAGGGCTGATTTCCTTCAGAATGGACTGGTTGGATCTCCTTGCAGTCCAAGGAACTCTCAAGAGTCTTCTCCAACACCACAGTTCAAAAGCATCAATTCTTCGGCGCTCAGCCTTATTCACAGTCCAACTCTCACATCCATACATGACTACTGGAAAAACCATAGCCTTGACTAAATGGACCTTTGCTGGCAAAGTAATATCTCTGCTTTTCAATATGCTATCTAGGTTGGTCATAACTTTTATTCCAAGGAGCAAGCATCTTTTAATTTCATGGCTGCAATCACCATCTGCAGTGATTTTGGAGCCCCCCAAAATAAAGTCTGTCACTGTTTCCACTGTTTCCCCATCTATATCTCATTAAGTGATCGGATCAGATGCCAAGATCTTCGTTTTCTGAAAGTTGAGCTTTAAGCCAACTTTTTCACTCTCCACTTTCACTTTCATCAAGAGGCTTTTTACTTCCTTTTCACTTTCTGCCATAAGCATGGTGTCATCTGCATATCTGAGGTTATTGGTATTTCTCTCGGCAATCTTGATTCCAGCTTGTGCTTATTCCAGCCCAGCGTTTCTCATGATGTACTCTGCATATAAGTTAAATAAGCACGGTGACAATATACAGCCTTGATGTACTCTGTTTCCTATTTGGAACCAGTCTGTTGTTCCATGTCCAGTTCTAACTGTTGCTTCCTGACCTGCATACAGGTTTCTCAAGAGGCAAGTCAGGTGGTCTGGTATTCCCATCTTTTGAAGAATTTTCCACATTTATTGTGGTCCACACAGTCAAAGGCTTTGGCATAGTTAATAAAGCAGAAATAGATGTTTTTCTGGAACTCTCATGCTTTTCCCATGATCCAGCGGATGTTGGCATTTTGATCTCTGGTTCCTCTGCCTTTTCTAAAACCAGCTTGAACATCTGGAAGTTCACGGTTCACGTATTGCTGAAGTCTGCCTTGGAGAATTTTGAGCATTACTTTACTAGTGTGTGAGATGAGTGTAATTGTGTGGTAGTTTGAGCATTCTTTGGCATTGTCTTTCTTTGGGATTGGAATGAAAACTGACCTTTTCCAGTCCTATGGCCACTGCGCAGTTTTCCAAATTTGCTAGCATATTGAGTACAGCACTTTCACAGCATCATCTTTCAGGATTTGAAATAGCTCAACTAGAATTCCATCACCTCCACTAGCTTCGTTCATAGTGAACCTTTCTAAGGCCCACTTGACTTCACATTCCAGGATGTCTGGCTCTAGGTGAGTGATCAGACCATCGTCATTATCTTGGTTGTGAAGATCTTTTTTGTTGAGTTATTCTGTGTATTTCTGCCACCTCTTCTTAATATCTTCTGCTTCTCTTAGGCCCAGCAGAGAGGAGCTACCCCATGCCCAAGGCCAGGGGTGGAGGCCGAGAGGAGCAACCCCACATCCAAGGAGCAGTAAGCTGCGTGGGCACAGAAGGGCCTAGAGGAACTATTCCATGTTCAAGGTCAGAAGGGGTGGTGGCGAGGAGCTACCCCTCATCCAAGGTAAGGAGCAGTGGCTGTGCTTTGCTGGAGCAGCCGTGAAGTGATACCCCACGCCCAACATAAGATAAACCCAAGTAAGATGGTAGGTGTTGCAAGAGGGCATGAGAGGGCTGACACACTGAAACCATACTCACAGAAAACTAGTCAATCTAATCACACCAGGACCACAGCCTTGTCTAACTCAATGAAACTAAGAAATGCCTGCTGGACAACCCAAGATGGGTGGGTTGTGGTGGAGAGGTCTGACAGAATATGGTCCACTGGAGAAGAGAATGGCAAACCACTTCAATATTCTTGCCTTGAGAAACCCATGAACACTATGAAAAGGCAAAATGATAGGATACTAAAAGAGGAACTCCCCAAGTCAGTAGGTGCCCAATATGCTACTGGAGATCAGTGGAGAAATAACTCCAGAAAGAATGAAGGGATGGAGCCAAAGAAAAAACAATACTCAGTTGTGCATGTGACTGGTGATAGAAAAAATGTTGAATGCTGTAAAGAGCAATATTGCATAGGAACCTGGAATGTCAGGTCCATGAATCAAGGCAAATTGGAAGTGGTCAAATAGGTAATGGCAAGAGTGAACATTGACATTCTAGGAATCAGCAAACTAAAATGGACTGCAATGGGTGAATTTAACTCAGATGACCATTATATCTACTACCACGGGCAGGAATCCCTTAGAAGAAATGGAGTAGTCATCATGGTCAACAAAAAAGTCCGAAATGCAGTACTTGGATGCAATCTCAAAAACGACAGAGTGATCTTTGTTTGTTTCCAAAGCAAACCATTCAATATCACAGTAATCCAAGTCTATGTCCCAACCAGTAATGCCAAAGAAGCTGAAGTTGAACGGTTCTATGAAGACCTACAAGAACTTTTAGAACTAACATATGTCCTTTTCATTATAGGGGACTGGAATGCAAAAGTAAGAAGTCAAGAAACATCTGGAGTAACAGGCAAAATGGCCTTGGAATACAGAATGAAGCAAGGCAAAGGCTAATAGAGTTTTGCCAAGAAAATGCACTGATCATAGCAAACACCCTCTTCCAACAACACAAGAGAAGACTCTACACATGAACATCACCAGATGGTCAACACAGAAATCAGATTGATTATATTCTTTGCAGCCAAAGGTGGAGAAGCTCTATACAGTCAACAAAAACAAGACCAGGAGCTGACTGTGGCTCACATCATGAACTCCTTATTGCCAAATTCAGACTTAAATTGAAGAAAGTAGGGAAAACCACTAGACCATTTAGGTATGACCTAAATCAAATCCCTTATGATAATACAGTGGAAGTGAGAAATAGAATTAAGGGACTAGATCTGATAGACAGAGTGCCTGATGATCTATGGATGCAGGTTAATGGCACTGTACAAAAGACAGGGATCAAGAAAATCCCCATGGAAATGAAATGCAAAAAAGCAAAATGGCTGTCTGGGGAGGCCTTACAAATAGCTGTGAAAAGAAGAGAAGTGAAAAGCAAAGGAGAAAAGGAAAGATATAAGCATCTGAATGCTTGTTCCAAAGAATAGAAAGAAGAGATAAGAAAGCCTTCCTCAGTGATCAATGGAAAGAAATAAAGGTGCCGGGGTCCAGCCCCGGTGGGTCCAGGGTAATTCGAAGGTGGGGAAGGAGTCGGCGTCCTGGAAAAAACTTATTTAATTACACATATAGAGGGAGGTTAGAAACAGATAGTGTAGTAGAAGAATTAGTGGAGAAAAGAGGCTGAATAACTGGTTTACATGGAATACCAATCACCACCTACGTAGGCCACAGGCATCTTTCCTTTCTCCCAAAGGAGAGGAGGCACTGAGGCCTCCCCGGTCTGATCTCAGCAGCCCAGGCAGAATTAGCAGGCTTGGTAAGTACCCACATTTCAGATGGTAATTCAGCCCGGAAAGTGGGGAGCGAGAAAGAAACAACACGGGGGAATCAGTCTTTCCAGAAACTGATCAGATTTCTTTATTTTTCAGGTTTGTTTATATACCTTTTTGTTATACATAGGAATAAATACAGAGTCACGTGGGGGTCAGCAGACCTGACCCTTGTCACAACCAGGTGCTTCATATAAAATTATACAAAGGTCTTATGAGTTTTATCATCTTTTGGCCATGAGGTCTGCTGACATTTTATGGCCCTTTCTGATACCAGTCAGTTAACCATAAAACTTATTTTTCCAGGGGTGATTTTTTCTTAAATCAGGTGCCACCCTCCAAATAAAGTTGCATTCCTATAGGGTGAGGGTGTAGTGAGTTACAATCAAGAAAGGAATTTACTTAACCTAAGGTTTAACATGATTAATCTTAAAGGTTAATACTTATTTCTCCTATATGCTAGTTATATTCATTATAAGGGCAGGAATATGGAGATTTAGCAGCAAATATTGGCTCAACAAATGTAAACCCTTCACCTATGTTTCCCTGAAGATCTATTTAGTCTTAAGATAGTGATAGAGTTACATTTTTACATAGCATAGTGATTTATAGTGATTTATAACAAAGTACAGTGATCTATAACAAAAGAGAAGATTCATTAACTCAAAAGTCTAGTATTGGTAATATCAAAAACTACTATATTTCCTTTTCTATATTCCAAATACATTGATTAATATATTTCCAGATGCCTAAGGATATGGAGGCCTGATGGCAATCATTGACTCATCAATGAAAAAAGCCCTATGCTAATACTCCAAACTCTCTGTGCTGTTTATGGTTGAGAGGTTGTCACACAAGCTAGTCTGTCAGCAGAGAGGTTTGACCTGAGACATCCTTGTCACACCCAGGGCAGGGAATTAGCAGTAATTATTGGCATGACAAATGAAGAAAAAACCCTTCACCAATATAGTTCCTAATCAACCCACTAATACTATACTAATGATCTTCTAACCTCTCAAAAGAGTCTGTATTTAGAAAGTTTTAAAACATCCCATGCCTCTCACAGTTGGGAGGCTGTAAACAATCACATGTGGCCGGACGAGCCTGATCAGGCAGGCCAGAGAACCTTCAGAGTTCATCAGTTGAAACACTCTTGTCACGCCCAGGAATTTTTATTAACTGGAGCTGCAAGTTAACTCCTTCTCTGAGAGAAATGATTATGGGGGAGAGCTCCCCGTAAAGTACTCTGATTTGGGGGTAGATGCTCGGGAACAGGGGGTTTCCTGAGGCTTGATCACACCTTTGCGTATGCCAAGCTTCCTTCCTCATGACCTTTGCCATGGGCGGAGTTCCTCACACTGGCTCCCAACATAGAGGAAAACAACAGAATGGGAAACACTAGAGATTTCTTCAAGAAAATTAGAGATACCAAGGGAACATTTCATGCAAAGATGGGCTCAATAAAGGACAGTCTGTGCTTCTCTGCAAACAGCAGCTTTAGTCATTGCTCTGCTGCTGCTGCTGCTGCTAAGTCACTCAGTCATGTCTGACTCTGAGCGACCCCATGGACTGCAGCCTACCAGGCTCCTCCATCCATGGATTTTCCAGGCAAAAATACTGGAGTGGGGTGCCATTGCCTTCTCCTTCATTGCTCTAGCAGAGTCAATTTCTCAGCCTCTCTAGTCCTCATGATCAGTGATTGAATACACATTTATATGTTTCATCTCCAGTTCCATGTAGAAGCCATCTTTCAATCTTATCATCACAATTCCATATCCTCAAGAGAGAATAATTAGTCTTTTAAGACTTGTTCAGATATTCATCTATTGTTCATACTTTCATTGAGAGGATAGCAATATTCACTCAATAAAAGTTCCTGGGATCTACCACTATGGTTACTGACAAGGAATTGATTTCTCATAAAAAAAAAAAAGTTGTAAATTTTAAGTTTGGTTGAAACCAAAATGTAATTTATCCAATTAAAATATAATTCAGGAATTCCTGGCACAAGTTATGTAGTTTTGAGCTGCGACTATATGGTGAAATGGGTGAATGTTCATGAAGTTTTTGTTCTAATTCAAAATTGGATTGAATTTTATTTTAATGCAACTCTTATTCTTAATAAATCCCTGAGAAATAAGTATTTGTTTTTTATGCTACTCCAATCAATTAGAGGAAAAAAGGTATACTAAATGGTCCAATATCAAGGAATTATACAAGCATGTTCTAAGAGTTTGGTCTTCTAATCATTTAAGCACTGAATAATGTGGTCACAACAGACAGTGAATAATTACACTCTAAGATAGTACCTGTCTCTGTAAGTTCCCAGCATTTTATTCATAAACAAAGTAAAACTTGGAAGCACTGCTTTGCAATGGAATACTGTATTTTGTAATATTGTATTGGTGAATTTAGGTAGGATAGTTGTTTGGGAATATGATAGGCATTAAGTATTGATATTTACATAACTGAGAGAGATTATATTTTTTTAATACCACCTCACTGGAAAAGAAACAATTGAGAAACTGGTTTGGAAAAATGATAATCGATTTCATGAAAAATAAATAGGTTGAAAGCAGCTTGATAGTTAAAAGCTTTAAGTGATTCCTCAGCTCAGGCCTCAGTTGGATGCTTTCTTCATTCAATGACTAGATGAACTCATCTGATGTGCACCACTTAATGTAATTTGAATTAGGAAATGTTTTGATTAGACGGGAGATGAGATGTAAGGGATGAGAAGTCAGGCTATTCCTTTCTATAAAGTTTCAATATATATGAGCATTAAGAAGTAAACTGACATCTTTTCAGAACTGGAACAAATTTTAAGAGGTGATAAATTGCAGAGTCTCTGATAATATCTGTCTCATTAGGGATAGCATTTTTAGTAATCAAGTCTTTCTGGAAGCAAACTAAGATTATAAGTAGGTCCAGACTAGTTTTTTGATACATTTCATCACACTATATTGTTGTCACTACAGATATGAAGCAATTTCTAACCAAGCATTTGCGTGTGTGTATGTGTCTGTGTGTGTGTACATGTGCATGGTTCAGTTGTGTCTGATTCTTTGTGACCCCATAGAATGTAGCCAGCTCCTCTGTCCATGAGATTTTCCAGGCCAACAATACTCAAGTGGGTTGCAGTTTCTTCTCCAGGGGATCTTCCTGACTCAGGGATAGAAATTAATTCGCTTGTGTCTCCTGCATTGCCAGGCAGATTTTCCTATCTATCTTTCTTTTTCTTTTTTTTTTTTTTGGCCACCACCAAGGCCATCTGGGAAGCCTTAACCAAGTATTAGTGGTAATTCAAGGTGACAGCACAATACCCTGAAATAGAAATTATACTTGATTATCCTCATGGGAAAACATAAAGTAAACTTGAATCCTACTCTACATTATTGCAAAATAAACTTGTACTTTTGAGATATACAAATTTAAAATTATTATAGCTTCTTGGTAAATTGTACTAAACCCTTCTCTGATAAATATAACCAATATTTATTAAGCAGTTGCCACTTACTAATTCACCTTATAGTTGCACTTTGAAGTCATGGCAAGAATCTCCCTTTTTGTGTGACTTTTACTGTGACAGTGCACTTGAGAAAATAACTTTTATATCCACTTTCTAATATTTCCATCATTATTTATTATTATTTTATAAGAATAAGTTACTTCACAGAATTCACAGTTTTTTAGCTTTCTTATTCAATAACATGTAACTACAAAAAAGGGAAGAAAAGAAGCAAGGACAAAGATAAGAACATATGACATGTAAAAGTAAGAATAATTATAGATGAAGCACAGAAATGAAGAAAAGAAGAAATGAAGACAAGGACCTTGTTTCTTTTCCTAAATGTATGGAGAATTATGAATAATATTTAAAACCACTCAAATTTTTCTTGCTTAAAAATTGTACTAAATGTATGAAGTGTTTTATAGCATCAACATTTTATATAAATTGCCCAGAAATTTTATTGTAATGCAGAATAGAGATACTGGTATAGAGGCTCATGATTTTTGGTCTAATATATCTTCTCATCTTTAAAATTATGATGCATATCAACTATAGGACTATAAGAAATGATGTAATGAAAGCACCAACCAGCTTCAGTGCAGTTCAGTTCAGTCACTCAGTCACATCTGACTCTTTGTGGCATCATGGACCACAGCACACCAGGCCTCCCTCTCCATCGCCAACTCCTAGAGTTTACTCAAATTCATCTCCATTGAGTCAGTGATGCCATTCAACTATCTCATCCTTTGTCATGCCCTTCTCCTCCTGCCTTCAATCTTTCCCAGCATCAGAGTCTTTTCAAATGAGTCAGCTCTTCGCATCAGGTGGCCAAAATATTGGAGTTTCAGCTTCAACATCAGTACTTCCAATGAACACCCAGGGCTGATCTCCTTTAGGATGGACTGGTTGGATCTCCTTGCAGTCCAAGGGACTCTCAAGAGTCTTCTCTAACAGCACAATTCAAAAGCATCAATTCTTCTGTGCTCAGCTTTCTTTATAGTCCAACTCTCATGTCTATACATGACTACTGGAAAAACAATAGCCTTGGAGACACAGACCATTGTTGGCAAAATAATGGCTCTGATATTTAATATGTTGTCTAGGTTGGTCATAACTTTCCTTCAAGGAATAAGTCTCTTTTAATTTCATGACTGCTGTCACCATCTGCAGTGATTTTGGAGCCCAGAAAGATAAACTGAGCCACTGTTTCCACTGTTTCCTCATTTATTTATCATGAAGTGATGGGACCAGATGCCATGATCTTAGTTTTCTGAATGTTGAGCTTTAAGCCTACTTTTTCACTCTCCTCTTCACATTCATCAGGAGGCTCTTTAGTTCTTCTTCACTTTCTGCCATAAGGGTGGTGTCATCTGCATATCTGAGGTTATTGATATTTCTCCTGGCAATCTTGATTCCAGCTTGTGCTTCATGGAGCCCAGCGTTTCTCATGATGTACTCTGCATATAAGTTAAATAAGCAGGGTGATAATATACAGCCTTGACGTACTCCTTTTCGTATTTGGGACCAGTCTGTTGTTCCATGTCCAGTTCTAACTGTTGCTTCCTGAGCTGCATACAGGTTTCTCAAAGGCAGGTCAGGTGGTCTGGTATTCCCATTTCTCTCAGAATTTTCCACAGTTTATTGTGATCCACACAGTCAAAGGCTTTGTCATAGTCCATGAAGCAGAAATAGATGTTTTTCTGGAACTCTCTTGGTTTTTCAATGATTCAGGGGATGTTGGCAAGTTGATCTCTGGTTCCTCTGCCTTTTCTAAAACCAGCTTGAACGTCTGGAATTCATGGTTCATGTATTGTTGAAGCCTGGCTTGGAAAATTTTGAGCATTACTTTACTAGTGTGTGAGATGAGTGCAATTGTGCGGTAGTTTGAGCATTCTTTGGCATTGCCTTTCTTTGGAATTGGAATGAAAACTGACCTTTTCCCATCCTGAGGCCACTGCTGGGTTTTCCAAATTTGCTGGCATATTGAGTGCAGCACTTTCATAGCATCATCTTTCAGGATTTGAAACAGCTTAGCTGAAATTCTATCTCCTCCACTAGTTTTGTTTGTAGTGATGCTTCCTAAGGCCCACTTGACTTCACATTCCAGGATGTCTGGCTCAAAGTGAGTGATCACACATCGTGATTATCTGGGTCATGAAGATCTTTTTTTACAGTTCTTCTGTGTATTCTTGTCACCTTTTCTTAATATCTTCTTCTTCTGTTAGATTCATACAAATTCTGTCCTTTATCAAGCCCATCTTTGCATGAAATGTTCCCTTGGTATCTCAAATTTTCTTGAAGATATCTCTAGTCTTTCCCATTCAGTTGTTTTCCTCTATTTCTTTGCACTGATGACTGAGGAACACTTTCTTATCTTTCCTTGTTACTTACATCTATTTTGTCATACTTCTTTGGATTATATTTATTGGATTAAAATAACTTAGATACAATTTAAAATATTTAAGTGTTTTCTCTCCATCCCAATTTACTTTATCTCTAACCAGAAGTGGTTATCTTCTAAAATCAAATATTTATTACTTTTCTATACATTTTACTCTCACTTCTTGCAATTTATAACCACATTATAATGAATATAATAGTCCCTATCTCCTTGATCATAGGACTATGGAATTCTTTCAGGAATTTACATAGAATTTGGATTGCTAGGTGAGAAGCACATAACTTTAATTTTACTAGATCTTTCCAAATTGCTCATACTTTAAAGTATTATTCAACAAGTATATATCAAACACTTTCTATGGGCGAGGGGATTATCATAGTTCTAGGCATATAACTGTAAATAAAAAAGAAAATTGTCTCCAACTTCATGAAACTGACATCCATTGTATGAGCTGATTTATACCCATCGATAGTGTATGAAAGTTCTTTTTATCTTTACTAATATTAGCACTGTCAAAATTTTATATCCATTTATTTTTATACTAATGAGTGTAAATTGGTATGTAATTATTTTCATTTATATTGACAGATTTTTTTTGACCAGGAGAACTTTAATAAAGTTGTTAGCAACTTGAGTTTCCTTTTTATGAATTATCTGTTAACTATTAATGACATGGAAATGATTTATTTAATATACAAAGAAAAGTAAGCTGAGAAAAAAAGAAGTTTGAAGCCAATCTCGAAATTCCAGTATTTAAAAGTAAAAATAAGTGTAGACAACAAAGAAACTTAACACAAAACACTGTATAAAGAAGGAGAAAATTTAGAAGAGTATAGCGTCTTAGAAGTCTAGATATGTGAGTTTTCCTAAAAGAAAAGACTGTGAACTATAACAAATATTGTTGAGAGTTTGACGGAGAAATAGATTATAATATGTTCCCTGGATTACATATCTAAGAGACCCTTAAATATCATGGTTCCTAACTCCTTAAATATGCTTATTTTGTTTATATTTTTTTATTTCTCACCCTTTCTTATATAGTTTTCAATAATAATTTTCTAAAGGTATCACTTTTTTCCTCTACATTTAATTATTTCTCAGTAGACATAGAATACACAGAAGAAGTATAAAAAAAATCTTCATGACCCAGATAGTCACAATGGTGTGATCACTCACTTAAAGCCAGACATCCTGGAATGCAAAATCAACTGGGCCTTAGGAAGTATCACTATGAACAAAGCTAGTGGAGGAGATGGAATTCCAGTTGAGCTATTTCAAATCTTAAAAGTTGATGCTGTGAAAATGCTGCACTCAATATGCCAGCAAATTTGGAAAACTCAGCGGTGGCCACAGGACTGGAAAAGGTCAGTTTTCATTCCAATCCCAAACGAAGACAATGCCAAAGAATGTTCAAACTACTACACAATTGCACCCATCTCACATGTTATCAAAGTAATGCTCAAAATCTCCAAGCCTGGCTTCAACAGATGTGAAGCATGAAATTCCAGATGTTCAAGCTGGATTTAGAAAAGGCAGAGGAACCAGAGATCAAATTGCCAACATCCACTGGATAATCAAAAAAGGAAGAGAGTTCCAGAAAAACATCTACTTGTGCTTTACTAACTACGTCAAAGCCTTTGATTGTGTGGATCACAACAAACTGTGGATAATTCTTAAAAAGATGGGGATACCAGACCACCTCACCTGGCTCCTGACAAATCTGTATGCAGATCAAGAAGAAACAGTTAGAACTGGACATGGAACAACAGACTGGTTCCTAATCGGGAAAGGAGTGCAGCAAGGCTGTATACTATCATCTGCTTATTTAACTTATATGCAGAATATATCATGCGAAATACCAGGCTGGATGAAGCGCAAGCTGAAATCAAGATTTCTGGGAGAAATATAATAACCTCAGATATGCAGATGACACCACCTTTATGACAGAAAGCAAAGAACTAAAGAGCTTCTTGATGAATGTGAAAGAGGAGAGTGATAAAGTTGGCTAAAACCTCAACATTCAGAAAACTAAGATCATGTCATCCAGTCCCATCACTTCATGGGAAAAAAATGGGTAAACAGTGACAGACTTTATATTTTGGGGCTCCAAAATCACTGCAGATGGTGACTGCAGCTATGAAATTAAAAGAAGCTTGCTCCTTGGAAGAAAAGTTATGACCAATTTAGACAGCTTATTAAAAAGCAGAGCCATTGCTTTGCCATCAAAGGTCCATTTAGTCAAAGCAATGGTTTTTCCAGTAGTCATGTATGGATGTGAGAGTTGGACTATAAAGAAATTTGAGCACCAAAGAACTGGTGCTTTTGAACTATGGTGTTAGAGAAGACTCTTGAGTATCCCTTGGACTGCAAGGAAATCCAACCAGTCCATCCTAAAAGAAAATCAGTCCTGAATATTCATTGGAAGCACTGATGCTAAATCTGAAACTCCAATACTTTGGCCCCCTGATGCAAAGAATTTACTAATTGGAAAAGACGCTGAGGCTGGGAAAGATTGAAGGCAAGAGGAGAAGGAAACAACAGAGGATGAGATGGTTGGATGGCATCACTGACTCAAGGGATATGGGTTTGGGTGGACTCCGGGAGTTGGTGATGGACAGGGAGGCCTAGCGTGCTGCAGTTCATCGGGTCACAAAGAGTTGGACAAGACTAAGTGACTGAAATGAACTGAACTGAACTGAAGTGTATCACCTCTCTTGTCTGTTAATAATTTCTCAGTAGACACATAATAAAATACAACTTCCTTATGTGGCATATGATTTTCACTATGATTTACTTCTTATATGTCTATCACTTTTTAGGTTTTTTAAGGTCTAACTGTACTAAACTACTTTTAATTCTTGCCATATAATCATAGTATTCATGCTCCCATACGTGTGACTTTCCTTACTTGGAAAAAACTTTTCCAACAAGGTGTTCATGATTATGAATTCCTCTGGAGAACCTGCATAAATAGCCTGACTAATTCATTAATCACTTCTGGCTGTGGATTTGAGCTTGCCAACTTTACTAGCAATTATTCTTTCTTCTTAACTGTATATTTACCATAGTCTATTGGAAGGAATGATGCTAAAGCTGAAACTCCAGTACTTTGGCCACCTCATGTGAACAGTTGACTCATTGGAAAAGATGCTGATGCTGGGAGGGATTGGGGACAGGAGGAGAAGGGGACGACAGAGGATGAGATGGCTGGATGGCATCACTGACTTGATGGGCGTGAATCTGAGTGAACTCCGGGAGTTGGTGATGGACAGGGAGGTCTGGCATGCTGTGATTCATGGGGTCGCAAAGAGTCGAACATGACTGAGTGACTGAACTGAACTGAACTGAGGCATTCTTCAAAACAGACATATATATCATTACTACAATAATTTTATCACCACGAGGAGCAGTGATGAAGAAGTTTTTCTTAGCAAGGTTGAATAACTTTCTCTCGCTCTGATAGGATGACTTGTATTCAAACCAAGATCTGTGTTTACAAAACCCATGACCATTATGAGTGGGGATGTGTAATTATAAAGATGTATTACTTGTTGTCCCTCTGCAAGTAATTCCCACCACCTAGATGTGAAAGCAGGCCAGTTTTAATTTTTATTTGTCTATTTCTTCAATTTTTATTGGCATATAGTTAATTTACAGTGGTGTTAGTTTCAGGTATATAGCAAAGTGAATCAGTTATACATGCATCCACTCTATCTTTACATTATTTTCCCTTATAGGACATTATGGAGTATTGAGTAGAGCTCCCTGTGCTATACAGTGGGTTCTATTATCTATTTTATATATAGTAGTACATACATGTCGATATTAATCTTCCAATTTACCTCCCTTCCCCCACACTTAAGTTAAAAAATATACCACTACAACAGGAAAAAATGGTGCCCTTGTGCATGAGTCACTTCATGTCGCTAAACTGTTGCATAGATCAGCTATATCCATCATCTATTTAGGGCAGGACCCGTTTTTTTTCCCTCACATAAGCCACAAATTAATGGAATTGGCAATAGTAATCTGTTATAGCCAGTGGTCCACCAGTTTGCAGCCTGCTTCTTAAATGATGTTGATGGCCTTTTAACTCAAATAGAAAGCTATGTTATTCACTTAGAGTTGAAAAAGTTTATTAGTAACATAGCAAATGAAAACTACTCAAGTCACTTAGGAAACACAATGAAAATAACTCTACCTCCTTTGAAAGAATAGCAAAATCAAGTTAATTTTTTCACATGATGTACATATTTATTCAAACATATTTGTTCAAGTCTAATATCATGGGTTAAGTGTACCTGTTATTAATAGCTGCCTTAGGTTATTCCAGAGATGCTCTCAGGTCTTAATAATTCAGTCATATTTTTCTACAAATTTTCCAAAATTGTGTTACCCACATACACACACAGAAAAACATACACACAAATATATCTAAGCTCCACAGTCAGACTTTTATCTTTCACCTACTATTTCTATAATAATTTGCTTATTAGAAGCACGTCAGTTTTTAACCGTATAATGCAACCAGGCAACCAGCTTGAACATTGCTTTCAAGTCACCATTTCCTTCCCCCTAATGATTCTTCATTGTATGTGGAATAATGTCTCAGCTCTTTAACGTGGATTAATGACTCTTCAAAACTGTTTGAGCCTGTCTTACATCTCTCACTGCTTTCACACTAAAGAAACACTGATTTGTTAACTCTCTTTAAAAATATAGTTTCGAATCTTTCCATCTATTTGATTTCATTGAGACAATTGTCACCTCTTAAAAATATGACCATTTATTTTCTTGCACACTACACCACAGATAAGTTTAAATCTTCTGCTTCTCTAATTTTTTTCTTTTTAATCACTAACCACAGTGATGCCTCCCTCATATAAACTTGTATATGTACTGATTGAATAGTGTTTAAAAAATATTAAGTGAATTGAGATAAAAGAAATCTGTTTTTATCATAACTGCTCTGAATATAGTTATGGTTTTAAATTATTAAATAATTATTCAAATTATGTATGTAGATACATAGATGCATAGATTTATTGAGAACCTATTCTGTGCCAGATTAAAAAAATACCATATGATATATGAGCATTATGATTTGCACAAACACATATACACACAAAGACATTAATCCAATATGATAATAATGAAAATCTCTCCATTTTTCAACCTGTCTGTGATACTGTCATGCACACTTTCATTTGGCATGTAAATCCATTATTCCTTTCAATGTTGCTATGTTAAAAGGAATTATCTTACTTTGGCATTTTTTGCTACAGTACACTGACCTTATCGCTGCTGCTGCTAAGTCACTTCAGTTGTGTCCGACTCTGTGCGACCCCATAGACGGCAGCCCACGAGGCTCCACCGTCCCTGGGATTCTCCTGGCAAGAACACTGGAGTGGGTTGCCATTTCCTTCTCCAATGCATGAAAGTGAAAAGTGAAAGGGAAGTTGCTCAGTCGTGTCCGACTCTTCGCGACCCCATGGACTGCATCCCACCAGGCTCCTCCATCCTATGGGATTTTCCAGGCAAGAGTACTGGAATGGGGTGCCATCGCCTTCTCCGACTGACCTTATAATTATAGTAAATATCTGCTGTAATGCTTTAGTGCTAAAAATTTCAACATAGGAAAGTAAAATTTATTGTAGGTGCCCCAAACAGATGATCATTCATGGATGCAGTTAGTGAAAACACAGACTATAAACAGTCAAATCTGAGAATACTTTAATTTAGCATTATTATTATTCTAGTTGAATTCTTTTAATGAAGGAAAGATGTTTCAATATGAGTTTTCTACACTATATAGTATACCTTTATATATATATATGTGTATATATCATATATTTGACTGGATGAAATTTATCACATATGATAATAATGCAGAATACATTTAAAGAATATTCAGGCACTGGAACATCACCAATATGAAGAAACCACATTTAATTATTCAGATGAGAAAAAGTGATATGGAGAAAAATTTTAAAAATAAGTAAGGTCCTTAATTTCATATAATAAGAATACTTACTAAGAAATACTAGGTTTCTTACATAACAATTGGGTCAACTAGGGTAACACAATTTTGACAAATTTGTAGAAAAATGTGACTGAATTATTAAGACCTGAGAGTATCTCTGGAATAACCTAGGGCAGCTATTAATGACAGGTACACTTAACCCATGATATTAGACTTGAACAAATATGTACATCATATGAAAAAAATTAACTTGATTTTGCTATTCTTTCAAAGGAGGTAGAGTTATTTTCATTGTGTTTCCTAAGTGACTTGAGTAGTTTTCATTTGCTATGTTACTAATAAACTTTTTCAATTCTAAGTGAATAACATAGCTTTCTATTTGAGTTAAAAGGCCATCAACATCATTTAAGAAGCAGGCTGCAAACTGGTGGACCACTGGCTATAACAGATTACTTCCCCCACATTTATAATTTGTGGTCAATGTTAAAACTGAGGATATATTTATATATAAAGATCATTGTCCTAATAAATTATACTAGAAATATGAAACTGGCAACACTCTGTTGTCTTCATTGTCATAGTAACTATCACTTATAGAACTTCTATTTTTTACTCTCAGTCTCATCACAAATGTTTATTTTTATCTATACTGCAGTCTTATCAGGTAGGATAATTATTATCACCTAAAGATTAAAGAGAACTAACTTGCTTATGAATACACATGTAACAGAGGACAGACAGTTCTCAAACTAATGTATATGTTATGCATCAACCCTTTGGGCACAGGTGCACCCGGTCTGTTTGGAATCTTCCTGTGTCCTGCAGTTTGTCCCAAATTGCCTTCAGTCTACACATGCTGAGCTTTCCTTATTATTGCTAAATAGGAAAAGGAGTGTGTCAAGGCTCTATATTGCCACCTTACTTATTTAACTTATATGCAGAGTACATCATGAAAGTGAAAGAGGAGAGTGAAAAAGTTGGCTTAAAGCTCAACATTCAGAAAACTAAGATCATGGCATCCGGTCCCATCACTTCATGGGAAACAGATGGGGAAACAGTGGAAATAGTGGCTGACTTTATTTTTCTGGGCTTCAAAATCACTGTAGATTCTGATTGCAGCCATGAAATTAAAAGAGGCTTACTCCTTCAAAGGAAAGTTATGACCAACCTAGACAGCATATTAAAAAGCAGAGACATTACTTTGTCAACAAAGGTCTGTCTAGTCAAGGCTATGGTTTTTCCAGTAGTCACGTATGGATGTGAGAGTTGGACTATAAAGAAAGCTGAGCACAGAAGAATTAATGATTTTGAACTGTAGTGTTGGAGAAGACTTTTGAGAGTTCCTTGGACTGCAAGGAGATCCAACCAGTCCATCCTAAAGTAGATCAGTCTTGGATGTTCTTTGGAAGGAGTGGTATTGAAGCTGAAACTACACCTGATGAGAAGAGCTGATTCATTGGTAAAGACCCTGATCCTGGGAAAGATTGAGGGCAGGAGGAGAAGGGGAAGACAGAGGATGAGATGGTTGGATGGCATCACTAACTCAATGGACATGGGTTTCGGTGGACTCCCGGAGTTGGTGATGGACAGGGAGGCCTGGCATGCTGCAGTTCATGGGGTCACAAAGAGTCAGACACGACTGTGACTGAACTGAACTGAACCACATGGACTTTAAACTGATGAACACTTATGCTACTGAAATCCCTAGTTTTATGAAAAGAAAAACTGAAGTGAGGGAAAGTAGGAATACCAAGAAGTGTGCTTCTTTCCATCCTTATATTAAACAGCAGATCCAGAGGCCAGAACCGTGATGTTTCTCAAATATGATAAATTGACTGCTTGAAAGGGCAGAGTTAATACTGAACTTGAGTGCACTGTCCTCTATATTTTTGGTGTCTTTATTTGTCAAATAATGAAACTAGTAAATTGTTAAGAAATAGCATTTTTTAATATCAATACACATTTGGACTCATTTTTCTAAGTGCTTTATTTTGTAGTCTTATGAAACTTTAATAGCACAAACACAATCTGAGATAAATATTATTTGACAGATAAGTAAACTGATGTTCTGATAGGATAAGGAATTTAACTGAAGTCACATGTCTAGTGAGTGGCTTGACCAAGACTGTTTAAACCTGATCACTAAGGCTCCCCAAATGCTCATTTTGTTTCTTGTATTAGCTTTTTCATTCTGCCTAGAACAAGTTGTTGCTTACAATAGACATAGTTTGAGTGGACATTCTCATACATTGTTCATCAAAATTTATAGAAACTCTCCATGTTTATTCGTGGCTATTTCTAATAAATTTAATCAAAACTAGTAAGAAGGGAAAAAGTGAGTGAATTAGATTTAAATAAAATTTAAGTGAATGACATTATTATAATTATGCATCAATCATTCATAAGCTAGACTGAAGAGCTACAGTGTAGAAAAATAATGGAAATTTTTCAACACAGCCAAAGAATAAGCATAATGAGAATTTACAGAATAATAGGAAAATGCAATGAAAAATATTATTAAAATGGAAAAAATAAATATGAAATGAAGTGAAAAATGAAAAGTATTACATTATATATATATATAAACATATGTATCAATATATGTATGATATATATGTATATAGAGAGCAATGGAGGAATTAGTCCAGACAAAGCACTGGGCCAGCTAGCCATGTAAGAGACTGATTCTGCAGAATAGACTTAATGTCAGGACTATCATGGTAATCATATTTTTAAAATAATGTTTTCTATACCCAGCCACAGTATCTTTTTTGTTATTAATTGTTAGAATAAAACATAAAAGTACTAAGTGTTAGCACCTCAAAGAAAGTCTCTAAACACAAACCAAATGAAGGTCCCAGCAAAGTATTACTCCCTGATTTCAAAAGTTGGATGGAAAAGAAAACTACAGCCAAAAGAAAACATAATTAAATAAGTATTGACCTAAAGAGGTCCATATAAGTTTCAGAGGAACTGTCTATGACAAAAAAAGGAGTGAATACTGGAAAAACAAAAGATAAAGATATAATATGTGAGTAAGCATGCTCTTATTTGAAAATATCTTTAGATGCAAAATGTGAAAATATCAAGAATTCAAGTTGCAAAGTTAACTTAATTATATTCAGATTTTAAATAAACATAAAATGATTCAACTTGGTACCATATCTTGCAGATAAATGAACATTAATTTTCTTTAGGCCTTGCTAGAGTGTGGGTAAAAAGAGATCACATTGTATTTTAGACCAACTTTCTTCTGACTCTGCTCCTAACTACATTTTTTTTTCCTTTTTAATTGCTTTGTCTTTCTTTTTTCCCTTTGCTGTATTACTTTGCAAAAATATAAGACGTATCATATCATACACACATCTCTGTAGGCATCTAAAATATTATGCTTAATTTTTATATTTTGTTTGTTTACATAACCAGGGTGACATCATTACTAATAGAATTACCAGTAAGTCTTGTTGGTAAACTATATAACTCTATGATCAGATTTTAGCAACTATGTCAAAAATATATTATTAACTTTATTTTGATACTCATTTGTCTAGAGCCTTGTTTAGAAAATATATTCTGACCTAATTTTGTATGTGTGCATGCTGAGTTGCTTCATTCGTATCTGACTCTTTGTCACCCCATGGCCTGTAGCCCACCAGACTCCTCTGTCCATGGGATTTTGCAGGCAAGGATACTGGAGTGTGTTGCCATGCCCAACCCAGGGATTGAATCTGTTTCTCTTTTGTCTCTTAAGTCTCCTACATCAGCAGCAGGCAGGCTATTTATCACTAGCACTACCTGGACATGGTGTAAAACAATTATTTTGCTTTTTAGGAACTCAGAAACTTTTTCAAATTAATTAGGCAAGAAGACCATTACAGTGAGGTGGCTCTAATGCCATGACAGTCTAAGTAAGCCAAGCAAAATCTAAGCCTGTAGATGTCTCAAGATTACAAAATTGAAACATAAGGGTAACTGATCATAAACAGCCAATTAGGCTGTAAATTATAACCAATCAATAATTTCCTTACTCTGCTTTCATCTATTCTCCATAAAAGTCTCTCCCCAAGCTCCTATAGGTGGAGTGCCCCTAATCACTTCTGGTACCAAGTGATTTTTGCTCAAACTTTTAAAATTTGTAATATACCTCAGTTTATCTTTGATCAATATGCACACAAATGGTACTCTTTCTGTTAAGCATGTCCTTCAAAATCTAATTCTACTTAATCTTCTAAAAATTAGAGGTATTTTCTGCTCTCCTTTAATTTCTTTTTCCAATTGTATTGAGATGTGAGAAATATTATTTAAACTGCCTCAATATGATCTCTAATCCCTTAGCTTCTACTGTGGCATTTACAGGCAATATTGGAGAAGTTCTATTCCTAAATAGATAAGACAAGAATTTTAAGAGTGCAACTGCCAAGTTTAGTTTCACTAGAACCCAGTGTTTAGCAACCAGAGAAGGGAATGGCAAACCACTTCAGTATTCTTGCCTTGAGAAACCCATGAACACTATGAAAAGGCAAAATGATAGGATACTGAAAGAGGAACTCCCTAGGTCGGTAAATGCTCAATATGCTACTGGACATCAGTGGAGAAATAACTCCAGAAAGAATGAAGGGATGGAGCCAAAGAAAAAACAGCTGTGGATGGGACTGGTGATAGAAGTAAGGTCTGATGCTGCAAAGAGCAATATTCCATAAGAACCTGGAATGTCAGGTCCATGAAACAAGGCAAATTGGAAGTGGTCAAACAGGAGATGGTAAGAGTGAATGTCGACATTCTAGGAATCAGCAAACTAAAATGGACTGTAATGGGTGAATTTAACTCAGATGACCATTATATCTACTACTGTAGGCAGGAATCCCTTAGAAGAAATGGAGTAGCCATCATGGTAAACAAAAGAGTCTCAAAGGCAGTACTTGGATGCAATCTCAAAAACGACAGAACGATCTCTGTTCATTTCCAAGGCAAACCATTCAGTATCACAGTAATCCAAGTCTATGCCCCAAACAGTAACGCTGAAGAAGCTGAAATTGAATGGTTCTATGAAGACCTACATGACTTTTTAGAACTAGCATATGTCCTTTTCATGATAGGGGACTGGAATGAAAAAGTAGAAAGCCAAGAAACACCTGGAGTAACAGGAAAATTTGGTCTTGGAATACAGAATGAAGCAGGGCAAAGGCTAATAGAGTTTTGCCAAGGAAATGCACTGATCATAGCAAACACCCTCTTCCAACAACACGAGAGAAGACTCTACACATGGACATCACCAGATGGTCAACACCGAAATCAGATTAATTATATTCTTTGCAGCCAAAGATGGAGAAGCTCTATACAGTCAGCAAAAACAAGACCGGGAGCTGACTCTGGCTCAGATCATGAACTTCTTATTGCCAAATTCAGACTTAAATTGAAGAAAGTAGGGAAAACCACTAGACCATTCAGGTATGACCTAAATCAAATCCCTTATGATTATACAGTGGAAGTGAGAAATAGATTTAGGGGACTAGATCTGATAGATAGAGTGCCTGAGGAACTATGGACAGAGGTTCCTAACATTGCAAAGGAGACAGGGATCAAGACCATCCTCATGGAAAAGAAATGCAAAAAAGTAAAATGGCTGTTTGGAGAGGCCTTACAAATAGCTGTCAAAAGAAGCAAAGCAAAAAGCAAAGGAGAAAAGAAAAGATATAAGCATCTGAATGCAGAGTTCCAAAGAACAGCAAGAAGAGATAAGAAGCCTTCCTCAGCGATCAATGCAAAGAAATAGAGGAAAAGAATAGAATGGGAAAGACTAGAGATCTCTTCAAGAAAATTAGAGACACCAAGGGAACATTTCATGCAAAGATGAGCTCAATAAAAGACAGAAATGGTGTGGATCTAACAGAAGCAGAAGATATTAAGAAGACATGGCAAGAATGCACAGAAGAACTGTACAAAAAAGATCTTCATGACCCAGATAATCACGATGATGTGATCACTTACCTAGAGCCAGACGTCCTGGAATGTGAAGTCAAGTGGGCCTTAGAAAGCATCACTAAGAACAAAGCTAGACAAGATGATGGAATTCCAGTTGAGCTATTTCAAATCCTGAAAGATGATGCTGTGAAAGTGCTGCACTCAATATGCCAGCAAATTTGGAAAACTCAGCAGTGGCCACTGGACTGGAAAAGGTCAGTTTTCATTCCAATCCCAAAGAAAGGCAATGCCAGAGAATGCTCAAACTACCACACAATTACACTCATTTCAT
This sequence comes from Budorcas taxicolor, assembly GCF_023091745.1. Taxonomy (NCBI): domain Eukaryota; kingdom Metazoa; phylum Chordata; class Mammalia; order Artiodactyla; family Bovidae; genus Budorcas; species Budorcas taxicolor. The sequence goes on along the minus strand of NC_068915.1, from coordinate 52,440,545 downwards.
ACTGTAGTAAAGTAATGCTCAAAATTTTCCAAGCCAGGCTTCAGCAATACGTGAGCCATGAACTTCCTGATGTTCAAGCTGGTTTTAGAAAAGGCAGAGGAACCAGAGATCAAATTGCCAACATCCACTGGATCATGGAAAAAGCAAGAGAGTTCCAGGAAAACATCTATTTCTGCTTTATTGAGTATGCCAAAGACTTTGTGTGGATCACAATAAACTGTGGAAAATTCTGAAAGAGATGGGAATACCAGACCACCTGACCTGCCTCTTGAGAAGTTTGTATGCAGATCAGGAAGCAACAGTTAGAACTGGACATGGAACAACAGACTGGTCCCAAATACGAAAAGGAGTACGTCAAGGCTGTATATTGTCACCCTGCTATTTAACTTATATGGAGAGTACATCATGAGAAACGCTGGGCTGGAAGAAACACAAACTGGAATCAAGATTGCCGGAAGAAATATAAATCACCTCAGATATGCAGATGACACCACCGTTTGGCAGAAAGTGAAGAGGAACTAAAGAGTCTCTTGATGAAAGTGAAAGAGGAGAGTGAAAATTTTGGCTTAAAGCTCAACATTCAGAAAACGAAGATCATGGCCTTTGTCCCATCACTTCATGGGAAATAGATGGGGAAACAGTGGAAACACTGTCAGACTTTATTTTTGAGGGCTCCAAAAAAAATGGAGCAGATGGTGTATTGCAGCCATGAAATTAAAGATACTTATTCCTTGGAAGGAATGTTATGACCAACCTAGATAGCATATTGAAAAGCACAGTCAGTACTTTGCCAACAAAGGTCCATATAGTTAAAGCTGTGGTTTTTCCAGTAGTCATGTATGGATGTGAGAGTTGGACTGTGAAGAAACCTGAGCTCCGAAGAATTGGTGCTTTTGAACTGTGGTGTTGGAGAAGACTCTTGAGAGTCCCTTGAAATGCTAGGAGATCCAACCAGTCCATTCTAGAGAGATCAGTCTGGCTGTTCCTTTGAAGGAATGATGCTAAAGTTGAAACTTTAGTATTTTGGCCACCTCATGCGAAGAATTGACTTATTGGAAAAGATTCTGAGGCTGGGAGGGATTGGGGGCAAGAGGAGAAGGGGGTGAGACAGAGGATAAGATGGCTGGATGGCATCACTGACTCGATGGACATGAATTTGAGTGAACTCTGGGAGTTGATGAACAGGGAGGCCTGGCGGGCTGCAATTCATGGTGTTGCAAAGATTCGGACACAACTGAGTGACTGAACTGAACTGAAAAGATGGTAGATTTTTCCAGATTATTTACTACATCTTTTTTTATAGCAGTGCACTAGATCAAATGATGGTTATCTGTTGCAAAAGGAATTTAATCCTAAATATTTGAGTTTACATTTTAATAAACTTAAGGGCTTATGAAATATAATGTCATTTATATTCATCAATAACAGTAAGTTATAACCTATAGACCTCAGTCTTAGGTCAGCAGAGTTGTAACCTGTCAGCCTTTTAAGCTTCCAGACCATTAAATAGATTTTTCATATACTCTTTATGGCTATTTATTTGAACAAAGTGATTGAATTAGTTCATTTGCCTTGTGTTTGTTGACAGTAGCTTTGAATTTTTAAATAGACTTCCATTATTATGACTGGATTTCCACTTTCAAACACAACAAGAATGGAAGTCCATTTAAAAATTCAGTGACACTATTTGACCATGACCATGCTTTACATTGTATGTGAATTCAAATTAACATATTTTTTACAGTCTACTAGTTAAAAATTCTTGGTCAAGGTCATAGTCTCATGGAAAGGCATATATTTGGAAATAAATACAGCAATACTGATCATTAGAGAATATAAACATTTTGGTGGAAAGTAGCATATAAAATAAATAAATCTGCATAAGTTTATAGATCATAGAAAAAAAGCAAGAGAATTTCATGAAAACATCTCCTTTTGCTTCATTGACTACACTGAAGCCTTTGACTGTGTGGATCACAACAAACTGTGGAAAATTCTTAAACAGATGAGAATATGAGACCACCTTGTCTGACTCCTGAGAAACCTGTAGGAGAAGGGCATGAAAACCCACTCCAGTATTGTTGCCTGGAGAATCCCATGGACAGAAGAGCCTGGAAGGCTATTGAGAAACCTGTATGCATGTCAAGGAGCAATAGTCACAACTGGACATGGAACAACAGCCTGGTTCAAAATTGGGAAACGTGTACATCAAGGCTGTATATCATCACCCTGCTTATTTAACTTAAATGCGAGTACATTATGTGAATGCTAGGCTGGATGAAGCTCAAGCTGAAATCAAGATTGCTGGGAGAAATACTAATAACCTCAGCTATGCAGATGACAACACCTTTATGACAAAGCAAAGAGGAACTAAACAGTCTTTTAATGAAGGTGAAAGAAGAGAGAGAAAAGGCTGCCTTAAAACTTAACATTCGAAAAACTAAGATCATGGCATCCAGTCACATCACTTCATAGCAATAGATGGGGAAACAATGGAAACAGTGACAGACTTTCTTTTCTTGGGCTCTGAAATCACTGCAAATGGTGACTGCAGCCATGAAAATAAAAGATGCTTGCTCCTTGGAAGAAAAGCTATGACCAACCTCGACAGGATATTAAAAAGCAGAGACACGACTTTAACAGCTAAGGTCCTTCTAATCAAACTTTTCCAGTAGTCATATATGGATGTAACAGTTGGACCATAAAGACGACTGAGTGCTGAAGAATTGATGCTTTTGAAATATGGTGTTGAAGAAGACTCTTGAATGTCCCTTGGACTGCAAGGAGACCAAACCAGTCAATCCTAAAGGTAATTAATCCTAAATATTCATTGGAAGGACTGATGCTGAAGCAGAAGCTCCAGTACTTTGGCCACATGATGCAAATAGCTGACTCATTTGAAAAGATCCTGATGCTGGCAAAGACTTCTGGCAGGAGAAGAGGAAAGCAGAGGATGAAATGGTTGGATAGAATCACTGACTCAATGGACATGAGTTCGAGCAAACTTTGGGAGATGGTAAAGGACAAGAAAACCTGGCATGCTGACCTCCATGGGGTTGAAAAGAGTACACAACTGAACTACTGAACAACAATGTAAATCATGCTATTCTTTTGTAAGGAACCGTAAAATTTTACTTTAATATATTTTAATATTATGAGTATGCATATGTTATTTTAATACTGAAATTGTTTCAATTGTGATTTAGCAGTTGTTTAAGTATTTCTGGAAGAAATATATTTGGAATTTTAAGTTAAAATTTAGATATTAGGAAAATACTAAAAATAATTAAGATATTAATACAAAAATAATTTGATGCTATGAGGACATTTCATTAACAAATGAATTTTCCAATTATGCTTATTATTCACTAGACTTAAATTGGAAAAAGATAATCCCAGATTATTGAATTAAAGCTAAAATACTTCAACAATGACAGCATAACATTCAAAAGGTCATTACATAAATCCAAATATATACCATGAAATTGTGTTAAAACTACATCATTTGTGATTGCCTTATGGAAAGGCATTAATATAGCTATAAATATATAATTTATTCCAAAATAAAAGTTTCAAATGGTAAAACTGAAATGAAAACTGGAAATAGTGTGTGAATGTTGTTCATTCTGTTTATAATACAATAAAAAGCATTGGGGGATAAAGATAATCTGGATTATCAACATATCTTTTAATAATATGCAAATAAATCATGCTTAGGACATTTTATAATACTATTTATGATCCCATTAGTAAATCACAGCATAAAATAAAATGTTATAAGGCAATGGCCTACAAATTTTAATATGATTTTATCTTTTTTTTTAACCAGTGATATTTAAGGGAACCAAAAATGAATGCAGAAATTTAAAAAACATTAGAGTAAAGCATACATGTAGATTTAACAGTAGCAGCAATTGATTTTTATTTGAAACAACTAAAAATAAATACAATTTTTACAGACTATTCATTTTCATTAATTTTATTTTTGAAGTAAGGATTAAATGACTCAATACTTACATTCTAAAAAAGTAAAAAGGGACTTTTAAATACATAAATTGCTAAAAATCCTCTTTAGCTACTATCTTTTTTTCAGTTTCTATTTAAGAAGAACATGAAGGAATGGAAGGTCACTGTATAGTTCACACAAAGTAGTGGGGAGCTAGTCTCCCCCTCATTAAGACTGGAATATCCACATATATCTTTAGAATTCTGCAGGGGGAATTTGTTGTTTATTCACCATTTGTTTATTTATGTATTTGGTATTTTTACATTAATGCAATTTCATCAGTGTTTATTTTATATTTTGAGGTATAATCCAATAACACTTTATGTTGTTGCTAAATTGTACTAGCTCTGGCCATTTGGAGCTCTTTAGTTGGCTCTTGAGTTCCTTTGACATAGTCCCATCATAGTGTGTGTATACATGTGTGTTCAGCATCTCTTGATGTTTTGGCCCAACAGCCATTTTCCCAAAAATGTCTGGTTCCACTTTTGAAGAATAGTAATAGACCAAAATTTGCTTCTGCTTATTTTTGTAAATGAAGGTTTTGGAGCACAGTTAGCTCTTTTGTTTATGGTTTTCATGCTTGGTTGAAAAGAGACTTTATAATCCACAGACCCCCAAATATTTACAATCTAACTGTTTACAGAACAAATTTGCTGACTATTCTTGTATTACGCAATCACTGACTTAAACACCTCATTCAACTAACCAAACTAGCTGGTCTTTATAAAGGCAAGAGCTGATTGAAAACTACTGTTATCAAATTTCTGCAAAACTAATTTTTAGCATTATGGTGGTAATATTAAATATGTCTATCATACAAGTAGTAAAGACTTTTATCGTGAATATAAATTTTAATGATTATTAAAAGAAAACTGTCAGCTTACTCTTTAAGTAAAATATATTGCCTTATTTTAATGCTATAATTTTCTGACACTGTATTTTGAACTTATGAAAAGAAAGCTTTTACAAGCGAATAGCTAGATAACTGGCATTTTTAAATATAATTTTTAAATAACATCTTTATTTTTATTAACTTTATAATAGTGGTGACAATATCATTTTTTGAACCAAAAAAGAATTCAAGAGCCAGTAATGAATTCTTCCAGTTTAGATATCAATTTACCTTTCTAGAATTTAGCCCCAAATTCTATAAATAGATAGTGATTAAATCTGATTACCTGATTTTTGTCTACCTAACATATTTTCTTGAGAGTCCCTTGGACTGCAAGGATATCCAACCAGTTCATTCTAAAGGAGATCAGACCTGTGTGTTCTTTGGAATGACTGATGGTAAAGGTGAACTCCAATACTTTGGCCACCTCATGTGAAGAGTGGACTCATTGGAAAAGACTCTGATGCTGGGAGGGATTTGGGGCAGGAGGAGAAGGGGATGACAGAGGATGAAATGGCTGGATGGCATCACCGACTCGATGGACATGAGTTGGAGTGAACTCTGGGAGTTGGTGGTGGACAGGGAGGCCTGGATGCTGCAGTTCATGGGGTTGCAAAGAATCGGACAGGACTGAGTGACTGAACTGAACTGAACTGAACTCAACATATTTTCATATACACACAATTCCTGATCTGTAAACTGACAATTGCCACCAGAAACTATGTAAATAAACTTCTTAATTACTCTAATAAACAGTTTCTTCTAATAAACAGTCTAGTTTTATTTTGCTATTTCTGAAATCACATAAAATTTTCTTAATAACTTTAGCAGCCAATTAATCATCTGTTTTCTTCTCAGTTTTTCCCTAGCTAGTTTGTTAAAGGTGGCATGTATGGAATTATATGTCTACTATTTCTAAATAATTAAAAATATGTTATAAAACATAGTTTTTACAAGATTCAGAACTTCTTAAACATGATTCAGCATATAAAGGGAGAATGCTTTAAAATAATTTTTTTAATTTTAATAAAGATCTATAGTTCCTTAGAAATTATGTTTTGAAATCATTTCTTGGCACTATTTGATAGAATATGAGATTCATAGAAAAAAATAATTTGAGGCTCACATTTTTCATCAGTTCTGTTTGTTGTTACTCCTGATATGCACTAGCAGAAAAAAATAATATTCATCAGTAGAGGGTCCATCTAAATATTAGTGATACATGGCTAGTATTTCAGGAAAGTCTAGTTCAAATGATCACAGATTTATTTTTCTATTATTTATAGAAAGAAAAAGCATATCGTTTCTTTCTTTCTATAGTGTGTACTTCATATCTAAGTGGCTTCATGTGTAATGCATAATGTCTATGTCTTTGTGACTGCATAGACTGTAGTCCACCAGGCTCCTCTGTAAATTGAATTTTCCAGGCAAGGATATTGGAATGGGTTGCCATTTCCTAATCCAGGGGATCTTCCAGACCCAGGGATTGAATCCATGTCTCTTTCATCTCCTCCACTGTCAGGCAAATACTTACCACTGAGCCACCTGAAAAGCCCTAAGTGGGTCTATGGTAGCAAATAAAAATAAAATATCACTCTGTGAATATATTGGATTTGCTTTTCCAACTATTAAAGTTTCCTTCTCAGAGGTCTAGGGAGTCTGAAATTTTGATATTTCAAAAATTATTTTTAAATTGATTTATTTTAAATTGGAAGATAATTACTTTACTGTACTGTTAGTTTCTACAATATATCAACATGAATCAGTCATAGGTATACATATGTCCACTCCTTCTTGGATCTCCCTCCTACCTTTCATCAAGAAAAATAGGGAGAAGACTGAAATCAATAAAATTAGAAACGGAAAAGGAGATGTTACAACAGATAACACAGAAACACAAAGGCTCATAGGAGACTACAATGAGCAACTATATGCCAACAAAATGAACAACCTGGAAGAAATGGATAAATTCTTATAAAAGTATAACCTTCCAAAACTGAAACAGTAAAAAATAGAAAATATGAACAGACCAATCATAAGCATGGACATCATAACTGTAATCAAAAACCTTCTGACAAACAAAAGCCCAGGTCCAGGTGGTTTCATGGGCAAATTCTATACAAAGTTTGAGAAGAGCTAACACTTAACCTGCTCAAACTCTTTTAGAAAATTGCAGAGGAAAGAAAACTCCCAAACTCATTCTAGGAGGACACTGTCATTATGATACAAAATGAAAGAATGCCACACATACAAGAAAAATTATAGGCCAGTATCACTGATGAACAAAGATGCCAAAATTCTCAACAAAATTCTACCAGAATCCAACAACACATTAAAAGGATCATATGTCTTGATCAAGTGGGTTTTATCCCAGAGATGTAAGGATTCTTCACTATATGCAAATCAGTCAATGTGATACATCATATTAACAAACTGATTATTTTAAATTTAAGTAGAATTTATTTACAATCTTTCAGATGCACAGAAAAGTGATTCAGATTTATATACAAGGTGGTGGTGGTTTAGTCACTAGCTTGTGTCCAATTCATGTGACCCCATGGACTGTAGCCCATCAGGCTCCTCTATCCATGGGATTTCCCAGGCAAGAACATTAGAATGGGTTGCAATTTCCTTCTCCAAGAAATCTTTCCAAACCAGGGATCGAATCCCCCAGGTCTCATATACTGCAGGCAGATTCTTTACTGCCTATAAATATATGTATTTATGTATGTGTTTATATATATATGCTGCTGCTGCTAAGTCGCTTCAGTTGTGTCTGACTCTGTGCAACCCCATAGACAGCCTCCTACCAGGCTCCTCCATCCCTGGGATTCTCCAGGCAAGAACACTGGAGTGGGTTGCCATTTCCTTCTCCAATGCATGAAAGTGAAAAGTGAAAGGGAAATTGCTCAGTCGTGTCCGACTCTTGGTGACCTCATGGACTACAGCCCACCAGGCTCTTCTGTCCATGGGATTTTCCAGGTTAAGAGTACTGGAGTGGGGTGCCATTGCCTTCTCTGATATATATATATATATACACACACACACACATACATACAGATATATTCACTTTCAGGTTATTTTCCTTTATAGGCTATTACACCATATTGAACATAGCTTTCTGTACAGTGGCTCAATCTCTCAATTGTGTTTGACTCTTTGTGATCCTATGGGCTGTAAGACTGTAACTCATCAGGCTCCTCTGTCCATGGGATTTCCCAGGCAAGAATACTGGAGTGATTTGCCATTTCTTTCTCCAGGGGATCTTCCCAACTCAGGGATCAAACCCAGGACTCTTGTGTCTCCTGGATTGCAGGTGGATTCTTTACTACTGAGCCACATGGAAGTATAGTAGGTCAGAATTTTATGTGTTAAAATGCTCAGTTAATTAATCTTTCTCCCATAAAACTCATGTCTTGAAATTTCATGTTAATTTTACAAATAGATTACTTTCTGAGTGCACTAAAAATGATTAAGCTCATTTTTTAAATATATCTGTATGTCTAAAGTTCATTTTGACTACATATTGGAATCCTGATAGTTAACTGACATGGTATTTGAAAAAAAAAATAACTCTATTAAAAATTGTTTTAGTGAAATAATCAGACATTGTTTGGTCTCAAATAATTTACTAAATAGATTAAAGGAAAGATATATTTCAGAGTATGTTTGTCAGAATGATGCAAAAGGGAAAAAAAAAAAGAAAAAGAAACTATTATTTTAGTACTTTAAAAAACAAAACAAAGCACCAAACAACAGCAACCTGTATGCAGGGCAAGAAGCCACAATTAGTATCAGGCATAGAACAATGGACTGGTTCAAAATTGGGAAAGGGTACGTCAATGCTGTATATTGTCATCCTGTTTATTTAACTTATATGCAGAGTACATCATGTGAAAGGGGCTGGGTGACTCACAAGCTGGAATCAAGACTGCTGGGAGAAATATCAACAACTTCAGATATGCAGATGATACCACTTTAATGGCAAAAAATGAAGACGAACTACAGAGCCTCTTGATGAAGGTGAAAGAGGAGAGTGAAAAAGCAGGCTTAAAATTCAACATTCAAAAAACCAAAGATCATAGCATCTGGTCCCATCACTTCAAGGAAAACAGATGGGTGAAAAGTGACTGATTTTCATTTCTTGGGCTTCAAAATCACTGCAAACTGCAGGTCACAAAATCAAAAGATACTTGCTCCTTGGAAGAACAGCTATGACAAACCTAGACAGCATATTAAAAAGCAGAGACATCACTTTGTTGACAAAGGCCTGCATAGTCAAAGCAATGGCTTCTCCAGTAGTCATGTACTGATGTAAGAATTTGACCATAAAGAAGGGTGATGCTAAGTCACTTCAGTCATGTCCGACTCTGTGCAAGCTGAAGAACTGATGCTTTTTAATTGTGGTACTGGAAAGACTTGCAAGTCCCTTGGACAGCAAGGGTTCAAACCAGTCGATCTTCAAGGAAATCAGTTCTGAATATTCATTGAAAGGACTGATGCTGAAGCTGAAGCTCCAATACTTTGGTCACCTGATGTGAAGAGTGGACACATTGGAAAAGACTCTGATACTGGGAAAGACTGAGGGCAGGACAAGATGGGGCAACAGAGTATGAGATGGCTGGATGGCATCACTGACTCAACAGATGTGAGTTTGAGGAAACTCCGGGAGATGGTGAAGGACAGGGAAGCCTGGCAGGCACGACTTGGTGACTGAACAACAACAACAAAAAAAAACTTCAGAAACTGGAAAGTCGTATTTTCACCAGGTATCATTCTAGGCATTGGAATTAAATAGATAGATTTCCAAACTAGTGGAATTTATATTTTAGAGGAGAAACATAATTCATGAAGAAGATATTAAACACATGTTATGTAATTTGATGTTATAAGCGCTACATTAAAAAGATATCAGAATAAATAATATAGCCCATTGTAGTAATGGGAAGGGGAAAGATGTAAGAAAATGAAGCATCTAAACCACAGGAGCTGCATGCATGCTCAGTTGTGTCTGACTGTTCGGAACTCCATGGACTTTGGCCTGTGACACTCCTCTGTTCGTGGAATTTTCCAGGCAAGAATATTGGAGCAGATTGCCATCTCCTACTCCAGGGAATCTTCCCAATCCAAAGAACAAATCCTCATCTCCACATATCCTGCATTGCAGGCAAATTCTTTACATTGAGCCACCTGGGAGGCCCATGGAAACTGTAGTCACATCTTCTTTTTAACTGATCTGGTAGCTTAGGGTTATAGAGTCAGTGTCTCTTGCCTCCAATAATTCCATTTTCTCTCTACCTTGGATGACATTCTTTACTCAATAGATGGGTAAAAACATTTCTGTTAGGTCTGAGTACTTGGTATAGGGCTCCTGTTAATATATAATTTCACTTTTTCTTCTCAAATATTAAATTTGTTTTAATTCTAAATTATTTAAATAGCTGAGTTTAAAGTGTTTAAGTAAAAAAAAAAATTTAGATGTATGGGTTAATGTATTATCTTCCAGAAATATAGCCTCTACTCAAATTTCCCCCACAATTTACTTGTGATTGATTGAGACGTGTTAAAATGTTTTACATGTACACATACCTACATATTTACATATAGACACATATATATACACATACATCATTTATAACTATATGTACAATGTTTTAAATTACATGAAATGTACATCACATTGTTTCACTTTAAATATTATACAAATATGTGTGCATAAAAATTAGAATAATACTGATTGCCAAATATGTGTCAGCTACTTTTCCACATTCATCGAGTCGGTGATGCCATCCAGCCATTTCATCCTCTGTCGTCCCCTTCTCCTTCTGCCCCAAATTCCTCCCAGCATCAGAGTCTTTTCCAAAGAGTCAACTCTTCACATGAGGTGGCTAAAGTACTGGAGTTTCAGCTTTAGCATCATTCCTTCCAAAGAAAGCCCAGGGCTGATCTCCTTCAGAATGGACTGGTTGGATCTCCTTGCAGTCCAAGGGACTCTCAAGAGTCTTCTCCAACACCACAGTTCAAAAGCCTCAATTCTTCGGTGCTCAGCTTTCTTCACAGTCCAACTCTCACATCCATACCTGATCACTGGAAAAACCATAGCCTTGAGTAGAAGGACCATTGTTGGCAAACTAATGTCTCTGCTTTTGAATATGCTATCTAGGTTGGTCATAACTTTCTTTCCAAGGAGTAAACGTCTTTTAATTTCATGGCTGCAGTCACCATCTGTGGTGATTTTAGCGCCCCCCAAAATAAAGTCTGACACTGTTTCCACTGTTTCCCCATCTATTTCCCATGAAGTGATGGGACCGGATGCCATGATCTCTCTTTTCTGAATATTGAGCTTTAAGCCAACTTTTTCACTCTCCTCTTTCACTTTCATCGAGAGGCTTTTTAGTTCCTCTTCACTTTCTGCCATAAGGGTAGTGTCATCTGCATATCTGAGGTGATTGATATTTCTCCTGGCAATCTTGATTCCAGCTTATGCTTCTTCCAGCCCAACATTTCTCTGCATATAAGTTAAATAAGCAAGGTGACAATATACAGCCTTGACTCACTCCTTTTCCTATCCAGGAGTTGGTGATGGACAGGGAGGCCTGGCGTGCTGCAGTTCATGGGGTCGCAAAGAGTTGGACATGACTGAGCGACTGAACTGAACTGACTGTCCACATATTCAAGTATTAACTCATTTCTAAAACTGTGAGGCAAGTATTATTAACAGGTTAATTTTACAGGTGAGAAAACAAGTGGTTAAATAATAGAACAATATTTTTCAAAAAAATCCATGATTTGAATTGAAGAACTTATGCTTATAAACACTTTTCTATGCTATTTATTTAGACGGTTGTACTTGGAAGGATTTCCATCACTTGGAAGAGTAACAGGTATTTTTATTTATTTTTTTCTGTAATACTGGGCACTGTTTTTGTAATGCTGCTGCTGCTCAATTGCTTCAGCGTCATGTCCAACTCTGCTACCACATGGACTTTAGGCTTCCAGGCTCTTCTGTCCATGGGATTGTCCAGGCAAGACTAGTGGAGTGGGCTGTCATGCCCTCCTCCAGGGGATCTTCCCAAATCAGGGACTGAACCCAGATTTCCTGAGTTGTAGTTAGATTCTTTGTCATCAAGCCACCAGGGAAGGCTGTTTTTTATACATATAATAAGTAAAGAAACAGATGATCTTAGAAAATTACTTATAATGGTTGAATTTTAGATTATGTTTAATACTTCTAGTTAATGTTCAATAAAATATTTGTGCACTATATTTTGACAAATTTTAAAATAAATTGCAGATTTTTAAGGTTAGTCAAAAAAATAAGCCATCTAACCCAAATTCATGCATTGATTATTTATAAAATATATTGCTTTAAAATTTGCCTTAATGTTTGATGCAAAATAAAAATATAAGCAATAGTAGTATAATATTGTCATCTTGCACCCTCAACGGACATTTTTTAGAAGCTGTATTGCATTGAGTTGCATTAGCACAAATTTCTGTTTGTGCCACCCTACAACAAATTAAAAATAATAATATATAAGCCTTCCTTAATTTTCTAAAACTTGATAACTTTTTCACCAGAAGTTTGAAGACTTGCAAAAGTAGTTAATGTCCATAGCATTATATTTCCAACTCAGTTTCACAAGTTCATCCTGATTTATTTCATGCATTTCATTCATGAAAGTATTTACTGAACTCTACAATACAAAACTAACATAATATGAACTAGTTGAAAAAATTTTCTGTGACCATAAGGTTATAATGATTAAAAATATATTCTTAAGTTTAATCAGTAAAAGTAATAGTACATCCTTCTTTTAAAAATTTTTTTAAGTTATCTATTTTGATGAGCAGTTATTAGACAGAAAATATTAAAACTTTGGAAATGTGTGTTAATAAGTTGGATAGGGATTTTTAAAGATTAATATTTTATATATGAAGATAACTACAATTTACTGCAAAAATGAGACAGGCAGTAGGATCAATCATAAACCTATTTTTTACTGAGAGATGAGAATACCAGACCACCTGACCTGCCTCTTGAGAAACCTATATGCAGGGCAGGAAGCAACAGTTAGAACTGGTCATGGAAAAACAGACTGGTTCTAAATAGGAAAAGGAGTATGTCAAGGCTGTATATTGTCACCCTGCTTATTTAACTTATATGCAAAGTACATCATGAGAAATGCTGGACTGGAAGAAACACAAGCTGGAATCAAGATTGCTGGGAGAAATCAATAACCTCAGATATGCAGATGACACCACCCTTATGGCAGAAAGTGAAGGGGAATTAAAAAGCCTCTTGATGAAAGTGAAAGAAGAGAGTGAAAAAGTTGGCTTAAAGCTCAACATTCAGAAAACGAAGATCATGGCATCTGGTCCCATCACTTCATGGGAAGTAGATGAGGAAACAGTGGAAACAGTGTCAGATTTTAATCACTGCTGCTGGTGATTGCAGCCATGAAATTAATAGACACTTACTCTTGGAAGGAATGTTATGACCAACCTAGGTAGCATATTGAAAAGCAGAGACATTACTTTGCCAACAAAGGTCCGTCTAGTTAAAGCTGTGGTTTTTCTAGTGGTCAGGTATGGATGTGAGAGTTGGACTGTGAAGAAAGCTGAGCACCGAAGAATTGATGCTTTTGAACTGTGGTGTTGGAGAAGACTCTTGAGAGTCCCTTGGACTGCAAGGAGATCCAACGAGTCCATTCTAAAAGAGATCAGCCCTGGGATTTCTTTTGAAGGAATGATGCTAAAGCTGAAACTCCAGTACTTTGGCCACCTCATGCAAAGAGTTGACTCATTGGAAAAGACTCTGATGCTGGGAGGGATTGGGGGCAGGAGGAGAAGGGGACGACTGAGGATGAGATGGCTGGATGGCATCACCAACTCGATGGACGTGAGTTTTGAGTGAACTCCAGGAGCTGGTGATGGACGTGGAGGCCTGGCGTGCTGCAGTTCATGGGGTCACAGAGTTGGACATGACTGAGCAACTGAACTGAACTGAAGTGAACTTCAGGCATATATTTATATAATATACATATTTTCATAGGTAAGCCTGAGTTATTAGATGGAAATATGATTATATTTTATGTTAATTTTACACAGCTTTAAGTAGAATTTTAATACTAATAAATTCTATTTAATATAATTCTGGTGACAGGTCTGGAGTTATCTATGTGTTTATGCTAAATCACTTCAGTTGTAACCTACTCTTTGTGACCCTATGGACTATAGCCTGCCTGCTTCTCTGTCCATGGGAATTTTCCAGGCAAGAGTACTGTTGGGTTGCTGTATACTCCTCCAGAGAATCTTCCCCACCCAGGGGTCAAAATGGCATTTCTTACATCTCCTGCATTGGTGGGCAGGTTCTTTACCACTGGAGCCACCAAGGAAGATGTCTAAGTATTCAGTTACTGTCCATTATTCCTTACACCATCCACTCTTGGCTATGTTCTAACCACATAGCTAAACTGTTATTTCTAACCCAGACATAATCTCAACGTTTCTGCCAGTGGATGAGAGGATGCAGCAGAAAATGCTGTTTTTTTCTTTTTCCATAGCAGTAATAAAGTAGAAATGTTATGCATTTTGGGATTGTCTTTGAGTCAGAAGCCAGCAAATGCAGACTTTATTTGACTAGCCATATTCTCGGTTAAAATTTCCAACACCATTGAAAGGAAAATCTTACTTCAGGATTCTTATTGTTCTGTACAAAGTTGTTCAAATATTACTATAAATATAACTTAAATGAGAAAAGAGGCCATAGATTTCAGTGAAAATGTGTGTGTGTTTGAGAGAGAGATAGAAAAAGAGGATGGTGGAGCGAGAAGGGAGGGAGAGTGAAAAGGGAGAGAGAGAGATAGAGAAAATGAGAGGACAATTCATTTACTGAACTACTATTAATAAAAGATAAAGTGATGCCAAGTCACAGGTATTGAAGTAATTTACATGCACCTTAGGTGAATTTGAATAGTTCAGTATTAACTTTAAAAATATCTTGTCCTATGTAATTAATCAAACAAACAAATAGCAAGAACAAAAATGAGATCTAAAATTCATTGGAAACAGTCAGTCACTACTGAGAGACTAAGCACTGCACAGCATACAGATCTTTTATACTCTTACTTTGAAATGATTTGAGATGTATAGAATGGTAGCAAAGATAGTACAGTGAGTTTCTATATAAATTTCACCTGCCCTCCTTTCTCCATGATGATAACTTTCATAGTGAAAGGTTGTTGCTGAACCACGAAAAGACACCAAGATTCTTGGCCTCTGGAAGTGAAGAATTCAATCCGGGGCCAGAGACAAGGCTTGATCTTTCAGAACTTTTGTGTAATAAAGTTTTATTAAAGTATAAAGGAAATAGAGAAAGCTTCTGACATAGGCATCAGAAGAGGGCATAAGGAATACCCCCCTGCTAATTTTTAGCTGGATGTTGTATAGTTACTAACACTCTGTTAATGAAAGAAAGGAATGACTTAAAACTCAGAGAATGGCACCAGCCCCCTCATCCGTAAGATGTAGTTTGGGATAATCTTGGCACCAGAGGAGTCATCCTGGGCAATAAAATGGTTGACTTTAATCTTGTATAAAGGCAGGTTACCATACACATAGTTTTATTTACACAGATTAGGGGAACAATGTCTTAGTATAATATACTGGTTTGTCAAGTCAGTTCTGAGCCATTAGGCAGAACTTGAAGACAGAGTCTGGGGTAAATGCATAATATACTAACATAGCTTAAGACAAACATTTCCATAAGAAAAATGCATTGGTTAACTCAAGGTTTGAGAATAGTTAACTTCAGATGGAACCAGGTGTCATTATGGCAACACAGTATTTTAAGAGAAACCTCCTTTTAAATTTGTATAGAGCAGGGGAAAAATATATATATATATATATATATATATATATATATATATATATATATATAATCTCACTAGTTTGTTTCCTCCTGCCACTTAAGAGAGAGATTAAAAAATGTCCAACACTTGAAGCCTATTTCCTCATTTTGGAGACTCCTGGCCTTCTTGCCTATTACCCTCTCAATAGCTTGGTGCCATTGGTTCATAAATTGGCCCTTGCACACAGAGTGCAAGGAGAGACCAAAGAGACAGCCCACCCCATACTGATGGTGTCAAGTGTAAACAGCAAGGGAATTTATTAATACATATAAGACTTGTCTTAGGCACCTAAAGACAAGTAGATCTCTGAATCTTCCAGAATGTTAAGTTTGTATAGAGACTGTACCTGGGTCTGTTGCTCATGAAATTTGGAAGACATAAGTGATACTACTTAGTGTTTGGGGAAATTCTTACTATTTTTTTATACTATGTCTATAGATAGGATTTGCTGGAAAGCACTGTGGCAAATCTTTTGAAGAGTATTTACATAGTCATATATTTTATAACAGTATTTTCAGTCACATGAACAGAAATTAAGAGAATCATTTTAGACTAAGAAGTTTATTCTAAGCACTGGATAAACTGAATATTTTGTAGTAATTAAAAATTAGCTTAACAAATAGAGTTTTTTATTTATAAAGTGTTTATTTCTAGGTTTTTAAATTTTGGGGCAATATTTTAATCCTATATATTTTTGTTCTAATTTCCAAAGACACCTTAATAGTTAAAAACAAGTAAACAAACATAAACAACTTAAAATATAATAACACTATAAAAATAAAAATAATTCTCTCATGTCTTACATTAATAATTCTCTGGTAGCTAATGTTAGTTACAGTTAAAAAGCGGCAGATGAGCTTGCTATGAAACACAGTTCATTGAACTCTCAAAGGAACACACTCTTTGCAAGGATACTTAAGTATAGTTATGTTTATTTACCTAACTAAATAGCTGAAACAAATTCATTTACTAATTGCTATTGATTATCTTTTATGTATAAGACAATTTGCTTCAGTTATCTACATCTTAGTTCTAGTAACTCCAGAGCACATAGGAATGGAAGCAGCAAAAAATGTAAGTTATTAGGCAACTAGTATATTGACTGTTGCTGCTGCTGCTGCTTAGTCGCTTCAGTCATGGCCAACTCTGTGTGACCCTGAAAACTGCAGCCTGCCAGACTCCTCTGTCCATGGGGATTCTGCAGGCAAGAATACTGGAGTAGGTTGCCGTCTCCTTTAGGGTATCTTCCCAACCCAAGAGAAGTCATTATCAACAACAAGAACATTGTTATAGTCAGCATTAAAACTTTTTCTGTCCTTGAATTTTATAACTAGTTTATACACAGCTCTATTACTTCTTTGCTTAGCCTAGTTGGTCTAGAATTTAAACTCATTTCAAAATGTCAGATAAAATGATTATTTAATGTGAAACGTTGGAAATAATTTTATATATATCCTAGAGGAAATAATTTTTATACAGAAAAGTGTCTGTAGACACTTTTGGAATGGTGTGGAAATATCACTGCAACTGATCATGGAAAATATTCCTTTAAAATTATATAAACAAGATATTTACTACATATTTCATATACAATGGAATGTATATTTTACATCACTTATTTAGCACCTTGTAGCTAAAAGGGGGGGGGGCATTTTCAGTTATTCTACTCGAGATTAAGAGGTTTATAATAATAAAATAAACTTATTTATGAATATTTTAATTAATTTCATTTATAGACATAATATTTAAAGTTTATTTAGTTGCTCTCAGATTTCATTAAAATCACTAAAGGTCTTATTACTATAGTTTCCAAAGGCAGGTAGCTTTGTTCAGTTTTTCTAAGAAAAATCTTCAGTGAATGGAGAGCATAGTAAACTGATAATTTATTTGACACAGAAGGTCACTGTGATAGTTGGAAGCATTCACTAATATTCACCTCTTGTTTTGGTTGTCTAGTCATTTCAGGACTTCCACATTTCACTTCTTATCTTCTTGTTGCTAACACTTCCTATTTATCTTAAATCTCTTCATTTTCTTCATCTTTTGTTGAAACATGGATTTGGGATTGGCAATATATATAAATATTATGAATTTTGGCTCTTCATACTGAAGTCTATTATAAAGACATGAAATAAAATAGGAAACAGAGTTATTCAGATGACCAAAAAACAAGGTTTCAAGCCTTAAAATAGTTTATTAATAGGTTTTAACGTGAAAGTCTTGCTTATGACACAAAACACAATGCTTCATTTGTACACTGAGAGTTTATGCTCCTCACTGAAACATCTGGCTTTGTTTCAATTTTTGTTGTAAACTCTTTATATATTTATAACTATGTTGGTCTTCGAGGTCATGCTTATTCATTGAAGGTAAAATTTGTCCATAGTAGCATCCTTGAGTTAAGAGAACACATTTTTTTTTTTTTTGGAAAAAAATTACCATATCTCCTGTACCAAAAGCATTTGTTAGCAAGTTAAAATTTTCAAAAAGGTTAGTATTTCAGCACAGATGTCACATTTATAATATCAAAACATTAAAACTGAGAGATTTTTAGAGGATATCCAATTACACATCAACCTTTCCTGTAACAAACTTATTTAAAGGTATTAACCTAGAGATTGCCTTGCCTAAAGTTTCTGTTACATTACTTTTTCCAGAGAAATATAGCTAAAATGATTTCTCTCTCGTGATGCGTGTTTTGGCCCATTTTTGGGTAAGTCAACCTTTCTTCCTTGACAGATTTCCTAAAAAGTTTACGTGCAAGCCAAAGACAATTGACAAAGACAATTGGAACCCCCCAAAACACCAGTTGTATCTCAGGTGGTTTGGCATAGGACTCTGCCAAGTAGATCTGATTATGAGATCTAATTATGTTTGAGAAGGACAGTGGCAATGTCTGGACTGAATTAAGAACTTTAGTAATTTTATGCCTTTGAAAAATTATATATTGGATATTTGAAATGAAGATAGCATTACATCATAAAATAAATGTAAAACTTAGTAAAGCTTATCCAAAACATATATAGACATACACATGGATATCTAACTTGCTTATAATCACACTTCCTTGTTGGCTCAGACAGTATAGAATCTGCCTGTAATACAGGAGACCAAGCCTCAATCCCTGGGTCAGAAGGATTCCCTGGAGAAGGGACTGGCTACCCACTCTAGTGTTCTTGCATGGAGAATTCCATGGACAGAGAAGTTAACCCTGGTAACTCTAGTTAGCCCTGGTGGGCTACACCAGTTAGCCCTGGTGGGCTGCAGTCTATGGGGTTGCAAAAAGTTGGAGACATTGAGCAACTAACGCTTTTGTTTTCTCTTATATAACACAAATACCTTCTCATATATATATTGTTCTTTTTTTAATATAAATTTATTTATTTTAATAGGAGGTGATGTATGGCAAAACCAACACAAATATCTTCTAAATTGCATATACATAATTCAGTTCAGTTCAGTTCAGTCACTCAGTAGTGTCCATCTCTTTGCAACCCCAGGAATCGCAGCAAGCTATGCCTCCCTATCCATCACCGGCTCCCGGAGTTCACTCAAACTCATGTCCATCCAGTCGGGGATGCCATCCAGCCATCTCATCCTCTGTCGTCCCCTTCTCCTCCTCTCCCCAATCCCTCCCAGCATCAAGGACTTTTCCTATGAGTCAACCCTTCCCATGAGGTGGCCAAGGCACTGGAGTTTCAGCCTCAGCATCAGTCTTTCCAATAAACACCCAAGACTGATCTCTTTTAGGATGGATTGGTTGGATCCCCTTGCAGTCCAAGGGACTCTCAGGAGTCTTCTCCAACACCACAATTCAAAAGCATAAATTCTTCAGTACTCAGCTTTCTTCACAGTCCAACTCTTACATCCATACATAACCACTGGAAAAACCATAGCCTTGACTGGACGGACCTTTGTTGGCAAAGAAATATCTCTGCTTTTCAATATGCTATCTAGGTTGTTCATAACTTTTCCTTCCAAGTAGTAAGCATCTTTTAATTTCATGGCTGCAATCACCATCTACAGTGATTTTGGAGCCCAAAACAAATTCTGACACTGTTTCCCCATCTATTTCCCATGAAGTGATGGGACCAGATGCCATGATCTTCGTTTTCTGAATGTTGAGCTTTAAGTCAACTTTTTCACTCTCCTCTTTGACTTTCATCAAGAGGCTTTTTAGTTCCTCTTCACTTTCTGCCATAAGGGTGGTGTCATCTGCATATCTGAGGTGATTGATTTTTGTCCTGGCAAATCTTGATTCCGCTTGTGCATCTTCCAGCCCAGCATTTCTCATGATGTACTCTGCATACAAGTTAAATAAGCAGGGTGACAATATACAGCCTTGACATACTCCTTTTCCTATTTGGAACCAGTCTGTTGTTCCATGTCCAGTTCAAACTGTTGCTTCCTGACCTGCATATAGGTTTCTCAAGAGGCAGGTCAGGTGGTCTGGGATTCCCATCTCTCTCAGAATTTTCCACAGTTTATTGTGATCCACACAGTCGAAGGCTTTGGCATAGTCAATAAAGCAGAAATAGATGTTTTTCTGGAACTCTCTTGCTTTTTCCAACATCCAGGGAATGTTTGCAATTTGATCTCTGGTTCCTCTGCCTTTTCAAAAACCAGCTTGAACATCTGAAAGTTCACGGTTCACATATTGTTGAATCATTGCTTGGAGAATATATATATGTATATGTCACATATATTACATATATATTCTAAATCCTAGATTTCAAATGTGTTTGGTATAATTCAGGTGCCATTAAATAAATAGGCTCCAGATGAAGAGATTTTAGGGATAGTGCTGGACTGCTTACTGCCAGCCTTGCTCACAGCTTTCTAGTACTTGTCCAGAATGCAGGTGCTTTTTTTAGGCTCTGTAGGTGACATCCATAATCAGGTTTGCTGATTGGTGCTGATTAATTATAACTTCTCGTTCTGAAAGGAAATCCAACTGAAATCAACTAAGCAATGGCTGACAATTCTCCTCTAAATGTTAGTCATCCTCAGAAAACTCTGTGATGATTATTTCATCATTTTCTAAAACAGTGTGAGTTCGGTTCTATTGCAAAACCATTTAGAATAAACTCTGAAATATTTTAACTCTAGAGCAAATTTCTTTTTTATAGGTATGATTTTTACTTAACAGCCATCAGCAAGCATTTATTTTCTATTTCCTACAGGTTCATACTAATTAAAAGTATATTTATGTATAGTGATGAAATTATACGTACAAAAGATTGAAAACTGAAAAATATTACACAAATATCAAAATGGCTATTAAAACATACAAGTGGAACATGCCAGATTGTATATATTTTGACTTGAGGAGCATCGATAAGGTTTACACTCATTTCTAAAATGTCTCACTTTCATCTCTAAAATTTCCCATTCTGTTGAGTTGAAATAAACACTCTTAGATGTTCTTCCACATTTGTGTCATATTTGCCTGTTTACACAGTGAAAAAATTCTTGAGGGAAGAGACTGTTTAGCTCACTTCATGTCCATAGCATTTCACTCCATTTCTGATTAATAGTTGAATCTCAATAGATAACTGTTGAATAGTAAATCATTTGTGACTTTTTTCTTCCCCAATGGCTCAGATGGTAAACAATCTGCCTGTAATGCTAAAGACCCAGGTCTGATCCCTGGGTTGGGAAGATCCCCTGGAGAAGGGACTGGCAAACCACTCCAGTATTCTTGCTTGGAGAATTCCATGGACAGAGGAGCTTGGCAGGATGCAGTCCATGAGGTCGCAAAGAGTTGGCCATGACTGAGTGACTAACACTTTTTCACTTTCTGTTCAACTGCTTGGCAGTTTTTTGCATTTTCATTTGCAAGGAGTTATTTTATATTAGATTGACTTGCTTTATGGGCAGAAATGAGCCTCTGACTCATAGTTTTTTCCAAAGGACTATCTGGAAAGCTCTTTGAGAAAATTCAGACCACATAGGTGCAAAAGGATCAACCACAAGTTGCTTGGGGTAACTCACAAAGCTGTAACCACCACAGGAAAAGGGGCAGATAGGGAGTGAGGACAATGAATGCTCTGTGATATCCAAGTTCTGAAAATGCTGATAGTAGCTGATGGTGTATTCCACTGTGCAGAATAATCAGTACTAATAAGGCTTTATAAACCTGTGTCCTTTTGATGAAAGACTGGAACAGCTGAGGTAGCTTCCATAATCAGCAAGTGTTTGCTAGGCCTTCAACTGTTTGCACTGTCTTTAACCAATTAGAGTCAATATTCCCACTGCTATCTTATATTATTCATAGGTCAAAATGGGTATTGATGCTATTTCACGTCTAATAATATGAATGGATACTATGTCATTGATTTCAGTTATCTTGCCATTTGACCTGGTTTCCTTGACAATTTCATTAGTCCTAGTTCCCTCTACTTGGAAGTATTTCTAGATCAATACATTTGTCTGTGTGTTTATCAGTCTATCTACCTCTCTAACTTATTTCTGCTCTCCGGGGATTCAGCTCCTAGTCCGAACTTAAACTACTGAGAGCACAAACACGTGGGCCAGTCATTTATTCATTCTCAGCCTAGTGTGACACTACCAATTTACCTGTCTTCATCTTGACCTTTGGTTCACAGTCATGGTTTGAGAGTGTAACTTTAATCCTAGTAACTCAATCTGCTAATGATAAAATAATGGAGTTTTAGAATGAAAATTTCTTTTTTAGAATGAAAGTCTTTCTTAAGATATTTATCTTTCTCTAATGATGTTGTTCTTGTACTGATATTTCATTGTATCTATGCCTTATTTTCTCATTTTTCTGATATCTTCTTTCTCATGAAATTACCTGCTAAGTTCCCTTCTCTATGCTAACAGTGTCCTGAGAGAAATTATTTTTAATTCTTAAATGACCTGGAAACTCTAGCTGGGGGACACTTTGGCCAAGGTCTACTTTAGTTTATCTTATTTAACGAGACTGCAATTATGACATCTTTAATTCTGTTGATATAATTCAGTAAAACTATTTGTAATGAATGATTAGCAAGCAAACAAATATAAGACATTCATAGCACAAGATAACTATTGTCATTTAGATACCCTTCTATGTCTGTAAGTTCCAAATATAAATGTTATTTTAGCACATCAGAAACACTGTGTGCATTTTTTTTAACAATGTATCTTCAAGAATTTTGTCTTGGGCTTTTATAAATTTAGAAATAGTTCACCCAATATGAGGTAAGTGATTTATTTTCACTGAAGGTGAGAAAAATGATTTAAAAGTGTAGTATTTTACTTTGATTTTCCCCTTCCAGGGAGAAAAATAGTCTAAGATAACATAATAAGTTTCTTTCAAATTATTCTTACCAAAATTTCCCTCAAAATAATGCTTCCTGGGAATTCAGAGGTAGTTTAAACTTTACCATTTGCAGTCTTTGAGAGACTATCTTTATTTTGCCTTTAATCTTTCTCCTTTTAAGATATTATTCCTCCTTTGTGATTTTACCTTCATACTTTAACTTGAATTGGTTATATAGTTGGCAATTTTTATATATAAAGGCAAAAAGAGAGAATTTAGAAATTCAGAGAAGTGGGAAAAGATAATACAAATAAAGATGGGTATTCTATATTGGATTTAAACTTAAGACTATAGAGTTGAGTGTATTAGAGACTTCTAATTTTATAATCATGATATTTCTATTCCCATGTTTAGATAGTTGCCCACCTTGCATGGTATCCAATTTCCCCGTTAATTTTATTGAGGTATAACTGACATATGATATTACATAAGTTTAAAGTAGATACCTGATGATTTGATACAC
Source organism: Budorcas taxicolor (assembly GCF_023091745.1). NCBI lineage: Eukaryota > Metazoa > Chordata > Mammalia > Artiodactyla > Bovidae > Budorcas > Budorcas taxicolor. Next base: position 52,416,944 of record NC_068915.1, on the reverse strand, counting down.
TTATTTGTCCTAAAATGATTACCATGGTAAAGTAGCACATGCATCACCTCACATAATTAAAATATGTGGGAGGGTGGGCGGCTAGAACTAATGTGGTGAGATCTATTCTCACAGCAATTTTCAAGACTATAATACAGTGTTATTAACTACAGTCCACAGAGAATTAAATGCCCAGAATTTATTCATTTTATTCCTGGAAGTTTGTATTCTTTGACAAACATCTATTTCGTTCAACCACCAGTCACTGGAAAACACCATTCTACTCTGTTTCTATATGTGTCTTTTTTTCCTTTAATTACACAATTAAGTGAAAGTGGGGCTTCCGAGGTGGTGCTAATGGAATAAAGAACCCACCTGCAAATGCTGGAGACACAGGAGACTTGGATTCCATCCCTGGGTGAGGAAGATCCCTTGGAGGAGGCATGGCAACCCACTGCAGTATCTTGCTGGAGAATCTCCATTAACAGAGGAGCCTGGCAGGCTACAGTCCATAGAATCATAAAGTATTTGACATGACTGAAGTAACTTAGCACAGCACATAAGTGAAATTGACAGTATTTGCTTTTCTCTGACTGACATTTCACTTAGCATGTTACTCTCAAGGTTTAAGTTATCACAAATGGCTGGTTTTCCTTATTTTTAAGGCTGAATGATATTCCACTGTGTCTATCTGGCTACATTTTCTTAATTCATTTATTTGTTGATGGACATTTAGGTAGTTTTCATAACTTAACTATTGTGAAAAATACTGCAATAAACATTGGTGGGCAGATAACTGTTAAAGATAGTTATTTTATTTTCTTCAGATATTTACTCAGGTGTGGAATTGCAGGATTATTTAGTAGCTCTAATTTTTTAAAAGATATTTCATACTGTTTTCCACAGTGACTATGCCAATGTACATACCTACCAACAGTGCACAAGGATTCCCTTTTGTCTACATCTTCAACCAACACTTGTTACTTCTTGTCTTTTTGATAATAGCCATTATAACAAGTGTGATGTGATACTTCATTATAGTTTTGATTTGAATTTCCTGGAATACCAGACCATCTGACCTGCCTCTTGAGAAACCTATATGCAGGTCAGGAAGTAACAGTTAGAACTGGACTTGGAACAACAGATTGGTTCCAAATAGGAAAAGGAGTATGTCAAGGCCATATATTGTCACCCTGCTTATTTAACTTATGTGGAGAGTACTTCATGAGAAATGCTGCGCTGGAAGAAACACAAGCTGGAATCAAGTTTGCCAGGAGAAATATCAATCACCTCAGATATGCAGATGACACCACCCTTATGGCAGAAAGTAAAGAGGAACTAAAAAGCTTCTTGATGAAAGTGAAAGAAGAGAGTGAACAAGTTGGCTTAAAGCTCAACATTTAGAAAACAAAGATCATGGCATCTGGTCCCATCACTTCATGGCAAATAGATGGGGAAACAGTAGAAACAGTGTCAGACTTTATTTTTCTGGGCTCCAAAATCACTGCAGATGGTGACTGCAGCCATGAAATTAAAAGACACTTACTCCTTAGAAGAAAAGTTATGACCAAACTAGATAGCATATTGAAAAGCAGAAACATTACTTTGCCAACAAAGGTGTGTCTAGTCAAGGCTACGGTTTTTCCAGTGGTCATGTATGGATGTGAGAGTTGGACTGTGAAGAAGGCTGAGCACCAAAGAACTGATGGTTTGAACTGTGGTGTTGGAGAAGACTCTTGAGAGTCCCTTGGACTGCAAGGAGATCCAACCAGTCCATTCTGAAGGAGATCAACCCTGGGATTTCTTTGGAGGGAATGACGCTAAAGCTGAAACTCCAGTACTTTGGCAACTTCATGCGAAGAGTTGACTCATTGGAAAAGACTCTGATGCTGGGAGGGATTGGGGGCAGGAGGAGAAGGGACGACAGAGGATGAGATGGCTGGATGGCATCACTGACTCAATGGGCGTGAGTCTGAGTGAACTCCGGGAGTTGGTGATGGTTAGGGAGGCCTGGCGTGCTGCAATTCATGGGGTCACAAATAGTTGGACACGACCGAGCGACTGAACTGAACTGAACTTATGATTAGTAATGTTGAGCATCTTTTCATATATTTATTGGCCATTGTATTTGTTCTTGGGAAAAATGTTTATTCAGTCCCTTTGCTGATTTTTTAATGGAATTTTTTGTTGTTATTGAGTTGTATGAGTTTTCCATATATTTTAGCTCTTTGTGCCTCATCAGATATATGGTCTGTGAATATATTCTCCCTTTCCATAGGCTGCCTTTTCATTCTCTTGATTATTTTTTTGCTCTGAGAAGTTTTTTAGTTAAATGTTGTCTCATTTATTTTTGTTTTTATTGTTTGTTTTTGGGTTCCTATCCAAAACACCATTGCTAAGATCAATGTCAAAGAAGTTTTATGCTATATTTTCTTCTAGAAGTTTTATGGTTTCAGGTATTACATTTAAGTCTTTAGTTTATTTCACGCTAATTTTGTGAGTGGTATACAATAGAAGAAGTTCATTCTTTTGCCTGTAGATATACATTGCATCCACCTTGAGTCATGATTAATATCTTAATAACTTTTTTCAAGCTCTGTATGATTTTCCTTTGTATATTTGAATTTGAGATAATATAGAGCTGTTCTTCCTTTAATTCTTAGATACATTGAGATAGAGAAAATTCACCATAATTTCTGTTTATTTGAATATTGTTTTGTTTAATGAAACAGTTTGACCTGTATTTTTGAAGAATAATTGCTAACAAGTAGAGAATTTTTTAAAGACTTGAAGAAGTAGTATGAAGGAAAGAAAAAGAAAAGAGGTAAGGAAGCTCGGGACAGTGTATGGTGTGGAGTCCATTGGTGTCCAGTTCTGCCTTTCTCCATGCTCCAAATGTTTCTAACAACTATGCATTAAGTAAAACACTATTTTTATGAAAATATACATATAGTGAGAAGAAATAATTCATACTTTATACTAATATGTAATACATTACTCTCTATTAAACATTTAAATATCTTCATCAATATGTACTATGTATTCATATGGTATTATACATTACTTGAGTTTCATATATTGATTAAAAAGTCAGCAAATATTACATTTTAACATGGGTGGTGAAACTGAACCAAATATAGCTAAAATTATTGTAAAACAGTGACTATATTTTCTTTAGAATTAATTAAATAGGAATTATAAACAAAATCTTGACCATAATTGTCCATCATTTACAAAGCCCTGCCTAAGGGGATGAGCTTCATTTTAACTTTTGGCCACCTGATGTGAGGAACTGACTCCTTAGAAAAGACCCTGATCCTGGGAAACATTGATGGCAAAAGGAGAAGGGGGCAACAGAGGATAAGATGGTTGGATAACATCACTGACTTGATGGACATGAGATTGAGCAAGCTCCAGGTGTTGGTGATGGACAGGGGAGCCTGGCATGCTGCAGCCCATGGGATCACAAAGAGTTGGACAAGACTGAGTGACTGAACTGAACTGATAAGAGAGAGAGGAAGAACTAGGAAGTGAGGTTAGACTAATGAAACTGATTCACTTACAGGAAACTGCAAGTGGAATATAAATGAAAGAGTTTCTTCTTAGGTGAGGAGATGGTGTGTCTGGTTGAAATTTTTCTGCAACTTTTTTTCAGAAAAACAATACTGTCAATATGATGTGTACTGGTAATCTTAGGTATGACAACTATGCCTAATGAACCAAAAAATAAAACCAACTTATTTATGTAAATTTTTGGCTTTGGATTTGGCAAATTACAGTGGAGTTGGCTGGGTGACTCTATCGCCTTGAATGTGCATGCATGGCAACTGTTTTGTTTGCTATTAGTTGGATTGAAGGGAGGGTATGACTGGCCCATGTGTCTTCTATGCTTCATCGTTCCCCTGGACATGCTCTCATGGCAAAAGCACAGAAGCATGAAAGAAGATGTGGAAATCCAAGTCTTCTTGATAAATGAAAGTGAAAGTGAAATTCACTAAGTCACGTATGACTCTGTGACCACATGGACCATAGCTCACCAGGCTTCTCTGTCCATAGGGATTCTCCAGGTAAGAATACCAGAGTGGGTCCCATGCCTTCCTCCAGGAGATCTTCCCAATCCGGGGATTGAACACAGGTCTCCCATATTGCTGGTGAATTCTTTACCAGCTGAGCCACTAGGGAAGTCCATAGGCTCAGGTAGCTAACTACACTGTATCATTTGCTGCATTGTGCTGGTCAAAGCAAGTCACTAGGCCTACCAGGATTCAAAGGGTGGGGAAATGGACTCTACTTTTTGATAAGTGGAGCTATAAAGACATATTGTGTTTATTCAGAGAAGAAATAATTGGGACTTTTTTCTTTTCCTTTTTTTTGGTGATCAGCTTAACCGTGGGAGGAAGACATTTACCATTCCTCAAGCTTCTTATAGAGAGATGCTATCTGGAATGATTCCTTAAGGTCTTTACTAACTCCTTTCTCAGGTGGAAGGAGTAATGATCAGTTTTGACTATGACAGGCAGAATAATGGTGCATCAAAGATACTCATATTTTAATTCCTGGAACCTGTGAATATGATACCTTTCATAGCTAGGGGAATTACAGCAGAATTAAATTTGCTAATCGACTAACCTTAAAATATATTATTTTGGATTATTTTGGTAGAAAAAAAATGTATCCTTTAAAGTGAAAGAAGACTGAAAAGGAGTTCAGAGATAATTTGTTGTGAAAAAGATTCAACATGCCACTGCTCGATTTGAAGACAGAGTGGAGCCAGGAGCCAGTGAATGCAGGCAACCTGGAGAAGCTGGAAAAGACAAAGAAATTGCCTCTCTCCAGAGTCTTCAGAAAAGCATACAGCATTGCCAACAGTTTGATTTTGGCTCAGTGAGACCTGTGGTGGTGGTTTAGTTGCTAAGTTACATCCAACTCTTGCAACCCCATGTACTGTAGCCCTCCAGGCTCCTTTGTCCACGGGATTCTCCAGGCAAGAATACTGGAGTGGGTTGCCATTTCCTTCTCTACAATGAGAAGATATCTTCTCAACAATGAGAAGCTTGACTTCTCCTGGAGAAGAGGTCTTATCAACTAATCTGGAAGATCATAAAATTTGTCCTGTTTTAGGTCACAAAGTTTGTGGAAATATTTTAGAGTGATGATGGGAAACTAATAAAATGAATCTGGGGAGGAAGTTCGGTTCAGTTTATTTCCCTTCATCATCCTACCTGCAGGAAAGGTTCTTCATGGTCTGCTCCTTAATATGTTTTTTGTTTTAGCCAAGCAGGATCTGCCCCACAAAGCAGAATCCTCTTTACTTAACATGAGGTAAACCTCTTCAACTCACTGTCAGAAAGTTAGAAAGCTATTTTGACCAGATAGTTAAAACTACCTTCACTAAACAATAGAAAAGCTAGGAAGTTGTTTTTGTTTTTTGTTTTGTTTTTTAATAATACTCATTTGTCTATATGTTGTTTTTTTTTTTTTCAACTTAGAGTAAGAAGTGCAGCATACTCAGTGGCTTCAGTCATGTCTGACTCTTTACCACCCCATGGACTGTTGTCCACCAGGTTCCTTTGTCTATGGAATTTTTCCCAGGCAAAAATACTGGAGTGGAGTGTCATTTCCTCCTCCAGGGGATCTTCCCCTCCCAGGGATTGAACCCACGTCTCCTGCAGTGGCTGGCAGGTTCTTTTCCACTAAGCCACCTGGGAAGCCAAAGATGTAAGAGATGTCATTTATTAATCCCTTAAATTTAAGGAAAAAATCTTTTTTTCTTATATTTCATATGAGGGGCTTTTATACTCATAGTTTCTCTATCACTATTAGTGTTGATGCTAGTGAGACTGAGAGAGGAGCGGTTCCACATTAAGGAAGGAATAAAAGCTAAAGAAGAGAAGGTAGTGAGTTTAGATGGTTTTTCACAAAGTTCACTTATGCAGAATTTAATGATAAGTAATTTGTACATGAATGAGTCAAGCTAAGAAAAAGAATAAAATCAAATACACTATAAAATATGTAAATAAGCTATTTGAAAATTTCAACAAGCAGTAAGAAGTTTAAAAAAAAGTTAATGTTGGAAATTAATTGTAGCCTAATTTTAAATGTTTAATAATTACAAGTTGTTACTTTGTATGCAAAGGTCAAATAGTCCTGTGTAGTTAATGTTGTTTATGGGTTGACTTGAATTAAAAGCTTAAAATCTAAATGACTTTCTCACTAAAGGATTCTTCCTTATGACATTTCTGTGTTTAAGTCAATATCCTCCAACAATAAATTAAATTAGCACTTCTTTTATCATAGTAACCTACTAGTGTGACATGCAGTGGTGCAGCTTCTTGAACAATACTCAGGAGGAGAAGTAATTAACTGGTGAAATGTCTATGTGTGTAGAAGCCAGGCAAGGGCAGACTAGCCTGACCTAGAAACAGCAGGATGGGAATTAGCTTGCTCCAATCCCAGCAAGCAGGAGGGAATCCAACAGTGCCAGAGAACCAGGTGAGAAAGGATACTGCCTGCTTTCCTTAGAGTGCTGTGCTTATGGTAACCAGGTCTAAGGAATGCTCTCTGCAGATTCTGGAAATATTCAACATCCCCTTTGGTGCCATTCATTAGGTATCTAGTTGACCGAGAAAATTGTTAGTTTCATGCATTTAGTCATTAAGTGACATAATATCATTCTTCTTGAGCAGGGAAATGTATGGTTAAAGGTTTGTTTTCTGTTTCTTTTGTGAGAATGCAATGGAAAAATGAGGACAAACGTAGCTGTTATTATAATGAGTTTTCATAATGAGTAATGGTTCAACTAAACCAAATACTTTTTTTTAAAGCATCAGATTATTTCATATGGTCGGAAAGCAAGAAAAATTTTAAATAATTGTTCACAACCACTACCCTCTGGTGAATAACGCTTTAAGTAATGTAATAAAGCATGTCTGATATACAGTATTTGACCACTTCTGTACTTTCTGTTAGGAGAATGGGTTATAAAACTTTTTTATCATACAGTAAATTTGGGGTATTTTATTTACAAGGTTGTTTTCAATCATGTGGCTACTCTAACAGGATAAAATAACCCAAAACAGGAAACCAGATCCTGTTCTTGGCATACAGAAAGAAAATTCCATGGGGGTCTAATAGCTTCCTGAGTAGATAAGAATTCAGTGTTTCATTTGTATTTTGAAATGAGGCATAAGAAGACATTATAGAAAGCAAATGCAAAAGCAAATGACTGTGGCATATTCTGCTCCATGTTATCATCTATATATTGTGAAGAAAGAAATGCACTTGGTAAAGGAGAAACAGCCCTTTTTTCTGTTCTCTCTATATTTCAATGCAAATGAGATATCTCATTTACTTCTGACTTGACAAGCCTTTCTCTTCTTTTCTGAGAAAAGTCATGGGAGGCACAGTCTAAAGAGGACATCAGTATAACTTTACAGCTGTGTGAGCTCAGGACATTAATCAATGCAGATGCACAGAGAAAAGAACATGTGTTTAATAGCTTGAATTTCTTCTTTTCCTTTTCAGGGGCATTATGTTTCCTAAGTATGAAAGGAAAGGCCCTGAGATACACAATCGTGATATCTAAATGTGGACAGCTTTTATTCTGGTTCTTTACACACTGTTCTTCCCTTTTCATTATTTGCTTATGTGACTGAATGGAAATGTACTTAAAAAAAATTTCCTATGACTGATTGACCTTTAGGAATGGGTGGGAAAGATAATTTATGTCTAATATAGAGTCAGAAATAAGGTAACACTTAGCATTCAGGGTCAAGCCTTTCCATTCCCATCTTTTTATAAAGACAAGCTACCTAGGTGACCATACAATGATCTAAAAATTGCATTTTCATCATCACTAATTCAAACAGAATAGTAAGAAATGCTAGTGTTTCCAGTGTAATGAGAGATTCTTCTGATCCCTCCTTTTGTTTCTCATGTCTCAGACAGGAAACAGTATTGTCAAAGCAGTAATCAGTGCAGATTCTTTAGCTATTTGTATGTGATGGATGTTGTCAACTTTTAACGGCAGGTGATAGGATGTGTGTTGATGCAGTAAACAATCACAGAATTTTTTAACTGCTGGTAACTATTGTGCAAATGCTTTCCAGAAAGATGTTTAAAAAAAATTACTACTAGGGTCAGTTAACTACCTGCCAATTTTCATTAACCACCTCTTTGTTAAGAGGATCCCTCACTGTGTTCCAAGTTACAAAAACTAATTTTCTCAGTTTTCCTTGTGGTAGGGATGGCCATGGCACTGAAGGATTCAATATATATAAGGGAAAAGGAAATGATATGTTTTGGGGAACGTTTATTCTTATTTGATGAAAGTGGTAGATGCAATGCGTTCCAGCTTGTCTTTCCCCTTCTTCCTTCTAAGAATGTTTGTGTGATACTTGCAGAGTGACAAGTATGATATGCAATTTAAAACTCTAAGAATGTAACATTCTTAGACATTCTTACGTTGAATGTAATTCAAATGTAATTGTTGAAAAAAAGTTAGTGTAATAGGATCTGACTCTGATTTTAATATTTGATTACTGATAGCTTTTGTGTCCCTTTGTTCTTTCTTCCTCTTCAACCTAAGTCTGGGAAAGATTATAGGAAACCCCAAATGCCCCCCACTTTGTCGCTAAAGAGCAGTTCAGGTACTTAAGCCACAACACATGCATACACAGGAAATCTCACTCTAGCCCCATGATGCATCCGTAAGAAATACAATCCACTATTACACTGTTCTCTCTAGATTACCTGGGAGCCTGCCTTGCTGTCCTCAGAAAGCCTTGTAAAGCCTTATATACCCTCTTGACACATGTAAGATGTCATCAGTCTCAAAACCCAGTCCAAATTTTGGATGAGATGTCCATTTCACTTCTAGAAGGGGGAAACCTTAACCGTTGGCACTGTGAGCAGGGTATCCAATTGATGATCACAACCACCAGGGGTCTTTCTTCTCTTGCTTTAGCTTTCTAATTTTCTCTGCTGCACACTGTCTAGCATGCTCTCTGAGCTGTGTTCCTACCTACTGGCCAACTTGAGCTTTGAGCTGCTGCCTGCTGGAAATCCTGCTTTTACTGCTCTGTGCTGCATTTATTCGGTTCTACTGAAACTCTGTTGTAGATTTAACTGAGTTAGGTTGGTTTTAATAACAGATGTTTAGGGACAGAGGTATGGGTTAGGCCATCTTAAAGTGTCTTAAAGTGTCTTCGGGCTTCCCAGGTGGCTTAGTGGTAAAAAATCTGTCTGCCACAAGGAAAACTGAGAAAATTAGTTTTTGTAACTTGGAACACAGTGAGGGATCCTTTTAACAAAGAGGTGGTTAATGAAAATTGGCAGGTAGTTAACTGACATTAATAGTAATTTTTTTAAACATCTTTCTGGAAAACATGCCAAGGAAAATTCAGTCCCTGGACTGGGAAGATCCCCTGGAGAATGAAATGGGAACCCACACCAGTATTCTTGCCTGGAAAATCCTGTGGACAGAGGAGCCTGATGGGCTACAGTCCATGGGGTTACAAAGAGTTGGATACAACTTACTGAATAAACAGCAGTAACAACGAAGTATTTTAAGGTCTTGTGTCTCTTCCCCGACTTATCTATGTATGTTTGAAAGATGTGACTTGATTCTAGCAAAAACCACCATGCATGCTAGGCACAGGGTAACAGCTCCCACCTGGTGACCATGAATGACTTCTGTGTCTTGGCCAGGTGTTGGCCCTGATCTATAGCAAATGCAGGAAAAAGCCTAATGCCTGTATGATACAAAAGCCCATTGAATGGTCACTAAAAGCAGATGGCTCAATAGGATCCTACAAAATGCCTCATCTGCTGCTGCCTAAAACTTTGTCATGAAAAATATCTGATTTTTAGAATTTTAGGGGAAAATAAAATGCACTCCCAGAGCACAGCCAATGGGTTAATTCAAACCAAGCTTAAGCCTAGAGTTTAAGCCTCTAACTTAAACCCTATAAAGTGACTGTTGTCACAGCTGCTGCTGCTAAGTCACGTCAGTCATGTCCGACTCTGTGCGACCCCATAGACAGCAGTCCACCAGAGGAGGCCCCAAATCTTAATGATACCAATTTGAGGTGCTCTAGAGGAAGAAACTCACAAACATGAATATGATAGAAAGGACGGCCTTGAGGTATGTCCATAAACCACCAAACAAACAAACAAAAAGCATGGGTATAGGGGCGGAAACAAACCCTGAAACAGAGGTGCACAAGTTGATCCAATTGGAAATCCAAATGTTTGCAAAAATAATTTCTGAAAAAGATTAAAAGTGGGGTTGTTGACTTGTACCTGTAGAACATAGGCTCTAAATTAACTTTAACATTTGCTGAAAAGCACCAATAAGGAAATTTTAATAGGCTTAATTAATACTAAATCTCAATTCAGAGTTAAGCTTGAGAATTCCATTATATTTAAACTAGCTATTTCCTATACTCTTAGGAGATTTAGCAGACATAAAGTACAGGACAAAAACAGGTATGATTTACCTTATTCATGAGAACTATCACCTTATCTAAATTCTCCATACCATAGTGCCTATCGCCCTAAAATATCCCATAGTAGGCATGACTACTCTTACTCAAGGGACAATAAATTAGCATTAATGTTGTTTGTACTTACAATTAGCCTGACAAAAAATTCTTTCATAAACCTCTATTCCTGATTAAGATGGTTAATATAGTTGAATATAAATTAAAACAGAATATTCAGGGATTTTAACACAAAATCTATATAGAGAAGAGGTGATTATACACACCGCTTCTCCCTTTAACAAGTATATTTGACTTGCTCATAAATCTGGAAAGAAAGATTACTACAACCTTAACGCTATGGCCCCAACTTTAAAGCCCTCGTACCCAATACTATTCAAATTACTGCCTTCATCCAATCAGCAAATTAATCCTTTGCAGTCATAGTTTTAGTGAATATATTATGTTCAGTGCCTATTTAAATAGCCTCTCAGCTTTCATTTGCCTTTATCTTTTAAAAAGCACAGTGTGCCTTTACTCGGCTAGGTTACCGCGATAGTCCTGCATCGCCTATAACATTTGCAGGCAACATCTTAATTACATCCAATTTCTCCTAGACCACTGGTATAATATTATGTTGATGATATCCTCCTCCAAGGAGATTCACTTGACTTACTCATTAAGAACATGCAGATACTCACAAGCATTCACATAAAGGAAATGGGTCATTGTCCAATACACAGTTCGCATGGTAAAAGGTCCCATCACTCGAGTTAAATTTGTAAAAATTGTTTGCTCCACAGCGGACCACTGCATCTCTGACACTATAAAGACACAGCTATTGACCTTCTCAATACTCACCACATGAGAGCAAGGCCAACACATTTTAGGACTCTTTGGGTTCTAAAGGTAACATATTCCTTGCTTTCAAATTTTACTTAAGGCTGTTATGAGTGGCTTAGATGGTAAAGAATCTGCCTGCATGCTGGAGATCCAGGTTTAATCCCTGGGTCAAGAAGATCCCCTGGAGAAGGGTATGGCAACACACTCCAGTATTCTTGCCTGGAAAATCCCAATGATAGAGGAGGCTGGCAGGATATCATCCATAGGGTCGCAAAGAGTCAGGCACGACTGAAGTTCTTTAACATGCACTTTATGATGTTACTTGCAAATTAGACACCCTGGATGAGACCACAATGACAAAAGTCCCTAGAGTCTGTCCAAATCACAGTACAACAGGCACTCCCGTTAATGATCCCAGAGACTTTCACAATAGAGACTTTAACAACCTACTACCATTTTTCCTGGAGTCTCTCAGCTACCCGTGATAGTAATAAATGCCCATGAACTTCTGACACAAGAAAGTGTCCTCCTTCATACCGCATTACATACCATTGTATTGATTGCTGGCTGCACACTAGATTCTCCTGGAAATAAAGTATCTCATTGGTCCTGAATCCATGACCCTTGTTTCATAGTTTCCTATTATGCCTTGGCTTACAGCAGAAGTACCTTCAAGCTTGGCATAGCCACCAAAGTCTCCTTGCTAAGATACAAATAGAATCTACAGAATAGAGCCAAAACCAGATCCCCTGGCATATCCTACCTGCAGGAGGGATTGGCCTTCCCTGTTCTCAGTTCCTAACTAGATACCACGTTGCTGGAGGAGGTCACACTTCTCCTGGACTACTAGACTACCTGGGAAACTTCATGAGATCAAGTGAGTGAACAACAAAAGGAGTTACTATGCTTTACAGTCAGTAGAGCCACCATGGTATGTAATGAAGCTTGCCAGAGAGCTGCTGATTTTTATCCCTTAACTAGGTATCACTGAGTGGTGACAAGACTCAAGGATAAACAAAACTGGGCCAGCCTCATCATTTTATCACTGGATGCCTTCACCAACAATCAGCTCCACCTGCACATTTTTAGACTTGGGACATTGACATTGGTCTGGTTGTCTGATCTAGCCAATGGTGGCAACAATAATATATCCAAGGCTGTCAGCTTTGGGATAAATAGTTACTCAAGTCATAAATTAAGGTCGTATATATCTCTGTACACTAAAGACATATTACAAAATCTCATCAAGACATTGTCGACTTCAGAAATCCAGCCACATATATAGTGAACAAGGCATATTGTATATTTTTTGCCTTAAAAAATCTACAGTGCATGCAGTTCTCTAGAACAGAGCATTCAAGATAATTTTCATCTTTTAATGGATTCAAGTTACTTGCTTCACAAGGTGCTTGCTTAAATGACTTTGCAGGCATGCATGCTAAGTTGCTTCAGTCCTGTCCTACTCTTTGTGACCCCATGGACTGTAGCCTCCAGGCTCCTCTGTCTATGGAATTCTCCAGGCAAGAATACTGGAGTGGGTTGCCATGCTCTTCTCCAAAGGATCTTCCTGACCCAGGGATGGGACTCATGTCTCATACGTCTCCTGCATTGTCAGGTGGGTTCTTTTACCACTAACACCACCTGGGAAGCCCAGTTCAATTAAATAAAACACCATATATTTCAGTCTTTAGATAAACATAAGTAGTGAGTTGTTATGAAGAATCTGACTTCATTTTTTTGATATCTGACTAATGACAGCTTTCAAACTTAACAAATTCCTCTTCTTCTGTCTCATACCTTAGGATAGCTGATAAGAAAGCCAAGTGTCCCCTTCTTTGTCTCTGACAAGAAGTTCAAAACATGCAAGCCATTTCCTCTTTGTGCATAGAAACTCTTACCTCAGTCCAACACCCTAACTATAATCAAATCCAAGCCATCTCCTTTTCCTGCTCTCTCAAGATCTCTTTGAACTGGCTTTGGAGCCTTCTTTGTTCTTCCAGAAAAAAACTATTATGTGAGGAATAAATATTTTTATATTTTCTTGATATATATATATGACATCAGTCTCAACATTAGAAACAAATATGGGGTTGAGGAGTTCATCCTGTTTCTATAGGCTGTCCTTAGAAATTACACTGCATTCTATTTCTTACAGAAATCTTATAAGTTAGGTACCATTATTATACTTATTATTGAGATGAGGAAAACAAAGCAAATAAAGAGATTAAGTAAGTTGCCCAAGGTCATATGGCAATTTTGTAAATGAACCTAAGAGATCTGATCCCAGATCTGTGCTCTAATGTTCTAACTAAACTGCTTTCAAAAGTTAGTGAGCAGAGGTATGAAAAATACTTCAGACCCTGATGGCGCTGGTAGGCCTTGCACTACCCTAGACTCTAAACATCTTTGTTTTTCTTTAAAAAAATTCCTGTATTTTGAGCTGCTTTATTTGAAATTTATATTACTTTTTCGGGAAAGACATTCTAATTATACATTGTAGATTCTGTAAAATTTAAACTTGAATCCATGTTCAACAACTGATTAGATGTGAGAAACAGAGAAAATTGACTTAGCTTCTCTATGCCACACTGTCCATGAATGTAAAATGGAAAGAACACTATTTCCATTAAAAATGTTATTATGATTGAATAAAATGATATATGTTATTAATAATCACCTTGGATAATGCCTCTCACATATCTGAAGCTCAATAAATAAAAGTTAATATCATATATTAGCCCTTATAAATATTTTGGGAGAGACTTGACACAGAGATTAGCCACTGTGGCACAGTCAAAATTTGTCTTTTGTTTTGTGAACTTACTTTGGGAAATTTTAGAGGTGACACAATCACTCTTATTAGTTTTTGAATTATAAAAATTATACTCTGAAGAGATACTTAAGCAAGAACAGGTTCATTATGACATGATTACATAGATGCATGCACCCTCACAATAGCAAACACTCCTGTAAATCCGTGAGAAGAAGGTAACATAAGATAGTGCCATAAGCTTGAGAGTAGAAATCCCTTGGACATGAAAGTTGTGGGTGAAGGCAAACTGCATCTGGTAGAGTAATCGATGCTGAGAAAAATGTGTTGATTAAAGTATTTGTATACCAAATCAATGCAGTACACTATACTAGTAGGGTACAGAACACATACATAATTGTTAGCTAGCATTGAACTTACTGTCTAATTAAAGTTAGACTCATCAATCACTCATCAGTCTTCAATATCGATCAGTCTTTTGACACTACTGAAGGTTGATTGGGGATATTGATAGGAATCAACCTACCTGCCTACTTCATGCCTTTGATGGTGACTTAAAATTTTGAAGCTTCTGCTACAAATAGAGATTGTAAAGGGAATTCACTCCAATGTATTCTACCTGTCCTTGCATCTTATAATAACATTACTCATGGAATGGGGAGCCAAAGAAGATGATCTGCCAATATATCCACCTCAGTGGTTTATTTTTAAATAGCAGGAGTTTATTCCAGTTTGCTTAAATAGTGTAACAGATAATAAAGGTGGGGGATAAGGTGAGATTAGGCAAAATTATTAATGGAATACTGAACTATATCATGGCATACAAGGAGGAGTATTACAAGCTAAGTAGAAGGTGTTGTTGGATTCTCATTTGAGAATATCATCAATAACATGACTAAGTTCCCAAATAACTGTTCTACATTTATAATTACTATGAATCTACTTTCACTGGGCCAATTTACACTAGAAACTCTGGCCTTGATCAATCGACTGTGAGTGGTGGTCCCATTGTCCTAAAATGGAAAAAGTCCTTATAACCGTGTGGATACTGGCTGTGTGGATAGTTTCAGGATAATAGGACTAATAGTGCAGATTCTAGAGGGGTCTAGGAGGTGAATAAAACAAGAAATATACCCTGCAAATGCTACAACTTATGGGTCTTTAATATATGATATTTGAGTTAAAAAAACAAAGAATTACTAAGGAGTAAGTTACATCATGAACTAACTTCCTTTTTTCTAAGTTTCCCTATAGTAAGGGTTCAGATATAATGACTAACATTTGCAGAGAGTTAACATGATTAATTTATTTTGATCCATTAAGTAAGCTGGCATTAACCAATGAAATGAAGAAGTTAAAACCACCAAATGGTAAGCCATTTAACTTCATTTATACAAATTTTTTCCTATAGAATTGCTTCATAGTTACAATTTTGAATTTAAAATTTCAAAAATAATTTACATTGAACTTACAATATATTTATCTTTCTATAAATTTTCCAATCAAAATTTATCTTTCTGAAAATGAGAAAGCCTTCTCCAATTTTCAGTGAGAGGAATTACATTTTAAATATGTTCTATGGTATATGACCAATGTCCTCTGTTTTGTTTTATATTCTGTTTTTAAATTTGAGTTTTATAATATTGGAAACCATACAATTTAAAATGAATAATAGTAGTATTTTATATTAAAACCAATTGTGAATCAATAATAAGACTGTATATAACATGACAGTAGGGTAGTGATACTAATAATATACAGTTATTGATCATTTGTCAAAAGTCAGAAACCAAGATTTTTAAATTATCACAACTTAATCTTCAGATAACTTTATGAAGGAAGCATTACCCCACACTGTACATGAAGAGACCCACACCCTAAGAAGTAAGTTATTGCCATCTTATAATGAATACCAGAATAGAAATTCAAATTTATAGTTATACAACTTCAAATTTTGTTTCTTCTTTCACCTTATATTAATATATTAAAAAGTTCCACATTTTTATCAGAATAATTGAATTCCAAAGAATCTCAGAATTTTTCAGAAATACTGAATTAACATGGATGTTTTCTTAAACTTGTTCTAAGCATTTAATTAACCCTAACATCAAAGTACAGATCATGAGACCATCTATTAGGAACAGTCATTAAGAAATTACACATGGAATATTTTTATTACAGGATAGCAGATAACATTGAAAGCAAAAAAATTATCAGAATACATTTTCTACCTATCCCAAAGTTTACAAAATCTATAATATATTGTAAAACAATGTATAGTTATGATAAATAGTGTATAACTAAGTTTATCAAAAGTATTAAGAATCATCAAATACTATCAGATTAAATAGTAAAAAATGTAAAGAACACAAATCAACCAACTCCTTTCCTCTTGTTTAATTTGAGCTTTCAGTGGGGTGTAGTGAACAAAGGTAATACAATCTTAAGATGCATAATAGAAGTTAATTGCCTAGATAATGAGAAATAATATCTCCATTGGACTGTGCTGGTCAGGACACATATGGAATAATATAATTAATTTTGTGTTCTCTAGGACTTAACTTACACCTCTACTATGGCAATTAATAACTTGGCTTATAGTTTTTCTATGTAACTTTTACGATCGACTGTGAATTACATGCATGCAAGGACCATGACTTATCTAATTTTATGTCATTGGCTCCTAGCAGAAAATGCGGCTATTAGTATTTGCTTAATAAAGCATTACATTTATTAAATCACCCATCTTATCTACTTAGACTCTTGCCATAATATCATAACTGGTTTCTTTGCCTTTCTATCTCTCTGAGTTCTGTTCCCCAAATACTTGCTCAAACAGTAAAGTAACCTTTCCAAGGTTACAGGACTAGCAAATGCCAGACATAGGATTAAACCTAGGAAAACTGACTGTAAAGCCGCATTTTTAAAATACAATTCTCTGAAAAAATCTCCCTTCAAATATAGGCTAAACAAAACAAAAATAAAAGTGTTTGAAAACAAATTCAGTGTCCTAACAGTGCAGTCTCTGTAAGTTAAGATGTGATGCTTACCTCATTTAAAGAGAGATTTTGATGAACAGAATTTAAAGTAAAAAGTCCTATGAGCTGGCTGAAGACAGTGTTTTATAAGAAGAGTTGAAAGAATGAGGTTTTTAACTGAAAAATAATCTTGCTTGAGTGTACATATGTTTGAATTAAAGTATTAAGGTCTGTCACAACTAAAAAGTATTCTATTCTTTCCCAGAACTTCTCTGGCACAAAATAGTTACTTAATAACTATTTGCTTTCTTAATTAACTCATGGTAAGTGGATATGAGCAACACAGAAACCAAGTAAAAGATAATAAAACAAGAATCTTTGAAAGTTGTAGGACATTCCAATGACAATAAGGTTATGAAGAGAATCACAGGCAATCAATCAAGTACCGGCAGAGAAGTTTGTGCTATTAGCCTGTTTGTAAACTATCTATATTTCAATCAAAATTCACTGCTGTTTAGCAAGATAAACTATTAAAATTTGGCACAAAGGTGGTATGTGTTTTAGGGTTGTGTGTGTATATAAAATAATCGTGTAATTTTCAAAGTGTATATATATATATATATAAAAAAATATATAAAATCATGTAATTTACAAAGATTGACAGTTTTACTTCTTGCTTTCCAATTTGGATGTTATTTATTTTCCTTGCCTAATACTCTGGCTGGGATTTCCAATAATATGTTGACTGTAAGTGCCAAGAGATGTCTTGTTTCTGATCTCTGATGAAAAGCTTTTAGCATTCACCCTCGAGAGTAGCGGTGTTTGTGTCATATATGGCCTTTATTATGCATATTCCTGTATACTTACTTTGTTGAGAGTTTGTCATAAATGGATGTTGAACTTGTCAAATGCTTTTTCTGCAACTAATGAGATAATCATATAGTTTTTATTCATTTTGTTAGAGTTGTATCACATTGATTTATGGCTGTTGAATATAGTTTCTTTCTTCATTCCATGTTTTACTCTTCATGCTCTCTAGTCTTCAAACTAGCTCTTTATAGCAAAGTTGTGTACTTGAGTCACTTATCAGGTTCTGGTTTTCTGTGGAACACAAAGACATAAGTAATTTGATAATTTGGCATAATCAACTCGCCTTCTTGAATATTGGTGACATTGTAAGAATATAAATTCTTGTCTTGTATTTACCCCCATCTTCTTTCCAACACCTATCTTTTCATTTTCTGTGTATTCTGGATTATTACTTCATATATGTATGTATGCACGTGTGTGTGTATATATTCATATATTGGCAGCAAATGAAAACTGAGATTTCTGATCATGTTTTCCTCACACACCCTGGATATTAGGAAATATACTGTGCACAGTAAAATAAATTTCATTGTCCTTTAAATTCTTGTTATTTATATCTACAAGCTGGAGAGGGCATCTCCTAATTATAAAGACCATCTGGCTAGTTGTCCAAGTTACAATGGCTGTGTCTGGATTGATCAAAAGTAGGAAA
Organism: Budorcas taxicolor; assembly: GCF_023091745.1. Lineage (NCBI taxonomy): Eukaryota > Metazoa > Chordata > Mammalia > Artiodactyla > Bovidae > Budorcas > Budorcas taxicolor. Next base: position 52,398,371 of record NC_068915.1, on the reverse strand, counting down.
AAAAAAAAAGAGAAGAAAAGCACATTTTTAATCTTAGAAAACTGTATTTGTTTTGAGAATGCATACATTTTTAAATGATGCATTTATACTCAAGATAAATCAAGCAAACTCTGCAATAGTTATCTGTTTTGACTTTAGAAACTGACTGCATTATGAACACTTTTATTGAAGGGTGACTACAAGAGTACCCAGAGGCCTTTTCAATGGAGCTACAATTAGCTGAGACTATATTATTCTTTAGCATGCTGTGTTTCCCATTACTTGGTGATCAAAAGAAAAACTCCAGAGAAGATCCGTAGGATGCAAGATTGATCACAGACTGATTCAGCAGTCTAATCACTAGCTAGTGCAATCTCAGCATGAATGGAGTCCCCAGAGAGCTAGTTGCTATCTGATAGCACTACAGAGGGGAGAAATCAAATGACTTCTAGAATGTAGATTGGTTTGGGTTGCATTAACTGGGAAAGGATTATATCTCACACTGTCATCCATCCTGGCATCTGAGAACAGTGCATCTAAAACATCTCATTTCCACAGAAGGTATACATCAACTTTGCTGCATCGCCTGAATCAGCAACTCCTGGGAAGAAAGGGAAACTACACAATTGCAGTGTGAAAACAGCTGCAATTAATTACAGTGTGCTTTTGGTTCTTCTTGCCAAGGACACAAGACTAATTTTACATTATTATTCAATTTACATCCCTTATGTTGATCATTCTTTCTTAACATTATAAATCCAAAACATCGTGTTTCTTGTCTATAACAATAATTAAAATAACTGTTGAAGGGCATTGGGAATAAGGGAAAAAACAATGAAAGGGAAGACTGAATTATTGGAATCTAGTTCTAGTTCTGCTGAAATCTGTCTATGAATTGTGAGTAAGCGATTTAACTTGTATGTGTATCAATAGACTCATCTAAAACTGAAATAATTATATTTGGAACTCCTGAATTCAAGAGGTCTGGATTTTACAACACTGTTGAACCAAAATAACTGTAGTGAATGATTCACATTTATATTTTAAATTCCTCTCATCCATTCATTTAAAAACTTAATAGTTTAGTGTAAGGAACAGATTAAAAAAATACTTGTAGAAAGTAATCATATAGAAAGCATATCACTGAAACATCAGATCTATGTAGGTTAATACCAGGGGGAAATGATGGAGAATTTATCTAGCGTTTTCTTTTTTTATATAAGGATTTTTTCAGGCCCAAAGAAAGACACCGTTTATAGAAAATTCTTAGTTTTTCTTGATTCACTGGATCATCATCCCATATTAACAAGAGAACCAGAAGGGGGTTAGTAAGAGGACACTGATGATGCATCAAAAGATCTATCTTGGATACAAAGGCAACAAATTGAACCTGGCAAATTGTGTGGCAGGGGAGATGGTTTCAGTCCAGCTAAGAAAGGCTCTTTATAACAATGAACAAATGACAATCAGTGTTCAATCTTCCTTTGAACACTGTCTGTAAGGAGGAATTTAGGATTGTTTACATAAATTTTATATCTAGGTGCCATGCTTATTCTAGTTCTGCTATTCATATTCAGTGACTCATATTATGATGTATCTTCAGACGTTTTATATTTTTCCTATTTCTTTTTTTATTAACATTCATCAACATTCTTTAGACCAGCAGTCCTTAAACTTTTTGGCACCAGGGACCAGTTTTGTGGAAGAGAGTTTTTCCACAGACCTGGAGGCAGAAGGATGGTTTTGAGATGATTCAAATGCTTTACATTTACTTTATTTCTGATCTATGCTGCTGCTGATCTGACAGGAGGTACCACTCTACAGTTCAGAGGTTGGGGACCCCTGCTTTAGACTACATTGAAACAGAACTTGAGTAACTTTGATGTCTCTGTTTTATTCCTGAGTTATATTGAAATCTTATGTGTTTCTTTAGTTGTAATATTTCTATTGTTATTCCCCTCTTTACCACCACAGTTAACTCAAACCACAGATATGGCTTCCTAACTGATGTTTGTCCTTAAACTGTTATTTCTGCCAATCCATTTAATATAAAACTGCCAAATTAATATTTCTAAAATACAGATTTCACTCTGCCATTCCATTTTTCAAAATTCTTCAAAGAACCTTCAGTAATATGATACATCCTAAAGACACACCTCCTAGACTGGTATTAAAAGGAATTTAAAATCTAGTCTTGACACCCTTTCTTAAACCTGCACTCAAATTCTGTGTGTAATAGATGATCATTTAAGCTTCTTTTACTTTTGCTGCTTCTCAGAGAAATTAAATGGGGCTTTTTTCCCTAGATGTACCAATATCAAATTAGACCTATACAGATGTATAAAAGCACAGGATTTAGAGCACATAGACTCTGTATGCAATCTTTTTTTAAATTAATTTATTTTTTATTGAAGGATAATTACTTTATAGAATTTTGCTGTTTTCTGTCAAACCAAAACATGAATCAGCCATCAATCCTTTATTGGCTTAATTATATTGTGTTTTGCCTAAACTAAAAAAATAGAAACTGTTAAATATAACCTGAAAACATTTCCCATTACTTGTTTAAGGAAGACTCTCAAGTCAAGTGAAGTCACTCAGTCATGTCCAACTCTTTGCACAGAGTGATGGAGCCTAGCAGGTCCTCTGTCCATGGGATTTTCCAGGCAAGAGTACTGGAGGGGTTGCTGTTTCCTTCTCAGGGGATCTTTCCAACCCAGGGATCGAATCCACGTTTTCCGCATTGCAGGCAGACGCTTTACCATCTGAGACACCAGGAAAGCCCAAGGAATACTCTAAGTTTGTAGAAATTTTCCTTGCAGAATTTATTTATCTGGTTATGCTTATTTAGCTTAAATAAAAGATATTTTGTACTATGTAAGTTATGTAGCATTTAAAACAGAAACACAAAAGCAGTTGCCATTAGCCAGACTTATGTTGATATATAGGGTAGATTTCATATTTATTAGAATCAATAGATGCAAACTACTAGAACATACACTCATATATACACCACACATATGCACACATTCATCCTCTAATAGAAACAAATAACCAAAAATCAGCAGATATTGAAATAATTTTTTTAGCAGTACAGATCAACAAGAAAAAGTAATTATCCACTGAATGAATTAAAATGCTTTGGAAATTTTTGAAGATTAAATAAAATTTTCATTATGTTTTACAGAAATATAAAAATTATTGTAATTAGCAGATTTGAACTCCACATTTTTGGTAAGTTCCACTTTGAAATAGTATGTATTTTCCCTATTTAACATTTGATTAGAAGTGTCTAGCTCAAAGGGCAATGTTTCTCAAAATAAATCATATCTCTTGTTCATGTTAAATCTCTAGAGATTATGATATAATTGGAAAATCAATATTCTAAAGAAAAATTCCTCAGATGACTCAAAATAGCACTCAGTGATGAAAGTCCTTTTCTATCTAGATTCACATATGGGTGACATCTTCTTTATCCATTCATTAATTGATTGTAGCTTAGGTTGTTTCTGTGTCTTGGCTATTGTGAGTAATGTTGCAACAACATAGAAAGAAAGTGAAGTCGCTCAGTCATGTCTGACTCTTTGCGACCCCACGGACTGTTGCCTACCAGGCTCCTCCGTCCATTCATGGGATTTTCCAAGCAAGAATACTGGAGTGTGTTGACATTTCCTTCTCCAGAGGATCTTCCCGACCCAGGGATGGAACCCGGGTCTCCTGCATTGTAGGCAGATGCTTTTACCATCTGAGCCACCAGGGAAGTCATCTGCAACAACATAGGAGTGTGTAAATCTCTTCAGTATTCTGTTTTCATTTCCTTTAGATGTTTAAGCTGGTGTGAAATGCTGTATCATAAGGTAGTTTATTTTTAATTTATTGATGAAACTTTATATTGCTTTCCATAATGACTCCATCAATTTATATTTACACCAAGAGTGAATCAGTTATCTTTTCTCCACATCCTTGAGAACACTTTTTATCTCTTGTGATTTGATGAAAGCTATTTTAACATGTATAAGATGATATCTCATAGCGATTTTGATTTTCATTTCCCGTATGATCAGCAATGTCGCAAACCTTTTTGTGTTATGGAATATCTTTATGTTTTCTTTAGAAAAATATTTATTCAGTTCCTCCACCTATTTTTAGATTATTTATTTTCTGTCATTGAGTTTTATAAATTATTTTTATATATTTGATACTAACCCTATATCAGATATATGGTTTGCAAACATTTTCTCCTATTTTGTAGATTACCTTTACTTTTTGTTGATGGTTTCTTTTGCTATGGAGAAGATTTTTAATCAATGTAGTCCTCATTGATTTTTGCTTTTATTGCTTGTACTTTTGGTGTCATATTCAAAAGATTGTTGTCAAAACCATTGACAAGGAGGCTTTCCCCTATTTTTTCTCCTAGGAAATTTAAAGTTTCAATTATGTTCAAGTCTTTTAACCATTTCAAGCTAATTTTTCTGAGTGTTGTAAAATAAGGATTAAACTTTATTTTTCTGTATGTGCTTTTCTAGTTTTCCAAGCACTATTTACTATTTATCCTTTCCCCATTGAGTACTCTTGGTTTCTGTGTTAAATATTAGTTGGCCATATATATAAGTTTTTATTTCTTAGCTCTCTGTCCTGTTGTATCAGTTTATGTGTCTGCTTTTATACCACTACTGTAGTGTTTTGCTTATTGTATCTTTATAATGTAGTTTGAAGTGTGATGCCTCAGAGTTTCTTTTTCTTCTTTCTTTCTCAGCATGGCTTTGGATATTCAGGGTCTTTTGTAATTTCATACAAATTTTAGGATTTTTTCCTTTTACTATGAAAAATGCCTTTAGAATTTTGATAGAAATTTCACTGAATCTACAGATGGTTTTTAGTGGCATGAAAATTTTAACAATATTAACTCTTCAATTAATGAACAGAAATATATTTTCGTTTGTATTGTCTTCAGTTTCTTTCATAAATATCTTATACTTTCACGTATAAGAGTTTCACTTCCTTGGTCAAATTCATTCCCAAGTATTTTGCTTTTGATGCTATTGTAAATGAGATTATTTTATTTCTTTTTCAGATTTTTTTTTTCTCATGTCTAGAAACACAGCTGACTTCTCAATGTTAATTTGTGTCCCACAATTTTTTCAAATGTGTTGATTAATTCTGCATTTGGGGGCAGAGTATTCAAAGTTTTCTATACATAAAGTCATATCATCTCCAAATACAATATTACATCTTCCTGATTGTTCTATTGATAGTTGGCACTTCCAGCACTATGTTGACTGAGAGTGATGAGAGTGGGCACCTTTGTCTTGTTTCTGACCTGAAAGGAAAAATTTTCAACCTTTCACGGCTGAGTTTGGTTTAGCTGTGAGTTTGTGGGTTTACTTCACTGGTGGCTCAGATGGTAAAGAATCTGACTGCAAAGCAGGAGACCTGAGTTCGATCCCTGAGTCAGGAGTATTAGCTGGAGTAGGAAATATCAACCCACTCCAGTATTCTTGCCCAGAGAATTCCACTGATAGAGGAGCCTGGCGGGCTACAGTCCATGGGGTCGCAAAGAGTCAGACATGACTGAGTGGCTAACACAGTTTGTCATATAGTGAGGTATGTTAACTGTATATCCGATTTGTTGACAATGTTTTTTATCATGAATGAATGTATTTTATTAAATGCTTTTTTTGTACCTTTTAAGATGATCATATAATTTTTACCCTTTATTTCATTACATTGGTATATTACAGTTATTTATTTGGGTAATTGTCCTTGCATCCAAGTGATAAATTACACTTGATCATGAAGTATGATCCTTTAATGTGCCTTTCAGTTTGTTTTGTTAATATTACATTGAGAATCTTTGCATCTATACTCATAGGGATATTTGTCTATAGTGTATTTTTTTCCGTGGTCTCCTTATCTGTCTTTGATATCAGAATAATGCTGGTCTCATAAAATGACTTTGGGACTTTTCCTTCATCTTCAGTTTTTGGAAAATATTAAGAAGATTTGGCAATGATTCTTTTTTAGTGTTTGTTAGACTTTACCAGTAAAACCATGGTGGTCCTGGGCTTTTCTTTTGGGGAGGTTTTTGATTACTAATTGAATCTCCTTACTCATTATTGGGGGCTTCCCAGGTGGTGTTAGTAGTAAAGAACCCTCTTGCAATTGCAGGAGACATAAGAGACATGTGTTTGATCCCTGGGTCAGGAAGGTTCCACGGAGGACAGCAGGGCAGCCCGCTCCAGTATTCTTATCGCAAAGAGTCGGACATGACTGAGGCGACTTAGCATACATGCATTCATTATTGGTCTCTTTATATTTTTGTATTTCTTCATGATTCAGCCTTGTTGAGTTCTCTGATCTAAGAATTTATCCAGTTTCTCTAGATTATAAAGTTTGTTGAAATTCTAATTTTCATAGTAATCATAATCCTTTGTATTTCTGTAGTTATCAATTGGAGTGTCTCTACTTTCATTTCTGATTTTATTTATCTGAGTTTTCTCTATTTATACTTAGTCAATCTAGCTAAATGTTTGTCTATTTTGCTTTCTTTCAGAATATAAACTTTTAGTTTTATTGATCTTTCCCATTGTTTGTCTAGTCTCTATTTCACATATTTCTGAATTGATTTTTGTTATTTCCTTTCTTCTGCTGACTTTAAGCTTATTTTTTTGTTCTTTTCCTAGTTGTATAAAGTGATAAGTTGTTTATTTGCAATCTTCTTTTTTTCTTAATATAGTGATATAATGCTACATACTTTTCCTCTTAGAACTGCTTTTATAAAATCCTATAGGTCTGTTTTGTTTTTTTTTATCCATTTTTATTTGCTTTAAGATATTCCTTGATTTCCTTTTTATTTCTTTTTTGATCCATTTGACCCAGGAGTATGTTGTTTAATTTGTACATATTTATAAATTGTCCAATTTTCCTTCCATTATTGATTTATAGTTTTACATTTTATGATCAGAACAGATACTGGTATGATTTCAATCTTCTTAAATTTCCTAAGATTTGCTTTGCAGCATATCCTATAAACTGTTCTGAAGAATGTTATGTGTGTACTTGAGGGGAATGTGTATTCTGCTGCTGTCGGTTGGGATGTTCCATAATTGTCTGTTAGGTCCATTTGTTCTAAAGTATGATTCAAGTCCAACATTTCTTTATTCATCTTCTGTCTGGATAATCTATCCATTGCTGAAAATAGGGTATTGAAGTCCTTTACTTTTGCATTGCTGTCTATTTTCCTCTTTACATCTGTTAGTATTTGTTTAATACATTTAGCTGTTCCAATGTTGTGTGCATATATATTTATATTTTCTGGTTAATTGAGCACTTTGTCATTATATAATAACCTTCATTGTCCTTTGTTACTGTTTTTTGCTTAAAGACTATTTTATTTGATATAAGCTACCCTTGCTCTTTTTATTCCTCTAGTGTGAAATATCTTTTTTCACTACTTTGAGCCTGTGCATCATTAAAACTGAAGTGAGTCTCTTGTAGACAGCACATTGTTGAGTTTTTTATTCAATATATCTAGCCATTCTGTATGCTTTTTTATTAGAAATTTCAATTCATTTATATTTGTGTTACTTGTTGCTAGGTAAGATCTTACTAGGGTTTCCCCGGTGGCTCAGCAGGAAAGAATACACCTGCAATGCAGGAACCGCAGAAGACACAGATTCAAAACCTGGGTCAGGAAGATCCTATGGAGGAAGGCACAACAATCCACTCCAGTATTCTTTCCTGGAGAATCCCATGAACAGAAGATCCTGATGGGCTACAGTCCATAGGGTCACAAAGAATCAGACATGCCTGAAGCTACTTAATGTGCACACAGGCGGAAGATCTTATTAATTTCATGTTTTAACTTTTCCTGGCTTTTTTTTGGGGGGGGTTCCTATTTTATTTTTGATATTCTTGATGCCTTCCTTTGTGAAGTGGTGATTTTCTGTATTGGTATATTCTAATTCTCTTTTCTTTATCTTTTGTAAATCTGCTACAAATTTTTGCTTTGTGTTTTGAGGTTTATGTAAAACTGCGTTAAGATTGATTTAGAGTGCAGTGCACCTTGAGCATATTGAGCACCCAATATAGTTTCTATTTTCTTTACCATATTATTTTATTATTTCTTATAAAGTTGATAAATCATTTCAAGAATAATTTTAAATGAACTATCTTTATCTAATTAAAATATAATTGTCATAACATCACATAAGATAAGATCTTGCCTGTGATAAATGACTCCCAGAAAATGCACTATGAGATCCATCAAACCTTAATTCACTGAAGATAGTGTTTATATACATTCTATGAAGTACCTAATAGAATGTCTTTATGAAATAATTGTTTACTTTTCTCCTGTTCTCTAATATTTCCAGAGATAGCATTTTAGAATGGGACAAAAACATGATGACATCAAGGAACCAAACATTTTAAATTATCATGTGGACATTCTCATATCTTAAGGGTGCATTCTATCCTTTTGGTCCCAAGATGGCTGCTGCATTGGCCAGTCACTGCATCTGTTTTCCAGGCTGAATGAAAATGATATCCAATGGAGAAGGATATGGCCTATAATAAGGAAAGCACAATAACTTCTGATATGACTCATTTAATGCATCATCCTGGGCTACAAAGAGATGGAACTGATAATCAGCTCCAATTCGAGTTCATGTAGCATCAAGGGTTCTGATGGGATGGAGGAAAGTATACTCTTGGAGAGGTAGCAGAATCTTCCACAAATATATAATCAGTACCTACTATATAAAAGGTATGGCTTTGTATTCTTGGATAAGTATTATATTATTTAATATTCATCCTAAGTAGTAGCTTTTGTTTCATATTTTTTTCTTCTTTAATAAAACTAGTAAGGGCCTACTGTATAGCACAGGGAACTGTACTCACTATCTTGTAATAACTATAACTGAAAAGGATGTATATAAATGTTATTGTTTAGTTGCTAAGTTGTGTCTGATTCTTTTGTGGCCCCAAGGACTGTAGCCTCCTAGGCTCCTCTATCTATAGAGTTTTCCAGGCAAGGATACTGGAGTGGGCTGCCATTTCCTCCTCCATAGGATCTTCCCGACACAGGGACTGAACACTTTTCTCTTGTGTTTTCTACATCAGCAGGCAGATTCTTTACTGTGCACCTGAATCAACTATACTTAAATAAAATATTTTTAAAAGAAAAAAATTAGAAACTAATAGAGTAATATAAGTAACTTGCCTATGGACATTTAGCTAGTAAGTAGAAATATTCAGATTTGAAGAATAGTTTTTCTGAATCAAAGCCTTTTTGTTTACACAAAGATGCATCTATTTTATTTTGTCACTTTAATATGAGAAAAATGATAGTGAAAGAGGAAAAGAAAGTTGATTATAGAGAAATTCTCTGGTTTTGGTTAACAGAATTTTTTCAGAACAGCATGAACTTTGGAAAACAACCTTGACATTAATTTGATACATATGTGAGACTTCAACTGATGACTCTGTAGAACAGCATTCCAAAGGCAATGTAAAATCTTTATCCTTTAGATTGAACTATAGGATTCTGCAAAAATTTTGCCCCTAAAGTAGATTTCAATAAACGAGAGTGATTTAGTCAGCAAGGACAATGTAACATGGATACTACCACCTTCCTTTACAACTATGCAAAATTGTGCATTATTATTTTCTGTACCCAGCTTTCAACATAAGTCTTAAGAACCTGTATGTCAGCATAATATAAGAATTGCATCACTAGCTTAGCTACAAATTTTCTTCATAGGGATATAAATAATGTTTATCTTTTCTGTTATTTTTGACCCCTCAGTGCTTGACCTCTATATTGCATTTTGTTCTAAAGAAGATTCAGACCTTGAAAGAGAGTAGGTGTGCATTTGATAACAATAGACTCTGTTACTGTTTTCCTTTTCCCCCTTGGTCATAATTTTAAACAAAATGAGCATAGATTTTTATTTAATTACTGTGCATTTAGGATACTTTTCATATTCTGTGGTTTAGATAAAGTTAAATAAAGATAAAGATAAAGATAAAGTTAGATAACTTTAATTTTGTAATCAGTTACTTTAATTTTAATTCATAGTGATACAAGTAGAATTTTATTCTGTATTACAGACTTGTTAGGAATGACACCTTTAAAATTTCACTTCATGTTTAAATTCTCCTTAGAAACTCTAATATACAATTTTATCCTTATCCTCTATGATTTGATACTTTAATACAGATATTTTTCTTTGATAATTCTTTGCCTATTTAATTTGCATAATGATTTAGTAGAAAGATTACAAACTTGGAGCTAGTAAACCTGGGTAATATCCAAATGTCTTTAGAAGTTAGGAATTTTTGGAAAAAAAAAAATGACAAGATTTTAGTCTTTTACTTTTCTACTCTGAAACAGAAAGATAGTATTTCCAGTCCTACCTCTTATATATGGATATTTCAAGAATCAAACATGTGTATGATATGTATGCTATAAAAACTCCATATATATATATTTTAGTAGTATATCTTCATCTTATCTAATACAATATGTGTCCTAAAATTCAAGATAATTTCTGAAAATTACACACCATCTTGACAGAGGAAATTTTAGCACTTTTCCCCAGAAATATTGAAATATAACTGGTGGCCATAGATTTCTTTTGACCAGTATTTCAATTTAAGCTGCTTAGCATCTTTGAAAATTAATTTGCCATTTATTGTACTGGAGTAAAATTTATTCAAACAAAAATGTATTGAAATCTTATTAAATATAGTTACTGAGATTAAAAAATAATCCTTCCCCTAGCAGAGCTTCTTGGAGAAGATAGAATAATCACAACAGTGAGACAACTGCTATAATGAAGGGGTAAAGAAAACCTTATGGGAATACAGATGGGAAATGAATGATGGTTAAATTAGTTCCAAGTTAGTGTGAAATTAAAAATAAAGAAACAACTGTAATCATAGTTAACTAAGTAGAAACTTTTCTCAAAATGTAATTGAGCTTATTTTGGAAGTTTTCTTAAGCAAGTGGCAGAATTTTGTCACTGCAGAAGTTATTGAAAGTGATTACATTAGTCATCCCTCAGAATTGCTTAGAACATTGTGCTAAAAGTTGAGGCATCACAAAATAAGTTAGTATAGTAAATTTGGAGCAGATTCAGAGTAGCATCATAGAGATGATTATCACTTTAAAGATAAGCATTTTCATCCATCTCATTAGAAGTGATTCAAATGTATTCTTTTTAATAGCTGAGTAATACTCTATTGTGTATATGTACCACAGCTTTCTTATCCATTCATCTGCTGATGGACATCTAGGTTGTTTCCATGTCCTGGCTATTATAAACAGTGCTGCAATGAACATTGAGGTACATGTGTCTCTTTCAAATCTGGTTTCCTCGGTGTGTATGCCCAGCAGTGGGATTGCTGGGTCATAAGGCAGTTCTATTTGCAATTTTTTAAGGAATCTCCACACTGTTCTCCATAGTGGGTGTACTAGTTTGCATTCCCACCAACAGTGTAAGAGGGTTCCCTTTTCTCCACACCCTCTCCAGCATTTATTGCTTGCAGACTGGAGCCGATTATATAGAGTGAAGTAAGCCAGAAAGAAAAACACCAATACAGTATACTAACACATATGTATGGAATTTAGAAAGATGGTAATGATGACCCTGTATGCAAGACAGCAAAACAGACACCGATGTGTAGAGCGGACTTTTGGACTCTGAGGGAGAGGGAGAGAGTGTGATGATTTGGGAGAATGGCATTGAAACATGTATACTATCATGTAAGAAACGAATCACCAGTCTATGTTCGATGCAGGATGCAGGATGCTTGGGGCTGGTGCACAGGGATGGTCCGGAGGGATGATGTGGGGTGGGAGGTGGGAGGGGGGTTCATATTTGGGAACTCATGTACACCCGTGGCAGATTCATGTCAATGTATGCCAAAACCAATACAGTATTGTAAAGTAAAATAAAGTAAAAATAAAAATTAAAAAAATTAAAAAATAAAATAAATAAATAAAGATAAGCATTAAGGTAAAACATCAAAAGGTTTAATATGACCATATTAAAATGTTTTTTGTAACTGTAGGTGGAACACATCCTTTGAATTAGCAGAAAACATCAAAAACACTTTGAAGCTTGATACATATTGAAAAGCTATTTTATATATTATTTGGTTACTTCTATCTTACAGACTCATTAAATAATCTCTTCCTTTTTTAAATGGTTGACATCCCTCTTTCCTTTAAAAAAAAAAAAAAGCACAATTTCTCTTATGTCTACTGTGCAAAATGGGCCAAACAGCTCAAGGACAAAATTTACATAAGGCTTTGGCAGGTCTGGCAAATAAAATACTTGTTAATTTTAAAACCAAATCAAACTTCACTTAACAAGCAGATGTTTATTACCTACAATAAATCCATGCTATATTTATCAAATATATAAATAAATAATACATGAATTTTTCCCTTGAGTGGTTTATAATCTACATGGAAAAACGGATTAAACAAGTATAACACTAAAAAATACAACATATGAACTGTAGTTTCTGATAAGAACTCTGAAGTGAAAAATCTGCTCATTTTGGTCCCCAAATCGTTTTTGAAAGTGGTATGCGATTGTATTAGTTTAAGGTTTGTATTAGTTTCCTGGGGTTGCCGAAACAAAATATCATGAACTTGTTTGCTTAAACAACAGAAGTTTATTTTCCCTCAGTTCTGGAGACTTGGAGTCCAAGATCATGGTGTTGGTAGGTTTGGTTTCTTTTGAGGCCTCTCTCCTTGGCTTGCAGATGGCCATCTTACCCTGTGTCCTTACACAGGTCCTTATCTTGTGTCTTATCCTGTGGTCTTTGCTAAATGCAAACATGGCTCTGGTGTCTTCTTTTCCTGTCCTATAAAGAAACCAGTCAGATTGAATTGAGGTCCACTGTAATAGCATCATTTTTAACCTGCATGCGAGTGTGCTAAATCACTTCAGTCGTGTCTACCTGTTTGTGACCCTATAGACTGTAGCCTGCCAGACTCCTCTGTCCATGGGATTCTCCAGGCAAGAATACTAGAGTAGGTTGCTATGCCCTCCTCCAGGGGATCTTGCCAACCCGTGGATCGAACCTGTGTCTCTTATGTCTCCTGCATTGGCAGGTGGGTTCTTTATCACTAGCTCCATCAATTACCTATTTAAAAGACCTTATCTCCAAATATGTATCCTGAAATACTGGTGTCTAGGGTTTCAACATATAAATTTCAGAAGGACATAGTTTAGTCTATCATAAATTTCTTCTAGGTTATTCTAAAACTATTGCATGATCTTTATATATACCACTTCACCTTCCAGAGTAGTTTGCCTATAGTAATCAAATTAAAATTAACTAATTTATTGGAATAATAAATGCTTAAGTACCAGTGTTTTCAAAAGAAGCTGTCTAATATGGCTCTTTATGTTGATAGTATTAATTTTATATAGGCTTTTCTTTACTCAATTACCTTAAGAGAAATCTCATTTGCTTTTCTCCAAGTATTATTCAACTATTATTATTAAGCCCATTTGGGTTTCCCTGGTGGCTCAGTGGTAAAGAATCTGCCTGCAATGCAGGAGACCTGGGTTGGATCCCTGGGTCAGGAAAATCCCCTGGAGAAGGAAATGGCAACCCACTCCAGTATTCTTGCCAGGAGAATTCCATGGACAGAGGAGCCTGGCAGGCTACAGTCCACAATGTCACAAAAGGTTGGATGTGACTGAGGAACTAACCCTAACAATTATAAATCCCTTCAATATATACATATGTGTAGCAAAAATGATCAAATATGGAATTATCTTCTTAGATTTTCTGGCAGGTCCTGGATGAATTCCAAGAATATCTGAATAATCTTTTTTGTAAATAATTGACATCCATAAGAAGATTTTCAGACTAAAATCCTAGAGTAGTCAAGATTTTTTGTTCCAAACAAAACCATATATCTTTGGGTTTTAAAGCTTATGTTGAGATTTATTGTACTTTTTTTTCTGCTATTTTTATGTTGATACATTAAATAAATAATATATGAAATTTTTTGAACATTTTTAATTTCAGAGTAGAGACTCATTAGTACTATTGAACTTCTCAATTATGTACAAATGTTTTATTTTTTAATTAGATTTGTTTTTAAGTTATTTTCATTAAGTGAACTAAAATTTAAATATTGCTTGTGGGTAAATATTAATTATAAATGATGTTAAGTTGTAGAGTTACACTGAAAATTGCTCTGTCATCAAGTTAGATAAACAGGAAATATAAACCAAACAGCTCCAAGTGCACATCAATGGAGTCAGCATTTAGTGAATAGTTAATAAGAATGAAACACTCTTCCAAGTTCTTTATAAATATTAAACATTTACTCCTCTAGCAACAACATGAAATAAATGCTATTATTATTATTACTGTTATTATTTATTGCATTTTTTTACATATGGGAACTGAGATTCTTACAGATCAACTATTTTGTCTGCAGTTACGTAGTATTTAAGTTGAAAAACCAAGATTCAGTTCTAAAATACATTCTTTTTAGCACTAAACAATCTATTGTTCTCACCAAGCTCATCACCTGTTTCACAAGACTGCATGTGTGAAACAGAACAACTAAAGATAAAATTTAGAATGTTATCAAGTGGCATTATATCTGGACACATTACTCCATGAACTGCAGGCCAACCTTTCCTGGAAAAACTTAATTAAATGTATGGATTAAAAAGAAGAATCTTTCATGGAACTCATAATAACTGGTGTACGTACTGTCTCTGTGATTTTGTATTTACAATATTTTCCTCAACACAGTAAGCACAGTGTTTTCCTGACCCATCCAAAAAAAAAAAAAAAAAAAAGACTCTCTTCTGCCTTAACAGCCTTTCAGCGGACTTGATTCCAAGGTCCCATTCTCTCTCCATGACAATTAAAACAGTATTTCTCTGCTTTTCCATTTTGTACTATAGACAGAATATTTTTTCCTTTCCCCAACCCCCAAATTCATATGTTAAAACAATACCCAATGTGACGGTATTAGAAAATCAGGCCTTTTGGAAACAGATTAAGTCATGAGGGCAGAATCCTCATAAAGAGGACTCAATAATCTTATAAAAGAAATCCCAGGTAACCTATCTGCCATGTGAGAGCACAGGAAAAAAGGCAGTCATCTATGAACCAGGAAAAAGGCCTTCACTAGGCACTGAACTTGCCAGCGCTGTGATCTTAAACTTGCCAGCTTCCAGAACTGTGAGAAATAAATATCTGTTGTTTATAAGCCCCCAGCTTATGATATTTTGTTATAGCGGCCCAAAAAAATAAATAAATCTATCAGTGTGATACTTCCATGCCCTGATCTTTTAATATTTCCCCCAAATTGTTTCTGCAATTACCCCAAAACATATGTGTGTGTGAAGGGGGAGGGGTATGTATGTTTCCAAAAATAGCACTTTCAGCTGCAACATGCCATTCACCTTCTCTTTCCTTAGCCACTTAAGTTCTTAACTGTCTTGTTATCATCCAGTACTTATGAGTACTGTGCAGGTACACAAGCTCACTGCAACTGTGTGCTGGCACACCACTGGGGGTTGATGCGACACACTCACAGCAGTGGCTTAGGTACCATCTCCTGCTAAAGCCTCATGCTGTGCAGAAGCTTCTCCCTCTGGAACACCCACACAACAGATGTAGTCCAAGTTGTGGATTTAGTTAATGCTCTGTGTTCTCTGAGGGAGCAAGAGAGAATCACCTACACAAACCTTTTGGAACAATTCATCCTGTTACATTCAGCCCAAACAGCAGTGCTTTTAATCCTAGTATATCACAGAGATTTTTCTGATGACAGACTTTATTATTTTTTTCCAGGGAGATTGCTTCTTTTATGGACAAGTACAAATCCACGGTATCTTGGCTCTTTTCCTAACAGTCTCTTTTCCTCTATTCTGTAGTAGTGCTTTTAGAGCGGGCCTTGCGGTTTTCTTCCTAGAATGAGTTTCTTCTTAGGAAATTCTTCATATCTCATGCAAACTGCATCTCCTGAAATTCATTCCACCAATCCAACAGATATGATGTGAGATGACTAAATTCTAGGTAAACACAGCCTAGAGTAAAAATTGGAATCCTCAAACTTGGGCCATCTGATGATCCATGTTTTATAAAAGCATCATGGTAAAGCTAATTAACACTGATTGTTCCCTTTCCAATTATACCAAAATCTCAAAGGGATGTTCCCTATTGGCTTATATTATATATTGATTTTATTCAATAATTATTTTGTATATTCAAATATTAGATTTGATTCAACATCTTAAAGTATTAAGAGAGTGAAACTGTATCATAGCCTTCTTCTTGTTCACTCGTTTCTTATAGCAGCCACCACTGTGGAGATAACATAGAATGTACTTTGTAAATGTTTGTTTACATAATCAAATTTTAGAAAATTCATGGTGATCTTATCAATATTTTATAATGTTTTTCCAAACAAGAGCAAAATATGGTACAAAAATATTTAACTCAGCAATAAAGCTAACATTTACAATGTTTTCCTATCTCACCTTTCATTTTATTTACAATAGTACTATATGCACCATTTCAGCAAAAAATCAAAATCTCAAGAAGTCCAATAATAGAGAATAAATAGAATTTCCTCCCAGGCTAGTGTAATTGTCATGTAGATGATGATTTATATTTAAAGCCACGATTCAAGCAAATTTAGCATGATATTCCATAAAAGCTCTCAAAATTAAAATTGGGTATTGTACCACACAGGGTAAACTGGCAGATGTTTTAGAGAGTGGCTTTAAACCTGTCATTTTCTGTCCTTCTTCTCTTATTTCACATCTTCTTTCCTTCTTGCTTGGTATGCCTCCATTTATCACAGACACCACAACTATAACAGCAGCACTATCCTTCACTTTTAAATCATTGGCTGTCTCTGTCCCTGTCATGGCCAGTCTTTGAAACAGGAAAAAGAAAACTCAGAACAGCATTTGCAATAGCACAAGCATCATAAATGTTCCTCAGGACTCCCATCACACAATCTATTTGTGCCAAGTCTAGGTACAGATCTTCTCATTCTACCGACTAGCAAGTCATGCAGGAGCTCTAATCGCGGAGTAGATGACTGTCACATGGCATGTCTTCCAGGTGAAGGTAGGGAGGGATTTAGAGCTATGGCTTCTGAATGTAAATTCACTGTGACGTCCTCTTTAAAACAGATCATCCACACCAGATCAGCTTGGTAAAATTGGTTAGAAAAAGCTTTAATTATGCTGAAGTTTAAGAGTTTGAATATGACACATGACAGTAGCTTTGCACAAAGAAAAGCCTTATTTTCAGGTCACTATCCAATCACTTCCATGTGTTACTGGGCTCTGAAAGAATTAAGAAAAAGAGACAAATGATAGACCTCATTTCTCCTTAATAATTTAAGCATTAATTTGCTCATGACATCTTTTTTTTAATCAAATATTGATGGCATGATAGCCCTAAACATAAAAGTACTCAATGATTTTGATGAATGAATGAAAACATCTATAAGCATATAAGTGGAAGATATAAAAATGACACTATTTTTAAAACTTTTGAAAGACTCACTTTTATTAATGATGAGACATTCATAAATAGCTTTAGGTTGAGGTAGAAGGCCATATCACACAGTTTTTGGTAGCAACCAAATGACCAAATTGACTCATTTATTTATTACATTGTAAATATTTTAACATTTTTATATTTTAATATTTTGAAATGGTCAGTGCTTTCTTGTGATCATTAGGTGAACAAAATTGTGTTGGTTTATTTTTGACTTGTTGCAACAGAGGAGAAAGCACATGATGGAAAGCTAAAGTGTCTTAGTAATAGAGCAATAAAAAATGCTTAGAGGATTTGGGGATTTTGTTCTAAATTGTATGCTTTCAGAATATGAAGATAATTCTACAATTTGGCATCTTAATAGATCTTATCTACACAGTGGGGGAAATGAGACAAGTATAACGCTGTAATTCATAAAGAAGCAGCAAGTCACTTGCATTAGCCAGAATAGTAAGAAGTTTGATCATTTTTGTGAAATGGTAGATGTTCTGTTTCTTCCTTATGGGATTTATCAATGATTAAGAATGGACATGTTTTCATGTGGATCCATTATGTTATTGAGAGACCCTGTCTGAAGGTATTATGTGAAATAGTTTATGCTCCTCAGCAAAATACCTGGGCCTAGCTGTGAGAGACTAGATAGCTGGCAGCAACCCCGATGGTTAGGGCAGTGCTTGGCTGTCACAGATTGCTATTCTGTTTCTCAAAATATATCAGTGTCCTGGCAGTTTAGAAAATTATTCATAGAAAAGAAAAAATTAAACCTGCATAATGGTGAATGAAATAAAGGAGAAACAGGCAAAAACCTACTGTATGACTCCATGTATATAAAGTTGATAAAGCAAGTGTTATAAATACATGGTGTTAAAAGTCAGGTTAGTCATTACTTTGGGAGAAAAACTGTGATCTGGAAAGTGATCCATAGGTGACTTCTTGTGTGATGGTATTGGTTTATTTTTTCAGTTGGGTATGGGGTACACATATTCTTTATAAAAAGAGCAGCCCTATATAAGCAGCACTTCCTATTTCTTTCTCTGTTTCTCCATTTGGGGATGGTAAATCATATAATATGCTATGCTTAGTCATTCAGTCATGTCCAGCTCTCTGTGATCCCATGGGCTGTAGCCTGCCAGGCTCCTCTGTCCATGGGATTCTCCAGGCAAGAATATTGGAGTGGGCTGCCATGTCCTCCTCCAGGGGTCTTCGTAATACAGGGATCGAACCCATGTCTCCCACATTTCAGGTGGATTCTTTACCATTTGAGCCACCAGGGAATCCGTGGTCAAATAATGTTTAATTTTAAATGATGAATCTGTATCATCCTATAATCTATTGGGCAAGGAAGATATATAGAAGTAATCAGTGGTGTAATAACAAGCATGCCCCACCTCTCCTTTGCTACAAACCCATCAATAGAGTAATATAATTTTTACAAATTTTTTTGTAATGAGAACTTTAGTTTTACTTATTATTTTCACCATACTGTTCACCCCATCCCCATAACTTATTTTATAACTGAAAATAATTTCCTATTATTACTTCCTCCCATCCCTGAAAACCACCATCCTACTACAACCTCATATAAGTGGGATCCTACATTTGTCCTTTTGTGTCTGGCTTATTTCACTTAACATAATATCTTCAAGTTTCACCCATATTGTTGCATGAGTCAAAATTTAACTCCCTTTTAAGACTGAAAAACCTTGCATTGTTTGTGTATGCCAGAGAATTTTAGAAAGTTAGAAGACATACTCCTATCATCATACTGGACTGTGATAAAGATGGAGAACTTGTCTTTTTGACAGTGATTATGTGACAAAACCTAAGGTACCAGGAGTAATTCATCAGAAGTTTGGAATTAATATGTTCAAATTTAGGCACAAGCAGTGGGAAGGACACAAGTAAGCTGCATGAAAAATCATCCCACTTTAATATCATCAATGCTTTTACAATTCTGTTCAAAGTTATGAGTTCTTTACAGCCTGTTGAGGAGAAGAGGGAGAAAGAAGATGAATGTTGCCCCATATGTGAGTAAATTCGGAAATTTAGAAAGATCAAAAATGAATTCATTTTTAAAATTGAAGTATAGTTGAAATGGCAATCCACTCCAGCACTATTGCCTGGAAAATCCCATGGACAGAGGAGCCTGGTAGGCTACAGTCCATGGGGTCGCGAAGCGTCGGACACGACTGAGCGACTTCACGTTCACGTGATTTAGAGTATTGTTATCTTCAGGTGTACAGCAAAGTGATTCAGTTATATTTTTTAAATATATGTTTTTCTAGATTATTTTCCATTAAAGTTATTATAAAATATTAAATATAGCTCCCTGTGCTATACCATAAATTCTTGTTGACTTTCTATTTTATGTACAGTAGTTTTTATCTGCTAATCCAGTGCTCATAATTTATCCTTCCCTTTTCCTTTCCCCTTTGGTAGTCATAAGTTTGGTTTCTATGTTTACAAGTCAGTTGTATACAGATTCACTTGTATTATTTTTCAGATCCCACGTATAAGTGATACCGTATAATATTGTCTTTCTCTGTTTAACTTGCTTCACTTAGTGTGATATTCTCTAGGTCCATACATATTGCTACAAAATGACATTATTTCATTACTTTTTATAGCTGAGTAATATTCCACTATATACATGCATATATATCTTCTTAAACCAATCATTTTTTGGTGGGCCCATGGTTGTTTCTATATCTTGGCTGAAAAAAATGAACTTTTTAAAAACTAAAATTCAATCATACCTAACCCATACTCAGAGGTAGTACTGAAAG
Organism: Budorcas taxicolor; assembly: GCF_023091745.1. Taxonomy (NCBI): domain Eukaryota; kingdom Metazoa; phylum Chordata; class Mammalia; order Artiodactyla; family Bovidae; genus Budorcas; species Budorcas taxicolor. The sequence continues at coordinate 52,378,029 of NC_068915.1, read as the reverse complement.
ATAATACTGGGTAAAAATCCTACCCAAAGGCAGACCACCAAATGGTATGCCTCATTACCTTCTGAGTGAAAAAGAAGTAGTCTGAGGTAAGACTGTTTACAGGTTCATAGGAAATACTGAATGATGTAACCAGTTGTTGAGGACCCTAGAAAAAAACAGACTGGAAAGTCAGTGAAAAAGTCTAGGGGAAGAAGCATGTGGATAACCTACAGAAAAAGATACAATGTATAGAGATTGCTTCTTGTATATTAACACCAGCTACAGAGGCACTAAACAGACAACAAATATGGTAGTGAGTTGGCATTATTAGATCATGTCAATGGCCATGCAGTGCTGCTACTGCTAAGTCACTTCAGTTCAGTTCAGTTCAGTTCAGTTCAGTCGCTCAGTCGTGTCCGACTCTTTGCAACCCCATGAATCACAGCATGCCAGGCCTCCCTGTCCATCACCAACTCCCAGAGTTCACTCAGACTCACGTCCATCGAGTCAGTGATGCCATCCAGCCATCTCATCCTCTGTCGTCCCCTTCTCCTGCCCCCAATCCCTCCCAGAATCAGAGTCTTTTCCAATGAGTCAACTCTTTGCATGAGGTGGCCAAAGTATTGGAGTTTCAGCCTTAGCATCATTCCTTCCAAAGAAATCCCAGGGTTGATCTCCTTCAGAATGGACTGGTTGGATCTCCTTGCAGTCCAAGGGACTCTCAAGAGTCTTCTCCAACACCACAGTTCAAAAGCATCAATTCTTCAGCACTCAGCTTTCTTCGCAGTCCAACTCTCACATCCATACATGACTCCTGGAAAAACCATAGCCTTGACTAGACAGAGCTTAGTTGGCAAAGCAATATCTCTGCTTTTGAATATGCTATCTAGGTTGGTCATAACTTTTCTTCCAAGTCACTTCAGTCATGTCCAACTCTGTGTGACCCCATAGATGGCAACCCACCATACTCCCCTGTCCCTGGGATTCTCCAAGCAAGAAGAACACTGGAGTGGGTTGCCATTTCCTTCTCCAATGCATGAAAGTGAAAAGTGAAACTTAAGTTGCTCAGTCATGTCCAACTCTTAGCAACCCCATGGACTGCAGCCTACCAGGCTCCTCCGTCCATGGGATTTACCAGGTGAGAATACTGGAGTGGGATGCCATAGCCTTCTGGCACATGTTTAGTATGTATAGAGTAGCCATGATGTCAGAGATGGAGGTATCCATGACACTCACAACATACATATGAGCATAGACAGATTTAGGTTCTGCCCCAGCCTAATCTTTAAATCCTCATCAGGATAGTTATTTTCACTCTCTTGGAGACCAGCCGGCCATTTGGTTTCACATGACTTCTGTATGTCCCAGAAGAGGCAGCTATCTGTCTTGACAGTATTCCATGTATGTTTCAGTATTAGTTTTATTGTCTATTTGCAGGACCTCAGTCATCACTTTTACCTATAGACCTATAGAGTACTTGATACATTGATATGGGATCTGGTATGATGCTGCACTTGACTCAGTGATCCATTTCACAGGAAAGGAGATATATTAGGAGACACAAAACCATAGGATCTATTGATTATATTATTTACTGCACTACCCAAAAGCTTTCAACAGGAAAGAATGATGGAATGACATTTCAAAGAATACCAGAGTCAATAACTCAGAGATGTTTTGTGTGAGTGTAGAGTGCTATCCTTTAGGGAAAACTAAACTGATAACCATTCTCTGTTGATAAACTGATAACCAAAAGGCAAAATACATAGGTCTTGGGACCAAGGGGTAAATGTAGGAGTGACTACCTACCATTACTCCCTGTAATACCCTTGGGAAATTTGTACTTCCTGTCTCCACAACCCTGGGTACTAAAGACCTAAATATTCATGTTCTCAGAAAGAAGAGCTGTCACCAGAGGACACCAGCTGCCACTTTATCATTTTGTGTTCTTACTGGCAAGAGACCAGCATGGCAGTAGTAACTAATCCTGATCATTAACATGAGGATGTTGTATACTGGGGGCAAGACATAATTCCTTTGCACCCTTGTGATTACTGGGGCATCTCTTTGTCATCTTTTGATTAATTTTGATGATAAAACAAAAAATGTATCAGCTCTGGTATGAAAAGGCTGCGATGAGCTATGGTTCAGACCACTCAGAAATGAGGGTCTGGGTGACCATACAAGATAAGCCACTTAGTCCATCTGAGGTGTTTGTTGAGTGTGAGGAAAATCTAGAATGATTTGATAAGGTTAGAAATGAAGCAACGTGACAGGTTTATTTGTGGCTCTACCAACTGCAAAGGTAGTGTTTATAGTTCATTCTATTTATCAATAGGTGAATTACGTTACCAAGGGGGGCGGGGGGAAGGGAGCAGGAAACACAGGAAGTTGGATGGAGCTGTGCTCAGATGGGATAAAATCATTACAGGAAGAAGCTGATCTGAGCGGTGCAAAGAGTTAACTTTGCAAGCTTCAGTGAAATGCCAGATACGCACTTCAGGAAAGAGCCACATATTTCCTACCTGTTGAGTGTTGCCTATTGACAGTGAATTCATTCCCAATATGGTCCTCAGCTGAAGGGAGATATCTTGCCCAAAATAATAGCTTCTCCTCAGGGGCAGCCCACATTGGGCAACTTGTCCTTTCTTCTATAACACAAATTCCAAACTTCTTGTCTCAATCTGACATTTCTCCTAAAGGCACTGTGGTTCAGAACCACCCCACGGGATCAATTTAGCTGACTGCAAAAGCTATAGAACTTTAACTTCCCTGCCCCATTCTACTTCCCTCATTTTCTTAGGTGTTTCTTCTTTGCTTTTGTCTTGTTGTTTTCCTCTATGCAAACACTCTCCAGTAAAATCTCTGCTTGCAAATCTCAGTTTCTGAGACTATTTTAGGAAATCTGTCTCAGGACAGCTACTCATGACTTAAAATGTATTGGAGAAGATGGCCAAGCAAAGATTTCACCGAAATGCAAAGTGAAAATACACAGCATATAGAGATCTAGAGCAGTGACCTGAGCATACTACTAAAGGTCCAAAGCATCCAGAGAAGGAAACACGTTAGTTACCTCTTCTGCCAGGCAGAAGAGGGCAAAATTTTAAAAAGCTTTATTCTTTACAGTTGGCGTTACTACTCTAGCTCCTATCTATAAAGCTGATGTCAGCAGTTCGAGGTCCAAACGAATTCTCTGCTGTGGGACTCCTTACCTAGAAGAACACATAGACCAGTTGGTTCTTTGGAAGGAGATTAGGGTATACTTCAGAGACGGCAATGGCACCCCATTCCAGTACTCTTGCCTGGAAAATCCCATAGGTGGAAGAGCCTGGTGGGCGACAGTCCATGGGGTTGCTAAGAGCTGGACACGACTAAGCGACTTCACTTTCCCTTTCATGCATTGGAGAAGGCAATGTCCACCCACTCCAGTGTTCTTGGCTGGAAAATCCCAAGGATGAAAGAGCCTGGTGGGCTACAGTCCATGAGGTTGCACAGAGTTGGACACGACTGAAGCGACTTAGCAGTAGGGTATACTTATTTTTTTTTAATTTCAGGTCATCATAGTTCATCTTTTTTTTAATTAAAAAAATACATATATTCATTTATTTGGCTATGTCAGGTCTTAGCGCAGCACTCTGACTCTTCGCTGTGGTGTGCAGGCTTCCCTCCAGTTGCAATGCTTGGGCTCCAGAGCCCATGGGCTTAGTAGTTGGGGACAAGAGCTTAGTTGTCCCGAAGCATGTAGGATATTAGTCCTCAACCAGGGGTCAAAGCCACATCCCCTGCATTGGAAGGCAGATTCTTAATCACTGGACCACCAGGGAAGTCCTGGTCAATGACTATTAAAATGAGATTTTGGTGGGATATACTTCTAACGCTCATTTGTCATACACTTCACCACCAAGGCCGAAGACCTGAATCTCCTCCAGCTTTCACAATTCTTGGGATTGAAAACATTAGCTGGGTCAATCTTCTGGGTTTCTTCAGAACTGGAATGAGAATGGAATACCCTGTCCCTTGTCTCGTGGTTTTGAAATAAAGACCTTTCTTTTTTTTCTTTTTTCTATCATCTAATTTTCTTTTCTTTTTTTTTGTTTACTTTACAATATTGTATTGGTTTTGCCACACATCAACATGAATCTGTCACAGGTGTATACGTGTTCCCCATCCTGAGCCCCCCTTTCTTACTCCAACACACGTTTAGGTCAGCAAAGGTACATTTTTGTCTTTTTGGCTTCACAGAGCCAAACTCTAGATTTATATTTCAATTATAACTTTAAATATACTTCTGAATTTACATTTTAAAGTTGTCCTTACAGTGCTGTTTTCTTATAGCTTGACTCTGGGAAAAAGATAAATGTGTGTAATTTTGGCTATGTCTTATTTGCAGGTCAATCTTAAATTATGGCTAGAAGGGCAGCTAGAAAACCCTGCCACCTTCCTCTAAGGTTTCTGAGGTACCATTATACCTGACCCTAAGAGCCAGGACATAATCCTTTAAAGTAGTAGCTGATGTGAAAAAGAAACAAAGAAATTGGATTTGAGGAGGTCAAAGAGTTTTGTGGAAGTGAATAATAGATGTGCATTGTCCCATAGTGTAACCATGAGCCACATTTCTTACTTAATTGAAAATGAATAAAATAAATTAAATTGAAAAATTCAGGCCCTTAGTCACACTAGCCACTTCATAACTATTTAATAGCCACATGTGGCCCATGACTACTGTATTAGAAAGTGTGAATTTAAAAGAATTTTCATCATCACAGAATATTTTATTGAATGATATGAAATAAATTTAGTTTATGAAATAATTCCATGATTTAAGGTGGAGAAGTCATAACCTATGTACCATTTTTAATGAGTGAATAAAACTGAGAGGGATAATTAATTCTTTTCAGGAGAAATTTGGCCTCTCAGAGCAGGCATGTTTGGGGAGAAAATGTACTCCATGAAAACAGTTAAGTTTGGATACTTAAGGCAGTCAATTTCGGTTGACAACTGAGATAGCAAATCAGAACTTGATGTTACCACTCTACTACATTAAACATCTGCAAATACACACATATCATACATGCACTTGTATACACACACACACACACCCCTACACATCCATGCATACATCTACACTCAGCTTTTTTCCATGTTTACATAACAAGAATTCAGCATAAATGAAGGACATGACTTTATTTTATATTGATTTTTGTGAATAAATAATTTCATTTTTCTGAAATTTCAACATTTGTAGAAATTTGGGGGAAAAATTGATTGTCAAGTTTTTCCAGATAACACATTTGTATTTTAAGTGTATGACATAGTTTTGAGACTGAAAATACAGCAATTGCATAAAGCCTTACCGTTTAACTCTATTGAGCATTTAGTGAAAATAATCTTAACATGATCTTTTGTTGTGTCTCCACTCCCCCAAAACTCTCCAGGATATGTGTGGGTGAAAAAGCAGGCAGGAAAAATTATCTTCACTAAATATTCCTTGGTTGAATACCTGACTTACAGGGAGGTCCATTCTCTGGAAAAGTCCCTACAATGAAGAAGGAAGCCCTTTGTGGTTGTTTCTTTATTACATGTGTCCCAGCAAATTGCATAACAGAATGACTCTGACCTGGACAGTTGACACAGAGTAGACAGATAAAATTCTCTCTTTGAAAAATTTTGAAACATAGATTTAAAACTTGACTTCAGAGTCAAGTCACATTAATGTCTATTTTCTTGTGGCTAATTATCTTACTATCCTGATGTTGAAATCTAGTTTCTTCTTTCAGAAGCTCTGTTTGATCATCTCTTTTTTAATTTCCAAAGATAGGCCCAATGTTTTTTAATAAATATGTGTATATATATTTATATATAAATAGAATATATATTGATTCTCAAAGATCCAGAAAACATATATATATATGTATGAAAAAATATGTATATTTTTCCTGAGCAAGTCAATCTTGTTTTATTCTAGACCTTTGAAAATCAAAATTTATTTGAAATTCCACTGTTTAGTCCAGTAGTAGCAAACCCTGAGGCTCTGTGCAAAGGAGGACATACAAGGAAGCGAATCAGACTTGGCTGAGACTGAAAAATGGAAGACAACATGTTCAGTATGATGGGGAAGCCATCACTCAGCTCCAGATTTTCCATGTAGCAATGTGAACCCCCAGTGATGATGCTATTGACCAATGTTTATTTTTTATTTTTGACATTAATGACACACCATCAAACTTCTTCCCTTTGCAAATATTTCTATTTGGGTGGCTTCCAAAATTTTAAAACCAAAGTGTAAACCAAAGAGACTTTTAAAAAGCAAAGCTAGTATCGTTGTCACTTATCTATAATATACTTTAATGATATTTGTTTCCCATAAATATTTTAGTGAAGTGAATTATTCCATTTATTGCTATTGTATAACTTCACATGAGTACTGCTGATTATTTCAGGTTTTGTTCTAGGGGATGTGTACCCTTCCTAACTATGTGTACAATTTTTACATAGATCAAAGTTCCCTTTACTTCTTCTGTCACTGTCCTAATAGAATCAGTAACTACTCATAGAGTAATTGACACCAGCTTTAATACAGGGTAAGTTTATTCCAGTAAAGTAATGCTCAAAGTTCTCCAAGCCAGACTTCAGGAATATGTGAACTGTGAACTTCCAGATGTTCAAGCTGATTTTAGAAAAGGCAGAGGAACCAGAGGCCAAATTGCTAACAACTGCTGGATCATCGAAAAAGCAAGAGAGTTTCAGACTATTTATGCTTTATTGAATATGCCAAAGCCGTTGACTGTGTGGATCACAATATACTGTGGAAAATTCTTCAAGAGATGGGAATAACAGACCACCTGACCTGTGTCCTGAGAAATTTGTATGCAGGTCAGGAAGCAACAGGTAGAACTGGACATAGAACAACAGATTGGTTACAAATAGGAAAAGGAGTACGTCAAGACAGTATATTGTCACCCTGCTTATTTAACTTCTATGCAGGGTACATCATGAGAAACCCTGGACTGGAAGAAGCACAAGCTGGAATCAAGATTGCCGGGAGAAATATCAATCACCTCAGATATGTAGATGACATCACCCTTATGGCAGAAAGTGAAGAGGAACTAAAGAACCTCTTGATGAAAGTGAAAGTGGAGAGTGAAAAAGTTGGCTTAAAGCTCAACTTTCAGAAAACAAAGATCATGGCATCCAGTCCCATCACTTCATGGGAAATAGATGGGGAAACAGTGGAAACAGTGTCAGACTTTATCTTTTGGGGCTCCAAAATCACTGCGGATGGTGATTGCAGCCATGAAATTAAAAGACGCTTACTCCTTGGAAGAAAAGTTATGACCAACCTAGACAGCATATTGAAAAGCCGAGACATTACTTTGCCAACAAAGGTCCGTCTAGTCAAGGCTATGGTTTTTCCAGTGGTCATGTATGGATGTGAGAGTTGGACTGTGAAGAAAGCTGAGCACTGAAGAATTGATGCTTTTGAACTGTGGTGTTGGAGAAGAGTCTTGGGAGTTCCTTGGACTTCAATGAGATCCAACCAGTCCATTCTGAAGGAGATCAGCCCTGGGATTTCTTAGGAAGGAATGATGCTAAGGCTGAAACTCCAATACTTTGCCCACCTCATGCAAAGAGTTGACTCATTGGAAAAAACTCTGATGCTGGGAGGGATTGGGGGCAGGAGGAGAAGGGGATGACAGAGGATGAGATGGCTGGATGGCATCACTGACTAGATGGGCATGAGTCTGAGTGAACTCTGGGAGTTGGTGATGGACAGGGAGGCCTGGCATGCTGCGATTCATGGGGTTGCAAAGAGTCGGACACGACTGAGCAATTGAACTGAACTGAAGTTTAGTCTATAGTAATGGAAGTTAAAAGGGAGAAAGTGTAGAGATATTTGCCTAAACGTGGGAGGCAAGATATAAATACATATTTAAATGGGTATTTAATATATTTTACTTCCAGTCAACAAAATTAGGACACATTAATTACCTATATATTTTAGGTGATTTTCAAGTGGAAGAACTAGTTGAGAAATAATCGACGTTTTTAATTTTTGAGCATTTTGATGGTAACAATGGACAAAATATTCCTACATATCATTTTTATAAATAACCTAAGTTGCATGGTCTCCAGTTAATTCTAGTGCATGTATTAATATTATTCTTATTTTTATGTGTAATGTCTGTAATCATTCTAATTGAAATGTATAAAAAGATAGAAGGAGAAATGTAGAAACATGAAACTGTAGCAAAAAATGTTTTTCTTTTTTGCTCTTGCAACAGTATTTGATGTTGAATACCAATAATGCACATGAATTTGAGCAGACACAGGGAGATAGTGAGGGACAGGGAAGTCTGGCATTCTGCAGTCCATGGCATGGTAGACTTGGACACAACTGAGTGACTGAACAATAGCAAGGGATCATAATCTTGCTATAAGTATTTACTTAGATCTAACACAGCCTGCTTATTTAACTTATATGCAGAGTACATCATGAGAAACGCTGGGCTGGAAGAAGCACAAGCATGAATCAAGATTGCTGGGAGAAATATCAATAACCTCAGATATGCAGATGACACCACGCTTATGGCAGAAAGTGAAGAGGAACTAATAAGCCTCTTGAGGAAACTAAAATAGGAGAGTGAAGAAGTTGGCTTAAAGCTCAACTTTCAGAAAACGAAGATCATGGCATCTGGTCCCATCACTTCATGGGAAATAGATGGGGAAAAAGTGGAAACAGTGTCAGACTTTATTTTTGGGGGCTCCAAAATCACTGCAGATGGTGACTGCAGCCATGAAATTAAAAGACGCTTGCTCCTTGGAAGAAAAGTTATGACCAACCTAGATAACATATTGAAAAGCCGAGACATTACTTTGCCAACAAAGGTCCGTCTAGCCAAGGCTATGATTTTTCCAGTGGTCACGTATGGATGTGAGAGTTGGACTGTGAAGAACACCGAGCGCTGAAGAATTGATGCTTTTGAACTGTGGTGTTGGAGAAGGCTCTTGAGAGTCCCTCAGACTGCAAGGAGATCCAACCAGTCCCTTCTAAAGGAGATCATCCCTGGGTATTCTTTGGAAAGAATGATGCTAAAGCAGAAACTCCAGCACTTTGGCCACCTCATGCGAAGAGTTGACTCATTGGAAAAGACTCTGATGCTGGGAGGGATTGGGGGCAGGAGGAGTAGGGGACGACAGAGGATGAGATGGTTAGATGGCATCACCGACTCAATGGAAGTGAGTTTGAGTGAACTCTGGGAGTTAGTGATGGACAGGGAGGCCTGGCATGCTGCGATTCATGGGGTTGCAAAGAGTTGGACACGACTGAGTGAATGAACTGAAATTAACTGAACTGAACATTGACTATAGCCACAATGCAGATTAAGGAAATATGATTTTTTTTTGACAGAGCTACATGGTCCAAGTCATGTCTCTCTCTAAAATTGGTGTACTTTAATTCTTTCTGCATACTTCTGTTTTCATCAGTAGAACGTTGTTAGGGTTCAGTTCAATTTATACCACTTTGGCATATTGATTAATTTGATTTAATGTGACTTAAGAAACTGCTGGTGATCATTCTCTCTCTCTCTCAAAGCAGAAAATAAATCTCCATGTGAAGACATCCTCCCTACACCAGGAATTCTCCCACTATAGGGAGCATCCTTATCACCAGAGACAGGGAATTCATGGCCAAAAATGCTGTATGAACAAACTTTGTTACTTCATTTATTTGCTAACCCAAGTAAACATCTTTGGCAAATTCCTTCCTTCTCTTTCATTTGTTCTGCCTTTTTGGAACTTTTCTTGGATGTGTTTTTAATGGGCAAATTAACTATTTTCTCATTTCATTTCTAGTAATATTATGTTGTCTTTTGCTGTACCTTCTGGAAGTTTTCTATGTCTTTATCATTTAAACCTTCAACTGGGCATTTTATTTCTTCTACCACCCTTTTTAGTACCCAAGAGTGCCTCCCTTGTACTTTTTACTTATACCTTTATAATGAACCTGTGCATCTTGTCTATAAACTTCAAGAGTTTCTCAGGGGTTTTTTTTTTTTCTCTCTCCTTTTTTTAGGACAGACTGACTACCGGTGACTGGAGTTAGGTATCCTCCCTTTCCCCCATTATGTTCTGAGTACAGTAGGGTTTGGATCTGGTTAATTGGTTTCTCCAGAGGCCAGACCTTGTTAAGAACAGAGCATTGAGGCAGGTTTCAAAATGGTGTCCTTTCCTCTCTCCTTGCTGGAAGCTCTAGGAGATTTTTCTCCATTATTTACAATTATCTTGTGGTTGAGCTCCTGGAGGTAAAATTTAAAAAAATGTGGAATTCTCCCTGACTAAAATGTGACTCCCTGGAGTTCTGTACACTCAGAGTTATCTTTACTCTAGGAATCAATCATTTCCAATTTGGTTTGTCTTCTACTCCCAGTCGCACCAGTTCCAGGTTTCTGCAGCTGTTTGTGCTATTGCATCTTGGCTCTGGTAAGCTGTGATATTTTCCTTTTTTATATATTTTGTTTCATGGTTGCAGTGTGTTTTCTTACTTCTGATATACATATTATATATATATATATATATATATATATACACACACATACACACTCAGAGAAAAAGTTTCTTAAATCTAGAAAATCAAAACTTGTTTAAAGTATCACTAATGCTTCAAATAAAACTCTTAAAAATATAATCATACTCCTCATATTAGTCCCATGATTAATTCTTGTTTATTTTTACTTTGTGTTAGAAGTTCTATGAAGACATTGGCTTCTTTCATTAGAGTTCTATAAATTCTTACCTAGTTCAAATCAGAAGTCTAGGGTGATTATTATTTAAATTTGTACTTTTTCTTACATGAAGGACAACTGTACTTCCAACATCCTGTTTTTTGTTTTTTATTTTTAACATTATCTGCAAATGTCTGAAGACAAATAGGTAAGAGTCTGAGTGGATTCTGTGTTGTTTTCACAGTTACGCTTTTCTAAAGTGCCAAGTTGAGTCAATATACATAAATTATATTCTTATACACTTGCAAAAACAATTAGAAAAAGTCTTTTTACATAATACTATGTTCTAAAGCAGATTAACACCAAATATCTCCAAAATTCTCTGGTGGCTCAGAGGGTTAAGAACCTGCCTGCAATGCAGGAAACCCAGGTTTGAACTCTGGGTTGGGAAGATCCTCTGGAGAAGGAAATGGCTTCCCACTCCAATATTCTTGCCTGGAGAATTCCATGGACAGAGGAGCCTGGTGTTTTACCATCTGTGGGGTCACTAACACAAAGCACATGCAAGACCTCTACAGAGAAAATGGTAAACTATTTCATGAGATTAAGTAAAAATCTAATTAAATGGAAGGTGGATGGGTGCCTTGTATAGGGACTGCAAAATTTACTTAAAATCATGAACCAACAGTCGCAAATAATTTTTGATGTTTCATGACAGTATTCAATGTAAAGAATAGTCCCAAATAGAAAAAGAACAAAACAGAGGAAACAAAGACTAGACAAGGAAGATGAATTAAGATAATTATATATATATATATAATATATTATATATATAAATATATATATATAATATATTATATATATATATATATAAAGGTAACCATAATAAGATTTGTTTGAAAATAAAATTTAGTTTCAATAAACATGCCTTGATTGTTTACATAAGATCAACAAGAATAGTGACTGACCATACAGAATCTTCAAATCTTCTTTGCTGGAGCTTTACATAAGAAATGATAAATTGGAGTTTTTAAAGCCTCTTGAGGCTAGGAAGCTAAGCCAAGTACTTCTCATCAAACTTCATTTGCAATACCAATATAGTTTGGTAAATTTTTCTCTTTCTAAGGTTCTTAAAATTTCCTGAGGTTCTTGCACCTTCCAGGAAATGACTTTGCTTATTCACCTGGTAAGGTTTTCAGAAACCCTATAAGCAAGGTAGTAGGATATTTCTTCAAGAGGTTTTGTTGTGTCCAAAAAGTCAATCTTAGTCCCTGTCTAATCATATCTGGGTCTACACATATCTTTCTCAAGTAAGACATTGCAGTCAAAGCTTTGGTAATATGACCGATGATTACCACCTGTGTCCTTTATAAGAACAGACTCTTATTGAACTCATGAAAACAGATATTGCCATGAAAATAAAAACATTCATTGGGACTTTCTGAATTCTAGAGGGACCATGGAAGGATAAAAATGTTTTATCTTTGTTTACAAAGATTTATTTTATTAAACAGATTTAAGTCATGTCTGATTCTGACCCCATTGACAGTAACCCACCAGGCTCCTCTGCCCATGGAATCATGGGGGTGATTATAGAGGAAGCACTGCATTTCATTAATACACTTTTATAAATATCAGATTCTAGTGCTGTTAATTATCTTTGAAGTATTGTTTTTATTTGTAAACTAGGCTAGATCCTAAATTCTTCTAGTTTTCTCAAATATTTAGTTACAACTCTCCAAACTAACATTTCCAATATTTCTCCCACCTTTCTAACTAAAACTTCCTTTTCCTAAAGCAATACATACTAAAGGTGGAAAATTTGATATAAACTTCAGAAAAATCACCACAATGCTTAACAGAAAGTCTATTTAGAAAATCTTCATGGCTGTTGCTATGTGATCCACTCAGAGAGACCACTAGAGACTAACTGCAAACCAGGAAAATCTGTCAAATTATCATTATCTTCTCTCACACTATTTGAAGAATGATTCAAAGCTGATACCTGGAAGTTTTTTGGACTGGTCACCCTCAGAACTCAGAAACTGAAATATAGTTTGCTCCAGTCATTAACCATTATTCTTCTTCATTTCCATAGAAGTGGCTTATTAAATACCATTCTTTACAATATAGACTTTACTTTGAGAGTTCCAGTGCATCACCACCTTCTAAAGTAAAATACAACTCTTTGACTTAATTGACCTATTCTCAAGATTAAATCAGTGAAGCATTAGAGTGATATACCAGTATTCATAAACAAATATGAATCTGTATTTTAGGCTTTAAGTATACTACCTCTTGTTTTTAAGGCTTTTGTTTCTATATTTCCATGTTAGCAGAGTACACCATACTAGAATATTTTGCCACTGGAACCATCAGAGTCATCCTTAGCTGTCAGACAACACAAACCCACTGACTAAGACACTCTACATTAAGCTGCTAGGGTATATGAGTTTTAAGTTTTGAGATCCTTGTACTGTAGTAATACAAATTCAGCAGCTTTATCAGAATCAGACCAGAAGCAAGTCTGATCTCATTCAGCAATATTTCTGACATTGAAATATGATGAACTGACAGCACAGGAAACAGTAGTTATATTTTGGCATTGGATAAGAAAGCACTTGAGGAAAAGACTGGTTGCCTTTAACATTATTTAATTTCTTTTAGCTCTTTGAACATTTTGAGTTGTACATAATCTTATAAGAGAAAAGTAATCAAAATCCTAAAAAAAATTTGGATTTCTTCAAATTGTAGAGACTAAATAGTGCAAAGGAATGAAGAGAAAAGAATGTGACTAATTATTCCAGAATTACATTTCCAGTGCTGTATCCAGTGCTCTTTAAAATAGGAGGCAGACATCTGATTGAGAGGAAAATAAATTTTTCCTTATAAACTTCAACATTTGATGTCTAGTGAAAAGACAAAGTAGGTTAACATCTCAGTCTTCTTCGAATGACTAATGACAATGTCAGATCCATTTTAGAAGGAGATATCACTGTCACTAAAGTATCTTGAGCCATTTTATTGGAAATATACAAAGAAAAGCAGTGATCAAGGTCACCATTTACTGTGAACACCAAACAACGTAATGACATGGACTACTGGAAGCTTCAGCATATTATCATGAAATAAAAACTGAATTATTGAGAACAAGAATACTGAGAAGCATCAGAAACCAAGAAGAGTAAGTTTAAAATGCTAGACTAGCATATTTTGAGCATCAAAATCTTTTTCCTTTTGACAAGCAGATATGTAGGGGTAGTAAATTAATCACAAACACACTGTGCATTAGTTGGTTTTAAAACTGGTTAGTGTCTGATAATCTTAAGTAACATTTCTGGTTAGATGCTTAAAATGAGCACAAAGTAACCTGTGGTATATGTCACTTGTTCATTGGACAGTGAAGTCTCAGGCTATTAAGGATAATCTCATACATTGAAGAGGGGAAAGTACAAATACAACTTTAAGGGAAAGAACAAAATTATATTAATGAGCAAAAGCACCAGATATGGTAAAATGAGAGAATCTTTGCAAATAACATATTAATAGAAAAAGAAAGGACATAGACTCATATTTTTTTGCCATAAAATTTTCACATTAAAGTATATTTGCTATTATTCCAGCTCTAGTCAGACTTTATTTTTGGGGGCTCCAGAATCACTGCAGATGGTGACTGCAGCCATGAAACTGAAAGACGCTTACTCCTTGGAAGAAAAGTTATGACCAACCTAGATAGCATATTCAAAAGCAGAGACATTACTTTGCCGACTAAGGTCCGTCTAGTCAAAGCTATGGTTTTTCCTGTGGTCATGTATGGATGTGAGAGTTGGACTGTGAAGAAGGCTGAGCGCCAAAGAATTGATGCTTTTGAACTGTGGTGTTAGAGAAGACTCTTGAGAGTCCCTTCGACTGCAAGGAGATCCAACCAGTCCATTCTGAAGGAGATCAGCCCTGGGATTTCTTTGGAAGGAATGATGCTAAAGCTGAAACTCCACTACTTTGGCCACCTCATGAGAAGAGTTGACTCACTGGAAAAGACTCTGATGCTGGGAGGGATTGGGGGCAGGAGGAGAAGGGGTTGACCGAGGATGAGATGGCTGGATGGCATCACGGACTCGATGGATGTGAGTCTGAGTGAACTCCGGGAGTTGGTGATGGTCAGGGAGGCCTGGAGTGCTGCGATACATGGGGTTGCAAAGAGTCGGACATGACTGAGCGACTGAACTGAACTGAACTGAGACCTAGACTTATGAACAGTCTTAACTGTTTTAGAGATTAACGATTTTGAGAAGTTTGTTTAAAAATGCTTTAATGAAATTATAATTAGATATTTATTTTATATTGTTGATGTTCAGTCACTAAGTTGTGTCTGATTCTTTGCAACCTCATGGACTGCAGCATGCCAAGCTTTCCTGTCCTTCACTATCTCACAGAGTTTGCTCAAATTCATGTCTATTGAGTCAGTGATGCTATCTAGCCATCTCATTCTCTGGCACCCTCTTCTCCTTTTGCTTTCCATCTTCCCAATATCAGGGTCTTTTCCAATGAGTCGTTGTTTAAGAAACTGATAAAATAAGTCCAAAAATATTAAAGAAAAATTTAATTTCCATGTTTTAATTTTAATAGCTCCATTTCATTTAATTATTTGACATTTATGCAGAGATATTTAAATTTGTCTAGTAAATAGATTACTATAGCTTAAGGTTTTTTTTCATTTTTACTATATTTCAATTTAATGTCTTTATGGAGGAATACTATATATTTTTATTTATTTTCATTTTTCTTCACTATTCTTTAAAAATTTTTTAAAAATAATATTGATATATAGGGTGTACTTTTTGAAATTAATTTGATATGTAGTTTACATTTATTTATTTTGTTTTACTTAATCTATTAATTTCCATTCTTTATACTTACATTTTTAGATAAATCCACAATGAATATATCCTAATAATTCATTAGATTTCAACAATCCAGTTTTTTAACTGAGTTAAAATTACCCCTTTATGTCCTTATTATTAAAAAAAAAAAATCCTTCAGAAAGATGCATCTAGTTTTAAACTGTAAAAATTGAGGTCTAAAATATTTTTAGTTGCATTGATTTGACCTGGTAATGCACATAAAAATCTATTAATATATGCAAAACAGATGAAAAATTTTTCATGTTGTCTCTCTTTCTTTGCAACATACCAAAACTTTAACAGCTATTCAATGATTATATTTTAATAATTTTGATATATATATTCTTGAGATTTTACTCTTATCAAAATTGTACATGTATAAAAAACTGTTCATCCCATAATGCAATTTATCTTAGTTGACAAACTCATGGTAAATAATCATATATCATTTAAAGGATGTTATTAATTTATTTGCAGTGGGAACCCTTAAGTTTCTCTTGGTTAGAATGAGCTATGCTAACTATGCTAACAAACATAAATAATGTTTAGCAAAACACATGGTTATTTATCTCTGTTGTAAATTCTTCCCTGGATCCAAGCAATTCTCTAGGGCAAATCTTTCAGTCAAAGACTCAGCAACCCAAATAGAGCAACTCCATGATTTCCTCCTTGTGTATCCTTACAATACTTTCAACAGGAGAAGCAAAAACCTGAATGATTGAGCCTTTTACTGCCTTATCTCACAATGATCTACATTTCTCACCTTCACTGATCTACATTTGGTGACCTTTTATTGGTCAGTATTTCCCATAACTTTGTACAGCTTATAGTAGGGCTGAAAATATAGCTACTTTGTTTGTTCATCTGTTTTGGGAAACTAGTTTTCAATTAGAATGTGGAGTCTAATAAAACTAATATAATCATAAATTGCTAGATTTATATCTACGAGTTCAGTTGTTTCCTGTCTTTTTTTTTTTTAATATTTTTTTGAAGTTACACCTCACTTATTGACTTTACAACTGTATCTCTTTAAATTATTTTTCAGAGGTTTTTATATTCTTAAATAGTCCCAGTCTTCTTAGAATTCAGTAAGTAAATTTCAAACCACATAGGCCCATTTGACATCCCTAACCCTATCCCCGGAGAAGGCAATGACACCCCACTCCAGTACTCTTGCCTGGAAAATCCCATGGATGGAGGAGCCCGGAAGGCTGCAGTCCATGGGGTCGCTGAGGATCGGACACAACTGAGCGACTTCACTTTCTCTTTCACTTTCATGCATTCGAGAAGGAAATGGCAACCCACTCCCGTGTTCTTGCCTGGAGAATCCCAAGGACGGGGGAGCCTGGTGGGCTGCCGTCTATGGGGTTGCACAGAGTCGGACACGACTTAAGTGACTTAGCAGCAGCAGCAACCCCACTCCATTTCATCCTTTATGCTTTAGACATGATGAAAATAAACTTAATAAAGAACTTCTCTTGTTTTGTAGCATTATAGGTGTAATAATGAAATCCAGAGGAAAATTTATTTTAAAATTTACCAGATACTGGTCAGAGCTGATACTCCATCATGAATATCAAAATCTATCATTGGGATCATTTCCTTTCAATTTGAAAAACTGTCTTTAGTGTTTCTTGCATTGTAGGTCTCCTGGCTACACATCCTCTTTATTTTGTTTACCTGAAAATATATTTATTTATTTGTCCATTCCTGAAGATTTTTTTTTTTTTTTTTGGCCAGATATAAAATTTTGAATTTGCAGTTTTGTTTTGTTTTTTTTTAATACTTTAAAGATACTATTTGTTTTCTGGCCTTTCTTATTATTGATGAGAAATAATGGTCATTAGGGTTGTGGTTTCCAAGTATATAAAATTATTTCTCTCAACTAATTTCAAGACATTATCTTTGGTTTCCAGTATTTTGATTGTGATGGGCCTACACACGGTTTTCTTTATATTTACCTTTCTTGGTACCTGCTGAACTCGTTCAATATATGCATTTATTTCTTTCACAAACTTGTGACAATTTAGGGTCATCAATTCTGACATGCTCTTTTTCTCTCTTATTGTTGTTCAGTTGCTAAGTTGTGACTCTTTGTGACCCCATGGACTGCAGCACACCAAGCTCCTCTGTCCTACACTGTCTCCTGGAGTTTGCTCAAATTCATGTTTGTTGAGTGGGTGATTCCATCCAACCATCTCATCCTCTGCTGTCCCCTTCTCCCTCTGCCTTCAATCTTTACTAATCTTTCCCTTTCTCTCTACTGCTACTGCTAAGTCACCTCAGTTGTGTCCGACTCTGTGCGACCCCATAGATGGCAGTCCACCAGGCTCCTCCATCCCTCGGATTCTCCAGGCAAGAACACTGGAGTGGGTTGCCATTTCCTTCTCCAATGCATGAAAGTGAAAAGTGAAAGTGAAGTCGCTCAGTCATGTCCGACTGTTCACGACCCCATGGACTGCAGCCTATCAGACTCCTCCATCCATGGGATTTTCCAGGCAAGAGTACTGGAGTGGGGTGCCATTGCCTTCTCCCTTTCTCTCTACAGAACTCTAATTATACATAAGTTGGATTTATTAAAATTGTCACAATAGATTACTGTGACTTTTCATTTTTTTTCAGTATCTTTCTGTCTCTATTTTCACATGGAATAGTTATATTGAATTATCTTCAAGTTTGCTGATTCTTTTTACTGACAACTCCATTCTGTTACTGAAAGTGAAAGTGAAGTCTCTCAGTCGCGTCTGACTCTTTGCATTCCTAGAACTGTAGCTGGTCAGGCTCCTCCGTCCATGGGATTCTCCAGGCAAGAATACTGGAGTGGGTTGCCATTTCCTTCTCCAGGGATCTTCCTGACCTAGGGATCAAACCTGGGTCTGCTGCATTGCAGGCAGACACTTTACCTTCTGAACCACCAGGGAAGCCCCCATTCTGCTATTAAACCTATCTAATAACGTTTAACTTTCAGCGTTATGTTCTAGATCCTTTCTTGTTCATTTTTAAGTGTGACTTTTGTGCCAATGTTTCCTATCTTCTTATTCACTATAAGCAGATTTTCTTTCATCTCAATGAGCATAGTTATAATAGCTGCTTTTACAAATCATTCTCTGATAATTTAAAATATCAGGATTGATTTATATTGATTTTATTTTCTCTTAAGGGGGTAAATTTACCTAGTTCTTCATATATCTCTGGATTGCATACAAAATGCTGTGTTGTATAAGCTTTGATTCTACTCAATATCTCCCATGGGTGTTCCTATTATGATTTTATCTGGCTATTAACTTGGTTGTGCAAAACTAAAAATCCTGTGTTGTGCAAGAGTTCACATCTCATTTAAGTCTGCTTTTTCCCTTTTGCTGAGTTTTTTATAATCTGCCTATGTATAATGGCACTGGGCTCAGAAAGAGATTTGCACACTACATGTATATAAAAGTTTGGCTCCTCTTTGGCTCTCCATAGCAGTGGTTGCACTAATCTTTGTCCTCTTGCCTTTAAATCCCCAAAGACTGTGTGCTGTCAAAGTTATAACCAACCAATAAAAGATGACTGCAGCAAGCCTACAGATGTAGGGAAAAAAAAAGATGGATGGAGAAAGGGGCTGATGGTGGAGTATGCCACATTCCACATTGCTGGTCATCCAAGACTTTCCTTCCTTCCATAATCTGCCTACTTTTGTTTAGATTTCAAATGTTTAAGTGGTTTAGTGGTACATTGCACATAGTTTATAGTTGTTATCTGCAAGACTTTTGGCCTCTTAGGAACTTGGTCACATTTAAAGTGGAAACCAGTATAGACTTCTTTGTGCACAGAAAGGAAGGTAAACTGAATATTGATGTAAACTGAATAGTGGTGATATTCTTTCAAAACTTGATTCTATTTACCACAAAATCTTTTAGTAGAAGAACAGCAGTAGACATTCCTATTTAAGATAAATTGCAAGATAAAGTATTTTTTTCCACTTAACTAACATTTGGTGACTTGCACAGAAATAGATATTAAAGAAATGTTTGATACATCCATACTCCATAGGGACTGAATAAAGCCTAGTAATTTTTTATCTAAAAACTGAGAGATATTTCTTGAATTTTCTGATTCAATTCACTAAGTATAAGTATCTAAAATGTTAGATCAATACCACATTTTAATGTGGCAATTAATGTACTAAAATATGAGATAACTTTACTTTGTAATTGCTTGAGAGCTCATTTTGATGTCTTTTACTGCAGATTTAGAACTGAAAGAATATGAATAGACCTTTCTGGTAGTAAGCCAGAGCTCAAAGCAAACATGACACCTCCTGGAATGAAATAGTGAGAACATTTTCCTGAAGACATAATAATTTCTCAGAGACAAGGAATTTTATTCAGTCAAATATAACTGATTAAATAGATAATCACAATTTTTTGCTAGTTTTTAAATATATAAAGAATTTGTTTTGTGGAAATTAAGTTAATCATGAAGTAATATTCCATGAGTTGATATTAAAAGGAAAGTTAACATCTTATCAAAAATGAGATACATGTGACTTAATATAGCAATACCTTCAAAGTTGCCTCAGTTTGTGTGTTCTGAGAAAACAAATTTGTTTTGTTTGTTAATACTAAAAGCTCTATAGAATACCCTTTATAGGGAATACAATTCACTGAAAAGAGCTAAAGTAAATCAAATTGGGAGACAAAGTAAAATGATATATTTGCTATAGAGAATTTCAATATTTATTGAATCTAAAAGTTAGGTTTTTAAGGATATTAAACATATTTATGGGCTTCCCTGGTAGCTCAGATGGTAAAAACAAATCTGCCTGCAATGTAGGAGACCTGGCTTTGACACCTGGGTTGGAAAGATCCCCTGGAGGAGGGCATGGCAACCCACTCTAGTATTCTTGCCTGGAGAATCCCCATGGACAGTGGAGCCTGGGGAGCTACAATCCATGGGATTGCATAGAGGTGGACATGACTGAGTGACTAAACACACAGTATAGCACATATATTTATAGGGAAAGAAATACTTTTTAATTACAGAGATCAAATTTGCGTTTGAAAAAATAAACAAGATTTCTTATATTTTAAATCATTTTATTTTTTCCCAGGTTTTCCAGGGTCAACATATACTGATTATTGTTTTGAAATATAATTTTATTGTAGCTGTAAACTAGTCACAAAAGAGTGTTTTATAGTATATATAGTCACAACCTAACAATTAAATGTAGCCATGAACGGATACGTTTACATTTTGGAATTTCAGTTCAGTTCAGTTCAGTTCAGTCACTCAGTCGTGTCCGACTCTTTGCAACCCCATGAATCACAGCATGCCAGGCCTCTGGAGTTTAACATCTACTAATACTTTATTTCTGAAAGTGGCTTAATTAAAGTGATAGTCCTTATCTATGCTACTTGGCTTCAATTTACCTCTTTAAGTTCATGGGATATAAAGTCAGTCAGCCGTCTTAAGAAATTTATCCTAAGAAATTTGTGAGGCCCACCTAAGACAACTATAACACTGTATAACTAACACGCATATTGTTGATGCACACACACACACACACACACACACACACACACACACACAATCGCAGAAAAATTCTGAGATGTTTCTCAATGACCCCTACATTTTTATGTTCCAAAACAAGAGCAATGGCATCCCAGGCCATAATAAGTAATTGCTTATGATGCTCATATCCTAACAGTCCTCAGAATCATTGAGTTTTGACCTAAACTTAAGGCTTCTACTCATCTTTTCTTTATTGTTGTGGTTGATAGAGTAATGTCCATATCCTAATCCCCAGGAACTTTGATATGTTTATTGTATGGAAACTGAGACTTTGCAGATGTGGTTAAAGGCTTAATCTGTATAGGCCCAATGCCAACACAAACATTCTCATATGAGGGAAGTTGGTTAGGGGGTCAAAGTGAGTAGTAGGCTATGATGTGATGGATAAAAGAAGTTGTTGTAATATGATGAAGGGATCATGAGTCAAGAAATGCAGGCAGCCTCTAGAAGCTAGAAAAGATCAGGACATAATTATTCCTTGAAGCCTTTAGAGGTCATATAGCCTTACAACACCTTGATTTCTAGAGTTTTGATTTCCAGAGCTCTAAAATAACAATTTTTTTGTTATCTTATACCACAGGGTTTAAAGTAACTTGTTACCACAACAACAGGAAACTAATAACAAGCAGCAACAACTCTTGCTGAACATATATATAAACTATAGACTAGAAAGTCTACTCGCATTTATATATCCACCAGACATTTTACTGAAAAACGTGTTATAAATTTTATATCAGTAATATGTAAATATCAAAACTATAGATACATTGTAGGCCCATCAAGAAATCATGCATTAACTCAGGAATATGCATAAAATGCAATGCTACAAATCAAAAATAAAAACTATACTACTGATACATTCAACAACATAATGATTCTTACAAATGCTACATTAAAAGGTATCAGGTCAAGATGAATAATGTATGATTTCATTTATTTAAAAACCAACTTTAGAAACAAAAATAATCAGTGGTATTAGAGGCAAGGATAATGGCTTCTTCAGTGAGTTATTAGTGATTAGGAAAAATCATAAAGGAATTTCTTAGGTGTTGAGAATATTCCATTATATAATTTGGGTGATGGTAACATAAGTTAGTTTACTCTGAAAATTTAACAAGCTGCAAACCTGATTCATGTCATTTTCTGTATATGTTACACTTTAGTAGGGAGCTTATTTAAAACAAAAAAATATGAGTACTTATACAAAATGGCACTCTCTAATCCTTGATTAAAAGAGTTGAGGGAGAATGCAAAACCAGATTGTCTCAGTTTGGGCCTAGCATTATGTAGCAGGCTGTTCCATAGCTATGTGAAAGTTGCTCAGTCGTGTCCGACTCTTTGCGACCTCATGGAGTATAAAGTCTGTGGAATTCTCCAGCCCAGAATACTGGAGTGGGCAGCCTTTCCCTTCTCCAGGGGATCTTCTGAACACAGGGATCGGACCCAGGTATCCTGCACTGAAGGAGGATTCTTTACCAACTGAGCAACAAGGGAAACCCAAGAATAGGCTAGCCTATGAATCATGGTGCTTGGTTCAGTTGCCCTGTTCTGGTTCAGTCAGCTATAAACTGAGTGGAGGACACAGTGTACTTACAGGAAGAACTATAAGGAGGAAAATTTACCTTAAAAAGGAACTGCAAGATGTCTGGCTGGAACTTTTATGATAATGTTTCACTACAAGAATCTTATATAGTCACAATATATCGAAGCAATCAAACTTGATGATCTGAGCTTTTGAAAGGAACCTTTTAAAGTCTTTGCAACCCTAATTAAGGTGATTTGGAAGCAATAACTTTAATGTTGATCATTAAGCGTGACAGTAGATGGTAAACAAGAGATGCTGAGAAGCCCAGAGGTCCCTGCTGTTATTTCAAAAGTAATATGTTTGAAATAAAGTCACTGGGACTAAGGTTCTTGTGACAGGACAAGGTGATCTGGGAGGCAGGTAATAAAGCCTGTCAGAATAATTGGTCCTGTTTCCCCAGGTGTATCTTAATAATTAATTAGGGCTCAACATTTATTGTTTCTTCTGCATTTTCCTAGGCCTCAGTTATCATGACATAAAGTTTACTAGAGTAAAATAGAATTAATTGGAAAAACAAAGCAATAAATTTCAAATAATGTGATTAAATCAATTGATCATAAAGTCACCAAATTATGTCTTGTTTACCAAGAAACAGCTGTTTTAAATTAGTTGAACTGAAGTTTTTTGTGGCCTTAGATAAACTAAAATTTGGTATTTTTTAAAAATGAAATACAAAATTAAATTGTTTTCAGAAGTTTGGTGCTTTTAAAATGACTGGAATGTCTAAATGCAATTATTGTTCACTTTCCATACATTTCTTATGAGAAAAACTATAAGAAGCTACATAGGCTTTGTTTTATTTTGCTTTTTAATAATATTTTAAAACAAATATCATCTTCCATTAGGGTTTTAAGATTGAATTAATGTTTAGAACTTATGTTTTGTGATTGAAACTTGTACCATAGCTACCAGATTTCAATAACTTACTTTGGAGATAAGTTTGATTATCTGAACTCTTTGGAAAGGAAGATTCTGTAGGAAAAATAGTCAAGTTGTGGGCTAAAAGTTCATTAAACTAATTGTTTCAGGACCTATGTACCCTATTTCAGCAATAGATTATGCCAATATATGATTGATATGTTCATTCAATCAATAGATATGTACTGAAGTTGTATTATATCCGTTTGTAAATCCTAAATTTTCATTAATTTATTCACATGACAAAGAATACTTTAAACATCCTTTAGGCCATGGCAAAATAATTAGTATTGGATCAGCCCTTCACCATAAACAGTTATAATAAAAACATAAAAGGCAACTATTTTCAAATATTTTTAGGGATTAAGCAAATGACAGTGAAAAACTACAGTCCTTGACAGAAAGGAAACATTTAATGCCAGTTCTGCATTTTCTTTGGCTTCCTGCCTGCAGTCATACACTTGACTGTGGCACTTGAAAGTGGGGAGCAAGTGGACCAAGAAGTAGTAGTCTGAGTAAGCAAAGTAGAAATCAGAATTCTGTGTTTCTAATGGTACTTAAATTTATGGAGTATAAAGGAAAGAGCTGATCAGAAGGGAGGACCGTGCTTATGCAAGATGAATTTTCATAAAACCTGGCAGAAAGTAGTTGCTGTGGCATTGAGAGCAGAAAGGAGATATTACACAGTAAGCAGGACTGGGAGATGTTGGAATCTGGCCTGATCAGGGTGGGTATATTTCTTTGAGGAGTTCAGTTATTTAGTTGAGAACTCAGAAAAAACTAAGAATTATTACTCTAGAGTAAATAATACACTCTGGGACTAAAGTAAAATCGAAACTCTATCAACTCTAACAAATAATAAATCAAGTCTTAAAGGGTCAAGATGGTATGCCATAAATTTAGCTTCTTACCAAAACAAAACTCAAACCTGTTAAATGAAATTACAGATCTTTTCAGTGTATCATGCAAATGTACAGCATAAAAAAAAAATTGTAAGTCATGTGAAGATGGCGAAACATGTGAAATATAAATGATTTTTTTTTTCAAGTTCAATTGATGCAGACAGTACAATGATCTAGATGTTCGTATTAGTGATCAGGAACTTTGAGTTCAGTTCAATTCAGCCACTTAGTCATGTCTGACTCTTTGTGACCCCATGGACTGCAGCACGCCAGGCTTCCCTGTCCATCAGGAATTTTAAATATATTCAAAGTTCTTAATGAAAAGATGGACAAAGAGAGTTAACATAGGATACAAACAAACAAAATCATATATTGTTGATACCTTACAAAACAGTTATAAAGAGAGAAGTTTTAAAGCATAAGGGAAAAAAGTCACCAAGGGAGAAACATACAAGTGATATGAGGTATACTCGGAAACAACAGAGTCCAGAATAGATGGGGCATTTTTAAACTGGCGAAAGGAAAATAAAAAGTAACAAAATCACAGTTAATCTAGAAGTCATTATCCAGCATGAGTATTCTTTTAAGAGCAGGAAAAACAAACACCACTCTTTTTTTTTCCCGATGAGTCAAAAATGAATTCATCTCCAGTAAATCTAGACTTAATGTAAAGAAAAACACAAATGAAGTCTTCGGTCGGAAGGAAAAATGTTGTATGTTCTTACCATTTACCAATTTAAATGAAGTGAAGAAAATTTAATATTAAACAATATTAGTAAGTTATTGATATTGTATTCCAGGATTAATCTTGTAAACTTGCAGAAGTGACATATATCACTTCCAGGAATGGATTATAAAACTATGCAGATTATATCTTTTGAGGTCTCTATCTCCTGCAAACTCTATCTTCTGGGAGAGACCAATCAGCACACTTAGGCAACTTTTGGAGGGACTTAGGCTTCTGACTGACAGGAATCTTTGGCCAGTGAGAAACTGAGGTCTGCTAACAGTCTTACAATTGAATTTGAAAGCAGATTATTCAACCCCATTTAAACCTTCTGGTTATTGCATTCCTGCCTGACACCTTGATGACACTACTCAGCAGTGGTCACAGGACTAGAAAAGGTAAGTTCTCCTTCCAATCCCTAAGAAAGGCAATGCAAAAGAATGTTCAAACTACTGTACAATTCCACTCATTTCACACACTAGCAAAGTAATGCTCAAAACTCACCAAGCAAGGTTTCAAAAGTACATGAACTATGAACTTCCAGATGCTCAAGCTGGATTTAGAAAAGGCAGAGGAACAAGGAATCAAATTGCCAACATCTGTTGGATCATCAAAATAGCAAGAGAGCTCCAGAAAAATATCTAATTCTGCTGTTTTTACTATACTATAGCTTTTGACTGTGTAGATCAAAACAAACTGAAAAATTCTTCAAGAGATGGGAATAACAAACCACCTTACCTGCCACTTGAGATATCTGTATGCAAGTCAAGAAGCAACAGTTAGAACTGGACATGGAACAGACTGGTTCCAAATTGGGAAAGCAGTATGTCAACGCTATGCATTGCGACTCTGCTTATTTAACTTGTATGCTGAGTACATCATGTAAAATGCCAGGCTGGATGAATCACAAGTTGGAATCAAGATTGCCAGGAAAATATCAATAACCTCAGATATGCAGATGACATCACCCATATGGCAGAAAGTGAAGAAGAACTAAAGAGCCTCTTGATGAAAGTGAAAGAGGAGAATGAAAAAGCTGGCTTAAAGCTCAACATTCAAAAAACAAAGGTCATGGCAACAGCCCCATCACTTCATGTCAAATTGGTGGGGCAACAATGGAAACATTAAGCTCAGTTCAGTCGCTCAGTTGTGTCTGACTCTTCGAGACCCCAAAACTACAGCAGGCCAAGCCTCTCTGTCCATCGCCAACTCCCAGAGTTTACCCAAATTCATGTCCATTGAGTCAGTGATGCCATCCAACCATCTCATCCTCTGTTGTCCCCTTCTCCTGTAACCCTCAATCTTTTCCAGCATCAGGGTTTTTCAAATGAGTCAATTCTTGGCATCATGTGTCCAAAGTGTTGGAGTTTCAGCTTCAACATCAGCCATTCCAATGAACATTCAGGACTGATTTCCTTTAGGATGGATTGGTTAGATCTCCTTGCAGTCCAAGGGACTCTCAAGAGTCTTCTCCAATACCACAGTTCAAAAGCATCAATTCTTCAGTGCTCAGCTTTCTTTATAGTCCAACTCTCATATCCATACATGACTACTGGAAAGACCACAGCCTTGACTAGACAGATATTTTTTGGCAAAGTAATGTCTCTTCTTTTTAATATGTTGTCTATGTTGGTCATAATTTTTCTTTCAAAGAGTAAATGCCTTTGTATTTCAAGGCTGCAGTCAACATCTGCAGTGATTTTGGAGCCCCCAAAAATAGTCTGCCACTGTTTCCACTGTTTCTCCATCTATTTGCCATGAAGTGATGGAACCGGATGCCATGATCTTTGTTTTCTGAATGTTGAGCTTTAAAGCCAACTTTTTCACTCTCTTCTTTCAATTTCACCAAGAGGCTCTTTAGTTCTTCTTCACTTTCTGCCATAAGGGTGGTGTCATCTGCATATCTGAGGTTATTGATATTTCTCCCAGCAATCTTGATTCAGCTTGTGCTTCATCCAGCCCAGATTTCTCAGGATGTACTCTGCATATATGTTAAATAAGCAGGGTGACAATATACAGCCACGAAATATTCCTTTTCTTGTTTGGAAGCAGTCTGTCATGGCATCTGGTCCCATCACTTCCTGGGAAATAGATGGGGAAACAGTGGAAACAGTGTCAGACTTTATCTTTTGGGGGCTCCAAAATCACTGCAGATGGTGATTGCAGCTATGAAATTAAAAGACGCTTACTCCGTGGAAGGAAAGTTATGACCAACCTAGATAGCATATTGAAAAGCAGAGATATTACTTTGCCAACAAAGGTCCATCTAGTCAAGGCAATGGTTTTTCCAGTGGTCATGAATGGATGTGAGAGTGAGACTGTGAAGAAAGCTGAACGCCAAAGAATTGATGCTTTTGAACTGTGGTATTGGAGAAGACTCTTGAGAGTCCCTTAGACTGCAAGGAGATCCAACCAGTTCATCCTAAAGGAGATCAGTCCTGGGTGTCCATTGGAAGGACTGATGCTGAAGCTGAAACTCCAATACTGTGGCCACCTCATGGGAAGAGTTGACTCACTGGAAAAGACCCTGATGCTGGGAGGGATTGGGGGCAGGAGGAGAAGGAGATGACAGAGGATGAGATGGCTGGATGGCATCACCGACTCGATGGACATGAGTTTGACTGAACTCCGGGAGTTGGTGATGGACAGGGAGGGCTGGCATGCTGTGATTCATGGGATCTCAAATAGTTGGACATGACTGAGCGACTGAACTGAACTGTTGTTCCATGTCCAGTTCTAACTGTTGCTTCCTGACCTGCATATAGATTTCTCAAGAGGCAGGTCAGGTGGTCTGTTATTCCCATCTCTTGAAGAATTTTCCACAGTGTATTGTGATCCACACAGTCAAAGGCTTTGGCATAGTCAATAAAGTAGAAATATATGTTTTTCTGGAACTCTCTTGCTTTTTCCATGATCCAGAGGATGTTGGCAATTTGATCTCTGGTTCCTCTGCCTTTTCTAAAACCAGCTTGCACATCTGGAAGTTCATGGTTCAGGTATTGTTGAAGCCTGGCTTGGAGAATTTTGAGCATTACTTTACTATTGTGTTGCTGCTGCTACTGCTAAGTCGCTTCAGTCATGTCTGACTCTGTGCGACCCCATGGACGGCAGCCCACCAGGCTCCCCTGTCCCTGGGATTCTCCTGGCAAGAACACTGGAGTGGGTTGCCATTTCCTTCTCCAATGCATAAAAGTGAAAATTGAAAGTGAAGTCGCTCAGTCGTGTCTGACTCTTTGCAACCCCATGGACTGCCGCCCACCAGGCTCCTCCATCCATGGGACTTTCCAGGCAAGTGTACTGGAGTGGGGTGCCATTGCCTTCTCCGTTACTAGCATGTTAGATGAGTGCAATTGTTCAGTAGTTTGAGCATTCTTTGGCATTGCCTTTCTTTGAGATTGGAATGAAAGTTGACCTTTTCTGGTCCTGTGGCCACTGCTGAGTTTTCCATATTTGCTGACATATTGAGTGCAGCACTTTCACAGCAACATGTTTTAGGATTTGAAATAACTCAAATAGAGTTCCATCTCCTCCACTATCGTTGTTTGTAGTGATGCTTCCTAAGGCCCATTTGACTTCACATTTCAGGATGTCTGGCTCTAGGTGAGTGATCACACCATTGTAATTGTCATGGTTAATGAAGATATTTTCGGTACATTTCTTCTGTGTATTCTTGCCACCTCTTCTTAATTTCTTCTGCTTCTGTTAGGTCCATACCATTTCTGTCCTTTATTGAGCCCACCTGTGCATTAAATGTTCCCTTGGTATCTCTAATTTTCTTAAAGAGATCTCTAGTCTTTCCCATCTATTGTTTTCCTCTGTTTCTTTGAACTTATCACTGAGGAAGGCTTTCTTATCTCTCCTTCCTATTCTTTGGAACTCTGCATTCAAATGGGTATATCTTTCCTTTTCTCCTTTGCTTTTGGTTTCTCTTCTTTTCACAGCTATTTGTAAGACCTCCTCAGACAGCCTTTTTGCCTTTTTGCATTTCTTTTTCTTTAGGATGGTCTTGACCCCTCTCTCCTGTACAATGTCCTGAACCTCCATCTATAGTTCATCAGCCACCCTGTCTATCCAATCTAATCCCTTAAATCTATTTTTCACTTCCACTGTATAATTGTTAGGGATTTGATTTAGGTCAAATCTGAATGGTCTAGTGGTTTTCCCTACTTTCTTCAATTTAAGTCTGAATTTGGCAATAAGTAGTTCATATCTAGCCATAGTCGTCAGCTCCCCATCTTGTTTTTGCTGACTGTAATAGCTTCTCCATCTTTGGCTGCAAAGAATATAATCAGTCTCATTTCGGTGTTGACCATCTGGTGATGTCCATGTGTAGAATCTTCTCTTATGTTGTTGGAAGGGTTTGTTTGCTATGACCAGTGTGTTCTCTTGGGAGAACTCTATTAGCCTTTGCCCTGCTTCTTTCTGTCCTCTAAGGCCAAACTGGCCTGTTAACTCCAGGTGTTTCTTGACTTCCTACTTTTGCATTCCAGTCCCCTATAATGAAAAGGACATTTTTTGGGGGTGTTAATTCTAGAAGATCTTGTAGGTCTTCATAGAGCCATTCAACTTCAGCTTCTTCAGCATTACTGGCCAGGGCATAGACTTGGATACCATGATATTGAATGGCGTGACTTGGGAATTAACAGCGATCGCTCTGTGGTTTTTGAGACTGCATCCAAGTACTGCATTTTGGACTCTTGTTGACTGTGATAGCTACTCCATTTCTTCTAAAGGATTCTTGCCCACAGTAGTAGATATAATGGTCATCTGAGTTAAATTCACCCATTCCAGTCCATTTTAGTTCGCTTATTCCTATGTTGATGTTCACTCTTGCCATCTCCTGTTTCATCACTTCCAATTTGCCTTTATTCATGGACCTAACATTCCGGGTTCCTATGTAGCATTGCTCTTTATAGCATCGAACCTTACTTCCATCACCAGTTACATTCACAACTGTGTGTTATTTTTGCTTTGGCTCTGTCTTTTCATTCTCCCTGGAGTTATTTCTCCACTGATGTCCAGTAGCATATTGGGCACCTACCGACCTGGGGAGTTCATCTTTCAGTATCCTATGTTTGCCTTTTCATACTATTCATTGGGTCTCAAGGCAGGAATACTGAAGTGGCTTGCCATTCCCTTCTCCAGTGTACCACATTTTGTCACAATGCTCCACCATGACCAGTCCATCCTGGGTGGCCCTACATGCATGGCTCATAGTTTCACTGAATTAGACAAGGATGTGGTCCATGTGATGAGATTGGCTCTTTTCCTGTGATTGTGGTTTTCAGTCTGTCTGCCCTCTAATGGAAAAGGATAAGAGGCTTATGAAAGCTTGCTTATGGGATAGACTGACTGAGGGGGGAAATGGGTCCTGTTCTGATGGGCCATGCTCTGTAAATTGTTAATCCAATTTTCTGTAGATGGGTGGAGCTTCTTCCCCACCCCTGCTATTTACCTGGGGCCAAACTATGGTGGAGGTAATGAAGATAATGGTGAACTTCCTCAAAAGATCCCATGCATGTACTGCTACAGTCCGTGCCCCCAACCTTGCAGCAGGCCACCTCTGACCCACGCCTTTGCAGGAGATTCCCAGACACCCACAGGCAAGTCCGGGACAGTATCCTGTGGGATCACTGTTCCTTTCTCCTGGGTCCTTGTGCACAACATTCTGTTGTGCCCTCCAAGAGCCTATTTCCCAGTCCTGTGTAATGGAAACATTAACAGACTTTATTTTGAGGGGCTCAAAAATCACTGCAGACAGTAACTGAAGCCATGAAGTTAAAAGACGCTTGCTCCTTGGAAGAAATCTATGACTAACCTAGACAGCATATTAAAAAACGGACCTTACTTTGCTGAGAAAGGTCTGTCTAGTACATCTATGGTTTTTACAGTAGTCGTGTATGGATGTGAGAGTTGAATTAAAAAGAAAGCTGAGTGCTGAAGAATTGACACTTTTGAACAGTGGTGTTGGATAATACTCTTGAGAGTCCCTTGGACTGCAAGATCAAACCAGTCAATCCTAAAGGAAATCACTCCTGAGTATTCATTGGAAGGACTGATGCTGAATCTGAAAGTCCAATACTTTGGCTGCCTAATGGGAAGAACTGACTCATTGGAAAAGACCTTGATGCTGGGAAAGATTGAAGGCAGTAGAAGGGGGTGAGAGAGGATGAGATGATGGCATCACTGACTCAATGGACATGAGTTTGAGCAAGCTCTGGGAGTTGGTTATGGACAGGGAATTCTGGTGTGCTGCAGTCCATGGGATCACAAAGAGTCATACATGGCTGAGCCACGAACTGAACTGACACCTTGATTCCAAGTACATGAGCTCCTGAGACACAACTCAGTTAAGCTGCTACTGGATTCCTGATACTTAGAAATTCTTACAGATAATGAACATTTGTTGTTTTTCAGTTGCTAAGTATAGAGGGAATTTGCTATTCACTGATAGTAGCTAATATATGACAATGCATTTTAAACATAGACAAAAGAGACAATTTACTTGAAAGCTGCAAACTACCAAAGGTCATTCATTAAGAAATAAACTACATAACTCTATTAAAGAAATTAAATCATCTGATGAAATTAAAAAGTACTGTGTCTTAAACTAAGTGAAAATATTTTCAGCACTAAAACCCAGCAGTACCCTGGGTTTCTGAATGAAACTTTTCTCTGTGTCCAGTTCTTTGTTGTGAACAGATTCTTGCTTTCCTGACCTTCCTTCAGTTCCAAAGGGCAGATTCAAACAGTTGCTAATCAGGGAAGGGAGGGGATGCATACACAAAGTAGAAGCAGCCAAGATATATTGAGGTAAGATTAAAGGGACCAGAAAAACTCATTAAGATTAGGAGACCACCTAAGACAAGATTAAAGGCTGCAAGCCCTGCACATACCTTAGTCTTAGCAGCAATCTTACCTTTGAACATTTGCTATAAATACTCACCAATTCCTCCATGGTTGGGACACCGTTTTTGAGAGCACAGGAGCATGCTTGGTTGAGAGCAGCAAAGCATCCCTTGCCTGGCAAAGCATCTCTTGCCTGGCAAAGCAATAAATCTAGTCCTTTCTACTTCACCTAGAACTCTGTCTCTGAGATTTGATTTGGCATCTGTACAAAATTAATTAATTTTAAGCATCAATGTGAGACATCCAAATTTATGGGTTACTACTAAAGTAGTGTTAATAGGGAACTTCATGGCTTACCCTTATGTTTGAAAAGAAGGTCTTAAATCAGTAACTGAAGCTTCCGTCTTAAGACAAAAAAAAAAAAAAAAAAGCAAATTAAACCTAAAATAAGGAAAAGGAAACAATAAAGAGTAGAGATTACTGAATACAAAACAAACAAAAATCAGTTAAATTAGAAATTTTTACCTAAAGAACAATAAAATTGATAAAGATCTTTCCTAACAGAGAACAACAAAGACAATTTTAAATATCAGGAATGATAGAGATAATGTCATTAAAGATTCTATAGACATTATAATGAATAATTTATTGGTGTCAAATTATTCTCTATATATTCATAAGTCAAATTATTATATAATTCAACAGAATATACTTGCTAAATTACTCTTCTTTCCTTAATAACTGTGAATAGTCACTTGGATGATTTAAATAACATTTCTTATGAAAAACAATGATTCTTCATTTTTTTATCATATGTTACAAAAAATGTAAAAAACTTGCTTTAATTCAATTAATAAAATATAAAAAAAATTACTGTCACTACTATTTACAGAAGTTGTTAATCATGACAATTACTACAATAACAAAATGTGCATTTTTTATATTGCTGGACCAAAAGGAGAAGAAGCTGGTTCATTCAGTTCAGTCTCTATAAAGTGTGTCATATTGCTGTTAGGTATATAAGAGATCAATAAACTTGTGCTGCATGAATAAAGATTTCTAGTGAGTAGGTTTAAATATGCTACATGGTCTTAATTATCATAGGGGAAATGTCTAACTTGTTCAAAGGAAAATATTTCTCATGATGATGCTTTCAAATTTTAGAGAACTATGTTAAATTTCACCTAAAAATATAGAACAAAAAATATGTATACACTAAAATTATATGAGACCACTGTCGTATTATTTTTGCAAAACTAGCAATGCAATTAGCTTTATGGAATCACATTTATTTGGGACATGCATTCTCTTTTCCAAACTTTCCTGAGTACTCCCAAGCAGCTTTATGACCAAATATAGAAATAGTGTTTTATGTTTATTTCCTTGGCATAGCAACTTGCTTTCAAATATTATTTCAGTGGTGGCATTAGTGGTAAAGAACCCACCTGCCAATGTAGGAGACATAAGAGATGCAGATTCAGTCCCTGGATGGGGAAGATCCTCTGGAGGAGGGCACAGCAACCCACTCCAGTATTCTTGCCTGGAGAATCCCATGAACAGAGGATCCTGATGGGCTACTGTTCTTAACGTCAGGAAGAGTCAGACATAACTGAAGAGACAGCATGCAAGCAAGCACTGTAAAAGTACACTCTGCAAATGGAATGTGGGGGACATACCTGGGCACTTCTGTTTGATAAGGTAGTTAGCTTGACTACTTTAGGCTGAAATCAATGGCTTTTGGCAGTTATACCAAATAGATGGTCATTTGTTAATGCCAATCTTTTATTTTTTAAGTATACTATGACATCAAGGTATAATTGTCACTTTTCATCCTTCTATGAGTTACATTCTTTCCCTTCCAGTCATTAGACACCTTTTCTTAAAGCACTCCTGCTAACCTCACTAACACTTTGTATTGCTATATTAGTAGTCTGTATTTTGTGGTTGAGGAATGCTATTCAATTTGGAACTGTGACAGTAACACATTGATGTCAAAAACGGTGACTCCTTATCGCTATTTATGGTTAGAGTGGTATTTCAATTGTTTTAATGACAATTTTTTAAATTTCTTTAGTAACATAAAAATGTTAATTTTTATGTTGGTTAAACTTGTTGGAAATGCAACACTGAGTGGTTTATACTAAAATAAATATTTTGTGGCTTGAGTGTTAGGTAAATTTGGAAGTACCAATAGAAAAAATTGAGGAATATAAACAGAACACATGTAGTCATTCTTGATTAGTTATTAAAGGCCTATCAAATCAGAAATTCTTAGATAATGTTTTAAATTATCACACTAACATATGTGTTTCAGAGTTATGAGGCAGAGTCAAGGAAATATTTTGGTCCCTATCATAAGAGAATTGGGAGGCCATAGAAAGGATTTAGGCAAGAAAGTGGTATTATTGAATTTATATTTTTAAAAAGATCTCTCTAGCTCTTCAAAGGAGAATATAGCAATGCAATAGTGAAAAAAGAAAATCAGTTCCTTAGTTTTCCTAGTAATCTACCAATAAGATATCGGTAGATTTGGGCTAGAACAGTGGTTTTTTAATGTGTTGTTCAGAAGTTTTGAAGAAGTTGGTCTGCTAGATTAAAAAACATTTTTTTTCAAAATAATAGCAAGATATGATTTACTTTCATTCCCTTTAGTATCTCACAATTGTGCAGTAGAGTTTTTAATCTCACAAGTGTTCAATAGAGTTAATCAGAGCTACAAACAGGTGATAGTCTAAGAGACTGGATGCAGAAGCAGAAACAAGACTGTAGTTAGTTATCTTCTGTTAAGTCAGACCAAAAAGATTTGTTAAAGTTTAAAACATTGTCTTTTTCCTTACTTACTTTTTGTTTTGATGAGAGCAGTTATTTTTAAATTACATGAACAAGATAAGTATTTACTATTGCTGTTTCTAAGTTGATAGTTTTGATTCTTATTTTTGTTGTCCAGTATAGTAAATGCCAATTACTCTAATCCACTAAGCAAATGCTATTTGGGATCCTTAATAATTTTTAAGACTACATAGAGATCTTGTGACCAGAATGTTTGAGGTTTCCTGGACTAGTCTCTGCCAGTTAGAGCATCGCCCTCATAATTTTAACCTGTTAGTTTATATAAACTTATTTCTTGAGTTTGCTCAGCCTCCACATACAATCCCTCTATAATGCCTGTTGACTCTATCCCTAAACTTCTTGTCATAATTATACAATGTCCATTGCTCCCACTCCCATAGAATGAGAGGTCAGATATTTTGTTTTAACACTGTCAAATTCCATTTTCATCCTCCTCTAAAGGAAAATGGAAGGTTAAATTCCAAACTTCTCACTGTGATGGAGATTAATTTGTCCAATCAAATCCATTTTCCCTCTTATCACAGGAATATATGTCAATTGTAAATAACAATAATCACCTTTGGCGACTGTGTGTTGTAAGTGGCATGACAGTCCACTATGCTGATCAGAGACTAGTGACTTATTTGGAACTGTAACTATTCAAGGAAAACAAACTACTTTCTTTAGTTTTTGTATTTTGGGGTTTTATTGTTTCAGTAGTTCTATTTTTATCATTGTAATAAATGTACTTGAGGAGTAATGGTTCTTCAAATAAATACTTAAACAAATAGAAGTTGTACCAAAAAGTGTGCAGACATGCTGAAACTAAAAGGGGTTTATAAAATTATTTTAATGCAAAAAAGCAAAGAGAATGGAGTCAAGTCTAGTATTAAAAGGATATATCAAAGATTGTATTAGCAGATTCTGACTGGAATTCTTATTCAAGATTGTCTGAATTTAAAAACAACAACAACAACAACAAGCTGGAGATGCTTGTGAAGCACATTGGTCCTTTGGTCAAAAAAAAAAAAAAATTCTCTAACAACCTGCCTCTTAAGGTATCTTTCTCTGCTTATTTTTCTTTGTATTATTCACCACCATATATATAGTATATGTTTTCTTATTTGTTTATTGTCTTTCCAGCACTGGAATATGAACTCCATAGGGCAGAGAATTTGTCTTTTGTTAACTGCTAATTTCTAGTGATTAACATTGTAAGTTCCCACCTTGAATAGTCCAGAGAGCCCTTTCATCCACTCAACAAATCTGTATTGAACTTCTCTTATGTATATCGGAGATTGTAGATGTAGATATTTCAACAAAATAAGCAAGAGTCATGCCCCCTGGGAGCATTCCCATATATAAAGTGTGATACGCCTTATTAAGACAATCACACTAACACACATGTGCTAGTATGTGTTAGAGATGACTGGATTGCATCACTGATGCAATGAAAATGAACTTGGGCGAACTCCGGGAGATGGTGAGGGACAGCAAAGCCTGGTCTACTGCAGTCCATGGGATCATAAAGAGTCAGACATGACTGGGTGACTGAACAACAACTTAGTAAGTGTCACATGCTCAAAAAGTATTTTATTACATGAATAAATATTCTAATTTCTTGTAGCACAGTGTGCCTTTCTGTGTCACTACCACACTTCTATTTGCCATTTTTGCCCATTTGTGTTAATGTGATTATCTTAAGTCATATCACACTCAATTTATGGGAAAGCTCCAAGGGGTCATGACTCACACTTATTTTGTTGAAAATCTATATCTACAATCTACAGCATATTGTATATAAACTGGTATATAAGGAAGCTCAATACAGATTTGTTGAGTGGACGAAGGGCTCTCTGGACTATTTGAGGTGGGAATAAGTAGATGATTTCCTTCTGACAGATTTCAGAAGAGTGTGACTTGATGGACATTAAGTTTAAAGGCAGCTGTTTAATGCAAGTTCCCTTTGTACTTAATGAATGCCTTTAAATTTAAATATGTCCCCACCCCAACATATTTACTATGACAACTTTTAATAAATAAACTTTATTTTTAGAGCAGTTTTAGGTTATAGAAAAATATGAGAGCAAGGTGCAAAGTTTTCCCATATATTCTCTCCCGCCACACATGCATAGGCTCTTCTATTAACAACATCCCTTACCAGAGCAATATATATGTTACACCTGATGAACTGACATTGTCCATCATTATTACTCAAGAAAGTGAAAGTCACTCAGTCATGTCTGACTCTTTGCAATTCTATGGACTATACAGTCCATGGAATTCTCCCGGCCAGAATACTGGAGTAGGTAGCCATTCCCTTCTCCAGGGGATCTTCCCACCCCAGGAATCAAACCCAGATCTCCCACATTGCAGGTGGATTCTTTACCAGCTGAGCCATCAGGGAAGACCAAAGTGAAAGTCGCTCAGTCATGTCCGACTCTTTGCGACCCCATGGACTATACAGTCCATTGAATTCTCTTGGCCAGAATTCTGGAGTGCGTAGCCTTTCCTTTCTCTAGGGGATCTTCCCAACCCAGGGATTGAACCCAGGTCTCCTACATTCAGGGGAATTCTTTACCAGCTGAGCCACCAGTCCATAGTTTATTAGTATTCACTCTCTTAGTATTGTATAAAATCTGTGGGTATGTACAAATGTATGATGACATATATTCATCATTACTGTATCATTCAGAGTTACTTGACTGCCTGAGAAAAACTGCACTATTCTTGTTCTTTCTTCACCTTACTCTTGAAATCCACTGACTGTTTTGTCTCCATAGGTTTTTTTCTTTTCCTGAATATCATAAAAGGTGGAATCATATAGTATGTAACCTTTTCAGATTGACTTTTTTAACGTTAATAATATGCATTTAAATCTTCCATGTCTTTCATGGTTTGATAGCTCATATTTTTTTAGCATGCAATAATATTCTATTATCTGGTTATACCACAGTTTATTTATCCATTCATCTACTAAGACATTTTAGTTGTGTTTCCAAGTTTTGGCAGTTATGCATAAAGCTGCTATAAACATCCATGTGTTGGTTTTTGTATGAATAGAAGTTTTGAACAGTAGTATTTTTTTCAGATGAGTTTTTTTGCAAATATTTTCTCCCAGTCTGCATTTTGTCTTTTCACTTTCTTTCTTTCTGTTTCTTTCTTTGTTTCCTTTTAAATAATGTCAAGGTTATCATTTTTTTTTCTTTCAAGAATCATATTTTTGATATTGTACCTAAAAAGTCATAGCCAAATGCAATATCACTTAGGTTTTCTCCTATATTATATACATCATATAGTTACAGTTGATTTTCTCTACTGAGTTTCTGTTTTTAATTTTTTATTGCTTTCTGCTCTTATAATTTGTTTCTTTTTAGTTTGGATTTAATTTGGTCATCTTTTTTTTAATTCCCTAAGGTAGACACACAAGTGATTGATTTTTTATATTTCTTTTCTACTATATGCAGAAAATGCTATAACTTTCTTTATGCTCTTACTGATTTTTCCTTGTTGAATCTATTCTTCATAGAGGGACATTGAAGCTTCCAATGATAGTAATTAATTCATTACTTTATCATTATATTTCTATCAGTTTGCCTCATATATTTTGGTGTTTTGTGTTAGAAATACACACACTGAAAATTACTATGTCTTCTTGAAATGCTCTACCATAATGAAATGTTCCTCTTTATTCATGATAATTTTACTTTGAATTTTTTTCTGTCTGAAATTAAAACAACTACCTCATTTTCTTTTGGTTAAGGCAAATGGTAGATCTTTTCCCATTCACTTTTTAAAAATTCATTTGTTCAGCTGAAAATTTTGATCTCCCAATATGTCTCAAAATGGTATAAAAAACTTTAATATATACATGTGTGGGAATCACTTTTGCAAGTTATAATACAATGCAGTAAGTCCTATAAAAGAGGCAGGCAACAAATCATGTTGGAGAAAAGGGAAGAGAGATAAACTTAATGTGTAATAGTTTCATATGATAACAGGATATCCATGTCGTGTAAAGGGATAGAGACTTGGGTTTTGAATCTGAGGATTTGAGAGCTCTTCTTGGTTCTGCATTAATAGTCTTGTCCTCAGCAGGAATTCACTTAACTTCCATGGCGTTAACTTTTAAACTATGAATGGTAGACCCATTTGAGAACTCGATGAAACTGTCTTCAGGAAAAATACATGACTGTGTACAAATACTCAGCTGGAAAAATGTTGCTATGTAGAAAGCTGTTTCCTTATCTACAAAGAACATATATTGTATGATACAATATTAAGATTTCTACCTCTAAAAGTCATGGATATTTTCTCACTATTACTTTCATTTGCATTTACACTTTTTAAATGGACCCTGAAAAATTGATTCAGTCAATAAATTTTTGAATATACACTATATATCATGTATTGAAATATAAGTTAGATTAAAATAATTAGCAACTTGCATATAGAAAATACTTCCCTTGTGGATAGTGAATAACGGTAAATGATGATAAATATTTATATTTTGCCATGTATTTTGGAACTTACCCATTAAATTCTCAACATGTCAAAATCTGTAAAAATATTTAGTAAAAGATAATATAGGTACTATGTATATTATTTTATGAACAATATAAACTAACATCAGTTAGAAATTGGCCTAGTGTGTCTGTCAGGAAAACAAAACACACAACAGTTCAATTAGCAAAAATTATTTTTTATGAAGTATTATTATTATTATTTTAGTAAACTTCAAAGAACTGAAAATCCAAAAAGGCAAAACTGAGGTTATATAGCCAAAGAAATAGCAGGAAACAGATCCCATCTTTTTTAATGGGTTATTTTTTGCCAATTAGGTTTACTGCCAATCAGTGAAGTCCATGTGTTTCTTTGAAATAAAGCAACTTTACTAGGATATATCTTTTAGTATTGCTGATTTTGTTTCTACACTTGAAAGTAAAGGATAGGTAAATTCAATAGGGATAATCAAAACATTTAAGTTTAGAATTTGTGTTTGAAATATACCTTAATTTAAGACTACTAGCATGTGCATTTTTCTTCATTTGAAACTTCAAAAATGAATATGTTGGCTCTTTGACTATCTTCCATGTTATCATTAAATATTTTTATTTCCTTATTTCTATTTTCCTCATGCTTTAGTCCTGTCCTCTATGTTTCTCTATTCCTTATAAAAAAACCTCTTTGAACAAAGTATTTTTTGTCATTATTTGTTACTCTCATACACTTTGTTGAAGTTCATAGATATCTGTACCAAAAAAATACAGATTTAAACCTAATATAGAAATGACTATGAGATCCAAGTCTCTGAGTAAGATGTCTCAATTGAACAGGCTTTTCATTTGTCTCATTTCAGGTCACAATTGAGTATACCGTCTTTCAAACAGAAACAATGGTGAAAGATTATATGTAAATAGAAGAGATTATACTACATATCTCAGTCATTTGCAAGTTAATTTGCATTCATTTCTGTGGAAATATTTTATTTCATTTCCTCACTGACCTTAAGGTTACTCTTGCACATTTCAACCAATGGTATGTGTGAAAGAATCATTTTACTTCTAAGCAAAAGTTTTAAGAGCCAGCATGTGAACTGCTTATGTTTTCTTTACTCTGACACAGGATTGGCAATGATTACTACCATGAGATTGGCTATATACAGTGACAACAAAATTGCTCTTTTTGTTGTTGAAAACTGATGAGATTTTTGGATTATTTGTTACTACAACTCACCTATCTTTTCTAACTGACATACAGTTGATCCTTGAACAATGTAAGAATTAGGGATGCTGAGCACCTGTACAGTTGAAAATTCACTTATAACATTATAGTCAGCTCCCCTCCTCCAAATTGTTGTATAGTTGCTAAATCTTGTCTGATTCTTTGTGACCCCATGGACTGCAGCACACCAGGCTTCCCTGTCTTTCACTATTCTTCTCCAAATACATGGTGCCAAATCCACAGATTCAATCAGCTGAATATTGTGTGGTGTAGTAATATTGTACATATTTAGTGAAAAAAAAAATCACATATAGCTAAACCCACCCAGTTCAAATCCATGTTGTTCAAGAGTCCACAACAGTCTTCATAATGTATGCTTTATACTCACTGTTATTTTTGTGCCAAACTATATCTGGACAAACCATTGTCATCATCCCATGAACCCTATTTCTATGGTTTCAAGCATTTCATTTGGTTATATTATTATTGTTATTTTAGAGAATTCTGGATAGTTTTCCTCATTTCAGATCTGGTGCAGATAATACTTTGCTTTATGATTTCCCTGGACTTTCAAAAGGGAAATTTCCAAGAATAATAAAGAACGATGAATCAAATCCATGAATTTTGTCACTATTATTTAATTCTGGGTCATAGGTTAGAGTTTGGTTTGTGTCTTGACTATCCAAGATTTTTACACATTAAAAACTAAAATAATGCTGTATCATTATAATTTAGAGCCCCAGATTTTTTTTTAATGAAGAATAACTTAGAAACCCATTGAACAACCTAACAAAAATTTTTCTATTTTTCACCAATCTTTTGTACCTTTCTCATGAATTATTGACTCAGTTTTTCAAAGTGAGTTTTTTTAAATCTAAGAATTCCAAAATATTTACCTTTGTACCGTAGTAAAATAAAAATAGTTTTTTACAAATAGTAGGCTATTCTTGTTTCAGCATGTGATAATAAAATAGGATATAGCAATTGAAAATTTTTGTCTTTGTGATCAAAGATTTTAATCTTACATCTGAATTTTTAGTGTATAATAAATAAAGGTTTTGGAAAAGGCAGAGGAACCAGAGATCAAATTGCCAACATCTGCTGGATCATGGAAAAAGCAAGAGAGTTCCAGAAAAACATCTATTTCTGCTTTATTGATTATGCCAAAGCCTTTGACTATGTGGATCACAGTAAACTATGGAAAATTCTTCAAGAGATGGGAATACCAGACCACCTGACCTGCCTCTTGAGAAATCTGTATGCAGGGCAGGAAGCAACAGTTAGAACTGGACATGGAACAACAGACTGGATCCAAATAGGAAAAGGAGTACATCAAGGCTGTATATTGTCACCCTGCTTATTTAACTTATATGCAGAGTACACCATAAGAAACACTGGACTGGAAGAAACACAAGCTGGAATCAAGATTGCCAGGACAAATATCAATCACCTCAGATATGCAGATGACACCACCCTTATGGAAGAAAGTGAAGAGGAACTAAAAAGCCTCTTGATGAACGTGAAAGAGGAGAGTGAAAAAGTTGGCTTAAAGCTCAACATTCAGAAAACGAAGATCATGGCATCTGGTCCCATCACTTCATGGGAAATAGATGGGGAAACAGTGGAAACAGTGTCAGACTTTCTTTTTTGGGGGGCTCCAAAATCACTGCAGATGATGCCTGCAGCCATGACATTAAAAGACGCTTACTCCTTGGAAGAAAAGTTATGATCAACCTAGATAGCATATTCAAAAGC
Organism: Budorcas taxicolor; assembly: GCF_023091745.1. Lineage (NCBI taxonomy): Eukaryota > Metazoa > Chordata > Mammalia > Artiodactyla > Bovidae > Budorcas > Budorcas taxicolor. The sequence goes on along the minus strand of NC_068915.1, from coordinate 52,335,583 downwards.
AGAGACATTGCTTTGCCGACTAAGGTCCATTTAGTCAAGGCTCTGGTTTTTCCAGCAGTCATGTATGGATGTGAAAGTTGGACTATGAAGAAGGCTGAGCAAAGAAGAATTGATGCTTTTGAACTGTGGTGTTGGAGAAGACTCTTGAGAGTCCCTTGGACTGCAAGGAGATCCAACCAGTCCATTCTGAAGGAGATCAACCCTGGGATTTCTTTGGAAGGAATGATGCTAAAGCAGAAACTCCAGTACTTTGGCCACCTCATGAGAAGAGTTGACTCATTGGAAAAGATTTGATGCTGGGAGGGATTGGGGGCAGGAGGAGAAGGGGACAACAGAGGATGAGATGGCTGGATGGCATCACTGACTTGATGGACGTGAGTCTGAGTGAACTCCGGGAGTTGACGATGGTCAGGGAGGTCTGGAGTGCTGCAATTCATGGGTCGCAAAAAGTCGGACACGACTGAGCGACTGAAATGAACTGAACTGAAATCAAGGATCTTAATTAATTAAGGATCTTAAACCATTTCTAAATACTTACCTGACTTATTTTATAATAAAAATACTCCTTTCTCTTTATTATATTTTTTAAATTGTGAAAGTATGATAATAACACATTTACATAAGATTTGGAAAATACAGAACAAAGTTACATATAGTTAGTTTCACTATATATTGCAATTATCTTTTAAAAATAGATAAATTATGATTCTTGGTTGGAGTTTTAATATCAAGCTCTCAAAAATTAATAGAAAGAATATACAGAAAAGTAGAAGGATATAGTAGACTTGAAAAGCACCATGAACCAATTCATCATGGTTAAGATTTTTAGAATTTTTGCACAATAGTGAGATAAAATTCTATTCATATTTCCATAGAATGTTAACTAGGAGACACTGAAACATATCCAGGGCATAAAACAAAATTTAAATTTTCATGGTCTAAAGGTATTGAAATCATACAGCCAGTTCTCTTATAACTGTGGAATTATGTTAGAAATCAACATCAAAAGATACTTGAAAATAATCCACATATTCTCAAGTGCAATGTGACATTTACCAAGAGAGATATTTGACTTAGCCATTGAGAGTCTCGATAAAGTTAGAACACTGAAAAAACACAGAGGGTGATTGCAGAAAGGAAGCATTTAAATGAAAAATTAATATCAAAATAAGAAATAACATCAAATAATATCAAAGATACTTTAAACCCTATGTATTTGGGAATTAAATGTCCATTTTTAACTGTGGGTATCTAAGACGTCATAACAAGGAAAATTAGAAAATATTTGTAACAGAATAAATATGGAAAGGGGATTTATCAGAATTTTTTGCATTCAGCTGAGGTTGTTCAATGCAACTAAATATGTGTGATTTTAATTTAAAAAATTAAGGCTTAAAACTTCTAATCCATTTCTGAAAATATAAAGAAATATTATATTGTAAATAAAAAAAGTAAACAGGATATTAGCATGCAATACAGCATTAACTAAAATACAGAATTTTTTCAAAATCATTTTTTTTTCAAATTTCACAAAAATGTATGCAAGAGTACATTATTTGTTGTCATACCTTATTCAAGATTCCACATTGTGTAAATGACTCCTTTTATTAAGCATTTCAATTTATTTCATTTTTTAAGTGAGGTATTTCAGAAGGTTATCAGTTGGTCAGTCAGGCAGTTCAGTCACACAGTCCTGTCCGATTCTTTGTGGCCCAATAGACTGCAGCATGACAGGCCTCGCTGTCCATCACCAACTCCCAGAGCCTCCTCAAAGTCATGTTAATAGAGCTGGTGATGCCATCCAACATTCTCATCCTTTGATGTCCCCTTCTCCTCCCACCTTGAATCTTTCCCAGCATCAAGGTCTTTTCAAATGTGTCAGCTCTTCACAGCAGGTGGCCAAAGTATTGGAGTTTCAGCTTAGCATCAGTCCTTTCAATGAATAATCAGGACTGATTTCCTTTAAGATGGACTTTGGATCTCCCTGCAGTCCAAGGGACTCTCAAAAGTCTTCTCCAACACCACAATTCAAAAGCATCAATTCTTTGGCACTCAGCTTTCTTTATAGTCCAACTCTCACATCCATACATGACTATTGGAAAAACCATAGCCTTGAAGAGACAGACCTTTGTTGGCAAAGTAATTAATGTCTCTACTTTTTAATATGCTGTCTAGGTTGGTCATAACTTTCCTTCCAAGGAGTAAGCCTCTTTTAATTTTGTGGCTGCAGTAACCATCTGCAGTGATTTTGGAGCCCCAAAAGATAAAGTCAGCCATGTTTCCACTGTTTCCTTATCTATTTGACATGAAGTGATGGGACCAGATGGCATGATCTTAATTTTCTGAATGTTGAGCTTTAAGCCAACTTTTTCACTCTTCTCTTCAATTCTTCAAGAGGCTCTTTAGCCCTTCTTCACTTTGTGCAATAAGGGTGGTGTCATCTGCATATCTGAGGTTATTGATATTTCTCCCGGCAATCTTGATTCCACCTTGTGCTTCATCCAGCCCAGGGTTTCTCATGATGTACTCTGCATTTAAGTTAAATAAGCAGGGTGAAAATATACAGCCTTGATGTATTCCTTGTCCTATTTGGAACCAGTCTGTTGTTCCATGACCGGCATAGGTATTTCTCAAGAGGCAGGTCAGAAGTTTCAGTTCAGTTCAGTCGCTCAGTCGTGTCCAACTCTTTGCGACCCCATGAATTGCAGCACGCCAGGCTTCCCTGTCCATCACCAACTCCCGGAGTTCACTCAGATTCACGTTCATCGAGTCAGTGATGCCATCCAGCCATCTAATCCTCTGTTGTCCCCTTCTCCTCCTGCCCCCAATCCCTCCCAGCATCAAAGTCTTTTCCAATGAGTCAACTCTTCGCATGAGGTGGCCAAAGTACTGGAGTTTCTGCTTTAGCATCATTCCTTCCAAGGAAATCCCAGGGCTGATCTCCTTCAGAATGGACTGGTTGGATCTCCTTGCAGTGCAAGGGACTCTAAGAGTCTTCTCCAACACCAAAGTTCAAAAGCATCAATTCTTCGGTGCTCAGCCTTCTTCACAGTCCAACTCTCACATCTATACATGACCACTGGAAAAACCATAGCCTTGACTAGGTGGACCTTAGTCGGCAAGGTAATGTCTCTGCTTTTGAATATGCTGTCTAAGTTGGTCATAACTTTTCTTCCAAGGAGTAAGCATCTTTAATTTCATGCCTGCAGTCACCATCTGCAGTGATTTTGGAGCCCCAAAAAAGAAAGTCTGACACTGTTTCCACTGTTTCCCCATCTATTTCCCATGAAGTGATGGGACCAGATGCCATGATCTTCGTTTTCTGAATGTTGAGCTTTAAACCAACATTTTCACTCTCCTCTTTCACTTTCATCAAGAGGCTTTTTAGCTCCTCTCACTTTCTGCCATAAGTGTGGAGTCATCTGCATATCTGAGGTGATTGATATTTGTCCTGGCAATCTTGATTCCAGCTTGTGTTTCTTCCAGTCCAGCGTTTCTCATGGTGTACTCTGCATATAAGTTAAATAAGCAGGGTGACAATATACAGCCTTGATATACTCCTTTTCCTATTTGGAACCAGTCCATTGTTCCATGTCCAGTTCTAACGGTAGCTTCCTGACCTGCATACAGATTTCTCAAAGGGCAGGTCAGGTAGTCTGGTATTCCCATCACTCCCAGAATCTTCCACAGTTTCTTGTGATCCACTCAGTCAAAGGCTTTGGCATATTAAATAAAGCAGAAATAGATGTTTTTCTGGAACTCTCTTGCTTTTTCCATGATCCAGCAGATGTTGGCAATTTGATCTCTGGTTCCTCTACCTTTTCTAAAACCAGCTTGAACATCTGGAAGTTCACAGTTCACATATTGCTGAAGCCTGGCTTGGAGAAATATGAACATTACTTTGCTCGTGTGAGATGAATACAAATATAGAGTAGTTTGAGCATTCTTTGGTATTGCCTTTTTTGGGATTGGAATGAAAGCTGACTGTTTCCAGTCCTGTGGCCACTGCTGAGTTTTGCAAATGTGCTGGCATATTGAGTGCAGCACTTTCACAGCATCATCTTTCAGGATTTGAAATAGCTCCACTGGAATTCCATCACCTCCACTAGCTTTGTTCGTAGTGATGCTTTCTAAGGCTCACTTCAGTTCATATTCCAGGATGTCTGGCTCTAGATGAGTGATCACACCACCGTGATTATCCAGGTTGTGAAGATCTTTTTTGTACAGTTCTTCTTTGTATTCTTGCCACCTCTTCTTAATATCTTCTGCTTCTGCTAGGTCCATACCATTTCTGTCTTTATCGACCCCATTTTTGCATGAAATATTCCCTTGGTATCTCTAATTTTCTTGAGGAGATCTCTAGTCTTTCCCATTTTGTTCTTTTCCTCTGTTTCTTTGCATTGATTGCTGAAGAAGGCTTTCTTATCTCTTCTTGCTTTTCTTTGGAACTCTGCATTCAGGTGCTTATATCTTTCCTTTTCTCCTTTGCTTTTCACTTCTCTTCTTTTCTCAGCTGTTAGTAAGGCCTCCCCAGACAGCCATTTTGCTTTTTTGCATTTCTTTTCCACGGGGTGGTCTTGATCCCTGTCACCTGTACAGTGTCACGAACCTCATTCCATAGTTCATCAGGCACTCTATTTATCAGATCTAGTTCCTTAAATCTATTTCTCACTTCCACTGTATAATCATAAGGGATTTAATTTAGGTCATATTGAATGGTCTAGCAGTTTTCCCTACTTTCTTCAATTTAAGTCTGAATTTGGTGATAAGGAGTTCATGATCTGAGCCACAGTCAGCTCCTGGTTCTGTTTTAGTTGACTGTATAGAGCTTCTCCATCTTTGGCTGCAAAGAATATAATCAATCTGAGTTTGGTGTTGACCATCTGGTGATGTCCATGTGTAGGGTCTTCTCTTGTGTTGTTGGAAGAGGGTGTTTGCTATGACCAGTGCATTTTCTTGGCAAAACTTTTATTCTTTGCCCTGCTTCATTTCGCATTCCATGGCCAAATTTTCCTGTTACTCCAGGTGTTTCTTGACTTCCTATTTTTGCATTCCAGTCCCCTATAATGAAAAGGACATCTTTTTTTTGGGTGTTAGTTCTATAGGGTCTGTAGGTCTTCATAGAACCGTTCAACTTCAGCTTCTTCAGCCTTACTGGTTGGGACATAGACTTGGATTACCATGGTATTGAATGGTTTGCCTTGGAGATGAACAGAGATCATTCTGTCGTTTTTGAGATTGCATCCAAGTACTGCATTTCGGACTCTCTTGTTGACCATAATGGCTACTCCATTTCTTCTGAGGGATTCCTGCCCACAGTAGTAGATATATTGGTCATCTGAGTTAAATTCACCCATTCTAGTGCCTTTTAGTTCTCTGGTTCCTAGAATGTCGACATCCACTCTTGCCATCTCTTGTTTGATGACTTCCAATTTGCCTTGATTCATGGACCTGACATTCCAGGTTCCTATGCAATATTGCTCTTTACAGCATCGGACCTTGCTTCCATCACCAGTCACATCGACAGCTGGGTATTGTTTTTGCTTTGGCTCCATCCCTTCATTCTTTCTGGATTTATTTCTCCACTGATCTCCAGTAGCATATTGGGCACCTACTGACCGGGGGAGTTCCTCTTTCAGTATCCTATCATTTTGCCTTTTCATACTGTTCATGGGGTTCTCAGGCAAGAATACTGAAGTGGTTTGCCATTCTCTTCTCCTGTGGACCACATTTTGTCAGCTGTCTCCACCATGACCTGCCCATCTTGGGTTGCCCCGTGGGCATGGCTTAATTTCATTGAGTTAGAGAAGGCTGTGGTCCTAGTGTAATTAGATTGACTAGTTTTCTGTGAGTATGGTTTCAGTGTGTCTGCCCTCTGATGCCCTCTTGTAACACCTACCATCTTACTTGGGTTTCTCTTATCTTGGGCGTGGGGTATCTCTTCATTGCTGCTCCAGCAAGGTGCAGCTGCTGTTCTTTACCTTGGATGAGGGGTATCTCCTCACCACCACCCTTCTTCACCTTCAATGTGTGATGGCTTCTCAGAAGTTTACAACATAATAAATACACAAAAAATAATTTAAAACAATTGTAATAAGGATAAGGACAATAAAATCTTGCTGAATAAATAAAATAAGTTTATGACATTATTGAAGAAAAAAGACAAAAGAAAATTAGGGAAATTAGTAGATTTTTTATATCAGCTAAAATATTCCTGTTAACATACAGTAGCTGTGGATTACTTTCACAGTCCACACATCTGTGAGTATGACAGTAAACATATTCAGGAGCTCTAAGTATCTCAAATAGAAATAGTCTTAATTTGAAATAAGTAATTTCTACCACTGATCAAAAATTGTTTTCATTATCTATTCACTGGCTATCTGTGACTAATATAATTGACTGAATATTTATAATGATTCTTAGGACTTATATTGACACAGATGGAGGTAGAATTAGAAAGGATCTGCTAAACTAATAAAGGAAATGAAAAAATTACACACATCAAAAATACCTAAAGTACACACTGGAAAGGGAAACAAAGATTTCCACAAACACTCAAAAAGGATACATGCATCCAATGTTCATACAATCATTATTAATGAAAGCAACCTAAGGACTCATAACAGATGAATGGGTAAAGAAGATTTGGTATATGTATACAATGGAAAGAAGTTTCCATGATAGCTCATTTGGTAAAGAATCTGCATGCATTACAGGAAACCCTGGTTCAATTCCTGGGTCAGGAAGATCCACTGGAGAAGGGATAGGCTACCCACTTCAGTATTCTTATACTTCCCTTGTGGCTCATCTGGTAAAAAATCAACCTGCAGTGAGGGAGACCTGTATTTGACCCCTGGGGAGGGAAGATTCCCCTAGAGAGGGGGAAGGTTACCCACTCCAGTATTCTGGCCTGGAGAATTCCATGGACTGTATAGTCCATGGGGTCGCAAAGAGTCAGACACGACTGAGACAGACTTTCACTTCATTTTATACAATGGAATTGTATTGCATACATTCCAAGAATGTAATTTTGCCATTTGCAGCAACATGGATAGACTTGGAGAACATTATGCAAAGTAAATTATCAGACAGAGAAAAACAAATACCTATATGTAGAATCTAAAAAAATACAACAAACTAGTTAATAAAACAAAAGTGAAGCAGACTCACTGATATAGGGAAAAATTTAGTGATTACCAGTGGAGACAGGGAAAGGGAGAGTCAATCTAAGGTTAGTAGGAGATAGGATTATTATGGGATTATATGAAATCATGTGTGCGAAACTTGTAAAAATTATAAATCACTAGAGAATTTTAAAACTATTTCATTCAATAAAAAGATGAAAGATTTCCAATTTATAATTTTCTTTCAATATGTGTTTCTTCTTTTGAAATATGAATTTCTTGAAAATATGCCTCTGATTCTGTGTTCTTTTATTATTGTTTAATGAAGTGATTGGTCCACAGTAGGTATTTAGCAAATATTTGTCAAATGGGTGGAAAAACACATGAATAAGTGAGTGGTTGCCTCTACCTAAAGAAAACTTTTTTCTTTCAAGAATAATTTTGAGCAGAAACTGGGGAGTGAATAAGTGAGACATTGCAATACATGGAATACAACTGTCCCATAATGTCAGAAACATTGATATTTAAAATGAGCTGAGGTATGATGCAAAATATTAATGGCAGAAAGAATAAGACATGGACAGGGCTACTATATGAGTAGGCAATATAATGTTAAGAGAAATAAGCATTAAACTCTGTTAGTATAGCTCAGTTGCTAAAGACTCCACCTACAGTGTGGGAGACCTGTGTTTGATCTCTGAGTTGAGAAGATCCCTTGGAGAAAGGAATGGCCACCCACTCTAATATTCTGGCCTGGAAAACTCCATTGACTGTATAGTCCATGGGGTAAAAATGAATCAGACAGGACTGAAAGGCTTTCATTTTCACTTTCAAGAGAAATAAAAGAAGCAGAATTGCAGAATTTCTCCCAACTGTTTGGTAAAATAGAGTAGGTAAAGCAAAAGAAATTTCAAGATAAGGTGTTCATAATAAAAATGCAACAGTAAAATGGGTTGCAACTTAGGTTGCCTAAAAGGACATTTATTTGTGTCTATATAGAATATATCTTGCTTCTTTTTGGAAGACACTGATGTTTACCTAACTTTATCCTTTATCCTCTGCTTTGTTATTAACAATTACCTAAAATTTGTTCAGAGAAGCAAAGGGTTTGGTTGAAACTTACAGATAGCAGGAGAGATCCCCAAAGACAGAAAAACAACAAATGATTTAATATATTTATTTATTTTGATATGTAAGAAATTTTACTTTCAAAATATTCTAGCTTTTCTGGTTGATGTTATCTGGAAATTTCTACACCATTATTTAAAACTATTAACAGCAATATTAGTAGATAACATTAAAAATGTTTAAAATATTTAGCTTGAAAGCACATGGAGTTCATGATAACTGAGATTTCTAAATAGTTCATTGAGAACAAGTTATTTAATGCAACTTCTTAATTTGTATATTCGTAAAACAATGATCAAGATGCTGAAGAATATGTAAAATTTCAATTGCCAAATCATGTTCAACTCTTTGTGACCCCATGGACTACAGGATGCCAGGCCTCCCTGTACCTCATCATCTCTTGGCATTTGCCCAAGTTCTTGTCCATTGAATCAGTGGAGGAGGGAATGGCAAACACTCCAGTATTCTTGCTACTAAACTTCAGTAGGGAGTTTATTTAAAACAAAACAAAACAAAACAAAAAGTAAGAGTACTTATGTAAAATGGCACCCTCTAATCCTTAAATAAAAGAGGTGAAGGATAGTGCAATTAGACCAGACTGTCTCAGTTTAGGTACAGCATTATGTAGCAGGCTGTTCCATAGCTATGTGAAAGTTGCTCGGTCATGTCTGACTCTTTGAGACCCCAAGTACTATACAGTCTGTGGAATTGTTACATATTCTTCACCTCTTTCTACATTTTTAAAATTGCCAAATTTAAGCCCAGTTATTGTTCCTCAACATACTATCAAATATCCTGACATCTATTAATAGTATATGAGCATACTCAGGCTTGGAGCTAAGCAGTTTTCCTAGACCATGATGAGTGCCAGAGGACCATTGCTAAACTGAGTTCTCATATCAGTACTTATATCAGCGAAGAGTCAAAAAAGCAAAATGAGAGAATCCTAATATTACCTTTAGAGAACTGAAGGTATCTACTATAGATTAAAGGGTAAAAAATATCTATTGATTAAAAACACATTAGTTGGGGCCTGAGATGTAAGACAAATCCAAATAGAGAGGATATTTCAATATGACAAAAAAGACTATAGCCAACCCAAGTTAAGAGCTGTCAAAGTGACTTCTGCTGCTGCTGCTAAGTCGCTTCAGTCGTGTCCGACTCTGTGTGACCCCATAGACAGCAGCCCACCAGGCTCCTCTGTCCCTGGGACTCTCCAGGCAAGAACATTAGAGTGGGTTGCCATTTCCTTCTCCAATGCATGAAAGTGAAAAGTGAAAGTGAAGTCGCTCAGTCGTGTCTGACTCTTAGCGACCCCATAGGCTGCAGCCCACCAGGCTCCTCCATCCATGGGATTTTCCAGGCAAGAGTACTGGAGTGGGGTGCCATTGCCTTCTCCCAAAGTGACTTCTACCCATTTTAATTTATCTTTCATTGATTTTTATTGATTTTTTATATCTCAACATACACTCAAGACAAACACATAGGTGGGATATATGCTATATGTGGGGAATTATAAAATCACCTTAGTAATTTCTTTGTCACATATGTGACAATGCCTTTCTACCAAATTTGAATTTTTGATATATTACCCCATGCCCTCTCATACACCTGAAATAAAAATCATATAGGATAGAAAATAACCAAATATAAAAGTCTTCATAAAGGTTACTATAGTAGGGGTAGAATAAACACTAGAAAATTTTGCTAATATTAGCAATGCTAAAATATTTTGAAAGAGGCAGAATTCAAGCATGACATATGAAACAAAATATATTAACTTTTCACCCAAGTAGATCTCTTAAAACATGGGCCAAAAATTGAGAAACCTAAATATGGTTTTGTTGTTTTCCAGTCGCTCAATTGTGTCTGACTCTTTGGGATCCATGAAATGCAGTGCACCAGGATTCCCTGTCCTTCACTATCTCCTGGAGTTTGCTCAAACCCATGTCCACTGAGTCAGTGATGCCATTCAACCATCTCATCCTGTTGCCTCCTTCTCCTCCTGCTCTCAATCTTGCCCAGCATCACAGTGTTTTCCAATGAGTTGGCTCTTCGCATCAGGTGGCCAAAGTATTGGAGTTTCAACGTCAGTCCTTCCAACGAATATTTAGAGTCGATTTTCTTTAAGATTGGCTGCTTTGAACTCCTTGCTGTCCAGGGGACTCTCAGGAGTCTTCTACAACATCACAGTTCAAAAACATAAATTCTTTGGCACTCCAATTTCTTTATAGTCCAACTCTCACATCCATACATGACTACTGGAAAAACCATAGCTTTGACTAGATGGACCTTTGGTGGCAAAGTGATGTGTCTGTTTTTTAATATGCTGCCTAGGTTTGTCATAGCTTTTTTCCAAGGAGCAAGCATCTTTTAATTTCATGACTGCAGTCACCATCTGCAGTGATTCTGGAGCTCATAAAAATAAACTCTAGCTATTCCCATTGTGGAGAATGCAATGGTGCCCCACTCCAGTACTCTTGCCTGGAAAATCACATGGATGGAGGAGCCTGGTGGGCTGCAGTCTACGGGGTCACTAAGAGTCGGACACAACTTCACTTTCACTTTCAATGTTCACTTTCATGCATTGGAGAAGGAAATGGCAACCCACTCCAATGTTCTTGCCTGGAGAATCCCAGGGATGGGGGAGCCTGGTGGGCTGCCATCTATGGGGTTGCACAGAGTCAGACACGACTGAAGTGACTCAGCATTCCCATTGTTTCCCCACCTATTTGTGATTAAACTGACCTTTTCCAGTCCTGTGGCCACTGCTGAGTTTTTCAAATTTGTTGCCATATTGAGTGCAGCACTTTCATAGCATCATCTTTTAGGATTTGAAAAATCTCAACTGGAATTCCATCACCTCCACTAGCTTTGTTTGTAGTAACGTTTCATAAGGCCTACTTCAGACTGCAGGTATGTGGCCACACCATTTTGGTTATCCAGGTCACTAAGACCTTTTATGTATAGTTCTCTGTATTCTTGCCACCTCTTCCTAATGTGGTTAATTATGTTTAAATGCCAGAATAAACGTCACTCACTGAAAGGAAAATTAAACATGCCTCAGTGATCTAATAGTATCTAAAATTTCCAGCTTATTCCTTTTTGTAGCCCTGATAACTGATTTCTATATAAATTAAGGGAAATCAATACAAATGTTTTAAATTTAATATATACCTTTTGTGTATAGTTATTACAAATGATATTTTTTAAATATATTTTAATTGAAATATTTTTAAAATATACATCCCTCCATTTGTTTGTCTTATAAACAATGCAATAAGATTTCCTCACAAAAATTACATATGTATTTTCAGAATAATTTGTATGCACTAATTTTACCAAATATTCATCTTCAAAAGAAAATCACATAGAGACAGGCACTCAGCTTTCTTTATAGTTCATCTCTCACATCCATACATAACTACTGGAAAAACCATAGCTTTGAATAGATGGACCTTTGCTGTTTGACTAAGTAACCTTTGATGTTTGACTAGATGACCTTTGATATTTGACTAGATGATCTTTGATATTTGACTAGATGACCCTAAAATCTCTTCCTTTAAAATTCCCATTTGATGAGCGAACACATTCCCTCTTGATTTGGTTGAGTCATTTGCACTCAAAAAATTCAACAAAATGAGTCCTTTATTAAGCCTGTAATATACTAAGGGCAATAGACAGAAAACAGGAAATATACAATTCTTTTAGCTGTTTACGTATGACTTAGAATCCAGTTGTACACACAATGACAGATCCCAGTAATCATATACAATCTCTCACAGATAATTGAATATTGATTCTATTTTGATTAATCTCTGTCTTCATAGCTCATAAGGCCTGTTCAGCCAACATGATAGTCATACATTTTGCATTTTCTTTGGAGTCTCTTAAATTCCTACAGATTTTTAATTTTATGGTGAAATAATTTACCTCTGAAGTCACTAGCAAAATATGTATATTACTGGATGCTTAGAACTAAATGGTAATACTGAGATTATGTTGGAAACAACACTATATCTAGTAATATAGGCTGTAAAAGCAGGAAGATATTAAAATTCTGAATATTTTAGCATTTAGATTTTTAACATTGTTTGAACATACTATACATTTCATACTGGCATATATTATATGTATTCACTAGATAAATGGTCAAAAGCATCTGTTTTATTCAAAGGGATGTGTAATAAGGTGAATAAAAATGTTTTACTATTATTATTGTTCAAAATAGAAAAGTAATTTTTACCTTTAGATTCTAAAAATATTCTTCAGGGAAAAATATATTTCTATCTCTAGGATAGCTATTCTTTACTGTTTGGGGTGTACCCTGTAAAATTATTTCAGATAGTGATCTTATAAATATGAACATATCTTTAATTTTCATACAGTTATTATATTTTGGCTGCCTATTGAAATGGACCTTTTAAATTATTTTTCCTCATGATTACTGTCTCACTGTCTTCTAATATTACAATCAATGTTATTAACTATAGATAAACAGATGCATATCTCATTTTTATTCTTGCCTCTGTAGATTAACTGTAACTCTCCCCTTGAAGACATAGAGGATTTTCTCTTTTCCTAAATGTAGAAAATTATCAAAAATTTTTATAGGGGTCTAGTTTTTTCTTTAATGTTCCACCAGTCCCATATCATCTTGAGCATTGACTTCAAACTCCTCTCATCTCTTTTTCTGCTAGGCAAACACTGAACTCCTGAGTTATTTTCTAATTTCTAACTTATTTTTCATTAATTACATATCCATGTGACTTTGTGACATGCTCCAGTATATTTCTCAGCTTTATCTACAAGCTCATTAATGTGTTCCTTAACTGTCTTATTACATATTCATCCTAAGAGTTATTTCCCCATAATAATTTTTATTTTTTATGGTATTTTAAGGCATCCAGTATATTTTTGAATCACTCTGTTGATATTAGTTTTACTTGCTTTAACATCCTGTTCAACATATCTACTGAAACTTTTCTATTTTCACTCTTTTACAATGCTGGCTCTCTTCCAATATCTGGTAATTCTTACTTATATGCTTACTTTGTCTTTGAGCTTTTCTGGTTAATTTTTCTATTCAATCTACACAACCAGCCTGAGCTTGTTCAGGATCTATGCAACTGCTGGCTGCCTACTATTTAAATGGAAGAGAGTCACGATATGTTAGTGAATGGGATACTTTCATCTTTGCATGATCATTGAAATAGCACAGCAACTTTTATCTCTTTAACCCAAGGTGTCATATCTTCTGTTGTAATTGAAAGAAAACTCCCTTTCATCCTATTCCTGCTGCCTAGCTCAAAATCTTTAGTGACTACTTCCATTAATTAGTGTGGTGGGAAGGAAGTGAGATTGGAATAGTTCATGAAGATAATAAAAGATAATAATAAAGATTACTGAAGATATTAAGTAAGCAATTGTACATGGTATTTTCAAGAGGTTGACTGAATGAGAAAACAGTGATTTAAGTGTAGAGCTCAAGATTATGGTGGATATTTTGTGTCTTATCCAGTATCCCTTCTCACCTTCTTATAACAAAACCCTTATTTTGTTCAGGGCAGCTGTGGTGTAAAGATTTTAAGGATAACCTTATATAATTCATTTTCCTATAACTGAGGATAGAACCTGTGAATTGATGAAGCACTCTTCCCTTGATTGTGATTATGCTATGTGGAGTAGTCAACCTTGAAATAGAGAGTATCTATATGAGCCCTTTAATAGCAAAGATAATCTCCAACTGGTAGCAGCAAAATAACTGAAAGAGATTCAAAGTATGATAAGGACTTGGTCTAATGCTAATTTTAGATAAAGGGAGCCTTGTGAAAAGGAATGTGTGTTGACCTATGGAGCTAAGAGTCATTACTGGTGGAAAGGATTTGGGGACCAGAATTACAACTCAAGGAAGTGTATTCTACCAACATTTTGAATGAGCTTGAAAGCAATTCTCCATAGAACCGTGAGAGATAACAAGCCCAGCCTGACTGATACACTGAGGTGGCCTTGTGACACCCTAAGTAGCAAACCCAAAATTCTGATATATAGAACTATAATTTAATAAATAGATAATTGTTTCAAGCCATTAACTTTATGAAAATCTTTTATGCAGCATTTGTGAAGATCTGTGTTGCTGCATTGTAAACTCAGATGGTAAAGAATCTGCCTGCGATATCGGAGACCTGGGTTCAGTTCCTGGATCAAGAGGATGAAAGGATCTTCTGGAGAAGAGAATGGCTACCCACTCCAGTATTCTTGCCTGGAGAATTCCATGGACAGAGGAGCCCCAGCGGGGGTGTTGAGGGGGGTACAGTTCTTGCGATCTCAAAGTGTTGGACACAACTGAGTGACTAACACAAACTAATGTATCAGTAATATTCCCAGCTAATAGTTCTTTGCTTCACAGAATCTTTTATGTAGAGGTGGTCATGGAAAGATATTCTGAATATTCTTGATGGGTAAATAAAGGTCTTTATCAGAGCACTGAAGTTGTTTCTGCTTACTTGATATGGGCTTCATCACTTTCCTCTTGTCTTTTCATCCTTTTTTATTTTTTAACCATGCCATGCATGGTATGTGGCATCTTAGTTCCTTAACAAGTGTTCTATTTTGGGGGGCCAGTAGATGGAGGCACATAAGCACCTTTATAGGCTGACACTGGAAAAATTAGTATGATTGTATGTTAAGAGAATAAGGATAAAGAAGTTAATTTAAAAATAAATTTATGACAGAATACAATAAGAATTAAATTTTTAAAAAAGCATCAGAGAAAGGAAGGTCCATAGCCATCCTATTGGTATAAAGTGATATATCTCATTGTGGTTTTGATTTTCATTTTCCTGATGGATAATTATATTGAACAGTTTTTCATCATATATAAGATATGTTTTCTTTGGGGAGATGTCTATTCAGAATTTTTATTTGATTTACCTTTTTTACTGACTTGCAAGAGTTATTTATATATTTTGAATACAATTCCTTATCAAATACACAAATGCATTATTTCACCCTGGTTCTGTGGACTGTGTGTTTACTTTCTTCATGGTAATATTCTCAAGAGAAGTATTTTTAATTTTGATGAATTCCAACTTACGCATTTTTTAAAATTTTATCATTTCTGCTTTTGTTGTCATATCAAAGAAAACATCAAAGATTTGCTATTGTATTTTTTCCTAAGAATTTTTAAAGTTTCAAGATCCATATTTAAATTTATGATCAATTTTTAGTTAAATTTTGTATAGTATAAGGAAAGAGTACAATATCATTGTTTTTCATGTGGATATCAGTTTGTTCTATGTGGTATTTGTGTGTAATTTTATGTTATCACTACAAACCACATGAGAGTAAATCCCTAAGAGAACTGTGAAATTCATATGTATTTAACATATTCCCCAGATGGGTTTTATGAACACTGAAATTGAATAATAATTAAGTGTTCATGAGACATGAAAGCAAGTAAAATGGAAGTGAGGACATTAGGGAGATGGGAAGATGGACATTTTAGGTGAAAACTAGTCGTTCAATTTCCATTGTAATGTGTTACCTTTTTATTCATCTACTGGTAATAGTGATGCTTTAGCAACTTCATGACAAGATCTGTCAGAAGTGACATTAAACAAGATTCAAGATGTTGCCAGAGGAAAGGTTGCCAACAGTTAAAAATTAGTCATTGGAATTGAGATGTAATGGAAAACTTTTCATTTTTACATCAACATGGGCATTGCATCCAGGCAGGCAAGTGATAGAAAAGGAAAGATGATGAAGAAAGACAATCAGGTAACAAAACCATTAGTAAATGTAGTTAGGGGATGACGTGGGCCAGTAACTAGTACTTCTTATACTTTCCTGAGGTTTAAAAGTATTGAAGAATAAAAAAATAAAGAACATTCAAAATAAATTAGATGTTACATTTATTACTAGTAAAGATAGTGTTGTAGAATCTGGCCTACCTCTGCAGAAAACTAGAAATGTGAAATAGATTCACCTGGTCTATCTTTGTCCTCTCTGGCTGCAATAACAAAAAGTGAAGTTTCTCAGTTGTGTCCAACTCTTTGCGACCCATGGACTGTAGCCCACCAAGCTCCTCTGTCCATGGGATTCTCCAGGCAAGAATACTGGAGTGGGTTGCCATTTCCTTCTCCAGGGGATCTTCCCGACCCAGGGATCAAACCCAGGTCTCCCACATTGCAGGCAGACATTTTAACCTCTGCTCCACCAGGGAAGCCCTTAAATATCACAAACTGGGTGGTTTAAACAACAGACATTTATTTCTCATAATTCTGGAGGTTAAGAAGTCCAAGATCAAGGTGCTGGCAGATTCTGTGTCTGTGGAAGACTCACTTCCTGGCTTGCCTACTGGCTTCTCTCTCTGTATGCTCATGACCTTTACTCTCTTCTTCTTCTTAAAAGGGCACTAATTCCATCATGAATGTTCTACTCTCATTACCTAATTTAAAACTTTTCAAAGGCTCTGCCTCCCAATGCCATCACATCAGGGGCAGGGCTTCAATATATGAATTTTGGGGGAACATAACATATAACTCATAACACAGTCGTGGCAGTAATGGGGCACTAGAGGTTTCCTGCATGGTGACTTCCCTGTTAAGCTAATGGCACAGAGAGCTACGGATACTTAATTGTTCTTCCAAATTCATCTTTATGACACGTAATGAAGAATACAAAATGAGGCAAAAAAGAATGCATGATTAGAGATTCTTCCTCATGCAAAAAGTAATCAGGAGTGGAAACAGCCACACCACCTCATATTCCAGGGAGTTTGGGTATCTTAAATAATTGGTGTTAATCATTAATCTTATATGAATCAAGGTTATGGGAAACTTTTGGGTAACCCATTAACAGCCTATTTTGGACAATTTCTCTAGGAATTTAAGATTATTTTCTTAATGCCAACTAAGCTTTTGGATATCCACCAAAGATGACTCGAGGACAGTATATTTTCCTCCAAATATTATTCAGAACACTGCCACATTTAAGTCAACTTCAGAAGTCACTTTCCACCTGTGGCAAGAGGACTGTCAGAGAGCTCTCTAAATATGTTTATTTCCTAGTCCAATAAATTAGTGAATATACATTAGTTGTTGTGTTTTTTTTTTTTTTTATTCTGGTAACAGAATAGTACAAACACATAGGTTAAAACATAAATTTATTCTCTCATAGTTTCGGAGGCTAAACATCCAAAATTATGATATAAGCACAGTCATGCTACCTAGGAAACTGGGTAGACTCCTGCCTTGTCTCTTCCTAGTTCTGGTTGGCATATCTTGATTGCAGCTTCATCACTCAAATATCTGCCTTCTTTAATTATTATATATTCTCTCTATATGTCTGTGTCCAAATTTCCTTCTTCATATAAGAACAGCGGTCATATTAGATTAGAGAAAACTCTGATGACCTCAACTTAATTATATCTACAAAGACACTATTTCCAACTAAGGTCACATTAGAAGATACCAGGTGATAAGGCTTGAACATATCTTTTGAGGTAACAAAATTCAATCCATAACCCATGTCAAAAGGGAAGTAGGTTATAGATGGAATTAAGGTTGCTAATCATCCTTGGGGCTTCGCTGGTGGCTCAGAGGTTAAAGCGTCTGCCTCCAATGCGGGAGACCTGGGTTCAATCCCTGGGTCGGGAAGATCCCCTGGAGAAGGAAATGGCAACCCACTCCAGTATTCTTGCCTGGAGAATCCCCTGTACAGAGGAGCCTGGTAGGCTACAGTCCACGGGGTCGCAAAGAGTCGGACATGACTGAGCGACTTCACCTTCAATCAGGCATCCTTAAAACAGGGAGATACTGCTGGATTATCTAATTGGTTTCAATGTAATCAACTAGGGATTAAAAGAAGAATGAGGCAGAAAAGAGTCAGAGTTGGAGAAGGAGATGTGATAACTGAAGCAGAGGACTTGGGAAATAGCAACATGGGAAGGACTCAGGCATATTTTGCTGGCTTCCAAGATGCAAGAATGAAGCCAGAGCCAACAAATGATGGAAGCTTGTAAAACCTGGAAAAGGCAAGGAAATAGGTTACAACCTAGAGTCTCTGGAAGAAATTCTTCCTTTCTAATGTGTTCATTTTATCCAATTTCGGACATCTGACCCATTGAACTTACAGATATTAAATTCATATTATTATCCTAAGCCAATGAACTTGTGGTAATTTGTTACAGCAGCAATAGGAAAATAACAAATTGCCAGGAGAGCTTCAGAAAATTGTTTAACTGCTTCCTTCCCCAAATTTAAAGTCTTCCCTGGTAACTCAGATGGTAAAGACCACCAGCAGTGCAGGAGACCCTGGTTTGATTCCTGGGTGTGAAAGATTGCTTGGTGAAGGGATAGGCTACCCACTCCAGTATTGGATTTCCCTGGTGGCTCAGCAGGGAAAGAATCCTTCTGAAATGTGGAAGATGTGGGTTTGATCCAAGAGTTGGGAAGATCCCCTGGAGAAGGGAGTGGCTACACACTCCGCTGGAGTGGGTAGCCTGGAGAATTCCATGGACTGTATACTTTGGAATAGGTGAATTTAACTCAGATGATCATTATATCTCCTACTGTGGGCAAGAATCCCTTAGAAGAAATGGAGTAGCCATCATAGTCAACAAAAGAGTCCAAAATTCAGGACTTGAATGCAATCTCAAAACAACAGAATGATCTTTTTTGTTTCCAAGGCAAACCATTCAGTATCACAGTAATCTAAGTCTATACTCTGACCAGTAATTCTGAGGAAGCTGAAGTTGAAAGGTTCGATGAAGACCTATAAGACCTTCTAGAACTAATACCCCCCAAATAATGTCCTCTTAATTAT
The DNA here is from genome assembly GCF_023091745.1 of Budorcas taxicolor. Taxonomy (NCBI): domain Eukaryota; kingdom Metazoa; phylum Chordata; class Mammalia; order Artiodactyla; family Bovidae; genus Budorcas; species Budorcas taxicolor. The sequence continues at coordinate 52,316,501 of NC_068915.1, read as the reverse complement.
AGGGGAGTGGAATGCAAAAGTAAGAAGTCAAGAGATACCTGGAGTAACAGGCAAATTTGGCCTTAGAGTACAAAATGAAGGTCAAAGGCTAACAGAGTTTTGCCAAGAGAATGCATTGGTCATGGCGACTACCCATTTCCAACAACACAAGAGAAGACTCTACACATGGACAACACCATATGGTCAATACCAAAATCAGATTGATTTTTTTTTTTTTTTTCAGCCAAAAATGGGGAAACTCTATAGTCAGCAAAAACAAGACTGGGAGCCGACTGTGGCACAGATCATGAACTCCTTATTGCCAAATTCAGACTTAAATTGAGAAAAGTAGGGAAAACCACTAGACCACTCAGGTATGACCTAAATCAAATCCCTTATGATTATACAGTGGAAGATCAAATAGATTCAAGGGATTAGATCTGATAGAGTGTATGAAGAACTATGGAGAGAGGTTCATGACATTGTATAGGAGGCAGTGATCAAGACCATACCCAAGAAAAAGAAATGCAAAAAGGCAATATGGTTGTCTGAGAAGGCCTTAAAAATAGCTTAGAAAAGAAGAGAAGTGAAAAGCAAAGGAGAAAAGGAAAGATATAAGCATCTGAATGCAGAGTTCCAAAGAATAGCAAGGAGAGATAAGAAAGCCTTCCTCAGTGATCAGTACAAGGAAATAGAGGAAAACAATAGAATGGGAAAGATTAGAGATCTCTTCAAGAAAATTAGAGATCTCTTCAAGAAAATTAGAGATACCCAGGGAATATTTCATGCAAAGATGATCACAATGAAGGACAGAAATGGCATGTACCTAATAGAAACAGAAGTTATTAAGAAGAGGTGGCAAGGATACCCAGAAGAACTATACAAAAAAGATCTTCATGACCCAGATAACCATGATGATGTGATCATTTACCTAGAGCCAGATATCCTGGAATGCGAGGTCAAGTGGGCATTAGGAAGCATCACTATGAACAAAGCCAGTGGAGGTGATGGAATTTCAGCTGAGCTATTTCAAATGCTAAAAGATGATGCTATGAAAGTGCTGCACTCAATATGCCAACAAATCTGGAAAACTCAGCAGTGGCCACAGAATTGGAAAAGGTTAGTATTCATTCCAATCCCAAAGAAAGGCAATGATGCCAAAGAATGTTGAAACTCCAGCACAACTGCATTCATCTCACATGCTAGTGAAGTAATGCTCATAATTCTTCAAGCTGGGTTTCAACAATACCTGAACTCTAAATTTCCAGATTTTCAAAAATGGATTTAGAAAAGGCAGAGGAACCAGAGATCAAATTGCCAACATCTACAGGATCATTGAAAAACCAAGAGATTTCCAGAAAACCATCTTCAGAAAACTAAGATCATGGCATCTGGTCCCATATTTTCATGGCAAATAGATGGGGAAACAATGGAAACAGTGATGGACTTTATTTGGGGGGTGCTCCAAAATCACTGCAGATGGTGACTGCAGCCATGAAATTTAAAGATGCTTGCTCCTTAGAAGAAAAGCTGTGACCAACCTAGACAGCATTTTAAACAGAAGAGACATTACTTTGCCGACTAAGGTCCGTCTAGTCAAAGCTATGGTTTTTGAAAGCTGAGCACAGAAGAATTGATGGTTTTGAACTGTGGTGCTGGAGACGACTCTTGAGAGTCTCTTGGACTGCAAGGAGATCCAACCAATCAATTGTAGAGGAAATCAGTCCTGAATATTCATTGGAAGGGCTGATGCTGAAGCTCAAGCTCCAATATTCTGGCCACCTGATGCAAAGAAACGACTCATTGGAAAAGACCCTAATGCCTAAAAGATTGAAGGTGGGAGTAGGGGCCATCAGAGGATGAGATGGTTGCATGGCATCTCTGATGCAATGGACATGAATTTGAGTAGGCTCTGTGATTTGGTGATGGGAGGGAAAACTGTAGTGCTGCAGTCTATTTGGTTGCAAAGAGTTGGACAAATTGAGAGCCTGAACTGAGCTCAATAACATCATAAATATGATAAACTGTCTCTTGGAGAGGAATGAGATAAAACCTGGCAATCCTAAAGCAAATCAACCCTGAATATTCTTTAGAAGAATTGATGCTGATGTTGAAGTTTTGACCACCTGATGCAAAGAGCTGATTCATTAGAATAGATCCTGATGCTGGGAAAGAATGAGGGCTGGAGTAGAAAGGGGTGACAGAGGATGAGATGCTTTGATGCCATCATGTACTCAATGGACATGAGTTTGATCAAATTCCTGGAGATAGTGAAGAACAGGGAAGCCTGGAATGCTGCAGTCCTTGGGTTCACAAAGAGTCAGACAAGACTTAGCAACTGAACAACAACAATGTCATAAGCTAAAGGCCAATACATAAAGAGACTAATAAAGTTACTAGAATCCTGCCGTTCAAAGAGTGGTCCACAGATCGTCTTTGTGACTATCACTTGGATGTTATGAGAAATGCAGAATTCCAGGCATCAGCTCAAGATCTGTTGATTAAGAATCTACATATCAACAGAATCCCCAGGTTATTCACAATTTCATTAGAATTTGACAGGCACTGGTCTAGTATTTATGGCCCAAAGCAAAGAGGAACTAAAGAGCCTCTTGATGAAAGTGAAAGAGAAGAGTGGAAAGCTGGCTTAAAACTCAACATTCAAGAAATGAAAAGCATGGTATCCTGTCCCATCACTTCATGGCAAATAGATGGGGAAACAATGGAAACAATGACAGACTTTATTTTCTTGAGCTGCAAAGTCACTGCAGATGATAATGGAGCCATGAAATTAAAAGATGCTAGCTCCTTAGAAGTAAAGCTATGACCAACCTAGACAGCATATTGAAAAGCAGAGACATTGCTTTACTGACAAAGGTCCATCTGGTCAAAGCTATGGTTTTTTAGTAGTCATGTATGGTTGTGACAGTTGGACCATAAAGAAGGCTGAATGCAGAAGAACTGATGCTTTTGAGCTGTGGTGTTGAAGAAGACTCTTGAGAGTTCCCTGGACTGCAAGGAGTTAAACGAGTCAATCCTAGAGGAAAGCAGTTCTGAATATTCATTGCAAGAACTGATGCTGAAGCTGAAGCTCCAATACTTTGGCCACCTGATGCAAATAACTGATTCATTGGAAAAGACCCTGATACTGTGAAAGAATGAAGGCAGGAGGAGAAGGGGATGACAGAGGATGAGATGGTTGAATGCCATCACCGATTCAATGGAAATGAGTTTGATCAAGTTATAGGAGTTGGTGATGGACAGGAAAGACTGGTGTGCTGCAGACTATGGGGTCGAAAAGAGTTGGACACGACTGAGCAACTGAACTGAACTGGTCTAGTGACTGGCACTCAGAATTAGAGGTCCTTTGTTTCTTTTTGACTGTAAGACACTTTTTTAAAAAATTTATTTTTACTTTATTTTACTTTACAATACTGTATTGGTTTTGCCATACATTGACATGAATTCGCCACGGGTGTATACAAGCTCCCAATCCTGAATCCCCCTCCCACCTCCCACCCCATATCATCTCTCTGGATCATCCCCGTGCACCAGCCCCAAGCATGCTGTATCTGTATCAAACATAGACTGGTGCTTCATTTCTTACATGATAGTATGCATGTTTCAGTGCCATTCTCCCAAATCATCCCACCCTCTCCCTCTCCCTCAGAGTCCAAAAGTCCGCTCTATACATCTGTGTCTCTTTTGCTGTCTTGCGTACAGGGTCATCATTACCATCTTTTTAAATTCCATATATATGTGTCAGTATACTGTATTGGTGTTTTTCTTTCTGGCTTACTTCACTCTGTATAATCGGCTCCAGTTTCATCCATCTCATTAGAACTGATTCAAATGTATTCTTTTTAATGGCTGAGTAATACTCCATTGTGTATATGTACCACAGTTTTTTTATCCATTCATCTGCTGATGGACATCTAGGTTGTTTCCAGGTCCTGGCTATTATAAACAGTGCTGCAATGAACATTGGCGTACATGTGTCTCTTTCAATTCTGGTTTCTTTGGTGTGTATGCCCAGCAGTGGGATTGCTGGGTCATAAGGCAGTTCTATTTGCAATTTTTTTAAGGAGTCTCCACACTGTTCTCTATAGTGGCTGTACTAGTTTGCATTCCCACCAACAGTATAACAAGGTTCCCTTTTCTCCACATACTCTCCAGCATTTATTGCTTGTAGACTTTTGGATTGCAGCCATTCTGACTGGTGTGAAATGGTACCTCATTGTGGTCTTGATTTGCATTTCTCTGATAATGAGTGATTATGAACATCTTTTCATGTGTTTGTTAGCCATCCGTATGTCTTCTTTGGAGAAATGCCTATTTAGTTCTTTGGCCCATTTTTTGATTGGGTCGTTTATTTTTCTGGAGTTGAGCTGCATAAGTTGCTTATATATTTTTGAGATTAGTTGTTTGTCAGTTGCTTCATTTGCTATTGTTTTCTCCCATTCAGACGGCAATCTTTTCACCGTACTTATAGTTTCCTTTGTTGTGCAGAAGCTTTTAATTAGATCCCATTTGTTTATTTTTGCTTTTATTTCCAGTATTCTGGGAGGTGGATCATAGAGGATCCTGCTGTGATTTGTGTCGGAGATTTTGCTTATGTTCTCCTCTAGGAGTTTTATAGTTTCTGGTCTTACGTTTAGACCTTTAATCCATTTTGAGTTTATTATTGTGTGTGATGTTAGAAAGTGATCTAGTTTCATTCTTTTACAAGTGGTTGACCAGTTTTCCCAGCACTAATTGTTAAAGACATTGTATTTAATCCATTGTATATTCTTGCCTCCTTTGTCAAAGATAAGGTGTCCATAGGTGTGTGGATTTATCTCTGGGCCTTCTATTTTGTTCCATTGATCTATATTTCTGTCTTTGTGCCAGTACCATACTCTCTTGATGACTGTGGCTTCGTAGTAGAGCCTGAAGTCAGGCAAGTTGATTCCTCCAGTTCCATTCTTCTTTCTCAAGATTGCTTTGGCTATTCGAGGTTTTTCGTATTTCCATACAAATCTTGAAATTATTTGTTCTATTTCTGTGAAAAATACCGCTGGTAGATTGATAGGGATAGAATTGAATCTGTAGATTGCTTTTGGTAATGAGTCTTCATGAAAATTTCATTTTTTAGTACATCTCCTCTTCAAGGTATCCTCAATATTTATATACAAACTATTGGTTCCTATTAATATGATCAACCTCAGTCAATTTCTGTCATATTGAATCTGAAGCTGGCAAATTGCTTTATATTGCTTTTTATTTTATTTAAAAAGCTAGATATTGAAAACTTTTTATATGAAACAACTTGTAAATCCTCTAAGTCATTTGACTTTTTAAAATAACTTTTATTCTCTAAAAAGTCGATTCAAATAATTCATCCTTTGTTTTATGATGTAGCTAAATTTCATCAACTTCTCAAATGTCATAATGTTTATTTTTCTGATTATAAAAGTACTGTATGTTGACCCCAAAGAATTTGGAAGATGGAAAATTTATAAAGCAGGAAATAAAAATTATGCATTTCCCAAGCATATTTCATTTTTTGTTGTTGTTCATTTAGATGTAACATTTTAAACTAATGTTTTAACTTTATATTCAGTTCAGTTCAGTTTAGTCACTCAGTCGTGTCTGACTCTTTGCCACCCCATGAACCGCAGCACGCCAGGCCTCCCTGTCCATCACCAACTCCCATAGTTAAAAACGGCTAATTTTCTATATCACAAGCACCAAGACAAATGAAATGTGGAAGGTATTTATTATATAAAATATTAGTGAAACAGATAATGGCAGAGATTAACATTCTCCATCTGTCTTTTATACTTAGCATGATACCTGTGAGTAATATTTCTCAGTTTGAACTAAGCCTAGTTTAAATTTTGCTTCATAAAATTAAGTAATCTAAATCATAATCATTACTATCTATACTTTTCTACAAAATTTATTCACACAGAAGTCTTTTTCATATAATGATATGGAAAATCATATCCTGGAAGTAAGTACACCATATGTTTACACATACACATTCACACAGACACAGTCATATGCACTTTTGTAGGCAAAATGAAGACCAGTAATTATTGCTAAATGAATAAATTGCAGATTATTTTTGTCTTCTTTATTTTTTTAATCTTTGCTAAGCTGAACATAAATGACTATTATGTATAGAAATGAAAAGTTGAATTATCTTGTTTTAATTTCATCTTTATTTACATAGAAAGGAAAATCTCATACATAGATGTAAATATTATTCAAAAAGTGTTTTTCTTCCTTTCGTACATGCAGAAATCCTTTATTATAGAAAATAACATAAAGAGAATTTCCTATGTTTTTAAACCAGTATGCACATAATAAAGTTTTCACTGAAGTAAAAGTTAACTGTGTATAAAAAATAAAAATCAATTCAAACAGAAACATTAATTATATGTCTTAAAATATTCATTATATAATAGGATATGACCATATTTGTACTAGTTGTATAAAGAACCCCCCTGCAAATGCAGGAGAAATAAGAGATGTAGGTTTGATCCTTGGGTCAGGAAGACACCCTGGATGAGGTCATGGCAATCCACTTCAATGTTCTTGCCTGGAAAATCCCATGGACAGAGGAACCTGGCCACTACAATTCATTGGGTCGCAAAGAGTCAGACATGACTGAAGCAACTTAGCACACATGCACAAATGTATATTTATACTTAAAATAGGAATAAGAGAATACATGGACTTTTGTTTTTTAAGTGGAATTTTATGTAAACCTTATTTTATTGAAATTAAAAAATTAAGTGTTAATATTTCTACTGCAGGACATCTTCAAAGAATGTTTATAAAATTTATTATTGCTAACCTTAGTATTAAGTATTATTAGAATCCTACAGATTTCCTCCTCATATTTTCAAGATACATATTTTCATATCTATCTTAAATATATCTATCAAATATCTACCTACCTAGCCATCTATTTCCATACACATATATATGGCATTTGTGAAGGTAGATCAGTTCAGTCTCTCAGTCTTGTCCAACTGCTTGTTACCCCATGGACTGCAGCACACCAGGCTTCCCTGTCCATCACCAACCCACAGAGCTTACTCAAACTAATGTCCATCCAGTCAGCGATGCCATCAAACCAACTCATTCTCTGTGGTCCCCTTCACCTCCTACCTTCAATCTTTCCCAGCATCAGGTCTTTGCCAATGACTCAATTCTTCATATCAGGTGGCCAAAGTATTGGAGCTTCAGCTTCAGCATCAGTCCTTGCAATGAATATTCAGGACTGATTTCCTTTAGGACTGACTGGCTTGATCTCCTTGCAGTCCAAGGGACTCTCAAGAGTTTTTTCCAACACCACAGTTCAAAAGCAGCAATACTTCTGTGTTCAGTTTTCTTTATAGTACAACTCTCACATCCATACATGACTACTGAAAAAACCATAGTGTTGACTAGGTGGACTCTTGTCAGCAAAGTAATGTCTCTGCTTTTTAATACACTCTCTAAGCTGATCATAGATTTTCCCCTAAGGAGCAAGCATCTTTTAATTTCATGGCTGCAGTCACCATCTGAAGTGATTTCAGAGCGCAAGAAAATAAAGCCTGTCACTGTTTCCATTATTTTTCCTTCAGTTTGCCATGGCGTGATGGAACCTGATGCCATGATCTTAGTTTTGTGAATGTTGAGTTTTAAGCCAACTTTTTCACTCTCCTTTTTCATTTTCATCAAGAGGCTCTTTAGTTCCTCTTCACTTTTTTCCGTAAGGATGGTGTCATCTGCATATCAGAGTTTATTAATATTTTCCCCAGCAATCTTGATTCCAGCTTGTGCTTCATCCAGCCTGGCATTTTGCATGATGTACTCTGCATATAAGTTAAATAAGCTGGGAACAATATACAGCCTTGATGTACTCATTTCCCAATTTGGAGCCAGTCTGTTGTTCCATGTCCAGTTCTAACAGTCCATTGAATTCTCCAGACCAGAATACTGAAGTGGATAGCTTTTCCCTTCTCCCTGGGATCCTTCCAACCCAAGGACTGAACCCAGGTCTACCACACTGCAGGCAAATCCTCTACCAGCTGAACCACAATGGAAGCCCTTATGAAGGTAATTAAATGCTAAACCAGAAGTGGAGATCAGGAGAGTCAGAGGTCCTAATTCACTAAACTGCTAAAGTCTGTTGTTGTTGAGATAGTTGTGAGTGATAATCACTAAGTCCTGTTTAACTCTTTGTGATCCCATGACTGTAGTCTGTCAGGCTCCTCTGTTCATGGAATTCTCCAGGCAATAATGCTGGAGTGGGTAGCCATTCCTTTCTCCAGGGTATTTTTCTAACCCAGAGATCAAAACATGATCTTCTGTATTTCAGGCAGATTCTTTACCACCTGAGCCACCAGAGAAGTCTAGAAATATTTAAGGGATATAAGAGAGATTGTTGTATGTGTTGAGCAAGTCAAGTCTCTTTCCAAATTTTAGCTCTCTTATTTGAAAAAGAAAATGAAATTAGGATACTCTCATTTCTACATCAGCCAATGAAGATATTACTATCGTAGTTATAATGCATTGTGAGTATTACAGTTAAATAATGAAGAAAGCTGAGCACCAAAGAATTGATGCTTTTGAACTGTGGTGTTGGAGAAGACTCTTGAGAGTCCCTTGGACTGAAAGGAGATCCAACCAGTCCATTCTAAAGGAGATCAGCCCTGGGTGTTCTTTGGAAGGAATGATGCTACAGCTGAAACTCCAGTACTTGGCCACCTCATGTGAAGAGTTGACTCATTGGAAAAGACTCTGATGCTGGGAGGGATTGGGGACAGGAGAAGGGGACGACAGAGGATGAGATGGCTGGATGGCATCACTGACTCGATGGACGTGAGTCTGAGTGAACTCTTGGAGTTGGTGATGGACAGGGAGGCCTGATGTGCTGCGATTCATGGGGTTGCAAAGAGTCAGACACGACTGAGACTGAACTGAACTGAATGATGTACTTAGCAAAATGCTTAACAGATAGAAATTGTCCCAATTTTACCTAAGATCATTCCCAATTCCAAAATTTCAGTAGTCAACTTTGTCTTTTTGTTTATTTGTTTGTGTTTTTAGTGGAAATAAAGTGTATTTCTGCAAATTATTCATTTGTGGTCTCTCCCTCTTTCAGGTCACTTAACATACAACACTTAATCCAGATGTTAACCATTTTAACCTGAGGAGTTGTTGAAAACAAATCCTCTTTAGGAGGCTTTCTAAAGTCCACCAGTGATTTCAAAATAGCTTGAAAATCAATCAGATTAACTGAAACATTTTCTGTTCAGGCATCTATTAGAAAACTGATGTCTGTATAATGCTTCTTTGACATTGTGAACCTTTATCATCTCAGCCATAAAAAATGAATACTGAAAATTAATATTCGATGGCAGGCTTTTCCCAAACTGTGTTTTTCCCTAGAAATTCACATTTCTAATTGGTGTTAGATTAGTATTAGCAGTGACTTCTTCTTTGAAAAATTTTAGGTCATTATTTTTAGGGTCTCTCTCTCTCTGCAAATACATAAGCACAATATTTTTAGGAAAAAAGAATTCAAAGTAACAAAAATGTATGTCAGTCATTTATCTTCAATAATTCTAGGAGTGAATAATAATTGTAAATTTAACATATGGGTAAAATTATGCCACGTTGGGCACATTTAGAAGACTTGATTCTTAGATCAGTCTGATAGTAATTACTTATGAACTTTAACAAACCATCCAAAGTCTGTGGGCTGCAGTTTCTTCATCAAATAATCAATGATTTGGCTTTTATTACCTTCATAGTACTAAAATAAATTTCTGAGATTTGTGGCTATTTCTATAATGAATTAGGTGGACTTTTTATCAAGCAATGGCAACCCACTCCAGTACTCTCGCCTGGCAAATTCCATGGATGGAGGAGCCTGGTAGGTTGCAGTCCATGGGGTCGCTGGGATTCAGACATGACTGAGCAATTTCACATTCACTTCACTTTATCAAGCAGGTAGTATATTTTTCTCATTCATGCCTATATTAACCAATACCTGAGAATCCATAATTAAAAGTAGGCTCCCAATAGATGTTAATATATAAATGATGCAATTTTTCTTGCACAAGTTTGATTAAGTTTTGAGTATAAATTTTCTGAAATTAAGAAACACAAAAATCTATAGGCATATATCATTTTTTTCATATTAGGAAGTCATCATGAATCAAGGCATATCTCATTTTATTTCACTTTTTTCTATTGTACTTTGCAAACATTGCAACTTTTGCAAATTAAATAAAGCAAGCCTGCATAAAGAAGCCTTTTTCCAACAAAATTTACTCATTTGTATCTCTGTGCCATGTTCTGATAATTGACATAATACTTCTAACTTTTCCATCACTATTATATTTGTCAGTGATCTTTGATATCTTGTGACTTTTGGTACACATTAATACGACGGCATACTTTATCGATAAATACTGTGTATTTTTTGACTTACTCCATCAGGCTGCCTTTCCACATTTTTCTTCATCTCTTTGAACCTACTTTATTCAATGAGACACAAGAATATGAAAAAAATTAGGCAAATTAATAACCCTGTCATGGCCTCTAAGTTTACAAGTCAAAAGAAGAGTTACACATCTCTCACTTTAATTAAAATCTAGAAATTATTAAGCTTAATGAGGAAGACATGTTGAAAGCAGAGATAGGCCAAAAGTAAGCCTCTTGTTCCAGCCAGTTTGCCAAGTTGTAAAGGCAAAGAAAAAGTTCTTGATGGAAATTAAAACTGCTACTCCATTGCACACATGAATTTTTTTTTTTTTAAGTGAGACAGTCTTATTCTTATCGAGAAAGTTCTACTCGTCTAGATAAAACATCAAATCAGCTACAACATTCCCTTAAGCCAAAGCCTAGTCCAGAGGAAGGCCCTCATGCTTGTTCTCAGTTACTTCAGTCTTGTCTGACTCTTTGAGACCTTATGGACTATAACACATGAGACTCTTCTGTCCATTGGATTCTCCAAGCAAGAAAATGAATGGATTGCCATGCCCTCTTCTAGGGGATCTTCCTGACTGAGGAATCAAACCCACGTCTCCTGTGTCTTCTGCACTGGCAGGCAGATTCTTTACCACTGAGCCACCTGAGAAGCCCAGAGGAAGGTGCTCAGTTCAGTTCAGTCACTCAGTCATGTCCTACTATTTGCGACCCCATGAATCGCACACCAGGCCTCCCTGTCCATCACCAACTCCCAGAATTCACTCAAACTCATGACCATCGAGTCGGTGATGGCATCCAGCCATCTCATACTCTGCCGTCCCCTTCTCCTCCTGCCTCCAATCCCTCCCAGCATCAGAGTCTTTTCCAATGAGTCAACTCTTCACATGAGGTGGCCAAGTACTGGAGTTTCAGCTTTAGCATCATTCCTTCCAAAGAACACCTAGGGCGGATCTCCTTTAGAATGGACTGGTTGGATCTCTTTTCAGTCCAAGGGACTCTCAAGAGTCTTCTCTAACACCACAGTTCAAAAGCATCAATTCTTCAGTGCTCAGCTTTCTTCACAGTCCAATTCTCACATCCATACATGACCACTGGAAAAACCATAGCCTTGACTAGATGGACCTTTGTTGGCAAAATAATGTCTCTGCTTTTCAATATACCATCTAGATTGGTCATAACTTTCCTTCCAAGGAATAAGCATCTTTTACTTTCATGGCTTCAATCACCATCTGCAGTGATTTTGGAGCCCCCCCCAAAATAAAGTCTGACACTATTTCCACTGTTTCCCCATCTATTTCCCCTGAGGTGATGGGGCCAGATGACATGATCCTAATTTTCTGAATGTTGAGCTTTAAGACAACTTTTTCACTCTCCTCTTTTACTTTCATCAAGAGGTTCTTCAGTTCCTCTTTGCTTTCTGCCATAAGGATGGTGTCATCTGCATATCAGAGGTTATTAATATTTCTCCCATCAATCTTGTTTCCAGCTTGTGTTTCATTCAGCCTGGCATTTCCCATGATGTATTCTGCATATAAGTTAAATAAGCAGGGTGACAATATACAGCCTTGATGCATTCCTTTCCCAATCTTGGACCAGATTGTTGTTCCAAGTCTGGTTCTAACTGTTGCTACTTGACCTGCATACAGATTTCTTAGGAGGCAGGTAAGGTGAACTGGTATTCCCATCTCTTGAAGAATTTTCCAGTTTGTTGTGATCCACATAGTCAAAGACTTTGATGTACTTGATAAAAAAGACATAGATATTTTTCTGGAATTCTCTTGCTTTTGTTGGCAATTTGATGTTGCTATTAAAAAGAGATGCTGGAAATTTGATCTCTGGTTCCTCTACCTTTTCTAATCCAGCTGTAACATCTGAAAGTTCTCAATTCATGTATTGCTGAAGCCTAGGTTGGAGAATTTTGAGCATTACTTTGCTAGCATGTGAAATGAGTGTCATTGTGCAGTAGTTTGAACATTCTTTGGCATTGCCTTTCTTTGGGATTGGGATGAAAACTCATCTTGTCCAATCCTGTGGCCACTCCTGAGTTTTCCAGATTTGTGGGCATATTGAGTGCAGCACTCTCACAGCATCATCTTTTAGGATTTGAAACAACTCAGCTAGAATTCCGTCACCTCCACTAGCTTTGTTTGTAGTGATGCTTCCTAAGGCCCACTTCACTTTGCACTCCAGGATATCTGGCTCTAGGTTAGTGATCACACCATCATGGTTATCTGGGTCATGAAGATCCTTTTTGTATAGTTCTTCTGGGTATTTTTGCCACCTCTTAATATCTTCTGCTTCTGTTCGGCCCATACTGTTTTTGTCCTTTATTGTGCCCATCTTTACATGAAATGCTTCCTTGGTGTCCCCAATTTTCTTGAAGTAATCTCTAATCTTTCTCATCCTATTGTTTTCCTCTATTTCTTTGCATAGATTAGTTAGGAAGGATTTCATATCTCTCCTTGTTATTCTTTAGAACTCTGCATTCAGATGGGTATATCTTTCCTTTCCTCTTTTGCCTTTGGTTCTCAGAAGTTTAGAATTCAGTTTTGATCCTCATGGATGGCACTTTGGAGGACTCAAGGCTTCAGTGGAGGGAGACACTGCAGATGTGGTGGAAACAGCAAAGTACCTAAAGTTAGAAATGGAGCCTGAAGACTTGACTGAATTTCTACAGGCTCTTGACAACATTTTGGGGCTTCCCTGGTGTTGGGACTCGGGTAGTAAAGAATCTTCCCATAATGTGGGAGACACTCCAGTATTCTTGCCTGGAGAATTCCCTGTATTGAGGAGGCTGGTGGGCTACAGCCCATGTCGTCGCAAAGAGTTAGACAAGACTGAGCAACTAACACTCACTCATTCAATGATAACACTTTAGCAAATGATAATTTCTTTCTTATGAATGAGCAAAGTGAGTTGTTTTTGCAATAGAATTTACTCCTGGTGAAGATAGTGTGAGGATTGTTGAATTGACAACAAAATGCTTATTACACAAGCTTAGTCAATAAAGAAGTAGCAAGGTTTGATAAGATTGACTCCAATTTTGAAAGAATTTCTACTGTGGGTAAAATGGTAGCAAAGAACATTACAAGTTACAAAAAAAAAAAAAAAAAAAAAACAGCTCATGAAAGAAAGAATCAGTCGATGCAGGACAATTCACTGTTGTATTGCCATAGCCCCCTAAACCTTCAGCAACCACCACCTTGATCAATCAGTGGCCATTAACTTCTAGGTAAAACTCTCCACCAGAAAAAAATATTAGGATTTACTGAAGGGTTAGATAATCATTAGCATTTTTTTAACAATGAGGTATTTTTAAATTGAGGTGCGTACATTATTTTTATGTACATAAAATAAATGTACAAAATAAATTTCCTTCCTCCTTGGACAGCAAGGAGATAAAACCAGTCAGTCCTAAAGGAAATCAACCCTTAATATTCATCAGAAACACTGGTGCTGAAGCTGAAGCTGCAATATTTTGGCCACCTGATGCAGAGAGCTGACTCATTGTAAAGACCCTGATTCTGGGAAAGATTGAGAGCAAGAGGAGAAGAGGGTGACAGAAGATGACATGGTTGGATGGCATCATGGACTCAATGGACATGAATTTGAGCAAACTCCGGGAAATGGTGAAGGACAGGGAAGCCTGCCATGCTGCAGTTCATGTAGTCACAAAGAGTTGGACACAAGTGAGTGGCTGAACAACAACAAATTTTAAAATTAAGGTATGTATGTTTTTTTAACAGATATAATGCTATTGTGCACTTAATAGACTTCAATATACTGTAAACATAACTTTTATATGCATTAGAAAACCAAACATTTGCATGAATGGCTTTATTGTTATATTTTGTTTACTGTGGAAGTCTGGAAAAAACTTGCAGTTTCTCTGAGGCATGCCTGTATTCACATGTAACCAAAGTCTATTATAAAGTATTTTTCAAAATTAGATTTCAGAAATTTAACACAGTTAACTTTCCATGATCTTATTTTCATCATAGAGTGATAGGTGCTCTTAGGTCAGCCAAGGCAGAACTGAGTTACCAAAACAAAGTGAGCCCTTGATATCTCTATAGTATCTATAAATATCCACTCCAAATAACTTGTTTTATACTTATAAAATACTCTCAATATACATCAATTCAGTTAAAGCAAAAAAATAAAAGTTTAATCTCCAGCGTCAACTACAACAGATATTCCATATGTCATTTTTGAAGGCATCAGGTATTGTATAGTTTGCAAAACACCTAAGGGGGCCAATTTTGCTAAACAATTTGAAGCTAATGGGATTTCTTGTCACCAATGGCTGTGGGGATAGTACAGATTACTTCATTTCAAAAGGCACTACACTGCTCTGAATCAGTCCTTATAATAGAAAATTGAGAACATATTTGATATGGTTTCAAAACAGGAATTTTAGGGAGAACTATCACCTGATCCACTCCAACATAAAAGAATGTTCATAATATAAATGCCAGCTCTCAAAAAAAAAAAAAAGTCCCAAATCTTAATTTGTTGTTGTTCCATTGCTAAGCTGTGTCCAACTTTTTGCAAACCCATGGACTGCAACACAGTACTAAGTGATATCATTTCTAACATATAAATTATATCTTATATTTATGTGTAACACATGGTATATATTATATTTACTTAAAGTTAAAATTGCCTTATGATACTAGCATTAAAAGTCTTTTTTATTTTCTTCAGGAGAAAAAAAAAAAAAAAATGAATTGAGCCTGAAAGTTGAATTGTCTGATCAAGATTTAAGTACTGCTGTTAAATTACATTGTCAGCCTTGTAATTAATTCTGATTAAGAATTTACACCTTTGTGAACAGATTAACAGACCTAATTGATTTTGATCTGTTAACTTCAATTTGCAGTTTTAAAAAGGAGTAACCTCACCCAGATTTATGGGTTGATGCTCTTGTGTTTGAAATAGTGAATTTTGTATTTGATCTCATATTAAGAAGAATTTTGGTTAAGTACATATATTTCTGAATGGAAATTTGCATTAACTCCTGGGCATTGAATATATTTTCATTATTGTCCCAATTTATTAAACTCCAAACATTTGAAACAATAATTTTACATCTCATTTATTATCTGTCAACCATCAGTTTCTATTTTCATGTAATTGTGAGGAGAATTTATCCTGTGTTTTTGTCTTCACATCATCCCTCTGGACTTTGCCTGCAGTGATAGACATATGGCCAAAATGTTTTAATTCAGTTGTTAACACACCATATTGCACATAACAATCATTTATCATAGAAGCTGTTAAATACTGTGGGAGAAGCCTGGACAATAATTATAAATTATCTCATAATTATATTTTAAGGTTTGAAAAATCAATGTTTATAGATATTCATTACATGGCAATGAGTTCTTTTCAGAACGAATATAGATGCAGAGTGTAAGGACTGTTTCCTGGTTCTTATTTCATCCACTTTATTAAATTTTGGCATCAAATACAACAAAAATATTTTGGCAGTTGACAAATGATACAATGATTCTATATCATACAGTACTTAAGTAGGCTTAGAATGTTTTATTTCAACAAATAAACTTATTTTTTATTTAAATAAACAATGGTAAAACTTATTGGGGCAGGTAATTAGCCTAAAGTACAATTGTAGCAATATTTATAAAAGATTTTCTGTTTTTTAAAAATTTTTAATTGAAGGATAGTTGCTTTATAGAATTTTGTTGTTTTCTGTCAAACATCAACATGAATGAGTCATAGGTATACATATGTCCCCTCCTTCTTTAACCTCCTTCCTATCTCCCTCCCCATCCCATCCCTCTAGTTTGATACAGAGCCCCTGTTTGAGTTCCCTGAGTCATACAGCAAATTCCCTTTGGGTATCAGTTTTACAAATGGTAATGTAAGTTAATTGGCATCATGGAGATTTTTATTCAGTCATTTTCTTTATTATTGCCAGTAGCTTCACTTTCCCCTAAAATTTGATCTCAGGAAATCTAAGTTCAGTTCAGTTGCTCAGTGTGTCTGACTTTTTGTGACCCCATGGACTGCAGCACGCCAGGCTACCCTCTCCATCACCAACTCCTGGAGTCTACTCAAACTCATTTCCATTGTGTTGGTGATGCCATCTAACCATCTCATCCTCTGATGTCCCCTTCTCTTCCCACCTTCAATCTTTCCCAGCATTAGGGACGTTTCCAATGAGTTGGTTGTTTGCACCTGATACCAAAGTATTGGAATTTCAACTTCAGCATCAGGACTTTCAATGAATATTCAGGACTGATTTCCTTTAGGATAGACTGGTTGGATCTCCTTGCTGTCCAGGGGACTCTCAAGAGTCTTTTCCAATGCCACAGTTCAAAAGCATCGATTTTTCAGTGCTCAACTTTCTTTATAGTCCAACTCTCACATCCATACATGACTACTGGAAGAACGATAGCTTTGACTAGATGGACTTTTGTTGATAAAGTAATGTCTCTGCTTTTTAATATGCTGTCTAGGTTGGTCATAGCTTTTCTTCCAAGGAAAAAGGAGTAAGCCTCTTTTAATTTCATGGCTGCAGCCACCATCTGCAGTGATTTTGACACCCCTAAAATAAAGTCTCTCACCATTTCCATTGTTTCCCTGTCTATTTGCCATGAAGTGACAGGACCGGATGCCATGATCTTAGTTTTCTGAATGTTGAGTTTCAAGCCAACTTTTTCACTCTCCTTTTTCACTTTCATCAAGAGGCTCATTAGTTCCTCTTTATTTTCTGCTATAAGGGTGGTGTCATCTGCATATTTGAGGTTATTAATATTTCTCCCAGCAATCTTGATTCCAGCTTGTGCTTCATCCAGCCCAGCATTTTGCATGATATACTCTGCATATAAGTGAAATAAGCAGCATGACATTATACAGCCTTGACATACTCCTTTCCTGATTTGGAACCAGTTTGTTATTCCTTGTCCAGTTCTAACTGTTGTTACTTGACCTACATACAGATTTCTCAGGAGGCAGGTGAGGTGGTCTGGTATTCCCATCTCTTTAAGAATTGCCCACTGTTTGTTGTGATTCACACAGTCAAAGACTTTGGCATAGTCAAGAAAGCAAAAGATGTGTTTCTGGAACTGTCTTGCTTTTTTGATGATCCAGTGGATGTTGGCAATTGGATCTTCTGTCTTTTCTAAATCCAGCTTGAACATCTGGAAGTTCACAGTTCATGTACTGTTGAAACTTGCCTTGGAGAATTTTGAGCGTTACTTTGCTAGCGTGTGAGATGAGTGCAACTGAGTGGTAATTTGAACATTCTTTGGTGGCCACAGGACTGGAAAAGGTCAAGTTTCATTCCAATCCCAAAGAAAGGTAATCTAAACTCTAAACGATACTTCCTAATCTTCCAGTTTTCCTTCCTCCACCTCTTCTCCAAAATATATGTCACTTCTCCAGGTATTTTAGCTTTGACTGCCTGTCATTCCTGCTTTAGTATTCCTTTTATCTACTTATTTTCCTCTACAGCCATTTTACTATCTGATTCATTCTATTACCACTCCTTTACACATAGGCTCAAACCACTGTTCCTTTTTTCCTTCCTATATGTATGGAAGAGAGGAGTTGGTTGTGGTATTTACCTTCTGCCCAACATGTGAAGTGGCAGTGAAAGTTTATAAATAAGATAATGGCATTTTAATGTAATTTTGAAAAATTTAGTGCATATAAGTTTGTAAGAAAAACATCAAACTATACATAAAGGTAAGAATGATATTTTTCCTTTTGTCTCAGGCTTCAACACGGCTCATGGAAGCACTATTATATATCCTACCTTCCAAAATCATATAATTTCTTATTTTGAATAAGCTGATTCACAATATTCTTATTTTCTATAGTGTTTATCTTTTTCATATGAGAAACTGGGTATAATATTTGAAAGAGTAGAAACTTTGGAGTCAAACTAACTGGTTTTCACGTCCCTGTTCTGCTCTATGCTATATATTTACTTTGGTGAATTTACATTTATACCAGGATCTTAGTTAACTCATCTGTAAAATGGCAATATAAATAAGGGTTAATCAATTTTAATTAAACAAGTTATTGTAAACTGTGGTGACCTGTTTTAAAAAATACATCCTTTCTATTTCAAGTTTAAGTTGACTATGCTTTTAAAAGATGCTTAAAGGTGGCACAGATGTTAAAGCATCTGCCTGCAATGTAGGAGACCTGGGTTTGATCCCTGGGTTGGGAAGATCCCCTGGAGAAGGAAATGGCAATACACTCCAGTATCCTTGCCTGGAGAATCCCATGGACAGAGGAGCTTGGTGGGCTACAGTCCACGGGTTGCAAAGAGTCGGACACGACTGAGCGACTTCACTTTTCACTTTTAAACATGTTATGCTTCTTTAAAAAAAATTTTTTTAATTATCATTATAGCTATTTGTTTTTACTTTTTAATTTTAATTATAGCAATTTAATTTTATTTTAGTTGGGGGCTGATTACTTTACAATATTGTAGTGGTTTTTGCCATACATTGATATGAGTCAGCCATGGGTTTACATGTGTTCCCCATCCTGCACTCCCCTCCCTCCTCATCCTATCCCTCTGGGTCATCCCAGGGCACTAGCCTTGAGCACCCTGTCTCATGCATCAAACCTGGACTGGCGATCTGTTTCATATTTATTTTAAATTTATTTTTAAATTATCATTGCTTTACAGAATTGTGCTGGTTTCTGCCAAACATCAACATGAAACAGCCACAGGCTTACATATGCTGCATCAGAGTGCTCCGCCTTCTCTTTTTCCCCATGTCCCATTTCTTATACAATTACTACTCATGCTTCAGAACTCAGTTGCTGCTGCTGCTGCTGCTAAGATGCTTCAGTTGTGTCCGACCCTATGTGACCCCATAGATGGCAGCCCACCAGGTTCCCCCTTCTGTGGGATTATCCAGGGAAGAATGCTGGAGTGGGTTGCCATTTCCTTTTCCAATGCATGAAAGTGATAAGTGAAAGTGAAGTCGCTCAGTCGTGTCCGACTCTTCGTGACCTCACAGACTGCAGCCTCCAGGCTCCTCCTTCCGTGGGATTTTCCAGGCAAGAGTACTGGAGTGGGTTGCCATTGCCTTCTCTGAAGAACTCAGCTAGAGAGATTGTTATCTAAACCCTAAACTAGATTACCCATTATTAGTACTCAAATCAACATGTGGTTTGTCCCATTTGTCAAAGTTGAAATGATTGATTTATGCAATTATTGGTTTAATATCTGCCCCTTTTAGTGAATTGCAAGTAAGAGTTCAGTTTCTTTTTTCCTCACTATTTTATAACCAACATATAACATAGTATCCCGTAAATAGTAACAAACAGAGCAAACAAATAAAACATTTTTTATCAGTAATGTTTGAGTGATGATATCAACCTTGTATTAGTTGAGTTTCTTCCCCTCAACATTCTAATAAAGAGATCTTGGAAAATACACAAAAAACATTCCAAGCAAATAATTTATTATGTTTTTATAGTATACAAAGCAGGTTGAGATTAACACCAGGAATCAGAATATTTTATAATCATAAAGCTTATCCTATTAGGTTAATCTGTCACTGATAAATTCTCATAGGAATCTCTTGGCATACTTAAAACATGTGTTATACAATTCAACATGTATGCTTCCCTCTAATGTACCTTGAAACACTAAAAGGCAACATTCTTAAAAAGTGACAAATTTTTATTTAAATGCTAATGATGCAATAACAAGCCATTAAATCTGCTTGTATATTCTCTGAAATGTTACAGCTACACAGTCATAAAAATATGACTATTAGGATATAAATTATTATTATTATTTAGCTAAAGACCACCTTTTAGCTGTGTGACATTAGGGGACTTCAGAATCATTATCTGTGTAATTTTACAGTACACGGTTATTTATAAAAACCTGATTAGTGACATTTTAAAACTGCAAGACAATACAAATATTTTTGCTTATGTAATTATGACACAAAAGGTGATTATTTTAATTCTAAAGGCTTATTTGGAGTTTACAAAAAATTTACTATAGCAAAGAATGTGCTAAAACTGAATTCACTAATTAATAAGTTAGACATTTTTAACATTTGTCTTTCAGGAAATTATTCTCCTTTCTTTTTAGAACATCTGTTGGTCCTTTGGTAAGTCAGTGGGCATGGTTTTCTGTCCCCATAGATTACAGCATACTACAGAAAGTCCATCAAAATTCAGCTCAGGTGTCTGCAATCCAGTATAGGATTCTCATCTGTAGTCATGATGTCATGCTTCGTAGGACAGCATGATAAGAATATACTTACTCCATGACAGCTAACAGCACTGCTTAGAAAATCTTAGTTCTAGAAAAACATAAAAATTTTAACTCAAAGATGTGATCACGTTAAGCCTCTTCTACCCAGCTGAAACACAAAAAAGCAGAGTCTGAGGTTACTCAGCTGTGAAATAACAATGCTGTTGCAAGGCCATCACCAAACGATCTTCTTGTTTTCCCATGAAATGCATTTTGCCAAATCTATTGGATCTGATAACAAAGCAAAGAGGTGTTATATTGGACAGAGTGTTCACATATGAAACTGCTAACAGTTGGGATTGTTCATGATGGAGACAACAATAATTATCTAATTTTGTGAGCCTAATTTTAATGCAGTCATCAGAAAAAGTGTTAAAACAAGGTACACAGCTTCTAAAATTAACTTTAAAAGTATTAGTGAATATGCAAATAGTTTTGATTCATAAATATATTTTATAGAGATCAGACAATATTCTAGTTACTGCATAAATTCTTTCAAAAGTTTTCAATGGATGCACTTAGTTTAATGGATATAAATTTTACTCTTCATGTAAATGATTTCCTGAAGTAATCTTTCCATAAATCCAAAATGTAACTTACTTTTAAAAAAATACTGCAAACAATGTATATGTTTATATTTTCAGTAATTTTGTTTACTATATTTATTCTTTTAAAAAAACTAATTTATTTTAATTGGAAGCTAATTACTTTACAATATTGTGGTGGTTTTTGCCATACATTGACATGAATAGTCAATGGGTGTACATGTATTCCACATCCTGAACCCGCCTCCCACCTCCCTCTGCATCCCATCCTTCTGGGTTTTCCCAGTGCACTGGCTTTGAGTGCTCTGTTTCATGCATCGAACTTGGACTGGTTATTTATTTCACATATGGTAATATACATGTTTCAATGTTATTCTCTCAAATCATCCCACCCTCACCTTCTCCAACCAAGTCCAAAAGTCTGTTCTTTATATCTGTGTCTCTTTTGTTGTCTCACATATAGGGTCATCGTTGCCATCTTTCCAAATTTCATATATATGTGTTAATATACTCTATTGGTGTTTTTCTTTCTGACTTACTTCACTTTGTATAAAAGGCTCCAGTTTCATCCACCTTATTAGAACTGATTCAAATGTGTTCTTTTTAACAGCTGAGTAATATTCCACTGTGTGTATGTACCACAGCTTTCTTATCCATTTGTCTGCAAATGGGCATCTAGGTTGCTTGCACGTCCTAGCTATTGTAAACAGTGCTGTAATGAACATTGGGGTACATGTGTCTCTCTCACTCTGGTTTCCTCAGTGTGTATGTGCAGCAGTGGGATTGCTGGGTCATATGGCAGTTCTGTTTCCAGTTTTTTAGGAATCTCCACACTGTTCTCCATAGTGGCTATACTATTTTGAATTCCCACCAACAGTGTAAGAGGGTTACCTTTTCCCCACACCCTCTCTAGCATTTGTTGTTTGTAGACTTTTTGATAGCAGCCATTCAGACCGGCATGAGATGGTACCTCATTGTGGTTTTGATCTGCATTTCTCTGATAATGAGTGATGTTGAGCGTGTTTTCGTGTTTGTCAGCCATCTATATGTCTTCTCTTGGGACATGGCTGTTTAGTTCTTTGGCCCATTTTTTAATTGGGTTTTTTATTTTTCTCATATTGAGCTGCATGAGCTGTTTGTATATTTTTGAGACTGATTCTTTATCAGTTGCTTCATTTGCTATTGTTTTCTTCCCACTCTGAAATCTGTCTTTTCACTTTTTTTTTTTTTTTTTTACAGTTTCCTTCGTTGTGGAAAAGCTTTCCAGTTTAATTAGGTTCCATTTGTTTATTTTTGGTTTTATTTCCATTACTCTGGGAGATGAGTCATAGAGGATCTTGCTGTGATTTATGTCAGAGAGTGTTTTGCCTATGTTTTCCCCTAGAATTTTTACAGTTTCTGGTGTTACATTTAGATCTTTAATCCATTTTGAGTTTATTGTTGTGTATGGTGTTAGAAAGTGCTTGTTTCGTTCTTTTACAAGTGGTTGACCAGTTTTCCCAGTACCACTTGTTAAAGAGATTTTCTTTTCTCCATTGTTTATTTTTGCCTCCTTTGTCAAAGATAATGTGTCCATAGGCACGTGGATTTATCTCTGGGCTTTCTATTTTGTTCCATTTGTCTATATTTCTTACTTTGTGCCAGGACCATACTATTTTGATGACTGTAGCTTTATAGTATATCCTGAAGTCAGGTAGGTTGATTCCTCCAGTTTCATTCTTCTTTCTCAAGATTGCTTTGACTATTGGAAGCTTTTTGTATTTCCATAGAAATTGTGAAATTATTTGTTCTAGTTCTGTGAAAAATACCTTTGGTAGCTTGATAGGGATTGCATTGAATCTATAAATTACTTTGGATAGTATACTCCTTTTCACTATATTGATTCTTCCAATCCATGAGCATGGTATATTTCTCCATCTATTTGTGTCATTTTTTATATCCTTCAGCGGGGTTTTATAGTTTTCTATATAGGTCATTTGTTTATTTAGGTAGATTTATTCCTAAATATTTTATTCTTTCATCACAATGGTGAAAGGGATTGTTTCCTTCATTTTTCTTTCTCTTTTCTCATTGTTAGTGTATAGACATTCAAGGGATTTCTGTGTATTAATTTTATATCCTGCAACTCTACTATATTCATTGATTGGCTCTAGTAATTTTCTGGTGGTGTCTTTAGGGTTTTCTATGAAGAGGATCATGTCATCTGCAAATAGTGAGAGCTTTGCTTCTTCTTTTCCAATCTGGATTCCTTTTATTTATTTTTCTGCTCTGATTTCTGTGGCTAAAACTTCTAAAACTATTTTGAACAGTAGTGTTGAGGGTGGGCACCCTTGTCTTGTTCCTGACTTTGGGGGAAATGCTTTCAATTTTTCACCATTGAGGATAATATTTGCTGTGGGTTTATCATATATGGCTTTTACCACCTTGAGATATATTCCTTCTATGCCTACTTTCTGGAAGGTTTTATCATAAATTGCTGTTGAATTTTCTCAAAGACTTTCTCTGCATCTATTGAGATAATCATATGGTTTTTATCTTTCAATTTGTTAATGTGGTGTATCATATTGATTGATTTGTGAATATTGAAGAATCCTTGCATCCCTGAGATAAAGCCCACTTGGTCATGATGTATGATCTTTTTGGTATGTTGTTGGATTCTGTTTGCTAGAATTTTGTTGAGGATTTTTGTATTTATATTCATCAGTGATATTGGCCTATAGTTTTCTTTATTTGTGGCATCTTTGTCTGGCTTTGGTATTGAGGTGATGCTGGCCTCATAGAATGAGTTTGGCAGTTTACCTTCCTCTGCAATTTTCTGGAAGACTTTGCGTAGGATAGGTTTTAACTCATCTTTAAACATTTTGGTAGAATTCACCTGTGAAGCCATCGGACCATGCTTTTGTTTGTTGGAAGATTTTTGATTGCAGTTTCTATTTCCGTACTTGTGATGGGTCTGTTAAGATTTTCTATTTCTTGCTGGTTCAGTTTTAGAAGGTTATACTTTTCTAAGAATTTATCCATTTCTTCCAAGTTGTCCGTTTTATTGGCATATAGTTGCTGATAGTAGTCTCTTATGATCCTTTGTATTTCTGTGTTTTCTGTTGTGATTTCTCCATTTTCATTTCCAATTTTCTTGATATGATTTTTCTCCCTTTTTTTCTTGGTGAGTCTGGCTAATGGTTTGTATATTTTATTTATCTTCTTAAAGAACCATGTTTTAGTTTTGCTGATTTTTGCTATAGCCTCCTTTGTTTCTTTTTCATTTATTTCTGCCTTAATTTTAATGATTTCTTTCCCTTTAACCCTTGGGTTCTTCATTTCTTCTTTTCCTAGTTGCTTTAGTTGTGAAGTTAGGCTATTTATTTTATTTTTATCTTATTTCTTGAGGTAAGCCTGTATTGTTATGAACCTTCCCCTAAGCACTGTTCTTTTTTTTTTTTTTTTTTTTTTTTTTTTTACTGAATTGCATAGGTTTTGAGTTGTTGTGTTTCAATTTCATTTGTTTCTATGTATTTTGATTTCCTTTTCATTTCTTCCATTATTTGTTGGTTATTCAGAAGCATGTTATTCAGCCTCCATATGTTTGTATTTTTAATAGATTTTCCCCTGTAGTTGACATCTATTTACTACATTGTGATCAGAAAAGATGCTTGAAAGGCTATATTTATGGTCCAGGATGTGATCTATTCTGAAGAATGTTTCATGTGCCCTTGAGAAAAAGGCAAAATGGATTGTTTTGGGGTCAAATGTCCTATAGATATCAATCAGATCTAACTGGTCCATTCTATCATTTAAAGTTTGTGTTTCCTTGCTAATTTTCTGTTTGGTTGATCTATCCATAGGTCTGAGTAGGGTATTAACATCTGCCACTATTATTATATGACTGTTAATTTCCCCTTTCATACTTGTTAGCATTTGACTTATTTATTGAGGTGATCCTATGTTGGGTCCATATATAGTTATAATTGTTATATCTTCTTTTTGGATTGATCCTTTGATCATTATGTAGTGTCTTTCTTTGTCTCTTTTCATGGCCTTTATTTCAAAGCCTATTTTATCTGATATGAGTATTGCTACTCCTGCTCTCTTTTGGTCTCCATTTGCATGAAATATATTTTTCCAGCCCTTCACTTTCAGTCTGTATGTGTCCCTTGCTTTGAGGTGGGTCTCTTGTAGACAGCATATATAGGGGTCTTGTTTTTGTATCCATTCATCCAGTCTTTGTCTTTTGGTCAGGGACATTTAATCCATTTACATTTAAGGCAATTATTCATAAGTATGATCCCGTTGGCATTTACTTTATTGTTTTGGGTTCGAGTTTATAAACCTTTTCTGTGTTTCCAGTCTAGCGGTCCTTTAGCATTTGTTGAAGAGCTGGTTTGATGGTGTTGAATTCTCTCAGCTTTTGCTTTTTTGTAAATCTTTTGATTTCTCCTTCACATTTGAATGAGATCCTTGCTGGGTACAGTAATCTGGGTTGTAGGTTTCTCTCTTTCATCACCTTAATTATGTCCTGCCATTCCCTTCTGGCCTGAAGTGTTTCTATTGAAAGGTCAGCTGTTATCGTTATGGGAATCCCCTTGTGTGTTATTTGTTGTTTTTCCCTTGCTGCTTTTAATATTTGCTCATTGTGTTTGATCTTCATTAGTTTCATTAATATGTGTCTTTGGGTGTTTTGCCTTGGGTCTATCCTGTTTGGGACTCTCTGGGTTTCTTGGACTTGGGTGGCTATTTCTTTCCCCATTTTAGGGAAGTTTTCAACTATTATCTCCTCAAGTATTTCCTCCTGCCCTTTCTTTTTGTCTTCTTCTGAGGCTCCTATGATTCGAATGTTGGGGAATTTAACATTGTCCCAGAGGTCTCTGAGGTTGTCTCCATTTCTTTTAATTATTTTTTTCTTTTTTCTCTCTGCCACATTTATTTCCACCATTCTATCTTCCACCTCACTTATCCTATCTTCTGCCTCATTTATTCTACTGTTGGTTCCCTCCACTTTGCTTTTGATCTCAGTTCCTGCATTATTCATTATTTATAGACTCTTTATTTCTTCTAGGTCCTCATTAAATATTTCTTACATCTTCTCAATCCTTGTCTCTAATCTATTTATCTGTATCTCCACTGTGTTTTCAAAATTTTGGATCATCTTTACTATCATTATTCTGATTTCTTTTCTCAGGTAAACCTCCTATCTCCTCTTTTGTTTGGTTTGATGGTCTTTTATCATGTTACTTTACCTGCTGAGTATTTCTCTGCCTTTTCATCTTGTTTAGATTGCTGTGTATGGGATGCCCTTTCTGTAGGTTGGCCGTTTGTGATTCCTCTTTATTGTGGAGCCTGCTCCCTGTGACTTCATGGTTTCCTGGTTAGGGGAACTTGTGTATGTGTTCTGGTGGGTGGAGCTGCATCTCTTCTCTCTAGAGTGCAATGAAATGTCCAGTAGTGAGTTTTTGGGTGTCTATGTGTTTGGTATGGCTTTGGACAGCCTGTCTTTTAATGTTTAGGGTTGTGTTCCTGCTTTGCTGGAGAATTAGCATGGTATGTCTTGCTCTGAAACTTGTTGGGTCTTGGGTGGAGCTTGGTTTCAGTGTAGGTAGGGAGGCTTTTGGATGAGTTTTTGTCTATTAATGTTCCCTAGAATCAGGAGTTCTCTGATGTTCTCAAGTTTTGGAGTTAAGTCTCTTGCCTCTGGCTTTCAGTCTTATTCTTATAGTAACCTCAAAACTTCTCCATCTATGCAGCACAGATGATAAAACATCTAGGTTAATGGTAAAACAGTTCTCCACAGCAAGGGACACCCAGAGAGATTCACAGAGTTACACAGAGATGAGAATATAGAGGAGGGAGTTAAAGGTGACTAGGAGAAGGAGGGGGAGTTAGAAGGTGAGAGAGCAGTCTAGCTGGTAATCAAGCCCCTGTGTGCTCTCCATAGTGTGGAACACTCAGAGAGATTCAGAGTTACATAGAGAAGAAAAGAGGGAGGAGGGAGATAGAGGTGACCAGGAGAAGAGGGAGAAGTCCAAAGGGGTGAGACCAATCTAGCCAGTAATCAGTTCCCTAAGTGTTCTGCACAGTCTAGAACACCCAGAGAGATTCACAGAGTTAAGTAGAGAAGAGAAAGGAGAGGGAGGAGATAGAGGTAACCTGTGGGAGAAAAGAGAAAGACAAAAGAGGAGAGAGCAATCAAGCCAGTAATTAACCTCTAAGTGAAAATGGATACTGAAGATTAAATTCTTAAATGTACAAAATTGATAACATACCAAAAAGCAAAGAATAAAATTCTAGAATAAAAGTTAGGCTCTCAACAATACATTAAAAATACAAAACAAAATCAATCACAAAAATTATAAAAAATGTATATATGAAATTTGCTTTTAAAATAGGGTCTTCTTTTTGCAAGGTAATAGTAGGTTATAAAAATAAAAATTAAAAGAGTAATAAAGAACTTAAATTAAAAAAATAAAAAGTGATAATAGTTAAAATATATCTCAGAATTTCTCTGGAGCTGTTGTGGGCAGTGTGGGGTCAGCTAAGTTTCAGATAGTTTCTTGTTTCAGCTTGTACTTGTTTGCAAGATCTATCGGCCCCTCCAATGCTTAGTCAATGTTGACTACAGGGTTTTAATCTGTTGCACCTGTCACTTCCAGAATGGTTCCCTCTTCTTTGTTTGTTTTGGCTTCCTCTGTTTGCAAGTCTCTTTGGTGTCTAATTTCTCCCCTGACACAAGGGGATGAAGGTGGTCACTTATTCAGGGTAATTTACTCAGTTGTGTTGTGGGGAGGGAGGAACACTGCAAACAAATATCACTGATGTGTGGGGGCAGTGCTTGCAGTGTATGGGCCACACTGGGTTTGCCCCAGCTCACAGTGGCATGTGCTTTCTGGGTCTACACTGCTCAGACTCCAGGGTGCTATGCAGGACACTGTCCAAAGCAGACCCTGCTTTTTGTGCACATCCCAGGTCTAAGCCACTCTGGATCAGGTTCTTGGGTACTCCAGAAGGGCACAGACTCATTTGGGCATGCATTTTGTGCCTTTCCCAGGTCCAAGCAGCTCAGGCGATCAGGTGCTTGATGAGCGCAGTGTTCCAGGTAGGCTGTGAATCTTAATCACCTCCCTGGTACCAGCCAGTTGTCTTCCCAGGTGCACCTTGAGAGCACCATCTCAGGTGTGCTGTGTGTCTTCTCTGGGGAGCTGATCTCAGGCTGTGACCCTCCTGGCAGATTTCAACTGTCTCAGAAAGACTTGGTTAGCAATTGGGAGCCCTCCCACAGTTTGATGGAGGATGCCAGTCTCTGGGGCTGAGATTGGAGCAGCCCCTTGCCTTCCAGCTCTGGCTGTTGCATGCTTGCCTCTTTGCCTCCAGCAGGGTGGAGGGACCTCTATGCAGCAGGCTAGCTCTCCTTTGGTATTCACTCAACCCTTTGTTTTTGAGCGGGCCAGGCTGCAAGTTAGAGCCTTTTTCAGAAAAGTTCTCTCTCTTTCTCTCTCTCTTCTTTTTTCCCCCCTCTCTGGAGATCCCACAGTTTGGGTTGCTATCTCATGCTTGTTCCCTCAGATTGTCCTCAGGACATTCAGGCCCAGTACTTATCCTAAGAAGCAATGATGCAACCCGCAACTCCCTGTTCAGCCCTTGCTCATGGGTAGAATTTGCAAGCATCTGGGCTACTTATCTGCTGGCAGTTGCAGTTAGGTGTCTATTCTGTGTTTTGTTTTCTTTTGTTTTGTTTTTTAATCCTTCCAATTATGTGCTCTCTGAGATTACAAAACTCCCCACAGACCCGCCTGTGAGAAAGTTTCCTGCTATTTGAAAACTTCTCCGTCATGACTCCCTCCCTAGGATGGATCTCCATCCTTAACTCTTTTGTCTGTCTTTTATATTTTTCCCTACCTACTTCTGAAGAGAATAGGCTGCCTTTCTGGGTGCCTGGTGTCCTCTGCCAGCATTCAGAAGTTATTTTGTGGAAGTTGCTCAGTATTCAAATGATCTTTTGATGAATCTGTGGGGGAGAAAGTAGTCTCCCTGTCCTATTACTCCGCCATCTTGGGACTGCCCCCTATTTACTCTTATGTTTATGAAAAGAGTGCAGTTCTAGTTCATTGTTATGTGCTTTCCATTCAGTTCAGTTCAGTCACTCAGTTGTGTCCGACTCTTTGCGACCCCATGAATCACAGCACTCCAGGCCTCCCTGTCCATCACCAACTCCCAGAGTTCACTCAGATTCAAGGCCATCGAGTCAGTGATGCCATCCAGCCATCTCATCCTTGGTCGTCCCCTTCTCCTCCTGCCTCCAATCCCTCCAAGCATCAGAGTCTTTTCCAATGAGTCAACTCTTCACATGAGATGGCCAAAGTACTGGAGCTTCAGCTTTAGCATCATTCCTTCCAAAGAAGTCCCAGGACTGATCTCCTTTAGAAGGGACTGGTTGGATCTTCTTGCAGTCCAAGGGACTCTCAAGAATCTTCTCCAACACCACAGTTCAAAAGCATCAATTCTTCAGCGTTCAGCCTTCTTCACAGTCCAACTCTCACATCCATACATGACTACTGGAAAAATCATAGCCTTGACTAGACGGATCTTATCGGCAAAGTAATGTCTCTGCTTTTGAATGCTATCAAGGTTGGTCATAACTTTTCTTCCAAGGAGTAAGCGTCTTTTAATTTCATGGCTGCAGGCACCATCTGCAGTGATTTTGGAGCCCCCAAAAATAAAGTCTGACACTGTTTCCACTGTTTCTCCATCTATTTGCCATGAAGTGATGGGACCAGATGCCATGATCTTCGTTTTCTGAATGTTGAGTTTTAAGCCAACTTTTTCACTCTCCTCTTTCACTTTCCTCAAGAGGCTTATTTAGTTCCTCTTCACTTTCTACCATAAGGGTGCTATCATCTGCATATCTGAGGTTTTTGATATTTCTCCTGGCAATCTTGATTCCAGCTTGTGTTTCTTCCAGCCCAGCATTTCTCATGATGTACTCTGCATATAAGGTAAATAAGCAGGGTGACAATATACAGCCTTGACGTACTCCTTTTCCTATTTGGAACCAGTCTGTTGTTCCATGTCCAGTTCTAACTGTTGCTTCCTGACCTGCATACAGATTTCTTACGAGGCAGGTCAGGTGGTCTGGTATTCCCATCTCTCTCAGAATTTTCCACAGTTAATGTGATCCACACAGTCAAAGGCTTTGGCATAGTCAATAAAGCAGAAGTAGATGTTTTTCCGGAACTCTCTTGCTTTTTCCGTGATCCAGTGGATGTTGGCAATTTAATCTCTGGTTCCTCTGTCTTTTTAAAACCAGCTTGAACATCAGGAAGTTCACGGTTCATGTATTGCTGAAGCCTGGCTTGGAGAATTTTGAGCATTACTTTATTAGCATGTGAGCTGAGAGCCATTGTAGGGTAGTTTGAACATTCTTTTGCATTGCCTTTCTTTGGGATTGGAATGAAAACTGACCTTTTCCAGTCCAGTGGCCACTGCTGAGTTTTCCAAATTTGCTGGCATATTGAGTGCAGCACTTTCACAGCATCATCTTTCAGGATTTGAAACCGCTTAACTGGAATTCCATCACCTCCACTAGCTTTGCTAGTGGTGATGCTATCTAAGTCCCACTTGACTTCACATTCCAGGATGTCTGGCGCTAGAATAGTGATCACACCACTGTGATTATCTGGGTCATGAAGATCTTTTTTGTACAGTTCTTTGTATTCTTGCCACCTCTTCTTAATATCTTCTGCTTCTGTCAAGTCCATACCATTTCTGTCCTTTATTGAGCCCTTCTTTGCATGAAATGTTCCCTTGGCATCTCTAATTTTCTTGAAGAGATCTCTAGTCTTTCCCATTCTGTTGTTTTCCTCTATATCTTTGCATTGATAGCTGAAGAAGGCCCTCTTATCTCTTCTTGCTAATCTTTGGAACTCTGCATTCAGGTGCTTATATCTTTCCTTTTCTCCTTTGCTTTTCGTTTCTCTTCTTTTCACAGCTATTTGTAAGTCCTCCCCAGACAGCCATTTTGCTTTTTTGCATTTCTTTTCCATGGGGATGGTCTTGATCCCTGTCTCCTGTACGATGTCACGAACCTCAGTCCATAGTTCATCAGGCACTCTATCTATCAGATCTAGTTCCTTAAATCTATTTCTCACTTCCACTGTTTAATCGTAAGGGATCTGATTTGGGTCATACCTTAATGGTCTAGTGGTTTTCCCTACTTTCTTCAATTTGAGTCTGAATTTGACAATAAGGAGTTCATGATCTGAGCCACAGTCAGCTCCCGGTCTTGTTTTTATTGACGATATGGAGCTTCTCCATCTTTGTCTGCAAAGAATATAATCAATCTGATTTCGGTGTTGACCATCTGGTGAAGTCCATGTGTAGAGTCTTCTCTTGTGTTGTTGGAAGAGGGTGTTTGCTATGACCAGTGCATTTTCTTGTCAAAACTCTATTAGTCTTTGCCCTGCTTCATTTCGCATTCCAAGTCCAAATTTTTCTGTTACTCCAGGTGTTTCTTGACTTCCTACTTTTGCATTCCAGTCCCCTATAGTGAAAAGAACATCTTTTTTTGGGTGTTAGTTCTAAAAGGTCTTGTAAGTCTTCGTAGAACCATTCAACTTCAGCTTCTTAAGCCTTACTGTTTGGGGCATAGACTTGGATTACCATGGTATTGAATGGTTTGCCTTGGAGATGAACAGAGATCATTCTGTCATTTTTGAGACTGCATCCAAGTACTGCATTTTGGACTCTTTTGTTCACCATGATGGCTACTCCATTTCTTCTGAGGGATTCCTGCCCACAGTAGTAGATATAATGGTCATCTGAGTTAAATCAACCATTCCAGCCCGTTTTACTTCGCTGATTCCTAGAATGTTGACGTTCACTCTTGCCATCTCCTGTTTGACGACTTACAATTTGCCTTGATTCATGGACCTGACATTTCAGGTTCCTATGCACTATTGCTCTTTACAGCACCAGACCTTGCTTCTATCACCAGTTACATCCACAGCTGGGTATTGTTTTTGCTTTGGCTTCATCCCTTCATTCTTTCTAGAGTTATTTCTCCACTGATCTCCAGTAGCATATTGGGCACCCACTGACCTGGGGATTTCCTCTTTCAGTATCCTATCATTGTGCCTTTTCATACTGTTCATGTGGTTCTCAAGGCAAGAATACTGAAGTGATTTGCCATTCCCTTCTCCAGTGGACCACATTCTGTCAGACCTGTCCACCATGACTCCCCCGTCTTGGGTTACCCCACAGGCATGGCTTAGTTTCATTGAGTTAGACAAGGCTATGGTCCTAGTGTGAATAGATTGACTAGTTTTCTGTGAGTATGGTTTCAGTATGTCTGCCCTCTGATGCCCTCTTGCAACACCTACCTTCTTACTTGGGTTTCTCTTACCTTGGGCATGGGGTATCTCTTCATGGCTGATCCAGCAAAGCGCAGCCACTGCTCCTTACCTTGGATGAGGGTTGTCTCCTCACCACTGCCTTTCCTGACCTTCAACGTGGGATGGCTCCTCTAGGCCCCACTGTGCCCAGGCAGCCACAGCTCCTTGGGCGTGGGGTTGATCCTCCCAGACTTCACACCTGACTTCAGACGCGGGGTGGCTCCTCTCGGCTGTTCCTGCGCCGTCGCAGCCTGGCACTCTCGGCTTCTGCCCCTGACCTCAGACGTGGGGTAGGTCCTCTCTGCCGTGCTTAGTGCACTGGCCAGTTGCAGCCGCCTGCACTTAGTGCGGCTGCGACTGGCAGGTGCACTAAACGCAGGCTATGTGCTTTAGGAGCCTAGTAAAATGAAATCTTGACAGCCTTATTTACATCTGAAATGATATTTGTAGAAATAGTAAAATCAAATTAAATTTTAGTGAAGTCGCTCAGTCGTGTCCGACTCTTTGCAACCCCATGGACTGTAGCCCACCAGGTTCCTTGGTCCATGGGATTTTCCAGGTGTGAATACTAAAGTGGGTTGTCATTTCCTTCTCCAGGGATCTTCCCAGGTCTCCCACGTTGTAGGCAGATGCTTTACCATCTAAGCTACCAGGGAAGCCCAAATACTTTTTAAGTATTCAGACACCCAGGTTATTTAATTAAAGTCAAAGAGATTTAGAGTCACATTAATCGTAGAAGGTACTTGTTGCTTTCCTGGTGGCTCAGACGTAAAGAATCTGCCTGCAGTGCAGGAAACTGGGGTTAGATTCCTTTGGTTGGGAAGATCCCCTGGATAAAGGAATGGCTGTCTACTCCAGTATTCTTGCCTGGAGAATTCCATGGACAGAGGAGCCTAGTTAGTCACAGTTTTTATGGATGAATATGGTTAGGAACAGAAGGGTTTGGGGTTCTATAAGTGATCACCCTACTGCTGAATGATAAATCTATATCTGATGACCATAACTCTGAATGCTAGAACCCTACACAAATGTGAATTTTATTACAAAATTATCTTAAATACTAGCTAAATCTAAGGCAATAGATTTAATATAAATGAACAAATTCTTATAAGATTAATTATTATTAGGAAGGTACTTTATAAATTATAAACTATAGATTTATATTTTACATTTTATAAACTATAAATGAATATTTAACCATAGGTTAATGTATAATAGCCATTCCTTTAGCCTAGAATGGGAGATTTATTTTTATGATAGAAAAAGGAAACCCTCATTATTAATCTAGAAAATAGAAAATTCTTGTATTTGGTTTGTTAAATGTGAAGCAATTACAGAGAGAGACTTATTTCTACATGACATGCATTGATGACATAATACAAATGCATGTAGCACCTTCAATTGTACATTAATTTTTGTTTTAATTTACCATTTAGTAGTAATCACATTATTTAAAAAAAAAACTGTAAGAATATGCTTATAGTTAAATAAAACAATTATGACTCAGGAGATTAAAATACAATTTTAACTTGTTAAACCATTCATATTTATTATTGTTGCTGTTGTTCAGTTGCTTTGTTGTGTCTGGCTCAGTTGTGTTCTGGACTGAAACACACCAGGCTTTCCTGTACTTCATAATCTCCCAGAATTTGCTCAAAATCATGTTCATTGAGTCAGTGATGTCATCCAACCATCTCGCGCTCTGTCATACCCTTCTCTGCCTGCCTTCAAAGTTTTCCAGCTTTAGGTTTTAGTGAGTTGGGCCTTCGCCCTCCTAATGAATATTCAGGATTGATTTCCTTTAGGTTTGACTGGTTTGATCTCCTTGGAGTTCAAGGGACTCTCAAGAGTCTTTTCTAACACCACAGTTCAAGAGCATCAGTTCTTCAGCACTCAGCTTTCCTTATGGTCCAACTCTCATATCCATACATGACTATTGGGAAAATCATAGCTTTGACCAAATGCACTTTTGGCAGCAAAGTAATGTGTCTGCTTTCTAATATGTTGTCTCAATTAGTCATAGCTTTTCTTCCAAGGAGCTGCTGCTAAGTCGCTTCAGTTGTGTCCGACTCTGTGTGACCCCATAGATAGCAGCCCACCAGGCTCCCCTCTCCCTTGGATTCTCTGGGCAAGAACACTGGAGTGGGTTGCCATTTCCTTCTCCAATGTGTGAAAGTGAAAAGTGAAAGTGAAGTCGCTCAGTTGTGTCCAACTCTTCGCAACCCCATGGACTGCAGCCTACCAGTCTCCTCCTTCCATGGGATTTTCCAGGCAAGAGTACTAGAGTGGGTTGCCATTGCCTTCTCCCTCCAAGGAGCTAAAGTCTTTTAGTTTAATGATTGCATCACCATCTGCAGTGATTTTGGAGCCCAAGAAAATAAAGTCTGTCACTGTTTCTATTGTTTCCACATCTATTTGCCATGAAGTGATGGGACTGGATGCCACGAGCTTCATTTTTTGAATGTTGAGTTTTAAGCCAGATTTTCACTCTCCTCTTTCACTTTCATCAAGAGGCTGTTTAGTTCCTCTTCACTTTCTACCAT
The DNA here is from genome assembly GCF_023091745.1 of Budorcas taxicolor. Lineage (NCBI taxonomy): Eukaryota > Metazoa > Chordata > Mammalia > Artiodactyla > Bovidae > Budorcas > Budorcas taxicolor. The sequence goes on along the minus strand of NC_068915.1, from coordinate 52,281,313 downwards.
AAGGGTGGTGTCATCTGGATATCTGAGGTTATTAATATTTCTCCTGGCAATATTGATTCCAGCTTGTAGTTCACCCAGCCTGGTATTTCTCATTTTGTACTCTGCCTATAAGTTAAATAAGCAAGGTGACAATATACAGCCTTGATGTACTCCTTTCCTAATTCAGAACCAGTCTATTCCATATTCAGTTCTAACTGCTGCTTCTTGACCTGCATACAGGTTTCTCAGGAGGCAGGTAAGGTGTTCTGGTATTCTTATCTCTTATTTCCACAGTTTGTTTTGATTCACACAGTCAAAGGCTTTAGCATAGTAAATGAAGTAGAAGTAGTTGTTTTTCTGGACCTCTCTTGCTTTTTCTATCATCCAACAGATTTTGACAATTTGATCTCTGGTTCTTCTGCCTTTTCTAAATTCAGCTTGAACATCAGGAAGTTCAGGGTTCAGGTACTGTTGAAACCTGGCTTGGAGAATTTTGAGAATTACTTTGATAGTGAGTGAGATGAGTACACTTGTGCAGTAGTTTGAACATTCTTTGGGTTTAAATGAAAAATGACCTTTTCCAATCCTGTGGCCACTGCTAAGTTTTCTAAACTTGCTGGCATATTGAGTGCAGCACTTTCACAGCATCATCTTTTAGAATTTGAAATAGCTCAACTGGAATTCCGTCACCTCCACTGGCTTTGTTGTAATGATTCTTCCTAATGCTCACTTGACTTTGCACTTCAAGATGTCTGGGTCTAGATGAATGATCACACCATCATGTTTATCAGAGTCATGACAATCTTTTTTTGTATAGTTCTTCTGTATTCTTGCCACCTCTTCTTAATATCTTCTGCTTCTGTTAGGCCCATACTGTTTCTCTCCTTTTTTTATACTTATACAATATCATGAGAGTAAAGTCAAGCCTTAGAAAAGTTGTAGTGACACAAATAGAAATTATCTTCTCAATATAAATTTAAATATATAGATAAGAATTCACATAATAATATTCTGAACTGCACAATATCATTTTGACCCCAAATGTCAGTCTACATATAATATACCTTGGGTTGAAATTTATCAGTGATTTGATCAAATAAGAAAAATGTATACTGAATTCCACTTATACCTTTCTTGTAGTCTTGCCATTCATCAGCATTTATGCTGAAAGCATCAGCTTCCCAAGCAGACAGTAGTTGAATACAATGTGATCATTTCCTTTATTATAAAATATTCAAATTACATTTAATTAAAGACAGTGAAATTAACAAAAGGCCTATTTTTTCTTTTACATATATATATCAGAATTAAAAAATAAATTGTATAGGCTAAAAAAATAAAATATTAAAAAAATAAGCACATCCATAAGAACCAAATAAGATCTATTGTCTAAATGCACATAAGATGTAGGCAAGAGAGAAAGTAATATTAAATTTGAAATTGTTTAAGAGAATTTATAGTTTAAGACTGTCTTATCAAACCTTCAAAATAAAATTTAGCACATTAAAATTCTATAATCCTTATTTTACTCAATTCTTGGCACATCATGGTTGATAACTGGCATTTTTGCTGTTCGAGGTGTCTGTCTGTCTACCGTTTATTTACATAAAGATGACTGGAAATATCCCATTAAAGTTACTACTTTTATGATTGTTACATTGTAAAAATACAAACTTTTTCTGGGATAATTTGTTTCATCTCTGGAATAATAGATTGAGTCTAGAGTAGCAAATTTTAGGAATTTACACCAATCATAAAATGTTTCGTGATGAGAGAGGAATCCAACTAGAACATTTTTATATTGTTCACATACAATAATAAAATTAATATTTATATTTATTATAATTAATTATCTATAATAGAATTAAATATATGTAATAAGTATAATTCAGTTTGATAATTAAGTTGTTGCATGTGACTTTAGAGAGCAAAAAAAGGAACAATTTTTTAATAAAATGCATCAATAATCTAAGAGACAAGTAGGTTTTGGTACATATGCTATAGGAGTTGCCTAACAATTCATGATATCCAACTTTGAACAGACGGCTCCTCTTGATAATGACATTTAACTTATAGATATGAACACTGAGAGACTGAGTGACAGTGTGTTCAGTGATGATGAAGGAATTCATGTAACTAAAAGCATTTTGTGTAATGTGATGATATGATCCTGTGAAAGTTACACTATAAACAGTATTTTAATATTCATTATTATGCAAAATGCAAGTGGCATGTAGAAAAAAGAACTTCTATGATTTTAATTTGAAGCTAAAAAGACCATGGGAAGATACTGGGATCGGAAAAAGAGATATTTAAGCAAACAATTATCTTTGGAAGTTATAAATCATAATGATAAAAGAAACACGGTGAATAAACTATAGAGTTTTTGAAGTAGAATATTATCAATTGCTATAGATTGAATGTTTTTCCCCCACAATTTGTATGTTGAAATCTAATTCCCAATGTGATGGTATTTGGAGGTGGGAGTTTAGGAAGATGATTAGACCTTGAGGACAGAATCCTCATGAATGGGATTAGTGTCCTTAAAATAGACCTCGGCATGTTTCCTTGCCTTCTTCTGCAATGTGAGGTTATAGTGAGGAGACAGTTAACCAGACACCTTGATCTTGGACTTCCCAGTCTCCAGGACTGTAATATATATATATATTTCTTCCTAGTCTACAGTATTCTGTTGTAGCAGTCCTAGTGAACTTATGAACCAATATAGATGAAGTGTACACTCTTTCTCTACTAGAAATCAACTTGATATTAATTTCAGTACTATCTTTATTATTTTTCCAAGGTGCACTTTATAAACTGTTCTTAGACTAGTCTGGAAAGGCCCTTTCCATGGGTTCTACACTTAGAAAGTTCTTCATTATTACAATTAACATAAATAATGCAATCTTTAAGAGTAAGTATCTTTTTCTCTTGGTACCCAGTGATGGCACAGTATGACCCATAACTCTAAACATCCACTCCTGTAACTAGCTTTGTTCAAGTTGCTAAAGGATACTCCTCTACATCATTTTTTTTTTTTTTAATCTTTGAGGGAAAAAAAGGTGTCTACTCTGATTGTCATGTGCTTCCACTTAAATAGAACATAGACATTCCTTCTGAGGGTGAGAAGAGCTTGTACGATTGAAACACTTAAATAAGGGGAAAAACACAATTTGATTAATATTTCCAATAGCATAAATAGCATATGTTCTTCTAGAAGGAACTGACATCTTCCAGAGTTCTGAACATTTTTATTTTTCTAAGTAGTTGATTCTTTAGTATGTAGGAATTGGTATTGAATTAACAACAGGTACATGATTTGCAATATTATGCAATTTATGTCAATCACTTTTGTAGGTGAATGGATAAATAGATACATAGAGAAACAGAGATAAACACACACATAAAGAGATAAATGTAAAGGCAACATGAATATTTGATACTAATTATATGCATTACTGAGAGATCTAGATACTTTTTTAAAAGATAGCATTTTATGTAAATCATCATGTTCTCAAATATTTTCTCTAGCTTAATGGATCTCTTTATACTCCTATAATCACAATAACTGTATATTGCTTATTATTCTATTCACCATTTCTGTAAATATCTACTTCCCATTTTCCATCTCATATTTCTGAATTAAATTCACATTATTTCTTTAGTTATGTTGTCTGGCTTAGTAATTCTTCTGTTTTGCCTAATACTCTATCTATTAAGTTGTTAATATAAGAAAACTTTTTTATTTATAAATGTACTGACTTGCACTTTTAAAAGCTACTTTATTCCTTTTGTTGATATTTTATTTCCTGCTGATTTTTATGTTTTAATTTAAATAATATTAACAATATATGGATGTATTTTATAGCTCTATATGAAAAATCCAAGGATTGATTTTGTTGAGGATCCTTATTTTTCTGTTTTGTTACTGACTCCATTTGTTGCCAACTTTTTAAAAGTAAATTTTTATTGTATCTGTGGAATTCTGAAGATATAATTGGGTGTTGATTTTTCTCTTTCAGATTTATTGAGACATAATTGACATAAAGCACTGTATACATTTAAAGTGTATAGCATAATGACTTGCTTTATGATATTGTGAAATGATTATCAAAATAAGTTTGGTTAACATCCATCATCTCATATAGGTATAAAAAAGGAAAAATAATTTTTTTTTTACCCCTCTGATGGGAACTTTAAGTATTTAAAGAGTATCTATTATTTTGCTGGCTTTCAAATAATCTATAAAGTAGTGTTAACTACTGTCCTCATGCTGTTATAACATCCCAGTACTTATTTATCTTATAATTGGAGGTTTGCATAATATGACCACCTTCAATTTCCCCAACCATTTCCTACATATGACCACAAATTTGATCTTTTTTTTTAATGAGTTTTTTTTAGACTTTGCACATAAGTGAGATAATACACTATTTGTCAATCTCTGATTTATTTCACTTAGCATAATGTCCTCAAATTTCATCCATGTTGTCACAAATAGTGGGTAATTCTTTTTACTGGAGAAAGTTTGAGCTTGATTCTATCAAATCTGAGGTAGAGCTATCAACCTAGTGCAACTTTAAGTTAATTTCTTAGTTTGTAATTTATACTTTTACATAGTTTTATAAATTTGAACTCTACATTTATGTAATGGCAAGCTCATTCTTGGTTGCAAATTATCAAAGAGTCAATTTTTCCTTCCTGAATCTTCAGTGTGTTAGGGTGATTTCTTATTTTTCATAAGGTAGTATAATGTCATAAGATTCAAATTGGAATTATTGATGATGAATAAATACTATTAATAGTTTTATGTAAAACTAATCTATTTTTACTACTAGATAGCTTTAAACCATTGTTTACCAGGTAAAGGTAAATCAACATACTTGGAATAAAAAATGCATTTTAACAGTGGTCACTACTGTTAATGGAGTTACATTCACTCTATATGACAAACCCATTAACAGCAGTGTATTATCAGCTCTGAGTATTTAAAATTTTATTTTAATGTAAGGAAGTTTACAGAGTTGTTAATAGGACTCAAAAGGGACATTTTACAATTTAAACTTTGGAGAATAATTTATTTTATATAATTATATATCAGCTAGAAATGAATATTTTCTTTTTTTAACTTTTAATGCCCAACTAAATTTCATTCTTCTTGTCATATACCCAACTCCTTTTCTATTTCATGCTGTTAGAGATATAAGACCTCTAGAAAATCAATCCATAATTTGCAAGTTATTAAAAATGATGGAAGAAACAAAACTAAAATGTTCATATATTTTATCCGGATATTATTTCTATTCTTATTTTACATATATATACACACACACACACACACACATACACACAAAGCGAGAGACACACACAAAATAGAGCAAGATAAATGCCATAATAGAAAAATGTATGTTGGTAAATAGTGCATAATAGGAAATTTTATTTTTTAAGTAGAAAGAGGCTGACATTTGGGATAGCATTTAGAACATCAATAAGAATTTTGAAAGCTTTGAGAAGTTTGACAGAGAATAAAGAAAAGATGGAGGTAGAGGGGGACATTGTTTTAGAGGAAACAGACAAGAAAATGTGGTTTGCAGCTTGATGGAACAATGATCTTCATTGATACATCTCAGTATGCTCATGACTTCAATTTGATTTTTAACTTACATTTACTCGTTCCTACTCTGCTACTCATGAGGAGAGAAATAGGACGAAAGAAAATATAAGATTTCTCAAGACGTGGCATAAAAAACAATAAAAAATCAAATCATGGTCATAATTATGAATGCAAGATATGTGTAAAAATAAGTTATTCAGTTATTCAATAACTGACCAAATTATTCAGTTCAGTTCAGTCACTCAGTTATGTCTGACTCTTTGAGACCCCATGGAGTGCAGCATGCCAGGCTTCCCTGTCCATCAAAAACTCCCAGAGCTTACTCAAACTCATCTCTTGAGTCAGTGATGCCATCCAACCATCTCATTCTCTGCCATCCCCTTCTCCTTCCACCATCAATCTTTCCCAGCATCAAGGTCTTTTCCAAGGAGTCAGTTCTTTGCATCAGGTGTATTGGAGTTTCAGTTTCAAATCAGTCCTTCCAATGAAAGGACTGATCTCCTTTAGGATGGACTGGTTGGATCTCCTTGCAGTCCAAGGGACTCTCAAGAGTCTTCTCCAACACCACAGTTCAAGAGCATCAATTCTTATATGCTCAGCTTTCTTTATAGTCAAGCTCACATCCATACATGACTACTGGAAAAACCATAGCTTTGACTAGATGGAACTTTGTTGGCAAAGTAATGTTTCTGCTTTTTAAATATGCTGTCTACGTTGGTCATAGCTTTTCTTCCAGGGAGCAATTGTCTTTTAACTTCATGGCTGAAGTAACCATCTGCATTCATTTGAGGGCCCCCAAAATAATGTCTGTCACTGTTTCCATTGTTTTCCCATCTATTTGCCTAGTGACCAAGTTATTAAGTTTCAGAATAAATAAATTCTGGTTAACTATGCATTTATATAACTGTATATCTATTATATTTGCTAAAATTTCCAAATTTGTACTAAGAATTATGAGAGGTAACTATCTGAACTTTCCTTCTGTTTCAGTGCTTCATAGATTATGATTTATGATTTTTTTCCCATGTTAGAGAAGAAATTAAATGAATATAGCTAATGATTCAGTTCAGTTCAGTTGCTCAGTCATATTCAACTCTTTGCAACCCCATGAATCGCATCGCGTCAGGCCTCCCTGTTCATCACCATCTTCCGGATTCCACCCAAACCCATGTCCATTGAGTTGGTGATGCCATCCAACCATCTCATCCTCTGTCGTCCCCTTCTCTTCCTGCCCCCAATCCCTCCCAGCATCAGGGTCTTTTCCAATGAGTCAACTCTTCACATGAGGTGGCCAAAGTATTGGAGTTTCAGCTTCAGCATCAGTCCTTCCAATGAACACCGAGGACTGATCTCCTTTAGAATGAACTGGTTGGACTTCCTTGCAGTCCAAGGGACTCTCAAGAGTCTTCTCCAACACCACAGTTCAAAAGCATCAATTCTTCGGCACTTAGCTTTCTTCACAGTCCAACTCTCACACCCATACATGACCACTGGAAAAATCATAGCCTTGACTAGATGGACCTTTGTTGGCAAACTAATGTCTCTGCTTTTCAATATGCTGTCTAGGTTGGTCATAACTTTCCTTCCAAGGAGTAAGCGTCTTTTAATTTCATGGCTTCAATCATCATTTGCAGTGATTTTGGAGCCCAAAAAAATAAAGTCTGACACTGTTTCCACTGTTCCCTCATCTATTTCCCACGAAGTGATAGGACCAGATGCCATGATCTTCGTTTTCTCAATGTTGAGCTTTAAGCCAGCTTTTTCACTCTCCACTTTCACTTTCATCAAGAGGCTTTTTAGTTCCTCTTCACTTTCCTCCATAAGGGTGGTGTCATCTGCATATCTGAGGTTATTGATATTTCTCCTGGCAAACTTAATTCCAGCTTATGCTTCTTCCAGCCCAGCGTTTCTCATGATGTGCTCTGCATATAAGTTAAATAAGCAGGGTGACAATATACAGCCTTGACATACTCCTTTTCCTATTTGGAACCAGTTGTTCCATGTCCAGGTTTAACTGTTGCTTCCTGATCTGCATATAGGTTTCTCAAGACGCTGGCCAGGTGGTCTGGTATTCCCATCTCTTTCAAAATTTTCCACAGTTTATTGTGATCCACACAGTCATAGGCTTTGGCATAGTCAATAAAGCAGAAATAGACATTTTTCTGGAACTCTCTTTTTCGATGATCCAGCAGATGTTGGCAATTTGATCTCTGGTTCCTCTGCCTTTTCTGAAGCCAGCTTGAACATCTGGAAGTTCATTGTTCACATATTGTTGAAGCCTGGCTTGGAGAATTTTGTATATTACTTTGCTCATGTGAGGTGAGTGCAATTATACAGTAGTTTGAGCATTCTTTGGCATTGCCTTTCTTTGAGATTAGAATGAAAACTGACCTTTTCCAGTCCTGTGGCCACTGCTGAGTTTTCCAAGTCTGCTGGCATATTGAGTGCAGCAGTTTCACAGCATCATCTTTCAGTATTTGAAACAGCTCAGCTGGAATTCCCACCTCCACTAGCTTTGTCTGTAGTGGTGCTTGCTAAGGCCCACGTGGCTTTACATTCCAGGATGTCTGGCTCTATGTGAATGATCATGCCATCGTGTTATTTGATTAGTTATACCTATATACTGACCATACTATATTTATTTGTATTGATTTCTGAGTTTCTATAATGTTTTATTCCAAAAATATTAAATTATTGTTTGAATGTCTGGATAAATCTTTCTATTCTTATTATTTATTGTATCTCATTATCAGTGTATTCATTTAATCTGTCTGTGATTGTCCGTCCATCATAGTATGTGTGTGTATGTGTGTGTGCACCCATGCGTGTGCAATCATGCATGCTCAGTCCCTCAGTTGTGTCTAAATCCTGAGATTCCACGGACTCTAGCTTGCCAAACTCCTCTGTATATGAAATGTTCCTGTCAAGAGTACTAGAGTGGGTTTCCATTTCCTACTCCAGGTTATCTTCCCAACCCAGGAATGAAACCCACATCTCCTACATCTCCTAAATTTGCAGTCAGATTCTTTACCACTGTGCCACCTGGCAAACCAATATCAGTTCTGTGAAAACTCTACATACTTTTCAATGAAGTAGGCATTTCTTTAAAGATAAAATTATAATAATATCAATCTAGGAGGTGGTATCACTTAGCGATTACTGAAAATGAACTTTGGAGCTTAAGAAATTTGATCCTAACTGAGGTTATATTACTAATAGGCTTGTGATCTCATTTCCTCCACACTCCAAGCATTGATTTCCATCTCTATAAAAAAGCAGTAAGAATACTACCTCATGAAGTTGTAAGGTTTCCATGAATATTATTTGGAAAATATTTAGTAAAGTGCTTAGCCAGTAAGGGGGTCTTTCCTTGTGTGGTTCACCTGGTAAAGAATCCACCTTCAATGTGAAGACCTGGATTTGATCCCCAGCTGGGAAGATCCCCTGGAGAAGGGAAACTCTATCCACTGCAGTATTCTGGCCTGGAGAATTCCACGGACTGTATAGTCCATGGTGTAGTGGGAATTCCTAATAATGTACTTTCACAGCCTTGAGAACTTTGACAGAAACAGCACCTGGAAAAATAGCATATATTAAGAAACTATTGATGATTATTTCTCATGTCTTTCTTAGAATAATAGCCTTTTTACAAACCCCAGTGCCAGACCCAGAAGGGAGGATGACTGGGAACATAAAAGTATGGACCTTGGAAACACCAGGTTGGCACCAGGCATGAACACTGCCTATGCACTTGCTAATTGTTCCCAAGACTAACCCAGAAGGGAAAGGCCTGGGGTAAACACAAGGAGATCTGGACTGTATCAGTGTAGTCCATGATATTTAGGGGTATGTGATTAACACAGCATGTGTCTTGAGAAAGATAAGATCTGAGAAAGTCTTGTCGTCTGCAATTAGGAGTAAAAGCTGGACTCAGAGTAGACTCTGCACCTCAGCCCATTAGAGGGTGCAGGTCCCATGACCCATTGCACCAGATTTCGTGTTCTGTCTTCACTCTCATTGCTTTGTCCCAGATCATTTGGCAGCACTTGGGGTCACAGAGTCAGACACAACTGAGTGACTTTCTCGTTATCCAATAAGAAGCTGCTCACTATGTAGCCACTGTTACTTTTTAAAATAATTCAGTATTTGAAATACCTATTTTGTAACATATTCAAGGAAGTGATGCTATTCTAATTCCAAGGACTGCTTTATAGCTATAATAATATCATAATATGAAGTCATAGAACAGCATTGCATCATGGTTAAAAGATATTTTCAGTGTTTGCCGTGATATAGTTGAATATTCTGATTTAAGTAACTATACTTTGAGTTTCAGGGCTTACTTTTATCATCTAAGTATGTGCGAAGGATTGAGGACCCATGACAGAATGGTGAATTCCACTGTCACTGTGAATTCAGTAGACCTTCCCAGAAGTAAAGTTAACTTGTGACTTTTTTTTCCACGTTCTCCAGTTGTCTAGTCTCTTTCTGATTGGCAATATCAACTCCACATCTGGACAGCTCACATATAACCAGTGATGTGCTTTCCCTCCTAAGAAGCTGCCATTCTCTCTGAGCCTTTTTCCAAGATCCCTGACTCAGTGCTCGTTGGCTTTGTAGAAGGTTTCTTTGAAATTGCTTTTGCAACACAAAAGTAAAACTCTGTGGGGAGTCATGCTGTGCTTTGCTTGGTGAGAAGTTGGAAGTAAGCAGGGTACTTTTTGTATCACGAAATAAACAGCAGGGTCTTAAACGAGGCTTCTAAACCATGCTACTCTGAGTTTTTACTGCCAGGGGGATAAAGATAGGCACCTATCTAAATACTCTGAACAGGTAGTATCCTAGCCTGAACAGGGCTTTGCTTTACAGAATTGAAGATGAATTGAACGGAATCATGCTTGGTCTAGTTCATGCTTTTGTTGACCAATGAGAATTAGATGCCTGAGGTTTATATGTAGCATATGGTAAAATAACAGATTTCCTGTTTACTTTACATACTAATGTGACATCATTCAATTTCAAGATTTAATTTCAGAAAATTTGCTTAGTTCAGTTCAGTTGCTCAGTCATGTCCAACTCTTTGCAATCCCATGAACTGCATGACACCAGGCCTCATTGTCCATCACCAACTCCCGGAATTCACTCAAACTCATGTCCATTGAGTCGGTGATGCCATCCAGCCATCTCATCCTCTGTTGTCCCCTTCTCTTCCTGCCCCCAGCCCCTCCCAGCATCAGGGTCTTTTCCAATGAATCAACTCTTCACATGAGGTGGCCAAAGTATTGGAGTTTCAGCTTCAGCATCAGTCCTTCCAATGAACACCGAGGACTGATTTCCTTTATAATTGACTGGTTGGATCTCCTTGCAGTCCAAGGGGCTCTCAAGACTCTTCTCCAACACCACAGTTCAAAAGCATCAATTCTTCGGTGCTCAGCTTTCTTCACAGTCCAACTCTCACATCCATACATGACCACTGGAAAAATCATAGCCTTGACTAGATGCACCTTTGTTGGCAAAATAAAGTCTCTGAAAATTTGTTACTACCTTATTAATTAGAAAATGAAAACATATACTGTTGTCTGTGATAAATGATAAACATGACTTTTCTCAAGCAAAAATAACTGTTTATCTGTTGGTTTAATCATAAATTATAAAACTTCTTCTATGGCCTACTGAGCTTCAACTGTGAGGATCCCAAGTACTTATCAGAGGGTTCACTAAGCAGTTTAGACATTTTGGGCAGGGTAATTGTTGTAGAGTATTTCTTGTGCTTCATAAGATATTTAGCATCATTGCATCACTTACTTCTACCCACTAGATTCCAGTAATTCTCTGACTACCTGTGTGAGTTAATAAAAACTTCTCCAGATACTGCCAAATTCTCTACTGTTGAGTATCACTGTCCTAACATCTTATCTATCTTTAAACTCTTACCTTATCCTGAATTGCAGTGAAGTTTTTCAGAGGCTACATGATATGTAATTATCAAAAGAAATTATTTCGTTTACCAAAAGATGTTTAAATTTTGCTTTCTTTGTTTAAAATTAATGTAATAAAATATGTAAAAATTTGTCATTAAAAATATAAATGTACAGTTCACTGGCATTAATTGCTTTCATAATGTTGCACAACCATCACTTCTATGTTCAAATATTTTTTATCGCTTCCAATAGAAAATCAATAAAAATTAGTAATTCTCATTCCTTCTTTCCATCAGACCCTGGGTAATCTCTAATCTACATTATCCCTCTATATAAATATTGCATATATAATAAATTTAATCATATATATGTGTCATTTGAGTCTAGTTTATTTCACTTAGCATAAAATTTTCAAGGTTCATCAATGTTTATCATATATTAGAACCTCATTCCTTTTAGTGGCTGAAAAGTATTATATTTTTATGTATTAATAACATTTTGCTTATTCATTCATCTGTTCAGAATACAAGGTGTTTCCATCCTTTGAATTATGGGTATTTCTATAATGAACATTAGTGTAAAATTATTTTTTTGAGTCCTTGTTTCCAATTCCTTTATGAGTATATACATAAGAGTGGTATTAATAGATCCTATGGTAGTTTTCTGTTTAACTTTTAAACACGTTACCAGATTATTTTCCATAGAAATTGCACCATGGTAACAATACCATGCAGAGAAGCTCCTGTTTCTTTATATCTTTTCTAATACTTATTGATTTGCATATTTTGGACTATTGCCAACTTAGTAGATATGAAGTGGAAGTGGTGGTTTTGATTTACATTTACCCAATAATTAATGAACAGTTTTTCATGTATTTATTTGCTATTAGTGAGCAACTTCAGTTTCAATTTTCACTTGCATGCATTGGAGAAGGAAATGGCAACACACTCCAGTATTCTTGCCTGGAGAAGCCCAGGGACAGGGGAGCCTGGTGGGCTGCTGTCTCTAGGGTCACACAGAGACAGACACGACTGAAGCGACTTAACAGCAGCAGTAGCAGCATTGTATCTTTGCTAAAATTTCTATTCATATATCCTGCCATTTTTAATTAGATTGTCTTTTTGTGGTTGAGTTTTAGGAGTTTTAAATATCTATGTTTATTCTGGATATTAAGCCCTTCTCAGATGTGTGATCTGCAGATATTATTTTCTGTGCTGTAGGTAGTCTTTTCATTTTCTGGCAGTGCACTTTAATGCACTTACAAAAATTGGTGAGGTCTAATTGATTATTTTCTGTTGTTTCTTGTATTTTGGTGTCATATTTTAAAATCCGTTGCCAAATATAGGGTCATGAAGCCTTACTTTTTCAGAGTTTTATAGTTTTAATGCTTATATGTAGGTTTTTGATCTATTTTGGTTTATCTTATGTATAAGTATGAGGTAGGGGTCTAACTTTTTTTTTTTTTTTTGCGTGTGTAAATTCAGCATACCAATGGAGTTTACTGAAGACTGTTTTGCTCCATTTGATAGATTTGGCACCCTCACCAAAAAGCAATTTGCCACAGATGTATACTTTTGTTTCTTGACTCTCAATTGTATTCCAGTGATTTATACATATGCTGTATATTCCTATGTTAGTATTACACTGTTTTGATTACTGTAGCATTTTAGATACTTTGGGAGTCAGATGTTAAGAATTTTCTGGACATGTTCTTTTCGTAAAGTTATTTTGGCAATTCAGGATTCCTATTCCCAGTTTCCTGAGGCTTTTCTTTTTTTAAATCATTTAAAGGTGTTATATCTTGTTAAATGTTGTTTTGCATCAAATGAGATGATCATACTTTTTAGTTTTTTTCTATACCCCCTTATAATTTGGTCCCAGGTAAATAGCAGGGAGGGTCACAGTCCCACCTCTTAACAGAAAATTGGATTAAAGTTTTACTGAGCCTGGCCCCACCCATCAAAACAAAACCTAGTTTCCCTCAGTCAGTCTCTCCCATCAGGAAGCTTCTATAAGACCCATCATTCCCCATCAGAGGGAAGACAGACTGAAAACCACAATCACAGAAAACTAACCAATCTAATCACATGGACCACATCCTTGTCTAACTCAATGAAACTATGAGCCATGCCATATAAGGCCACCCAAGATGAATGGGTCATGGTGGAGAGTTCTGACAAAATGTGGTCCACTGGAGACAAGAATGGCAAAGCACTTCTGTCTTCTTGCCTTGAGAACCCCATGAACAATATGAAAAGGCAAAAAGATGAGACATTAAAAGATGAACTCCCCAGGTTGGTAGGTGCCCAGTAGGCTACTGGAGATTAGTGGAGAAATAAATCCAGAAAGAATGAAGAGACAGAGACAAAGCAAAAAACAACACCCAGTTGTGGATGTGACTGGTGATAGAAGCAAGGTTCAATGCTGTAAAGAGCAATATTGCATAGGAACCTGGAATGTTAGGTCCATTAATCAAGGCAAATTGGAAGTGGTCAAACAGGAGATGGCAAGAGTGAACATCAATATTTTAGGAATCAGTAAATTAAAATGGACTGGAATGGGTGAATCTAACTCAGATGACCATTATATCTACTACTGTGGGCAAGAATCCCTTAGAAGAAATGGAGTTGCCATCATCAGCAACAAGAGTCTGAAATGCAGTACTTGAATACAGTCTCAAAAATGACAGAATGATCTCTGTTTGTTTCCAAGGCAAATCATTCAATATCACAGTAATCCAAACCTATGCCCCAGGCAGTAACACTGAAGAAGCTGAAGTTGAGACCTTCTAGAATTAACACCCCCAAATGATGTCCTTCTCATTACAGGGGACTGAAACACACAAGTAGAAAGTCAAGAAACACCTGGAATAACAGGCAAATTTGGCCTTGGAGTACAGAATGAAGCAGGGCAAAGGCTAATAGAGTTCTGCCAAGAGAACGCACTGGTCATAGCAAACACCCTCTTCCAACAACACAAGAGAAGACTCTACATATGGATATCACCAGATGGTCAACACCAAAATCAGATTGATTATATTCTTTGCAGCCAAAGGTAGAGAAGCTCTATATAGTCAGCAAAAACAAGACTGGGAGCTGACTGTGGCTCAGATCATGAACTCCTTATTGCCAAATTCAGAGTGAAATTGAAGAAAGTGAGGAAAACCACTAGACCATTCAGGTATAACCTAAATCAAATCCTTTATGATTATACAGTCGAAGTAAGAAATAGATTTAAGGGACTAGATCTGATAGAGTGCCTGATGAACTATGAATGGAAGTTCATGACATTGTACAGGAGACAGGGAGCAAGACTATCCCCAAGAAAAAGAAATGCAAAAAGGCAAATTAGCTGTCTGAGGAGGCCTTACAAATAGCTTTGAGAAGAAGAAAAGTGAAAAGCAAAGGAGAAAAGGAAAGATACACCCATTTGAATGCAGAATTTCAAAGAATAGCAAGGAGCGATAAGAAAACATTCCTCAGTGATCAATGCAAAGAAATAGAGGTGAACAATAGAATGGGAAAGACTAGAGATTTCTTCAAGAAAATTAGAGATATCAAGGGAAAATTTCATGCAAAGATGGGGTCAATTAAGGACAGAAATTGTATGAACCTAACAGAAGTAGAATATTAAGATAAGGTGGCAAGAATACACAGAAGAACTGTACAAAAAAGAAATTCATGACCCAGATAATCACAATGGTGTGATCACTAACCTAGAGCCAGACATCCTGGAATGGGAAGTCAAATCAGCCTTAGGAAGCATCACTACGATCAAAGCCAGTGGAGGTGATGGAATTCCAGTTGGGCTATTTCAAATCCTAAAAGATGATGCTGTGAAAGTGCTGGACTCAATATGGCAGCAAACTTGGAAAATGTAGCAGTGTCCACAGGATTGGAAAAGGTCAGTTTTCATTCCAACCCTAAAGAAAGGCAATGCCAAACAATGCTCAAACTACCACACAATTGCATTCATCTCACATGCTAGTAAAGTAATGCTCAAAATTCTCCAAGCCATCTTCAACAATACATGAAACATGTGAAATGTGAACTTCCAGATATTCAAGCTGGTTTTAGAAAAAGCAGAGGAACCAGAGATCAAATTGTCAGCATCCGTTGGATCATTGAAAAAGCAAGAGAGTTCCAGAAAAACATTTATTTCAGCCTTTGATTGTGTGGATCACAACAAACTGTGGAAAATTATGAAAGAGATGGGAATATCAGACCACCTTACCTGTCTCCTGAGAAATCTGTATGCAGGTCAGGAAGCAACAATCAGAATAGATGACACCACCCTTATGGCAGAAAGCAAAGAAGAACTAAAGAACCTCTTGATGAAAGTGAAAGAGGAGAGTGAAAACGATGGTTTAAAGCTCAACATTCAGAAAACTAAGATCATGGTTCCAGTCCCATCACTTCATGTCAAGTAGATGGGAAAATAGTGGAAACAGTGACACAATTTTTTTGTTTTTTTTTGGTTGGGGGGGGGGGGCTCCAAAATCACTGAAGATGGTGAATGCAGTGATGAAATTAAAAGATGTTTACTCCTTAGAATAAAAGTTATAACCAACCTACATAGCATATTAAAAATCAGTGACATTACTTTGCCAACAAAGTCCATCTAGTCAAAACTATGGATTTTCCAGTGGTCATGTATGGATGTGAAAGGTGGACTATAAAGAAAGCTGAGTGTCAAAGAATTGATGCTTTTGAACTGTGGTGTTGGAGAAGACTCTTGAGAGTCCCTTGGACTGAATGGAGATTCAACCAGTCAATCCTAAAGGAAATCAGTCCTGAGTATTCATTGGATGGACGAATGTTAAAGCTGAAGCTCCAATACTTTGGCCATCTTATGTGAAGAACTGAGTCATTTGAAAAGGCCCTGATGCTGGGAAAGATTGAAGGCAGGAGTAGAGGACGAGAAGGGATGAGATGGTTGGATGGCATCACTGACTCAATGGACATAAGTTTGAGTAAACTCCTGGAGTTTGTGATGGACAGGGAGGCCTGGTGTGCTGCAGTCCATGGGGTCACAAAGATTCAGGCAGGAATGAGCAACTGAACTGAACTGAACTCTCCCTATTAATGTCATAATCTATTGATTGATATGCTTATGTTAAATCAACTTTTTATTCCTGTGATAAATCCCACTTGGCCATATGTTCTTCGATTCAGTTTACTAGTATGTTGTTAAAACTTTCACTTTGTTATTTGTAAATAATTTATAAATTTTTTATCCAAATTTTTTTTCCTTTGGATTCTTTATCTGTCTTTGGTATCAGGATAATGCTAAACTCATAGAATGAGTTGGAAGTGTTCCATTCTCTTTTATTTTTTCCATATATTTGGAAAAATTATAGTTAACTTTTTAAATGTTTGATAGCCTTCATCACTGTAGTCATCTGAATTATTTTGGGGGGAAAGTTTTTGATTACTGATTCAATATCTTTAGTTTTATAAGTATATTAATATTTTTTATTTATTCTTAAACCAGCTTAGGTAATGTGTGTTTATAGGAATTGCCTATTTTGCTATATTATCTAATATGTTAGAGCACAATTTTATATATTTCTTTATAATGCTTTTCTTTTTGTAAAATTGGTAGTAATATCCCTGCATAAATGCTAAATCACTACAGTATTGTCTGACTTTTGTTATCCGTCAGGCTCCTCTGTCCATGGGATTCCCCAGGCAAGAATACTGGTTGGGTTGCCATGCCCTCCTCCAGGGGATCTTCCAGACCCAGGGAATGAACCTGCATGTCTTAATCTCTTCATAGGCAGGTAAGTTCTTTATCATTAGTGCCACCTGGGAAAACCAGTAATATCCCTACTTTCACTTTTGATTTCAGTTATTTTGTTTTCTCCTCTCCTTTTTCTTTATTATTAAAGTAAAATGCTTTTTAATTTTGTTAATCATTTAATAGAGTCACCTTTTAGTTTGTCAATTATATTGGTTTTATATCCTCTATTTTATTTACCTAGTTAGTTGCTCAGTCATGTCCACCTCTTTGCGACCCCAGGTTCCTCTGTCCATGGAATTCTCCAGGCAAGAAAACTGGAGTGGGTAGCGGTTCCCTTCTCCAAGGGATCTTCCCAACCCAGGGACTGAATCCAACTTTCCTGTACTGTAAGCAGATTCTTTACCATCTGAGCCACCAGGGAAGTCCTCCACTCTAATATATAGTATTTTCTCTCTTTTACTAATCTTGAGCTTAGTATGCTGTTGTGTTTCTAATTACTCAAGGTGTAAAATTAAGGTTTGGGTTGAATTCATTCCTCTTTTTTAATGGATGCATTTTCAGCTGTAAATTTCTCTCTGATCACTGCTTTTATTGAATTCCGTTAAGTTTTGGCATATTGTGTTTGGCATTTTTATTCATCTATAAGTATTTTCTAATTTCCCCTGTAACTTTTTTTTTTTTTTTTGACTTTTTGGTTGTTCAGAGTGTGGCTTTCAGGTGATGCTAGTGGTAAAGAACCCATCTGCCAATGCTGAAGACTTAAGAGACATAATTTTGATCCCTGGGTTGGGAAGATTCCCTGCAGAAGGAAATAGCAACCCACTCCAGTATTCTTGACTGGAGAATCCCACGGATGGAAGAGCCTGGAAGGCTATAGTCCACAGGGTCGCAAAGAACTGGCCTTGTCTGAAGCAATTTAGCACACACACACACGAGTGAGCTATTTCTACATATATGTGAATTCTTCAGGTTTTTTTTTTTTTTCTGTTATTAATGTGTAGCTTCCTTCCATTAACTTCAGAAAAGATAGTTTTCATGATTTCAAGTATTTCAAATTTATTGAGACTCATTTAGGAGCCTAATGTGATCTATCTTGGAAAATGTTCAATGTCTCCTTAAAATTGTGTTTTTTGCCTTTAGCTGTGCCTTATAATGTTTTCTTCATTACTGGATATGATGCATCAGGTAAAATGATCTGCTGTAAATCAGCTTTTAGCAATGTGGTAGTTAGGTGGTGGTGGATAGGAATTGTTCTATAGTTCTCTGATTAGGTCTATGTTCTTTTGTGCACCTATATCTTGAACTAGGAATTTAACACGTGTTTCTCAGTGCAGCCGTCAATCTCTACCCCTTAGATTAGACTTGATGGCTAGAGGCAGCTGTATTTGGATATTTTCCTTCCTTAGGGCAGTTAGGCTTTGATGGTACTCTGGCAGCTTAGGCTCTGGTTAACTAATTTCCCCTGAGAGACCTTGTTATGAAGAGAATGCTCTGATCTATTTCATAATGGTTCCTTTTCCCTCCCCCTGATGGAAGATAAGGGGATTTTTCTTAGTATCTATTTTCGGAAAATGGTCAGACTCCTAGAGACATAGTGCATAGTACTGTGGGGGCTCCCCTCTGGCTGGATTCCCCTTGAGTTTTTAACTCTCAGAAATTGTTGACACTGAGTCTTCAGCAATTCACTTCTTACTGTTCAGATTGTCTCACCCCAGCACTAAGGCAGTTTCTGGCCTTGATAAGTCAAGAACCCTGTAAATGCCTCTGTCTCTCTAATATTGGAGGCAACAATTAGCCCTGCATTCTTTCTTTTCTTGTAGATCCAAGAAGAGTTATTAACTTTTCAGTCTGTTTTACTTTTTACTGTTTAGGACAGTGTCAACTACTAAGCCTCCTACATGTGTAAATGGCTTTGCTTGTTTTTTGATATTTTGGAGGGAAATAAAATCTGAAAATTGTCAGTATTTTCTGTTTTCTTCATTTTTAAACTGTTTCTACAGAATATAGAATTCTGTGTTATCACTCCCTTCTCCCACCTTCTCATCAAATATTTAAGCTGTTTTTCCTATGTATTCTAGATTCTTCTTCATTTTCCTGATGATAGGTCTATACTTATTCTTATCAAGATTCTCTTTTAAGTAATGAATAGTTCCCATTTCAACCTCCATTTGCCTTTTACTATTTTTGAATTATTATTTATGGTTTTCATCAGGATAAATGATAGGGTACAATATGATTTTTTTATATGTATTGATTAGGGAATTTGATGGCATTGTCAAATGAAATTTGGTCATACTTGTTTTGATTTTCATTTCAGTGTTCATCTCGCTCTCTCTCTCTGTATGTGTGTGTGTCTACTCATGTTGTCTTTTCTATTCTTCAGGAAATCCAATTTTACTCCAGTTATGCCTCAGTTAGACCATTACATAATGTCTCACAAGTCATTAAAACATGTTCATTTTCTTCAATTTTTCTTTCTCTTAGTGCTTCAGTTTGGATAATAATGTTTTGAATATGATTATTCTTTTACAATTATGTTTTGCAAGTTGTATCCAATGCCTATAAAAAATCCAGATATTGAATTAATTATTGGCGTTTTGTTTAGCTCTTTATTATAATTTTCCAGTATCATCTAAAATTTGTCATCTCTTCAAACATTATTGCCAATTTATTATGATTCATTAAATATTTATCATTTAATTTTAAGAACTTGTCCATGTATTACAGTATCCAGACTGTTTTTGGTTCTTTCCTATTGACTGATTTTTTTTTTCTCTTTATAGTATGAATGTCATTTTATAAATGTGCTTTCTTAAAATTTTGGACTGTATTCTCAAATATTCCCTTCTCAGTGTAGTCTTACCTACTGATTAATATCTGGCACTTGAATATATGTTTGCTAATTAATTTTGTCTTTTAATCATAATAATGTTTGCTCTATGCTGCCAGGAATTTTTTTTTTTTCTCTTATTTGTCTATTGCTAAAACTATGGCTCATAGCACTGTCGAAGACACAAAGAAGACACCAGTAAGTCTTGTTCAATAAATTAATTTATTTATTCATGTATACATTTCATACAACTTTAAAATAATTTAGACTATTTCTCATGAATATTACATACCTCAGTAAATTTTGAGTTCCTGTCTTCAAATAAACTCAAAGCTATAGTACTTTCCATAGGTAAAGCTTCTTCTATGCTTAGAGAGACAAGCTTATTTTAGAAAATTTAAGAAGACATATTAACATGAATATTGTCAATAACTTCTAAATACTATCTAAGCTAAATAACACAGTATAAGTCCTCAGGGAGCATTTCCATAATTAAAATTACTTAAAGGAGTGAATGAGTGACAAATAGATCCTTAAAGATTCTCTTGGGGAGAAAAGATGAGTAATTTTTGTGTCTTTGTAGTTTAAGGTCCTTAGAGACCAAAGTGTAAATATAAACTGTATAAGGGTTTGATAAGTATCACTAATGATGGTAAGTAAAATTCATATATGTACCACATGTAAAGAAAGACAATCTTTGTCAAAAATATGAAAATTCATTTTAAAAATCCTATTATGAAGGAAAATACAGGTAGGACCAAGGGGAAATGGAAAATCTGAGGAAAGACATTTTTCCTTTCTGAACAATCAAGAAATTAATGTAGTTAATTTTTGGAGGGGTAGGAAGTTGCTTGTTTTCTTTGTTGGAAAAGAAAATTATCAGCAATGAATAAGTGGAAATATGTGTATTTTTATATGATAGTGTGAAAATTTATTTCAAACAAACAAAAGATAATGATCTATGTGCAAATTATCTAGAATAATAGAGCTTTCCTAAAATAAAATTACATTTTCTAAATTGAGCATTATGTGCCCCTAAATAATTACTAATCTTTTTAACACAAATCTGAAGTTCTGTTTATCCAGTACTCATTTTGGGTTTAAAAGTCTTCAGAACGTTTGATTTAGTCATCAGATAACATTACCCAGCTTCAGCAATGCTGAATTACTTTCTTCTGATGCTATGGTGTAAGGAGAGCATTTCTTCCCTTTTTCATGAACTTGAACTCCAGAGCAAACTTCCTTTATAAACCATTTTTTAAAAGCAATTGCTAATATATTTGAAGTTTTGGCATATTTATTGAAATATGAAAAGATTTCAAACTTTATATTAAACATCTGACTAAAAGTATATAGTCACCTTTGATTGATTTAATTCTTACTTCAAGATGAATTTTATAGAGGGATCTATTTCATATTTTAGAACATATAATTTAAATTTAATTTCCTCTAGAGAGATACCTGTTACTAAACAACTTACAACAGTATCCTTCTTTCTCATTTCTAAAATACATTCTCCCACTTTTTATAGTTTGCTACACAAAAGAACTTTATTAATACATGTGTTTTGTTAATATGGCAAATATATGTAGATATACGTACATATAACAAGCATATATATATATATATATACATATATAGAAATGTATACACACACACGATCAAAATTGAAAACTATATAACACAAAATAGTCATGCAACTGAAAAACGTTGAATTTGTAAGATAACAAATGAATAAGTGGAAACAACCTAGACTGTGAATACATTATCTCATTTGATTGGGCTGGAAAATGTTCCCATACATTATATATAAAAGAATGTAAAAACTCTATGATTGACTGTTTAATCATTGATTGAACACGATTGACAGTTCACTTCAGTCACTCAATCATGTCGGACTCTTTGCAACACTGTGGACTGAAGCACGCCAGGCTTCTCTGTCCATCACCAACTCCCAGAGCTTGCTCAAACTCATCCATTGAGTCAGTGACGCCATCCAATAATTTCATCCTTTGTCATCCCCTTCTCCTCCTGCCTTCAGTCTTTCTCATCGTCAAGGACTTTTCCAAGGAGTCGGCTCTTTGAATCAGGTGGCCAAAGTATTGAAGTTTCAGCCTCACTATCAGTCCTTCAAATATTCAGGACTGATTTCCTTTAGGATGGACTGGTTGGATCTCTTTTCAGTCCAAGGGACTCTAAAGACTCTTCTCCAATATCACAGTTCAAAAACATTGATTCTTCAGTGCTCAACTTTCTTTATAGTCCAACTCTCACATCCATACATAACTACTGGAAAAACAATAGCTCTGACTAGATAGGCGTTTGTTGGCAAAGTAATATCTTTGCTTTTTAATATGCTGTCTAGGTGGTCATAGCTTTTCTTCCAAGGAGCAAGCATCTTTTAATTTCATGGCTGCAATCACCATCTGCAGTGATTCTGGAGCCCCCCAAAATAAAGTCTGACACTGTTTCCATTGTTTCCTCATCTATTTGCCATGAAGTGATGAGACCGGATGACATAATCTTACTTTTCTGAATGTTGAGTTTTAAGCCAGCTTTTTTGCTCTCCTCTTTCATTTCCGTCAAGACTCTTTAGTTCCTTTTCAATTCCTGCCATAAAGGTAATGTCATCTGCATATCTGAGGTTATTGATGTTTCTCCTGGCAATCTTGATTCCAGTTTGTGCTTCATCCAGCCCAGCATTTTGCATGATGTACTCAGCACATATGTTAAATAAGTAGGGTGACAATATACAGCCTTGATGTATTCCTTTCCCAGTTTGGAACCAGTCTGTTCTTCCATGTCTTGTTCTAATTGTTGCTCCTTAACATGCATATACGTTTCTCAGGAGGCAGTTAAGGTGGTCTGATATTCCAGTCTCTTGAAGAATTTCCCACAGATTGTTGTGATCTACACAGTCAAAGGCTTTGGAGTAATTAACAAAGCAGAAGTGGATGTTTTTCTGGTATGACTGACTGAAGTTTGCATTTTTCCTCATGAGTTCAATATGAGCAATTCAGTGGAAGTTCAGTTCAGTTCAGTCGCTCAGTTGTGTCCGACTGTTTGCAACCTCATGAATCACAGTAAGTTAGTACTGTTTAAATTGAGAGCGAAGATTTGTGCTATTCTATACTGAAAAGTTATGACCAACCTAGATAGCATATTGAAAAGCAGAGACATTACTTTGCCAACAAAGGTCCCTCTAGTCAAGCCTATGGTTTTTCTTGTGGTCATGTATGGATGTGAGTGTTGGACTGTGAAGAAAGCTGAGCGCCAAATAATTGATGCTTTTGAACTGTGGTGTTGGAGAAGACTCTTGAGAGTCCCTTGGACTGCAAAGAGACCCAACCAGTCCATTCTGAGGGAGATCAGCCTTGGGATTTCTTTGGAAGGAATGATGCTAAAGCTGAAACTCCAGTACTTTGGCCACCTCATGGAAGAGTTGACTCATTGGAAAAGACCCTGATGCTGGGAGGGATTGGGGGCAGGAGGAGAAGGGGACGACAGAGGATGAGATGGCTGGATGGCATCACTGACTCGATGGCCGTGAATCTGAGTGAACCCCGGGAGTTGGTGATGGACAGGGAGGCCTGGCATGCTGTGATTCATGGGGTCGCAAAGAGCTGGACACGACTGAGTGACTGAAATAAATGGAACCGAACTGATAAATGTTACTAGTTAATTATGAAGTTAGTGTATATATTGATAGTAACTTTTTGTAACCATGTAATGTAAATAATTCCAAACATAATGTATAATGCATAATTATATATTATAAAATATACAATCTCATGTAATATATATAATTCCAGGTTAATTTTGAACTTTGTATCTATATAATGTATATAACTTATGACATAGTAATTCACATTTCTAAATATATATTCCAGAGATTTATATAAGAAGTTTCACAGCAGCAATATTTTTCTAGCTCCAAACTGAAACCTGTTTTAGTGTGCATTAGCCACTGAATTAATAAATAAATTTTGGTATATTCATATATTGCATCTTCCCTAGTGGTTCAAATGGTAAAGAATCCGCCTGCAGTGCAGGAGTGTGCTGTGCTGTGCTTAGTTACTCCATCCTGTCTGACTGTGCAACCCCATGGACTGTATGGAGCCTGTCAGACTCATCTGTCCATTGGATTCTCCAGGCAAGGATATTGGAGTGTGTTGCCATTCCCTTCTCTGGGGATCTTCCTGATTCAGGAATTGAACCGGAGTCTCCTGCATTGCAGGCAGATTTCTACCAGCTGAACTACCAGGGAAGCCCAATGCAGGAGACTCAGGTTCAATCCCTTGGTCCAGAAGGTCCCCTGGAAAAGGGAATGACAACCTACTCCAGTATTTTTGCCTGGGAAACCCCATGAACAGAAGAACCTGGGGGTCTACAGTTCGTGAGGTCGCAGAGAGTCGCACGTGACTTAATGATTAGCACACATATATTTATAATTGAATTTTATTGCACAGTGAAAATAAATTAGGTGAAGTAAAGCAATATAATTAATATGCTTGAATTTCAGGAACGTAATGGTGAATGAACAGACAATTGAATGAAAATATCAACAGTGTGATTCCAATTGTATAAAGTTTGAAAACAGAAAATTGAAGGATAATTTTGATTAGCAACATTTATTTTTTTTAATTTATAAAGAAAACCATGAAGAAATAAATAAAAATTTCCTGATAAGGTAACCTTTGAGATAAGCATCATAAGGACTCTTGTGGCTTTTTGAACAGTGTTAATTTTTTCTAGTAAAAAAATAAAAATTTTTACTAGAAAATTAGTAAGTTCATTTGTAGATGGATACTTTCTATTAGCTAAAAAAAAAAAAAAAATACTTGAATCAAAAATCAGTGAACTGTAGTTAGTAATTCAGACCCCTACTTCCCAAAGCTTATTTGTGTGTTTGTGCTCAGTCATGTCTGACTCTGCCACTCCATGGACTGTGGCCCACCAGGCTCCTCTGTTCATGGAATTTTCCAGGCAAGAATACTGGAGTGGGTTGCCATTTTCTTCTCCAGGGATTTTCCTGACCCAGAGAATGAACTTGCATCTCTTGCATTTCCTGCATTGGCAGGTGAATTCTTTACCACTGTGCCACATGGGAAGTTTATATATTATATATAATATATGTATATATATAAACTATATATATATATATATATATATGATTTAATAAATCCTAGGTAGGATCTAATACTCTGCATATTTAATAAATTCCCAAGTGAAGTCTATCCTTTCCGTTTTCAGTCTACACCTTGAGTATCAATAACCTAGATCTTATTAAAAGGGAATGAGCCAGTGAAAGATAAATAAAGATGTATTGAAGAAAGTTATACCAGCAAAATATTTCACAATAAAGGAACTGTTAGCGATACTTCACAATATTGAAAATATCAAGGATTATCATGGGGGTAGCCAATCCAAATTTAGAAATGACTAAAACAGTCTAAGTCATTGGAAGGATGGTCACTTGATATTAAAAGTTGTATGTTGAAAAGGTAAGAACTGTTCAAACAATTCTTGATATACATTTTTAAAGAAATAGAAACACTTTAATGTTTTAAATAACAGTGCATCAAATACATATTAGTTATATTTTTATTTCTCTTTATAACAGATATTAACATATTTTGAATTTTTATGTATTATGGAAAAATTATAATCTTTCACATAAATTAACTCAATCATTTTCCATACTTTTAGCTTTCGTAGTCATTTTTATAGTCCCACACAAGTTTTCAAAGCAATTGCTTATGGGATTACTCTGAAGATTATCCTTAGCATCAAACTTCATGTTTCCACTTCCATAAATATTATGATGTATATTTTAATTAATTATGAAAACATCACATATTTAGATATATAGCTCTATTTTCAACTTCAAATAATCCAATGAATATATTTCTAAATTGATGATTTTATTTTTACTCCAGCTCACTTATTTTTTCTATTCATTGATTTTCCTGGGATGCTAATTCTAAGAGTTTATATAGTTTCCTAGTATAATTTGTACAAATTAAGTAGTGTTCACAGATGTTTATTTTCCACAGTATCACATAGTTATTAATAATTATTAGATAGTTGCTTACAAATCCATTAGAACATTTAAATAATAAGCTAAAGAGAATTTGAAATAGTCTGAAAACTTATTCAGATAGAAATCTCAGTTGTTAAAAAAAAAAAGAACATATGTTTAAAGTATGTTGCATTTATCTGTGTGCATTTATTGACCTAAATTGTTTTAAGAGAAGATGGTGCATTTTGTAAAACAAATATAGTTGGAAATACTTGTATGGATGCTTCAGATAGAAAATAAAATATAACTCAAGCATTCAAATAACAAAATATGCATTTTCATAAGACAAAATACTGCCCTAATATTCCAGATGATTTTAGCTTCCACGTTGGCAACCACCAGTCAATATTTCATAGTAAAAAAATATTAATTACTTTATATTTTAGATAAATTTTTAGTCTTTCTTTCCACTGGTAGGTGTGCTCTCTGACAAAACATGTAAAATTGTATTGAGATATAATTCACATACCATACAACTCATCATTTAAATTTTACCATAAAATATATTTTTTCAGAATTGCAACCATCACACCAGTAAATTTTAGTACATGTTCATTACTCCATACTTAGATATATATCCATTAGCAGTCACTTGCCATTTACCACCAACTCCCCAAACCATAGCAATTATTAATCTTCTTTCTATCTCTATGCATTTTCCTCTTCTGGTTATTGAAAGTTCATGTAAAATGTGAAAGGAATAAGAGTGTATGTGGTGCTTTTTGAGTGGTTTATTTCATTTAGAATGATGGTACAAATGTTCATCAATGTTGTAGCCTGTATCACTCCAGTTTATTGAAGAAGAATATTCCATTTTATAGATATACCACATATTGTTCAGCATTTCATCAGTTGATCAATATTTAGGTGGTTTCCTTCCTGGAGCTATTATGAATAGGTCATAAATATTCATGTAGAAGTCTTTGTATGGATTTATGTTTACTCTTGGGTATATACATAGGATGAAATTGCTGGGACATATGGTAACTATATTTTTAAACTCTGGGGAAAATGCCAGACTGTTTTCCAAGAGAGATCTACGATTTTATGTGCAGCACTATATGAGGATTCCAATTTCTCCATATCCTTACAAACATTTGTAGATAATTTCTTTCAATTAAAAAAAAAATGGCCATCCTAGTGTGTACAAACAGGATCTCATTGTGTTTATGATTTATATCACATTATTGACTAAGGAAGTTGAACATCTTTTAATATGCTTACTGATTATTTGTATCTTTTGTAGAAATGTTTATTCAGATCGTTCAACTTTTATTTGAGATATTTATATTTTTATTCTGACTTTTTTGTTCTTTATATTCTAAATATAATTTTTATTATATAAAGATTTGTAAATATTTTGTTCCATTTTCTGTGTTGGCATTAAACATTTTTTTCTAATCAATTAAGATATATTATAGCAGCATAGACCTTCTGAGAACCTGCTTCAGATGGAAACCTACTTGTAGGGCACCACTCTTCATCTTTCTTTTTTTCTACTTTTCCTCAAGTTATATTCAACATTTCTTTTTAAATTACTGGTGTGTGGTTTATTTACAATGTTGTGTTAGTTTCAGGTGTACAACAAAGTTATACATATATTCAATACTTTTATCCACTCTATATGGGACCATATAGGCCATTACAGAATATTGAGTAGAGGTCCCTGTGCTGTACAGTAGGATCCTTATTAGTTACCTGTTTTATGAACCTGGATCTTGGGCATTGCAGACATATTGATTACTGTCTGAGCCACCAGGGAAGCCCATTTTATATATAGTAGTATGTATATGTCAATCTCAATCTCCCAATTTATCCTCCTGTCCCTTATCCCCTGGTAACCAAGTTTGTTTTCTACATCTGTGACTCAGTTTCTGTTTTGTAAATAAGTTCATTTGTACCTTTCTTTTTTTTTTTTGGTTCGGTATATGTTATTTGTCTTTCTCTGTCTGACTTAACTTAGTATGGCAATCTCTAGGTCCATCCATGTTGCTGCCAATGACATTAGTTTGTTCTCCTTTATGACTGAGTAATGTTCCCTCTAGGAGAAGGGCATGGCAACCCACTCCATTATTCTTGCCTGGAGAATCCCATGGACAGAGGAGCCTGGTGGGCTACAGTCCATGGGTCACAAAGAGTTGGTGACAACTGAGCAACTAATACACATGCACACACGTTATTCTGTTTCTTAGTGCTTGCACGCTCAGTGGCTCAGTCGTGTCTGACTCTTTGAAACCCTGTGAACTGTAGCCTGGCAGGCTCCTCTATCCATGGACCTTTTCAGGAAAGAACAGTAGAGCAGGTTGTCATTTCCTTCTCTAAGAGATCTTCCTAACCCAGGGATTGAACCCATATCTTTTGCATCTCCTGCATTGGCAGATGAATTATTTATCACTGTGCCACCTGAGAAGGCCATCATTACTCAGTAATGGAAGTAATTTCATTACTTCCCAGGTGGCACAGTGGTAAAGAATCTGCCTACCAAGCAAGAGACATGAGTTTGATCCCTGGGTTGAAAA
This sequence comes from Budorcas taxicolor, assembly GCF_023091745.1. Lineage (NCBI taxonomy): Eukaryota > Metazoa > Chordata > Mammalia > Artiodactyla > Bovidae > Budorcas > Budorcas taxicolor. Next base: position 52,252,626 of record NC_068915.1, on the reverse strand, counting down.
GATCCCCTGATGAAGGAAATGGCAACCCACTCCAGTATTCTTGCCTGGAGACTCCCATGGACAGAGAAGCCTGGTGAGATACAGTTCTGGGGGGTCAGGTGACAAAAGAGTCAGACATGACTTTGTGACTAAACAACAACAACAATATTCCATTATGTCACATAACACATCCTTATACATTTCTCTATTGATGGACATTTAAGTTGCTTCCATTCCCTGGCTATTGTAAATAGTGCTTCAATGAACATGGGTATGCATGTATCTTTCAAATTACTATTTTCTCCAGATATATGCCCAGAAGTGGGACTGTTGAATTGTATGGCAGTTCTATTTTTAGTTTTTAAAGGAATCTCCATATTATTCTCAATAGTAGCTATGCAATTTACATTCTCACCAACTGTGTAGGAGGATTCCCTTTTTTTCTCACCCTCTCTAGCATTTATTGTTCGTAGGTTTTGAACAAATAGCTTGCCAGGGGGATGGGTAGTAAGGGGGGAATGAGGAAATAGGTGGGAAGATTAAGAGATACAAACTACTAGTTACAGAATAAATGAGTCACACAGATTAAATGTACAACATAGGGGGTATAGTTCAATTATACTATAATGTCTTTGTATGGTGACAGATAGTAACTAGACTTACAATAGTAATCATTTTGCAATGTATAGAAATATCAAATCACTATGTTGTGTACCTGGAACTAATGTGTTTACAGTCAATTATACTTCAATTAAAACTTCATAGACAGTGGGAGGAAATGTATCAAAATGCTAATGATGGTTATCTCTGGTGGGTGGGGATTATGAGTGATTGATATTTTTTACTTTATGCTTTTATGTTATCTGCAATGAACATGTATGGCTCATAAAATTAGGAAAGAACAAATGTACTTAAAAATGGAGGGAAAAACACTTGTGCAAAGGTCATTGTCAGAAAAAAACAGTAGTAATCCTTGCTGGCAAATTCTTGAATAAATCATTATTAGAAGTAGGAAATGCTATATTGGCTTTTTCCTAGATTTTCTGCTAGAAAATTTTCATATTTCCTACTTTTTACCTACATTCCTCCTGTGTTGTTATTTTTTAACATTCTTAATTTATGTCACTTGGCCATTGTTTCGGTCTTTGTTTTGCAATTACTCCTTATATGATTGAAAGTACATATAGAGATAACTGGCTTTTTTCTCCCAACATCCTTCTTACTCTCCTCTATTCCACCCCATCCTTATTTCCTACAATAAAAATCTTCCCATTTTCTTATATTGAAAGACATACGGCAATGTAATGAATATAAACAGAGATGGATTTAAATCATCACCTACTTTAGACTATTTTCCTTTTATTTTTTAATATTACATATATTCTATTTCGGAAACTTTATGAACAATCAGACCCAGAAAGTTTCAGGGTCATAATATTAAAAACATAAGCAGATAAACAAACTAAACACACAACTGTAGAGCCTAACATTTTAAGAAGAAAACACACCCAATATGAAGTTTCAGTCAGTTTCATTCTGTGGTTGAGTTTATATGCTATTTAGTAAATAAACATTTGCTCCAGTAACCAATATTAAAATATTGAAACCAATTAATGTATACCATATGTGAAATAAGCATACTTATTTTATTATCTTATCAGCCTACTAATTAAAGATGATGTAAGACAAAATGTAAAATCCACAAATTAGAACTACAATTTCAAAAGCATAAGATTCTATTAATCGTGACAGCTTGCCCTTCCTTAATATCTACCACTGCCTAAAATCAACATATTAAGGTCATAAAATGAAATTTTAAAAGGTGAACTCTATTAGTCAAAAATGTCTATTGAGTCAAATATTCCCTGGAGAGCAAAGGTTTGGAGAATTTTGAAAGTATATTAATTTACTCAAGATGTGGGCAATAAATGACAACTGCATAGAATTATATTGGCCTGAATATGATAGCATATGCTGCAGAAATGTCTAATTTACCATCAGAAAATAATTGAGTTTTTAATATCTCAGGTTACTTATGTATTTTTTGTAATGTTAAATTAGCAATTTTTAGAAATATGAAAAATAATTATAATTACTTCTATTTTATAAATGATAGAAGTTAAAGAATTTATCCAGAGGGAAAAGGTTAATAAAAATTCTAATATGATTTCTTAATCTTAGCAAATGGTGGATTCATGTCAATGTATGGCAAAACCAATACAGTATTGTAAAGTAAAATAAAGTAAAAAAAAAAAAAATAAAAGAAAAAATAAATAAATAAAATGAAAAAAATATTGCTTATAGATATGGGGGGATATGGATTTTTCTTGTAAAAATGTATATAGGCCATTATACACAAATGGATCTTGAAATTTTAGGGTATCTATAGATTTCCTTTTCTCCTTTGCTTTTCACCTCTCTTCTTTTCACAGCTATTTGTAAGGCCTCCCCAGACAGCCATTTTGCTTTTTTGCATTTCTTTTCCATGGGGATGGTCTTGATCCCTATCACCTGTACAATGTCATGAACCTCATTCCATAGTTCGTTAGGCACTCTATCAGATCTAGGCCCTTAAATCTATTCTCACTTCCACTGTATAATCATAAGGGATTTGATTTAGGTCATACCTGAATGGTCTAGCGGTTTTCCCTACTTTCTTCAATTTGAGTCTGAATTTGGTAATGAGGGGTTCATGATCTGAGTCACAGTCAGCTCCTGGTCTTGTTTTTGTTGACTATATAGAGCTTCTCCATCTTTGACTGCAAAGAATATAATCAAGAAGAAATAAGAAAGCCTTCTTTAGCGATCAATGCAAAGAAATAGAGGAAAAGAACAGAATGGAAAAGACTAGAGATCTCTTCATGAAAATTAGAGATACCAAGGGAGCATTTCATGCAAAGATGGGCTCAATAAAGGACAGAAATAGTATGGACCTAACAGAAGCAGAAGATATTAAGAAGAGGTGGCAAGAATACGCAGAAGAACTGTACAAAAAAGATCTTCACCACCCAGATTATCATGATGGCGTGATCACTCATCTAGAGCCAGATATCCTGGAATGTGAAGTTAAGTGGGCCTTAGGAAGTATTACTATGAACTAACCTAGTGGAGGTGATGGAATTCCAGTTGAGCTATTTCAAATCCTGAAAGATGATGCTGTGAAAGTGCTGCACTCAATATGCCAGCAAATTTGGAAAACTCAGCAGTGGCCACAGGATGGGAAAATGTCAGTTTTCATTGGAATCCCAAAGAAAGTCAATGCCAAAGAATGCTCAAACTACTGCACAATTTCACTCATCTCACATGCTAGTAAAGTAATGCTCAAAATTCTCCAAGCCACGCTTCAGCAATACATGAACCGTGAACTTCCTGATGTTCAAGCTGGTTTTAGAAAAGGCAGAGGAACAAGAGATCAAACTGCCAACATCTGCTGGATAATGGAAAAAGCAAGAGAGTTTCAGAAAAAAACATCTATTTCTGCTTTATTGACTATGCCAAAGCCTATGACTGTGTGGATCACAATAAACTGTGGAAAGTTCTGAAAGAGATGGGAATATCAAACCACCTGACCTGCCTCTTGAGAAATCTGTATGCAGGTCAGGAAGCAGCAGTTAGAACTGGACATGGAACAACAGACTGGTTCCAAATAGGAAAAGGAGTGTGTCAAGGCTGTATATTGTCACCCTGCTTGTTTAACTTATATGCAGAGTTCAGTTCAGTTCAGTTCAGTTCAGTTCAGTTCATTTCAGTAGCTCAGTCGTGTCTGACTATTTGCGACCCTGTGAATCACAACACGCCAGGCCTCCCTGTCCATCACCAACTCCTGGAGGTCACTCAGACTCACGTCCATTGAGTCAGTGATGCCATCCAGCCATCTCATCCTCAGTCGTCCCCTTCTCCTCCTGCCCCCAATCCCTCCCAGCATCAAAGTCTTTTCCAATGAGTCAACTCTTCTCATGAGTTGGCCAAAGTACTGCAGATGGTGATTGCAGCTTTGAAATTAAAAGAAGCTTACTCCTTGGAAGAAAAGTTATGACCAACCTAGATAGCATATTCAAAAGCAGAGACATTACTTTGCCAACTAAGGTCTGTCTAGTCAAGGCTACGGTTTTTCCAGTAGTCACATATGGATGTGAGAGTTGGACTGTGAAGAAGGCTGAGCAGTGAAGAATTGATGCTTTTGAGCTGTGGTGTTCGAAAAGACCCTTGAGAGTCCCTTGGACTGCAAGGAGATCGAACAAGTCCATTCTGAAGGAGATCAACCCTGGGATTTCTTTGGAAGGAATGATGCTGAAGCTGAATCATGAGAAGCGCTGGACTGGAAGAAACACAAGCTGGAATCAAGATTTCCAGGAGAAATATCAATAACCTCAGATATGCAGATGACACCACCCTTGTGGCAGAAATTGAAGAGGAACTAAAAAGCCTCTTGATGAAAGTGAAAGAGGAGAGTGAAAAAGTTGTATTAAAGCTCAATATTCAGAAAACGAAGATCATGGAAACTCGTCCCATCACTTCATGGGTAATAGATGGGAAACAGTGGAAAAAGTGTCAGACTTTATTTTTTGGGCTCCAAAATCACTGCAGATGGTGACTGCAGCCATGAAATTAAAAGATGCTTACTCCTTGGAAGAAAAGTTATGACCAACCTAGAGAGCATATTCAAAAGCAGAGACATTACTTTGCTGACTAAGGTCCATCTAATCAAGGCTATAGTTTTTCCTGAGGTCATGTATGGATGTGAGAGTTGGACTGTGAAGAAGGCTGAGTGCCGAAGAATTGATGCTTTTGAACTGTGGTGTTGGAGAAGACTCTTGAGAGTTCTTTGGACTGCGAGAAGTTCCAACCAGTCCATTCTGAAGGAGATCAGCCCTGGGATTTCTTTGGAAGGAATGATGCTAAAGCTAAACTCCAGTACTTTGGCCACCTCATGCGAAGAGTTGACTCATTGGAAAAGACTCTGATGTTGGGAGGGATCGGGGGCAGGAGGAGAAGGGGGAGACAGAGGATGAGATGGCTGGATGGTGTCACTTACTCAATGGACGTGAGTCTGAGTGAACTCCGGGATTGGTGATGGACAGGGAGGCCTGGTGTGCTGCAATTCATGGGGTCGCAAAGAGTCGAACACGACTGAGTGACTGAACTGATGGACTTTCTAAAATGTGCAAAAGGATCCCTAAGTTATCTGGATAGGATTTAAGTGAGGCTATCAGATTTAATAACCGAACTACTGAACTTCTCAGGCTATTCTTTGGCTTTAACACACCAAGTTGCACAGAAGGATGGCATAATTAAATAACACTTCCAAATTTCTTATTGAACCGAGCAGCTAAGATGGATGTACGTATGTTGGTATAGTTCCCAAGTGGCTCAGTGGTAAAGAATCTGCCTGCCAATGCAGGAGACACAGGAGATGTGGGTTTGATCCCTGAGCTGGATAGATCCCCTAGAGAAAAGCATGGCAGTCCACCCAGTATTCTTGCCTAGAGAGTCCCATGGACCGAGAAGCCAGTTGGGCTACTGTCCATAGGTTTTCAAAGAGCTGGGCATGACTGAAGCAACTTAGCACACACATAGTGCCCAGTATTGAAAGTTCGGTGCATATATTAACTTATCTAATGTTTAACCATGTATTAACATAAAGTGTTTCTTACCCAAATTTGACAGGGAAGGAAACTGAGTCTTAGAGAGGTGCAGTAACTCTACATTTCACAGCCAAGAAAGTAAATGCCGATTTGAACTCAGCTAGTCTGCTGCCAGAGTCCTTGCTTTCAGTCATCATCTTCATAGAAATAATATTGGGCATATATTTCACTTTTTGTAAAGACAGTTGCTCTCAATTTTTTTAGTATCCCTTCAAAAAATTAGTTTATTCCCTAGAAAGACTGACAGAAAATGTTAAGTATATAAACTCTGAATTATGGATTATGGGAATACTTTGTAGACACAAGATCCTTTTAATTGGTTCAAATTATCTGATGAATCATTTTTTGTTTTTTTTTATGATTATTTTATAGCACCAATATTTTTCTTTTATAAAAATGGGTTTGCATGGTTTCAGAAGAATATCTAGGTCTGAGGTGGAGACTTCTGAAGTTATGAGACATTAGGAAGAACTTAAGAAATGAAAATAACGTATTGTCTTCCAAGTTACCAGAAATGTAGAAGGTAAGGGAAATAGAGAGACACTTACCTATTTGAAAAACTTCACATGTCCCTGGGTAATTTCGCTTCCCTGGAAATCATTGGTCTCTACCTACTTCCATATTACTATTTTGAAATTATACATTGTAATAAGGTAGACGCTACAGCCTATATATCTAGCACCCAAATTATTATTCTCCCACAGACTTAGAGTGAATGTGAAGCATCATATTATTTTATAATCTTGGATCCAGAATTTAATGGTTCACATGTAATAAATAAGACATATGTTTTGATTTTTCAGTAATAACTCTTGTAAACTATACTATGAGTTTGTTTAGTTTTTGAACTATAATTGACCCACAACACTATGTTAATTCCTGGTGTACAACATAGTGATTCAATTTTTCTACAAATTTCAAAATGATTACCATCATAAGTCTAGCTGCTATCTATCATAACACAAAATTATTACAATACTATTTCACATCCTCATGACTTATTTTGTAACTGGGAGGTTGTATTTCTTATTCCCCTTCAAATATTTTACTCATCCTCCCCACCTTCCTTCTGGCAGCTCTTTGTTCTCTACCTATGACTCTGTTTCTGTTTTGTTATGTTTGTTCATTTTTGTTTTTAGAATTCCACATATAAATAAAATCATACAGTATCTTTCTCTCTCTAACTTATTTCACTTTGAATAATCCCCTCTAGGTCCATCCATGTTATCCCAAATAGCAAGATCTCATTCTTTTTATGACTAAGTGCTATTCCAATGTGTGTGTGCATGTGTGTGTGTACCATATCTTCTTTATCCATTCATTTAACAATGAGAAGTGGATTTCTTTAGTGTTACATTTGGATTCCTTTTTCTTTATCTTTTGTATATGCATTGTAGGTTTTGGTTTGTGGTTATAATTAGGTTCATTAATATTGGCCTATATATAGGTCAGTAACACACACACATATGCATGTTCCATGTATATATATTAAATATTACATGTATATATGTGTATCTTAGTTTCTTGTAAGCTGATAGTCACTTAAGTTTGAATGTTTTCTAAAATCATTGCATTTTTATTCCCCTTCTCTCACCAAGGCTTATGTTTTTGACATCATGATTTGCATCATTTTTTTGTGTGTACATCCTAACTACTTGCTCTGGTTATGGTTGATTTTACTATTTTTGTCTTTTAACCTTTATATTAGCCTTTTAAGTGACTGATTTACTGCCTTTGCTATATATTTGCTCATTAGTGAGATTTTGTTCCTCTATATATTTTCTGATTTATGGTATTTTCTGTTTAAAAAAGAACTTTAACATTTCTTACAAGGCCAATTTAGTAGTGAAGTGGTGATAAATCCCTTTAATAGTTTTGCTTGTTTGGGAAATTCTTTATCTCTCATCAATTATGAATGATAACTTGTCAGGTAGAGTATTCTTGATTATAAGATTTTTTTTTAACATTCATTATTTTAAATATATCATTCCACTCCTTTCTGGCCTGCAAAGTTTCTGCTGAAAAATCAGCAGGTAGCCTTAGTTTTCACTCTATTGGGGTCACCTTGGTCAGACAACTGAATCCAGAGTGGCCACGACTAGGGTTGCCCATGTGTGTAACGCTGGGACTGCACTGGAAGGATGGCAGAAGAGATGGAGCAGGCATTCACTGGAGGCCCAGGAAACATGGCTTCAGGGCTCAAGTTCCCTGGGTTTGTCCTGCCCATGCTGTTGAGGTAGACAGGGAAGGGGGAAATGGTGCTCTTTGATGTCTTTTGGTCCCTAGAGAGAATTCCAGCAGTTCTTCACCCACTTGGCAGAGACTCTAGGGTTAGTACATGGATTTCCTTTATATAAACACAAATATATATATATAATAGTCTAGTGCCCTTTAAGCTGCTGTTTTTCTGCTATGGCCCTGGGTGAACATGTCTGCAGATCATCCCCACAATGATATCCCTTTCTGTATGGGTGACGTTTCCATCCCTACAGTTTTTCCATCTCTTCTACCAGTCTCTGTCATTATTCTGTCATTTATTGTACAGATTCTGTTTAGTCATCCTTTAGTTCTTCCCTAGGAGGAACTTTCTATCTATTGAAGTATATCTGACATGTCTGTGTGAGAAGGTGAGTTCAGGGTCTTTCCACAGAGCCATGCTGAACCCCTCTCCAAAAGTAACTAGGTTTTTTAAATTTTTTTGTGGTGAAATGTTTAACTTCCTTTCTCATTTCCTCTTCTATATATTGTGTAGCTCTTTTCTTTGTGGTTACCAAGGAGATTATATTTAACATCCTAAAGTTATAACACTCTAATTTGATCTTAAACCAGCTTAACGTCAATAATACAAAAAATCTCTGCTTTTCTACAGATCTGTCCTCATCCTTTCTTTTGATTATTGATGTCACAAAATTACATCTTTATACATCGTGTGTTCCAAAACATAAGCAAATAATCAGTTTTAAATGCATCAGTCTCTTAAATTATATAGGAAACAAAACATAGACTTACAAACCAAAGTACATAAAACTAGCTTTTAGACTAAAAACAGTTTGCTTTAATGTTTTAGTTTCTTAAATCATGTAGAAAACAAAATTATGGTTATAGTAATACAAACTAAGGTGGTTAATTTTATTTGTGAACTTCACCTGACTAGAAAGAGACTTCCAGTGTCTGTGAATCCTTTACCAGTATGGGTGAGTAGAATCCAATCTGTGGGGGGCAAAAGCTGAATTCTCTCTTCTGGAGTTGGGACATCCATCTTCTGCCCTTGCACCTTGGACCTCCTCGTTCTCATGCCTTTGAACTGCAGCTGAATTATACAACTGGATTTTCTGGTTTTCCAGCTTGCAGATGGCAGATTGTGGGAATCATTGGCTTTTATAACCCTTCAAGTCAATTCCTAACATAATAGATATGTATCTATATATAGATATTACCCATAATGGGTATCATAAGTAACCTTAAATGCTTTAAAATATACAATACATGAATAAGTACATAGGTTATATGCAAATACTATGACATTTTATATAATGGACTTGAGCACCTGTGAATTTTGGTATCAGTGGGGGGTCTTAGAGCCAATCCTTTGGATACAAGGGAAGACTGTAGTCATTGTAAACTGTTATTGAATTTTAAGGTTACTTATGATACCCAATACAACATAAATGTTATAAAAACAGTTGCTGGCACATGGCCAATTCAAATTCTGCTTTTTGGAACTTTCTGGAATTTTTATCCCCTGAATATTTTTTGATCCACAGTTGGTTAAATCCATGAATGTGGATTCCACATACAAAGGACCAATTTTTATCTACAGGAGTTTGCAATCATGCACAAATTGACATAAAACAATAAAATAGCAAAACTTCAAAATTTAATATTAAATCTTTAATTTTATGAATTATTCTCATTTTTTACCATAATAGATACTAATAAATTGCTATGATTGAAAAGTTAATATGAATATATTCATAAGACAGAGTAATTCTTGTATTTTTGATGCCCTTATCATTAGTTCAACTTACCTGATTGTTGTTTCTCACTCGTTCATGTCTGACTCTTTGAAACCCCATGGACTGCAGCATGCCAGGTTTCCCTGCCCTTCATCATCTCCCAGAGCTTGCTCAAACTCATGTCCTTTGAGTCAGTGATGTCATCCAACCATCTCATTCTCTGTTGCCCACCTCTCCTCCTGCCTTCAATCTTTCCCAGCATCAGAGTCTTTTCTAATGAGTTGGCTTTTCACATCATGTGCCAAAGTATTGGAGCTTCAGCTTCAGCATCAGTCCTTCCAATGAATATTCAGGATTCATTTCTTTTGGGATTGAGGGTGGTATCTGCATATCTGAGGTTATTGATATTTCTCCCAGCAATCTTGATTCCAGCTTCATCCAGCCCAGCATTTCTTATGATGTACTCTGCATATAAGTAAAATAAGCAGGGTGGCAATGTACAGCCTTGATGTATTCCTTTCCCAGTGTGGAAACAGTCCATTGTCCCATGTCCCATTCTAACTGTTGCTTCTTGACCTGCATACAGGTTTCTCAGGAGGCAGTTAAGGTGTTCTGGTATTCTCATCTCTGTAAGAATTTTCAACAGTTTGTTTTGATCCACATAGTTAAAGGTTTTATTGGAGTCAAGGAAGCAGAAGATGCTTTTCTGGAATCTTATTCCTTTCTCTATGATCCAACGGATGTTAGCAATTTGATCTCTGGTTCCTCTGCCTATTCTAAAACCAGCTTGAACATCTGAAGTTCATGGTTTATGTACTGTTGAAGCCTGGCTTGGAGAATTTTGAGCATTACATTTTTAGCATGTGAAATGAGTGCAGTTGTACAGTAGTTTGAACATTCTTTGGCATTGCCTCTCTTTGGGATTGGAATGAAAACTGACATTTTACAGTCCTGTGACTCCTGCTGAGTCTTCCAAATTTGCTGGCATATTGAGTGCAGCATTTTCACAGCATCATCTCTTAGAATTTGAAAAAGCTCAGCTGAAACTCCATGAGCTCCACTAGCTTTGTTCATAGTGATGCTTCCTACGGCCCATTTGAATTCACACTCCAGGATGTCTGGCTCTAGGTGAATGATCACACCATCATGGTTATCTGGGTTATTAAGATCTCTTTTGTATAGTTCTGTGTATTTTTGCCATCTCTTCTTAATATCTTCTGCTTCTGTTAGATTCAACCTATCTAATGAATCTTCTTAAATTTATTAATAGGACAAATCAACCTGGTTATTCTAGCAACATTGCACTCAAAAAATAGGAACATGTGTACCTACAGATCTTTTGCATCCTCAAATTGCAACTAATAAATGGATTTCTTTGGAAAATATGACTACATTTTATCTCCTAGTTTAAAGAGTTCAAAACACTGCCAAATTCAGGACACTTTTAAAAAATATGATCTGTACCATGCTGCTTGTACTTTGTTCTTAAATCAGAGTATTTCAAATAAATTTTCCAATATTCTGCCAATGTTGTGTTCTGGCAAAACTGGGCTCTCAATCTTACAACATCCTCCTGAGAGAAAATGAGTAGTTACTGATAACATTAGGAGGTATACAATCTTAGGACTGAGTTGAGCTAAAAGAAGTGTATTTGTGTGAGCTGAATTGCAGGGGTCAGAGTATTTAATTAAAGCCACAAATCCAAAATGAAGTTAAGTCTTTAACACTTACTACAGTGGTATAAGCCAGAGGATGAAACTGGAAAAATGATCAACTCTCTCTGTTCCATTTTCCCCCATACAACAGGGCACTGGTGGGGATCAGGGGGATCAGTACAGGCAGGGAGGATCACCTCACTGTTGAGCAAATCCAAAGATAAATGTTACAGTTGTTTTATGGACCTGGGTGTGGAGAGAAGATAGAAGACAAAGGATCAGGAGTGGCAAGGTACTAGATACTGAGTTAAAATGGTAAGAAACATTCTTCAATGAAGCCTCCTTTCTGTGCCTCTAAGGAAGCATCAGCAGAAGCACCTGAAGAATATCTCTGGCCAAGGCCTTAGTTAAGAGACCTAGGAATGAAAGTGCTTAGAATGGGAGCCCAAATACTGGAAAGAGTGTGACTGGCTACTCTGTGTCCTTGAACACAACTCCTCTCAGAGACTGTAGTGCCTGGGCTGTGCACCATATTTGGCATGGGGAGAGCAGATTTTCCCCATGAGACTTTCCAGGGGACATCTTTGTCAGGCCTATAGTCAAGCCTGAAAAATCAGATAGGTTCTTAACCAGGAGCTGGATTCTGCAAAGACTGGCCTGTAAATCCATTCTATGAAGATGTAAATCATCCTAACTAGGATCCAGCAGAGCTCTTGGCACTTAATAGTTATGGCGTGGATATTTCCTGCCAAGGTTAGTATTTTTTTTAATTTTAATAAAATCTTTAAAAATATTTTTTCATGTATGGCTTAAAGAATGTTAACCCAGCAGTGTGGTTCTTGCAAAATATAGTAGAAGAGTAAACATCAGAGGTTCAATTTTGATTTTGTTGTTAGAGTATGCTAATTTTCTCCTTAACAGCTTAGTTTACTTAAATTATACTTAGAGTTTATAAAAGCTGCAGCCTTTTCTTTTCTTTTCTTTTCTTTTTTTTTTTAGCTGTTTGGTTGACAGTTATTAGTCTTTCTCTTATATTAATGCTGGGTCATAAGACAAATCAGTGAATGTACTGCAATGCTCAGGAAGCTGTGTTAATGTTCACAAATATACTACTATGGGAAAAGTATTTAAAAAATAATATATCTGTATATATATATATATATATATATATATATATATATATATGAATCACTCTGCTGTGTACCTGAAACTGTCACAGCATTGTTAATGAAATATATTCTAATAAAAAATAAAATGTTAAAAAAATTAATAAAAGCTGTCACATTTACACAACATGGATGGAGATTGTCATAATGAATGAAGTAAGACAGAGAAGGAGAAATCCCTTATATGACATCCCTTATATGTAGAATCTAAAAAGAAATGATACAAATGAATTTATTTACAAAACAGAAAGAAACTCATAGACTTAAAGTAGGAGCTTTGGTTGCCTGGGGGAAGGATGTGGGGAAGGGATAGTTAGGGAGTTTGGCATGGGCATGTACACACTGCTATTTTTAGAATGGACAACTAACAAGAGCCTACTGTATAGCACATGGAATTCTGTTCGATGGTATATGTATATGGAAGCCTAGTTGGGAGCAGAGTTTGGGAATTAATGGGTACGTGTATATGTATGGCTGACACTCCAATACTTTGGCCACCTGATGGCCAAGCTGACTCATTTGAAAAGACCCTGATGCTGGGAAAGATTGAGGGCAGGAAGAGAAGGGGACAACAGAGGATGAGATGGATGGCATCACCGACTCAACTGATATGAGTTTAGGTAAACTCCAGGAGTTGGTGATGTACAGGAAGGCTTGGCATGCTGCGATTCATGAGGTCACAAAGAGTCAGACATGACTGAGGCACTGAACTGACCTGAACTGATATGTATGGCTGAGTCTCTTCAGCTGTTCACCTGAAACTATCACAACATTGTAAATCAACTACACCCAAATACAAAATAAAAGTTTTAAAAAGAAAAAAAACAAAACAAAACAGTTACCCAAGGTAGGGGGTGAGATAAAGTAGGATACATGGATAGAGGGGTAATAATAAGCTTTCTCCATATATATTTTGATATATTATTTTGCTAACTCTGCCATATGTATGTTGTTATGTATTCAAAACAAAACAAACAACAACAACAACAAAAAAATGTAAAAAGAACAACAAAAGCAATGTTGTTTGCAACTGATGGACATGGATGAATGAAGCCTAGAAACATTAATACCAACTAAGAGCTAACAAATACTCACTGGGTATTAACTGGGCACCAATCACAATTTGAAACATTGTACATGGGTTAATTCATTCTACCAAATTACTCTGAATTAAGTGTTATGGTTGCCAAGAATCAGACATGACTGAGTGACTAACATTACTACACTACTTAATCTTTATTATAAAATTGGCAATAAAGAGACACAGAGAGGTTGTCATTTGCTCATATTTCACAAGCAGTAAATAGGAGATCCAGATTTTTGATCTAGAGCTCCAGCTTCTAAAGTAATTTTTTCTGTATAAAGCAAGATTTTGTCAGTAAATAAAAATGTATAGCATACTAAATTTATAATATCATGTCAACATAGGTGCACTACAACTTTTTACAATCCATAATAGTGGAAGAAACACAAGCTAGAATCAAGATTGCCGGGAGAAGTATCAATAACCTCAGATATGCAGATGACACCACCCTTATGGCAGAAAGTGAAGAGGAGCTAAAAAGCCTCTTGATGAAAGTGAAAGAGGAGAGTGAAAAAGTTGGCTTAAAGCTCAACATTCAGAAAACCAAGATCATGGCACCCGGTCCCATCACTTCATGGGAAATAGATAGGGAAAATGTGGAAGCAGTGTCAGACTTTATTTTTTTGGGCTCCAGAATCACTGCAGATGGTGACTGCAGCCATGAAATTAAAAGACGCTTACTCCTCGGAAGAAAAGTTATGACCAACCTGCCGGGGTCCAGCCCCAGTGGATCCAGGGAATTTGAAGGGTGGACGGAGTCGATGAGGACCGGCAGATTTTTGGTTTTGGGGGTGCATGCTCAGGAAATGCCAGGGGGAACTCCTGAAGTCTGATCATGTCCTTGCGTATGTCAGCTTCCTCCCTCATGACCTTGTCATGGGTGGGGTTCCTCACGCTGGCTCCCGGCACCAACCTAGACAGTATATTCAAAAGCAGAGACATTATTTTGCCAACTAAGGTCCGTCTAGTCAAGGCTATGGTTTTTCCAGTGGTCATGTATGGATGTGAGAGTAGGACTGTGAAGAAGGCTGAGTGCCGAAGAACTGATGCATTTGAACTGTGGTGTTGGAGAAGACTCTTGAGAGTCCCTTGGACTGTGAGGAGATCCAACCAGTCCATTCTGAAGGAGATCAACCCCGGGATTTCTTTGGAAGGAATGATACTAAAGCTGAAGCTCCAGTACTTTGGCCACCTCATGCGAAGAGTTGACTCATTGGAGAAGACTCTGATGCTGGGAGGGATTGGGGGCAGGAGGAGAAGGGGACAACCCAGTATGAGATCGCTGAATGGCATCACGGTCTCGATGGACGTGAGTCTGAGTGAACTCCGGGAGATGGTGATGGACAGGGAGGCCTGGCGTGCTGCGATTCATGGGGTCGCAAAGAGTCGGACACGACTGAGCGACTGAACTGAACTGAACTGAACTGAATAGTGAAATTTTGATTTGTTTTAAAAAGCTTCTTATGTAGTCTCAGAATGTTTCTATGTAAAATTTCAACATTAAAATTTACACCATGTAATTTTTTGTTTGTCCTTCTTTTCTCTTTCATACTTAAATAAGAGTGAACTTTAAGCTCTACTAAGCTGCTAAGTCACTTCAGTCATGTCCGACTCTGTGCGACCCCATAGACGGCAGCCCAGCAGGCTCCCCTGTCCCTGGGATCCTCCATGCAAGAGTACTGGAGTGGGTTGCCATTTCCTTCTCCAACGCATGAAAGTGAAAAGTGAAAATGAAGTTGCTCAGTCATGTCCGACCCTTAGCGACCCCATGAACTGCAGCCTTCCAGGCTCCTCTGTCCAGGGGTTTTCCAGGCAAGAGTGCTGGAGTGGGGTGCCGTTGCCTGCTACCTACTGGTTAAACAAATCCAAATGCCAACTCTAAAGCAAGGACACAGCCAAAAATGTTTTAAAGTCTTTTTCATTCAAATATTTTAAAGCTTCCATTAAAATATAAAGAAAACAAATTTCCATAAAATTATTCTCTTGCATAGAACAACTTAAAGAGAAGAAATAATGACTGGTCAGAGAGATGTCAGATTGCACCTCTCAGAGTACATTAAAGAAAATAAAACAAAAACTCACACAACATATTCTTTAAGTTCAAAGTAAGTTCAGATAAATGAATGCCTGTCATTGAAAGAGCTTCTAGTGTCAAGCCTGGATGTTTGGGGGACTGTTCAGGGGCATCAAGCTGTGCTACACATTGGGAACCCTGCCAAATGAATGACATTTCCTGAGAGCACAGGCAGAATTTTAAGAAGTTGCCTTGTCTTTCCTAAACAGTTGGGTTAAAGGGTATTTAAAAAAGAAAAAAAAAAACAGTCAACCTGCTGGGAATACTAGGGAGAAAAGACAACAAATCTTTAAATTTACTAAGTTGAAAATAAGGTGTATGGCAAGAAGTAATAAATTATGAAGTTTGATATGTTTTGGCTTTGGGGCTTACTTTTTCATTTGAAAAAAATCGAAATATTTTCTGTCTTTTAAGAATTTGTATTTTAGAAAATCATGTGAGTAAATATTTTGTACAGCAAAAGGAGATGATTTTATTTGCTCTTTTTTTAACCAAGTGTTAGTCACTTAGTCTTATCCTATTCTTTGTGACCCCTTGGACTGTAGCCTGCCGGGCTCCTCTGTCCATGGAATTTCCCTGGAAAGAATACTAGAGTAGATTGCCACTTCCTTCTCCAGAGGATCTTCCCAGCCAAAGGATCAAACCTGGGTCTCCTGCCTTGCAGGCAGATGCAAAAGGAGTTGTTGGATTTGGTCTTATTTTGACCAAAAATATATAGAAATGCCATGGAGACACATATAATTTTAATTCTAAAAATAAAATGATATCAGGAGAAATTCAAGTGACAACATGCATTAGCACCATAATATCTGAATTGACAGTTGATATTTCACAATGGTGAAGGCAAGATAAATTATCTTAAGCATAATCAAGGCAGAATCCCAATTGAACTCCTTGCATAAAACTGAGAACCTCTAAGGAACTGATTTATTGAGTGCCAGAGAGTAGAATAGAGAAAGGCATTAGAAGTGCTAAATATTTAAAAATTATCTAGATCTGAAGAAAAATGGAGTCTTCATATGAAGGCACATGCTGAGTCTAAAGCAAGATATTAAAAAAAAATAAAATCCATATTATCAAAAACAGAAATAATCACATATTATCAAAGAAACATAGATTATAGTAACTAGAGATAACAAAATTATTTATAAAACATAATAATTACATTATCATCAGTATTCTCACTAAAAGCTGGAAGAAAATATTTCCTGAACTAGAATTCTATACCCAGATCAGTTATCATAAATGAATGAGGGTAATACAGATATCTTAAAGAGTGGGTAGCACTCATGTGTTCCCACCAAATGAATTATAAAAATATGAATATATAAAGACAGGAGGAAAGGTTGAGATGCATGTAGCAAGATTAGCAAAAAATAAAAAATAAAAAGGAAAATTTTGGTAAATATAATCATTCACTGAATAAAAATAAAGTCTTACTTAAAGTTGAAAACATGATGGATCTCAAACTCCAAATAGCATAGCTGAAAGGAAGAAAATTGTGTTGAAGTATTCTAAAATTCCTGTGAATTTTTTTCCAAGGGTGATAAGAGATATTGATTACATTAGGAGTTTGTGAAATTGAATACATTTATTAAATTCAAACATAGCTATTAAATAGTATTATAGAGATGTACATCTTTCAAAAAGTGATTAACAAATAGTTGATCAATAAAAAGGAAGAAAAGGAATAAAATTAAGAAATATATACACCAATACAGTATACTAACACATATATATGGAATTTAGAAAGATGGCAATGATGACCCTGTATGCAAGACAGCAAAAAAGACACAGATGTGTATAGTGGACTTTTGGACTCAGAGGGAGAGGGAAAGGGTGGGATGATTTGGGAGAATGGCATTGAAACATGTATACTATCATGTAAGAATCGAATCACCAATCTATGTCCGATGCAGGATACAGCATGCTTGGGGCTGGTGCACAGGGATGACACAGAGGGATGTTGGGGGGAGGGAGGTGGGAGGGGAGTTCATGTTTGGGATCGCATATACATCCATGGTGGATTCATGTCAATGTATGGCAAAACCAATACAGTATTGTAAAGTAAAATAAAGTAAAAATAAAAATTAAAAAAAAATAAAAAGAGAAATGTATAATAAATAAAATTTTTGAAATAAGATATTGAGAATGTGATAACAAAATTTAAAAAAAAATCAGCTGAAACCCAATAAAAATCATCTAGAAATATCAAAATATGTATAACTTTGGAGAAAAGTAGGACATTTTCTTGAAAGTACAAGTGGACCTAAATACATGGAAAGCTATATATTTTCAAGTCTGTCATTATTATGATGATGGAAATCCCATAGTAACTGGAATAATTTCACAAATTGACAAAATAGCCTTGAAATTTATGAGTATGTCAAGAATAGCTACCTTGATTTCCAAACAGAAGAAACAAGGACACAATTAGGAAATGGGCTCTCATTTTTTTTTAATAATATGTACCCAGATTATAAATAACCTCAGATATGCAGATGACACCACCCTAATGGCAGAAACTGAAGTGGAACTAAAAACCCTCTTGATGAAAGTGAAAGAGGAGCGTGCAAAAGTTGGCTTAAAACTCAACATTCAGAAAACGAAGATCATGGCATCTGGTCCCATCATTTCATGGCAAATAGATGGGGAAATAGTGGAAACAGTGTCAGACCTTATTGGGGGGGGGGGGGGCTCCAAAATCACTGCAGATGGTGATTGCGGCCATGAAATTAAAAGATGCTTACTCTTTGGAAAGAAAGTTATGACCAACCTAGATAGCATATTCAAAAGTAGAGACATTACATTGCCTACAAAGGTCCATCTAGTCAAGGCTCTGGTTTTTCCAGTAGTCATGAATGGATGAGAGAGTTGGACTGTGAAGAAAGTTGAGTGCCGAACAATTGATGCTTTTGAACTGTGGTGTTGGAGAAGACTCTTCAGAGTCCCTTGGACTGCAAAGAGATCTAACCAGTCCATTCTGAAGGAGATTGGCCCTGGGTGTTCTTTGGAAGGAATGATGCTAAAGCTGAAACTCAGGTACTTTGGCCACCACATGCGAAGAGTTGACTCACTGGAAAAGACTCTGATGCTTGGAGGGATTGGAGGCAGGAGGAGAAGGGGATGACAGAGGATGAGATGGCTGGATGGCATCCCTGACTCAATGGACATGAGTTTAAGTGAACTCTGGGAGATGGTGATGGACAGGGAGGCCTGGTGTGCTGCAATTCATGGGGTTGCAAAGAATCGGACATGACTGAGTGACTGAACTGACTGACCCAGATTACAGCAAAAGTTTTTTTCAAATTGAATGGTAGCTTAATCTTTAAACTAGATGATATTAAACAAGCATTTGTCTTTTTCTCTATTAAATATTTCATAATCTAAAATCAAAATTTGTCGAGTTTTTTTATAGCTTTTAATCTTTTAAGTATTACTACAGTGATTATATATTAGGAAAAGTAAAAAATAAACATCAAATCTCCCAAATTCCACTTATTCAACTGTGGTTGTTACCATCATTTAAATTCAGTAAGCTTATTTAATAAAAGGAGAAATGAGTTATTTCATTTGAGTAGACAACTGGTAATCATATAGAAAAGCTAAATTAAAGATTTCAAAAGCATTATATTCTTTACAATAGTTTTTGTTTTCTTCCCTCTTAGAGAATGTTAAAGAGAAAGCAATATGTTACCAAACCAGAAATTAAAGTCTTATTCCATGTGCATAAATTAAGCATACTTTGTAGGATTCGTATTAAAATATTGGATATTTCAGTGAAAATATTAAGGGGAAAAATGTGTATATTATTCAGGTTTCCTTCAACTCTCTGGGTGAGTCACACACAAAGTACAGGATGAGATCTCTTGACTCTGAGAAGAAATGCTAATTTATAATCGTGCAGTAATGTTCAGAATATTTGGCAATTCTCATTTGCAATTGTCCTCAGAGCGCTGGAATAGTCTCTTTATTATATGTTCAGTTCAGTTCAGTTCAGTTGCTCAGTCGTGTCTGAGTCTTTGCCACCCCATCGACTGTAGCATACCAGAACTCTCTGTCTATCACCAACTCCTGGAGTTTTCCCAAACTCATGTCCATTGAGTCGGTGATGCCATCCAACTATCTCATCCTCTGTCATCCCTTTCTTTTCCTGCCCTCAAACTTTCCCAGCATCAGGGTCTTTTCAAATGAGCCAGGTTTTCATATCAGGTGGCCAAAGCATTAGAGTTTCAGCTTCAACATCAGTCCTTCCAATGAACACCCAGGGCTGATCTTCTTTAGGATAGACTGGTTGGATCTCCCTGCAGTCCAAGGGACTCTCAAGAGTCTTTTCCAACACCACAATTCAAAAGCATCAATTCTTCGACACACAGCTTTCTTTATAGTCCAACTCTCACATGCATACATGACCACTGGAAAAACCATAGCCTTGACTAGATGGACCTTTGTTGGCAAAGTAATGTCTCTGCTTTTTAATATGCTGTCTAGGTTGGTCATAACTTTCCTTCCAAGGAGTAAGCATCTTTTAATTTCATGGGTGCAGTCACCATCTGCAGTGATTTTGTATGTAGCGATAGCAAGACTTTATAGAGTTATTCTTCAAATATCTATAATGTGAGAATGTGTTTAGATTTACGGCAAAGAAGCAAAATATATTTTGATGTATAACTGATAAAATAGTAAAAAAAAAAAAAAAAGTCTTACAAGTGTAAAATTCATTTATTCTCAAATAACCTAATATTTGTTGGGAAGTTACTATTTGCAATACACTTACTTTTTATTCCTAAACAGAGTGATAATTTACTGTCAACTTCATGGAAAAGAAATGCAAAAAAGCAAAATGGTTGTCTGAGGAGGCTTTATAAATAGCTGTGAAAAGAAGAGAAGTGAAAAGCAAAGGAGAAAAAGAAAGATATAAGCATCTGAATGCAGAGTTCCAAATAATAGCAAGAAGAGATAAGAAAGCCTTCCTCAGTGATCAATGCAAAGAAACAGAAGAAAACAACAGAATGGGAAAGACTAGAGATCTCTTCAAGAAAATTAGAGATACCAAGGAAACATTTCATGCAAAGATAGGCTCGATAAAGCACAGAAATGATATGGACCTAACAGAAGCAGAAGGTATTAAGAAGAGGTGGCAAGAATACACAGAAATACTATACAAAAAAGATCTTCAGGACCAAGATAATCACCATAGTGTGATCACTACCTAGAACCAGACATCCTGGAATGTGAAGTCAAGTGGGCCTTAGAAAGCATCACTACAAACAAAGATAGTGGAAGGTGATGGAATTCCAGTTGAGCTATTTCAAATCCTGAAACATGATGCTGTGAAAGTGCTGCACTCAATATGCCAGCAAATTTGGAAAACCCAGCAGTGGCCAAAGGACTGGAAAAGATCAGTTTTCATTGGAATCCCAAAGAAAGTCAATGCCAAAGAATGCTGAAACTACCACACAATGGCACTCATCTCACAAGCAAGTAAAGTAATGCTCAAAATTCTCCAAGCCAGGCTTCAGCAATATGTGAACCGTGAATTTCCAGATGTTCAAGTTGGTTTTAGAAAAGGCAGAGGAACCAGAGATCAAATTGTCAAATCTGCTGGATCACGGAAAAAGCAAAATAGTTCCAGAAAAAACATTTATTTCTGCTTTATTGACTATGCCAAAGCCTTTAACTGTGTGGATCACAATAAACTGTGGAAAATTCTGAAAGAGATGGGAATACCAGACCACCTGACCTGCCTCTTGAGAAACCTATATGCAGGTCAGGAAGCAACAGTTAGAACTGGACATGGAACAACAGACTGATTCCAAATAAGAAAAGGAGTATGTCAAGGCTGTATATTGTCACCCTGCTTATTTTAACTTATATGAAGAGTACATCATGAGAAATGCTGGGCTGGAAGAAGCACAAGCTGGAATCAAGATTGCTGGGAGAAATATCAAGAACCTCAGGTATGCAGAAGACACTATGCTTATGGTAGGAAGTGAAGAGGAACTAAAAAGCCTCTTTTTTTTTTTAAAGCCTCTTGATGAAAGTGAAAGAGGAGAGTTAAAAAGTTGGCTTAAAGCTCAACATTTAGACAATGAATAGCATGGCATCTGGTCCCACCACTTCATGGCAAATAGATGAAGAAACAGTGGAAACAGTGTCAGACTTTATTTGGGGGGGCGGGGCTCCAAAATCACTGCAGATGGTGATTGCAGCCATGAAATTAAAAGACGCTTACTCCTTGGAAGGAAAGTTATGACCAACCTATATGGCATATTCAAAAGCAGAGACATTACTTTGCCAACAAAGGTCCATCTAGTCAAGGCTCTGGTTTTTCAAGTAGTCATGTATGGATTTGAGAGTTGGACTGTGAAGAAAGCTGAGCACCAAATAATTGATGCTTTTGAATCGTGGTGTTGGAGAAGACTCTTGAGAGTCCTTTGGACTGCAAGGGGATCCAACCAGTCCATCCTAAAGGAGATCAGTCCTGGGTATTCTTTGAAAGGAATGATACTAAAGCTGAAACTCCAGTACTTTGGCCACCTCATGTGAATAGTTGACTCATTGGAAAAGCTGTGGTGCTTGGAGGGATTGGAAGCAGGAGGAGAAAGGGACAACAGAGGATAAGATGTCTGGATGGCATCACCAACTCCTTGGAATTGAGTTTGACTGAACTCTAGGAGTTGGTGATGGACAGGGAGGCCTGGCATGTTGCAATTTATGGGGTGGCAGAGAGTCGGACATGACTGAGTGACTGAACTGAACCTAATTCTCTCAACTTGCAAAGAAATAAACAGTAACATCTGTTGAGCATTTCAAAAATACAATATACAAAAGTTTCCATTAACAAACATATAAAAAGTTACATACAGTTACTTATATATGCTCATGCACACAGAAATGAAAAGACTTTTTAAATCCTTGAAGTAATTTTCACTACTAAGCCTTTGAATTTACAATCAAGTTTTAAATGGTATCCAACTTAACATAATAATTCTCATTTTGAAAATAACTTGTCAATTATTTTGTCATTCCTGTGGCACACTGTGTTTATGTCAAATAAATCATGTTAAAGAATTATGTGTATGAGCAATCATTTTATCATTCATAATTTGTCACTTTGGAACTACATTATTGAAGCATTAACTCTATTTTGATTTTGCAGTGTAAGCAAAGGCCATCTTAAGAATGTGTGTGCTAATTGTTAGGGATTTGGAACACATCTTGCCATAGGGTCAGAACTGAGCAATAGATAAAGTCTTTGATTTCAAACATGGATATCTACTGCCCCCATTGTGGTGTGCCTTTCAAATCATATTCTATATGTAGAGCATGCTATATGGGACAGATGGAGGGAAATCTCTAAATTGATTATATCATTAATGAAAAAAAAACAGTGTACACATATATACACAAAATTCTTTATGTCTCCTTCAGAACTGTCTTAACCACCAACTCTTGTTTCTCTATTGTTGCTTTTGTGTATCTATTTAATATATATTTTCTCCTTAGTTAGCAGTCCTACAATCCAACTTTTTATAAAGTTTTGATTCTCATTCCTTCTAGCAAATACATTCAAAACCCATTATATAGGCAAAGCATAAACTGATGGTGATAAAATTGGATAGTAAGTTATTTAAAATAGTTGAACTCTGATGCCCAAACTTTATCACCACTATTCTCTCCCACTTTACCACTTCTCATTTTGTGTTAGCAATCATGCAATTTGCTTCTTTATCTCACAAACTTGCCTCTCAAGCAGTAGAAATAGCAATTTTCTGTTTTATAAACTTCGGGGAACAGAATAACTAGTAGAGGAAGAGATGAAAAACTTAGAGGAAAGCTGATGGCATTGGTAGTAGCAGGTGGGAAGAACAGGAGTCTTGAATTGATTCATGTGGGACAATGGATGCATGTTTGATTATTTTAAATAGTTGTAGATAAAAAAGAATACAATGTCAGTTGTTCATCTATGCTAAATAATTTTTAGGAGATCAGTTAGAGCTTAGAATAAACTTGTTGTTGCTACTCTATTCACAGTAACTAGTTTCCTAGATCTTTACAAGTTTTTCAAACTACTCCCTTTGATTCAAAATGGGGAAGAAACAGTACTCAATATATTTCACAAATAATTATTGCCTTTTATTCTCCCAGATTACTGATATAGTACCCAGTGATGCCTAACTCGTTAAAGTGTCTGGAAAAAATGACTTTGTCTAAAAATCATGTTGTAATTGATTTTCTAACACCATTCTTTTAATGCATTACTTTAAGGCTCTTGCTTAAGTCAAATCTTACTTGAGGTACACAGAACACATTATAAATAAGTTACCCTCTACTTCGCACAAGGAGGTAAACTTCTAGCTCCATTTAGCAGCCCCAGAAACATTCTCATTGCAGGGTTACAACCTATAGGTCTTCAATTCAGTTCAGTGCAGTCACTCAGTCTTGTCCGACTCTTTGCGACTCCATGAATCGCAGCACGCCAGGCCTCCCTGTCCATCACCAACTCCTGGAGTTCACTCAGACTCACATCCATCGAGTCAGTGATGCCATCCAGCCATCTCATCCTCTGTTGTCCCCTCCTCCTCCTGCCCCCAATCCCTCCCAGCATCAGAGTCTTTTCCAATGAGGTGATGGCACCCCACTCCAGTACTCTTGCTTGGAAAATCCCATGGACAGAGGAGCCTGGTAGTCTGTGGTCCATGGGGTCTCAAAGAGTTGGACACGACTGAGCGACTTCCCTTTCACTTTTCACTTTCATGCATTGGAGAAGGAAATGGCAACCCACTCCAGTGTTCTTGCCTGGAGAATCCCAGGGACGAGGGAGCCTGGTGAGCTGCCGTCTACGGGGTCGCACAGAGTCGGACATGACTGAAGCGACTTAGCAGCAGCAGCAGTGTGTACATGCATGCACGTGCATATGTGTATAGCTTCATATAAAAATAAGAATCCACATGAAAAGGAGTAGCATCAGAGAGGAAAGTGATAAATTTTGTTAGCTATTTCATTTGTTCATATATATATGGAGAAGGAAATGGCAAACCACTCCAGTGTTCTTGCTTGGAGAATTCCATGGACAGAGCAGCCTGGTGGGCTACAGTCCTTGGGGTCACAAAAAGTTGGACATGACTGAGCGACTAACACACACACATACATACACATATACATATGTGTGTGTGCATGGAACAAGGTACTTTAATAATCAAACCAAGACTTTACACATAAACCAGTCCTGTCTCTTGCAAAACAAAATGTATGTGTGTATACACACACATTTCTTAGTTTCCATATACTGATGTGGATTTGTGCTAAGCCTTTCTTTTAAGAAAGAAAAATTCTTTAAGGATCAACAATATGTATATAGTGGGTGTGTCATCTAGTCATTCCACAGAAAGTCCATGAAAGTCTAACTCATAACTTGTAAGCACTGAGTTCATGTTGTTAGGTACACTGCCTAATTCAATATTCCTCAAGTAGTAATAGCCCAATAAAGCCAGAGATTTTAAAGTATTTATACTTATAGGTTATGTAAATAACCTATTACATAGGTTACATAAAGCTATTACATAGTTTTTTTGATTCTGTTAAGTATGGTTTGATATCTGTCTCAAGTAAATTTCCCTCTGCAACAAGTAATAAATTGGACACTAAACTAAAAGCATATTGACTAAACAGAATCAACAGCTCCTTTTTTAATGCACT
The DNA here is from genome assembly GCF_023091745.1 of Budorcas taxicolor. Taxonomy (NCBI): domain Eukaryota; kingdom Metazoa; phylum Chordata; class Mammalia; order Artiodactyla; family Bovidae; genus Budorcas; species Budorcas taxicolor. The sequence continues at coordinate 52,227,365 of NC_068915.1, read as the reverse complement.
CTTTTGTTTTAAGCAACATTGCTTTTTCATAATGTTAGTTTATCAAGGCCTAAATTGACATTAAATATTTGCAAGTTCAAAAGAGTAAGGGGATCTGGTTGAACCTGTCTTTCTAGGAAAAAGTAAGTGAAATAGAGTGGACTTGAACAGCTGGTCTTAAAAGTAAAGGATCACTGGGGTCATTTAGAAGGAGAGACAGTATTTGTGATCAATATTACCAGTTGTTAACAATTTTTTCAGTCTTAGTATTTACTTTCTATAAGTAAGTAATAGAATACAAGGGATGCAAAAGCAAAATACAGAAATATATATTATGTTACTTAAAGGTTTAAGCTGGGATCAGTTCCACTGCTGAGTCTCAAATACTTTTTTCAGCTGAAAGTCATCTTCATATATATGTGTATATGACCAATTCTATTGCTGAATCCAGAAATAAAAATTCACTTGTATCTTACAGACATATGCACATGCATATATTATACATATAGACATTTGTGTGTACACATGTATACAAATCTGTATTATACATAAGTGTGCATGTATATAGTACATACATGAGCAGATATGCAAACATACACACACACACACACACACATACACACACACAAGGGGTAATCAGGCAAATAGAAGATACAATTGCTGTAATCTGAGGACTTCCTGAAGTCCTCAGGAAATAATCTGACAAGTAGAATTTGCATTCAGGCATTTAAATGAAGAATAACTCAGATACAGTGTTTGTTTAAATCCGAGAAAGAGCTCTTACTTGAAATTAATTATATTTTTATCTGTTTGGCCTCTAGAATGCCCTCAACAATATTGTATCTGAGACTTTTGTAATTAGACTTGTTTGTCAATGATTTGTTCAGTTCAGTTCAGTCTCTCAGTCGTGTCTGAGTCTTTGCGACCCCATGGACTGCAGCATACCAGGCTTCCCCGCCCATCACCAACTCCCAGAGCTTGCTCAAACCCATGCCCATCAAGTCAGTAATGCCATCCAACCATCTAATCGTCTGTCATCCCCTTCTCCTCCTGCCTTCAATCTTTCCCAGCATCAAGGTCTTTTCCAATGAGTCAGTTCTTCACATTAGATGAATGGATGGTGGATGAAGGGTTGAGTTGGTGACTGATTGATGGATACAGAATTACTGTTTTTCAACTATTTCATGAAGAACATTTAGCATGCTTTGACTTATGTGAGTACCTGTCTACCTTGTAAACAATCCTCTCTTGAGGTCCCTGCAGCTAGATGTCTTCTTCATCTTGAGCTATCTTCCTGGCCTGGCACAGTAATATGCATGAAATAATTTTTCTATTCAGTTGATGCCATTTCCAAATTTGAGAGGTTATAAATGGTGATTTGCATCAATTTGATAGGATATCTAAGCCAAGTATGTAAAACCAGTGTTTTTTTCAGTCTTTTTTTTTTTTTTCAGTTTATTTGATCTTTATTTTGCAAATGATCCTGATTTGCTTCAGCATTCCTTCTTCTCTTTTCTGGGACATGTACATCTGCTTCTGACATCTGTCTTCTATCTCCTTTTGTAAATTATGAAGTGATGCCAACTCCTTTTATCAACAAATTACCCTTAGAACCATTTAGACACTATAATGATTCTTTGATTTTCTTTGGTTCTTTATGAATTTGCAAAATGACTTGATGCTTCTATTAGTTTTGTTTGTCCTTTCTTTTCCTATATTTAATATTTATAGTTGGCAGGACCAGATAGTGTACTTTGGTATCTCCTGAAGTGTTTTTTTTTTCATTTCTTAATTACACTAATGACAGTCTGTAATACCCCCAGCCTGCATCTCTACTTGACTTGTAGATTTCACTTTCATTGAATTACTTATTGAACTATGTTTGACACTGTAAAATATACAGTAATCTTTTCTTCAATTCAGTTTGGTTCAGTTGCTCAGTCATGTCTGACTCTTTGTAAGCCCATGAATCACAGCATGCCAGGCCTTCCTGTCCATCACCAACTCCCTGAGTTCACTCAGACTCACGTCCATCTAGTCGGTGATGCCATCCAGCCATCTCATACTCTGTCGTCCCCTTTTCCTCCTGCCCCCAATTCCTCCCAGCATCGGGGTCTTTTCCAATGAGTCAACTCTTCGCATGCGGTGGCCAGAGTATCGGAGTTTCAGCTTCAGCATCAGTCCTTCCAAAGAACACCCAGGGCTGATCTCCTTTAGGATGGACTAGTTGGATCTCCTTGCAGTCCAAGGGACTCTCAAGAGTCTTCAACACTACAGTTCAAAACCATCAATTCTTTGGCATTCAGGTTTCTTCACAGTTCAACTCTCACATCCATACATGACCACAGGAAAAACCATAGCCTTGACTAGATGGACCTTTGTTGACATATCTCTGCTTTTCCATATGCTGTCTAGGTTGGTCATAACTTTCCTTCCAAGGAGTAAGCGTCTTTTAATTTCATGGCTGCAGTCACCATCTGCAGTGATTTTGGAGACCCAAAAAAATAAAGTCTGACACTGTTTCCACTGTTTCCCCATCTATTTCCCATGAAGTGATAGGACCAGATGCCATGATCTTCATTTTCTGAATGCTGAGCTCTAAGCCAACTTTTTCACTCTCCTCTTTCACTTTCATCAAGAGGCTTCTTAGTTCTTGTTCACTTTCTGCCATAAGGGTGATGTCATCTGCAAATCTGAGCTTATTGATATTTCTCCCAGCAATCTTGATTCCAGCTTGTGCTTCCTCCATCCCAGCATTTCTCATGATGTACTCTTCATAGAAATTAAATAAGCAGGGTGACATTATACAGCCTTGACATACTCCTTTTCCTATTTGGAACTAGTCTGTTGTTCCATGTCCAGTTCTAACTGTTGCTTCCTGACCTGCATGCAGGTTTCTCAAGAGGCAGGTCAGGTGGTTTTGTATTCCCATCTCTTTCAGAATTTTCCACAGTTTATTGTGATTCACACAGTTAAAGGCTTTGGCATAGACAGTAAAGCAGAAATAGATGTTTTTCTGGAACTCTCTTTTTTTTTTTTTCAATGATCCAGCGGATGTTGGCAATTTGATCTCTGGTTCCTCTGCCTTTTCTAAAACAAGCTTGAACATCTGGAAGTTCACGGCTCACATATTGCTGACGCCTGGCTTGGAGAATTTTGAGCATTACTTTACTAGCATGTGAGATATGTGCAATTGTGCGGTAGTGGGCTTCCCTGGTGACTCAGAGGTTAAAGCATCTGCCTGCAATGCGAGAGACCTGGGTTTGATCCCTGGGTCGGGAAGATTTCCCTGGAGAAGAAAATGGCAACCCACTCCAGTATTCTTGCCTTGAGAATCCCATGGATGGAGGAACCTGGTAGGCTACAGACCACGGGGTCGCAAAGAGTCAGACACGACTGAGCGACTTCACTTTCACTTTCTTAACCTGCTGCTTTTTCATGTTTGTCTACACTGACCATTTGCCTTTGTTGTTTGATGATATCCCCAGTTCATTGTATTTTTTAAAGTTTTGCAAATATTTTAGATATTGATAAATCCTCATGGACGAGACACTGAGGAATGAGAAAAAGAAAATAATTTGAGATTGATAGTAGTAGCAGATATTGTAGAAAAATATACATGCTGATTGTTTTACATTTTTTATATCCCTGGAAGTGCCCTTCTTGTAATTTGATAAATAAAATTGCATAGCTTTGTTTTATATTTTGTGTAAATATCTTTAAGAATTTCATAATAACATGTATTAACAGAACTAATTCATATACTTAAAAGTCCCATTGATTTCTTCACAGTCTTATTTAGTTTTCTTTTTAGATTTTGATCCAGTTCACCTTTATGCTCAAATAATCAGTGACAGATTCTTACAACTCATTTTCTGCACAATCTTCAATAAAATGTACAAGAAATCACATATCAGTCTCTTAAGTTCTTGATTTTGAGTTACATACTTGACTTCCAGAATATTTTTTTTATGCTTCAACTCTGCTTCAGTTTTGTAAATGCTAATTTACAGATAATAATATTAAATGTTTTCTTCTAATGCATTTTAATTTAACATATCAAGAACTGCTTAGAAAGCATCCTCTTTTTTCATTTAAGTAGCTTTATTTTAATCATATATGAGCATTCCCTCAAAAGTTCCTCATGAGACAGATCTAAAAATAGAAACCTCCTATTCATGTAACAGTCTTGCTCTGGGCAATGAAATCTGTACTTTGCCCTTGGATTCAACATCAAACAAGATTACATAGATTTCTCAACTACTACACCTGACAGTGTCAGTCACCTTTTAAAAAGACATTTGTAGCATCACTAGAGACTTCTTTTCTCATAATTCAGTGAAAGCTCTGTACACATATTAGAGAGTGTTATGTGACCTTTAGTCTTTCATGTCTATTTTATCATTGTTTTTCTAATTTCAACTTAGAACAAAGGATATACAGCATTGTAAAAATATTACACTAGAGGATGACTGGAAGGATGAAATATTTCCAAACTGGAAATTACACTTTATTATTGAATCTGGAATATGTGAAGACAAAGTACATTTTTATTAACAGTGTTAAAAAAATGACATATTATTTTGAACTCATTGTATGCTAGGCAAAAAATTACAGACAGCTGCCTTATGGCCATATTCTAATGTATATGTAAGTATATGTACACATACATGTACTGTTACCTGTATCATCTTTACAGGCACATATATCCATACCTTTAAGATATTTCACATGAAAGAAAGGAGTTAGGGTTAATCACAAAGTTTGCTCTAAGGAAACCAGGAGAGCTTTGTTTGTTTTCATGATAGCATCTATCTACCTGTAAACAGCTTTGACCTTCTGCTGATCATTTCCCTTTCTTCTCTATGTCCTGTCACATTCTATGGGAAAGTAAAACTATCATCCTTGATATTGTTGCTTCACTTATTAGCATATAATACTTTTAAAATATAAAGCTGCTAATGAATTTGCACATAGAAATGCTCAATTTCAGGTATTTTCTGCTCACTTGTGCTCCCTTTTCCAGAGTGCACAAGTCTTCCTGCTTTCAGTCCCAGTGACTGCAGTTGCAGTGAAACAGCTAGGCAACCTGGACAGGATTGCACCATGTCTGAGCACCAGTTCTGTCTGTTAACCAATCATGTTTATGCTTTACCGTCATTCTACCACAAAAACAGAAATGTTTCCTTGATAGTCCAGTGATCATTTTCACAACCATAGTTTCATTTATTTTAACTAATTTCTTTTTATGTGTTAGGATATTGTGCATCTCTTGCACAGATCCCTGGGTTGTGCAGATCTGCCGGAGAAGGGAAAGGCTACCCACTTAAGTATTCTGGCCTGGGGAATTCCATGAACTGTACAGTCCATGGGTTTGCAAACAGTCGGACATGACTGAGAGACTTTCACTTTCACAGAACAAAGGAAATATTCCAGAAGTAGTTTTGAAACATGTTTATTTGTTTTCCCCAAATATGGACACAAAAGAGGCTTACTTTAAGCATATTCACCCTCAAGATACTTGTATGCCTTGACACTCAAGTACTGTGTGCTAGTATGCTATGCAGAAAAGTAAACAGTCACACTTTCTCCAGCACCAACCTCTATGCCATTCACTATTACTATATATCTGGGCTACTAACTTTTTTTAAACCTTGCTTTTGTAGGCATTTTATTGTTTCTTGTTAGGTCTCTGAGCATTAAAAAATGAATTAAGACCCAGTCCAAATTTCTGGAAACTCTCAGTGAAGAGAATGAGACAGATGTAAAAAAAGCCTTTTGTGAGAGACTGTGAAATAGTGAAAGATACAAACGCAGCATAGTTACTTACCAAGCAAGACTGCCAAATCCAGATTTGGTGTAAGCAGAATTAGCTATCATGTGACTAAAATTGCATGAGATCTCAAGTGAAAGGTGCCCACTGTTTTATGGCCCACTGAATCACTGAGTGATGATCAATACTATCATTGATCAGTAATATCATTGATGTTTTTAAGCTTTTCCATCTGAGGTGGTAACATACATATAGAATCTAAAAAAGCAGGTAATAAAATGGTGTGAGCATTAGAAAATGAAAGAGAAAAAGTTATCATTCTCCTCTGTAGTTCACAGGAAATGTTCGACACATTAAACCAAGATTTTAATATAATTTTTATCTTCATGGTCTACATTCTGTATCTTTAACTTCATTTCTCCATTATATTTCTTCAAACATCCTTTCTATCCTTTCTTTCTTTTATTTATTTATTTTTTTAACATTTAGCAACCAAGAATGTGCTCATGTTTCCTTGTTGAAATTGTATTTGGCATTTCTTTTTGTTTTTTAACTGTACAATCTTCTTGCCTTTTAAATCAACCAGAAACTTCACCTGGGCACTCAAGGTGTTTCATTCTTACCTCTAGTTATTATACTGCTTTGTAACTATGCACTTACTCTATTATGTGTTATGCTCTGTACCCTAGTGTAGTTCTCCTGAATTCTAAAACTTGCAAAATTATAGGTGATCTATGAGCTAAATAGGAGATTAGGGAAAAATTCTTAACGAAGAAAGGGAAGAAAGCCAGGAAGTACAATAAAGATCAGATCATCAACACACAATTCTCCACAAAGTATCTATTACTACTTACATCTTTAGTCTTGACATATAATCAGGTACTTTTTCTTATATTCCTAATGTCTAGCACTTTCCTGTCTTACTGTGGTGCTTATAAACGTCATTCATGTTAGAAGAACTTCCTGTCAAAACTCTATTGATTTTTAAAAACCATTACTATATTTGCCACTTTTGCACAATTTGTATGTGTACTACACTCTCAGATCAGTATAAGTTTTCATGTTATTCAAGAATTCTCTGAGAAACTACTCTCAGTCCTTTGAAAAGCATTCTTGGGGAAAATGTGGTCACAGTATTATCTTAATTTCTAGGGATAAATCATTACATAGCATTTTTTTTTCATTGCATCTTTCCCCTGGCTGCCTTACATTTTTGTATAGGCTTTCAGGTAATCCAGTTTCATAAATTTCAAAATCTATGTATTTGGAAAATATAATGTTGCATAAAATTTTCATATCCTTTGTATATAATGGTACTGGATGAAATCATTTGCCATGTGCAATGGAAAGAATTCTCTTATCTGAAACAGACATAATATTGAGCTGGAGGAGGAGAAGGAATGAAGAGGAGGTTCTGAAACTTACTGAGAACTAGCTGTACAATAGGCACATGTGTTCCAGGGCTTTACTGTTTTAGATCATTTAATTCAACAAGAACTCTGTGTGTATTAACACATGGACCACACCCAGCATATATTAGGTATTAAATAAGTGTGAGAGTCCTTGCTGTCTCTTTGGCTGAAAGATACATTTAGGCTTTCTTATATATCAGGGGAAAAATAGATTTCATTATATCTTCATGCTATTTAACCTTATTTACATTGACAATATTTTCATCTCCTTTCTTGTTTTCTGTAATTCTTTAGATTTGTTTAAAATTATTGTTCATCCTTCCCCTTCCCTGATGCTTGACTGGTGCATTTATTCTAAAATATTAAAAATCATATCATCTACATTAATAGATGACCACCTTTCACTTTGAATTTTCCAGTGACATTTAATTCAGTAATAATGTGATATTTAGGAGGCCTGTTCAATCTATAATTCATTTCTTAGTCTTTGGAAACCATGTTAATTCTGTAGGTCTTCCAGTAAAATGGTAACATCTACTCTATTTTTATTGAGTTAACTTCATCAAAATAAACTCTATTTGCCTGAAGTCAGGATAATTTGTACTTGAATCTCAATATTGTTCATCTTCTCTACCTCTGAGTTTCTAATAGACTACTGAAATTAAATATAATATATAAAGAAATTAAATTCCAAGCTCAGCATCCTCGTTCACATTTCATAAGAACTTCAATTTTAATACCACATTTGATCATTTTAATATGGGATAAATCAAAGGTCACTTTTTAAATGTTTTTATTCCTTTATGGTTAGATCTATCCTTTACATACTTTTATTCCGTACATTTACCAATAATTTTAAAGGAATGCTGAGAAGTGATTAACACAAATACTTTAAGAAAAGGAAAGAATTATAGAATAAATAATGTATATTTAACACATAGAAAAGTCCATCTACAACAAATTTCCCAACTCTGTCATTTCTATATGTTTGTAGAAACCTAATAAAATACCTAATATTAAGCATAGATACATAATAGCAAATGCTTCTATTATATTAAAATGTTATAATTTTTCCCTTTCCTTTTGATATATAAAGTAATTTTCTACATTTGCTTACTGTTTGACAACTTTTAAAGCAAAATACATTTCCTGGATGCTCAGATAGAAGGATTTATTGCAATATTACTTATTGCATATAAAAGTATAACATAAAAGTACAAACAAGCTTTTAGTGCTTATACTGTGTATTCATCAATGAAACCAATGCAGTTTTCAAATTAAAAATTTACAACATGGGGTGAGGGAGGAGAGGATGGAACAAATTGAGAGAGTAGCATTGAAACATATGCATTACCATATATAAGATAGATAGCCAGTGGAAACTTTCTGTATGACATGAGGAGCACAAATCTGATGCTCTGTGACAATGTAGGCAGTTGGGATGGGGTGGGAGGAGAGGGAGAGGTTCAAAAGCAAAGGGACATATATATACCTATGGCTGATTTATGTTCATATATGGCAGAAACCAAAACAATATTGAAAAACAATTATCCTCCAGTTAAATAAATTTAAAAAACAAACAAAAAATCAAACAAGAAGGTTTTGCAGTATAGTCTAAATCTTTTTGCAGTTTTCTTTATTCTTGTTTCTGAAAGGGGAATGCAAACCTACTAATTATAATGTGGTGATTAGCAGTTATATTTTACCTCAATATGACTTACTCCTCAAAGCTAGAAGAATCCAATAAAGGAAGGGTGAACAGAAAATAAATAAATAAAAATAAAAATAAACAACACTATAAAACCAATAAAATATATATTTAAACTATTTTATTAATGTACTATTTTGCTAAAGTGAATTACTACTCAAAATAACGACACAGTAATGATCTCTATGGCACAGGTTTATTTAGCATGTTTGTGCTAACAGTGCTGTGTGTAGAGTGCTGACTTAATTATTCTCTTTTATTTTTTTTTTTCTTCAGATTGTGAAAAAAAAAAAAAATCTCCAAAGTTACAAGACAATGTTTGGCTTTCACCTTGCAGGGGTCCTTTGGTGTGGTAGAAAGTTAGTAAATTTTCCTCATTATTTCCTGATAATATAAGTAGTACTTCTTGGCAAGAGATTAGGGGAAAAAATAAGAAAACACTAGATGTCCATCTGCAGACGGATGGATAAGGAAACTGTGGTACATATGCCCAATGGAATATTACTCATCTATTCAAAAAAAAAAAAAAAAAGCACATTTGAGTCTGTTCTAAAAAGGTAGATGAAACTGGAGCCTAATACACAGAGTGAAGTAAGTCAGAAAGAGAAACACCAATCAGTTCAGTTCAGTCACTCAACTGTGTCTGACTCTTTGCTACCCCATGGACTGCAGCACCCCAGGCCTCCCCATCCATCACCAATTCCTGCAGTTTACTCAAACTCGTCCATTGAGTCGGTTATGCCATCCAACCATCTCATCCTCTGTCATCCCCTTCTCCTCCCGCCTTCAATCTTTCCCAGCATCAGGGTCTTTTCAAATGAGTCAGTTCTTTGCATCAAGTGGCCAAAGTATTAGAGTTTCAGCATCAGTCCTTCCAATGAATATTCAGGAATGATTTCCTTTAGGATGGACTGCCTGGATCTCCTTGCTGTCCAAGGGACTCTCAAGAGTCTTCTCCAACACCACAGTTCAAAAGCATCAGTTCTTTGGTGCTGAACTTCTTTATAGCCCAACTCTCACATCCATACATGACTACTGGAAAAATGATAGCTTTGACTAGACAGACCATTGTTGGCAAAGTAATGTCTCTGTTTTTTAATATGCTGTCTAGGTTGGTCATAACTTTCTTCCAATGAGCAAGTGTCTTTTAATTTCATGGCTGTAGTCATATGGAATGATTTATATGAATTAATTTCATATGCAGTGATTTTTGCCCCCCCCCCCCAAATTACAATACACCAGTATAGTATATTAACACATATATATGGAATTTAGAAAGACAGTAACAATGATCCCATACACAGAGGCAAAAGAGACATCGATGCAAAGAACAGACTATTGGACTATGTGGGAGAAGATGAGGCTGGGATGATATGAGAGAATAGCATTGAAACATGTGTATTACCAAATGTAAAATCGATGACCAGTGCAAGTTCGATGCATGAAGCAGAGCACTCAAAGCTAGTGCTCTGGGACAACACAGAGTGATGGGGTGGGGAGGCAGGTGGGAGGGAGTTTCAGGATGGGGGGCACATATGCGCCTGTGACTGATCCATGTAGATGTGTGACAGGGGCCACCACAGTGTTGTAAAAAGATTGTCCTCCAAGAAAAATAAATAATTTTTTAAAAGTTATTAGAAAAGCACATACATATACAAGGACACACACACACATAGAAATGAAAGTCCTCTGTATATTTGATGGTAGTCAGCTAGGTGTTCAGGGATACATACAGTGATATATGCGAGAAGCACATGTACTTTAATAAGTACATATATATTTTAATTAGAAAATTAAAAATAAATATTCCAGAACTTTTGGACTCCAGGGCAACGTCTGTGGACTTTCAGATACCCATGAACCTAGAGTAATATGCATACCACCATCTTGCTAATTATAAAATGTTTCATCCATGGTGAAGCTTGAGTTTACTTGTAATTTTGAGCAAGACAGAAAAAGAAGAGAAATCATTGGAAATGTACGATTATATAATGAATTGTAATTAGAAAAAATATACTCCAAATTTATGGCACAAAAAATATTCCTCAGGAGTTTGAAATTTGAGGGGATATATAAAATTCTGTATAAAAGTCAGAGTCTGAAATCCAACATTAACTAATAAACTTTTGAATTATGTCATCATAAAAGAAATATTTAAACATATATATCCCAGAGTAAAAAATATTCAGTAAACTAGTGTGTGTGTGTGTGTGTGTGTGTGTGTGTGTGTGTGATGAGCATCTCTGGTTTATATTGAACTTACGTTCATGTCTCTGTAATCCTCAGTTGGTGGACTACATATCCTGAATTTTCTGACACAACCTCACTTTCAAAAAAATACATTTTCAAACAACAAGTCCCAGTTGTATTTCTTGCTGTGGCATGTTTCAAATATCTTTTATTAGACTATCTTTTAGCACACACACATACACAAATCTTCTAACAAAATATTTAAAATTTGTATTCATTTCAGAAAAACACTGTGGAAAATGATATTTCTAAATCCTAAAGAAAAAAATCTAACCCAGTAGTAAAAACTTTATTTCAACCTGAAACCAAAACCTTTTTTGAGATTCAACCAATTCACCAAGGCCCTGAATTGTATTTATAGGACAGAAATGTAAGATGCAAACAGCTGAGAAAAAGACTGCAAGGAGATCAAACCAGTCAATCCTAAAAGAAATCAGTCCTAAATTTTAATTGGAAGGACTGATGCTGAAGCTGAAGCTCCAACACTTTGGCCATCTGATGTGAAGAACTGACTCATTGGAAAAGCCCCTGATGCTAGGAAAAATTGAAGGCAGGAGAAGGGGGTGACAAAGGATGAGATGGTTGGATGGCATCACTGACTCTATGGACATGAGTTTAAGCAAGCTCCAGAAGTTGGTGATGGACAGGGAAGCCTGGCCTGCTACAGTCCACGGGGTTGCAAAGAGTTGGACATGACTGAGTGACTGAACTAAAATATTCCAGTATGCAAGATATTTTAATTACTAATGCTACTAACAATAGTTCTTAAAATAAAACTTAAATTAATTAATTAACAATGACTAAAATTAAGTCATGTGTAGCTATATCAGCTTGTTTTATGTAGCTAATTATACACACAGTGTAATTAATTTTATCTTGGAGATTAATTGTATTAGATGAATAAATACATATATATATGTTAAAATAAAATTTTATATCATTGATATTCATTTTAACAAACATATCCATAAAAATGACTAATAATAATGAATAAGGCTTTTCTTTAAAAATATATAAAAGGATACATTGAATTAAATTTTAATATTTTATTTGAATAATTTTTCATTTTATAATTTGCCTTATTTCATGACTACCTAAAGGGAGATGAAGATTTTCCTTTTGGTGACTGGCACTAAGAATAATATTCAAAGTATTAGTCAACTACCAGGACTTGGGGCACTATACAATCAAGGACACTTCTATAAACAACAATGTGGGCTAACCAGTATGTGGGTTAATATAAGCTCTGCCTGAAATCGGACAAATAGCAAGCAAATGACACTTATATTGCTGGAGTGAAACAAGTGATCCATGACAACAGCAGTAACAGCAAGAATATGCTAAGTAGATCTCAAATGGGAAGAGAGAATAAAATTCATTATCTGTTTATTTCCCATGGCCATTGTTGGTCAAGAATTGATTATACTATTACAAACAATGAACAGCTATAGCACAGGCTGCATGGAGTTGTGGTCTAGTACAAGGATGATGTGTGAACTTACAACAAGTTACTTAGCCTGTTTCCTCACATGGTAAACAAGGAAAACAAGTCCTTGCCAGGGCTCTTGTTTGGAAGATTTAATTAATATAACTTTAAAAATATTCAGTACAATGTATGGTACTTAATTCATGCTCAATATTATTATTTTTGGTGGTAAGGAATTATAATTCAATGAACTCTCTGATAACATTCTATTAATTAGAGGTCTTGTGAAATACAATAAAGCTTTAAATGTGGTGTGTTTTTTTTTTTTTTTTTAGGAGTCTTTTATTCAAGCTAAACATGATTTTATATAGCTTACAGTAAACTTACCTAGTGAATATAACTATATTTTGCATAATAATTCTAAAGATAAGTGTGCTAAATTAAGCTCTTACATTATGAAAACAATGATCTTTACTATAAGTATTCTCACTGCCCTCTTGTATCATAAAAGTAACCTATTCTACCCTCATAGGTGGTGTCGTCACTCAGTCGTGTCCGACTCTTTGTGACCACATGGACTGTAGCCTACCAGGCTCCTCCGTCCATGGGACTTTCCAGGTAAGAGTACTGGAGTGGGGTGCCATTTCCTTCTCCAGGGGATCTTCCCGACCCAAGGATCGAACCCGGGTCTTCTGCATTGCAAGCAGATGCTTTACCCTCTAAGCCACCAGGAAAGCCCTATTCTACCTTTATAACTCTTCTGAAATATGAGACCAGGAAATAACTATTAAGGTAAAAGTACAAACCTGGAGTTTCTGAATGCTTCATGACCTATTAACTATAAAATGTTTTTAAAGATAAAGGATTCAGGGCTGCCTGTCTGAGGCTACTTATTCTTTATTAAAAATTGAAGGATTTACTATGGAAAATTTGTATCATATCCATTCTATATGTCCTACAAGTTTTATATTATCAGTCAGGTCAGTTCAGTCACAGTCATGTCTGACTCTTTGCAGCCCCATGGACTGCAGCACGCCAGGCCTCCCTGTCCATTAAAAACTCCTGAAGTTTACTCAAACTCATGTCCATTGGGTCGGTGAGGCCATCCAACCATCTCATCCTCTGTCATTCCTTTCTCCCACCTCAGTCTCTCTCAGCATGAGGGTCTTTGCAAATGAGTCAGTTCTTCTCATCAGATGGCCAAAGTATTGGAGTTTCAGCTTCAATATCAGCCCTTCCAATGAATAATCAAGACTGATTTCCTTTAGGATGGACTGATTGGATCTGTTTGCTGTCTAAGGGACTCTCAAGTGTCTTCTCCAATACCACAGTTCAAAAGCATTAATTCTTTGGTGCTCAGCTTTCTTTATAGTCCAACTCTCATAACGATACATGACTACTGGAAAAACCATAACTTTGACTAGATGGATCTTTGTTGGCAAAGTATTGTCTCTGCTTTTTAATATGCTGCCTAGGTTGGTCATAACTTTTCTTCCAATGAGCAAGTGTCTTAATTTCATGGCTGCAGTCACCATCTGGAGTGACTGTGGCACCCAAAAAAATAAAGTCAGCCACTGTTTCCCCATCTATTTGCCATGAAGTGATGGGAATGGATGCCATGATCATAGTTTTCTGAATGTCGAGCTTTAAGGCAACTTTATCACTCTCCTCTTTCACTTTCATCAAGAGGCTCTTTAGTTCTTCTCCACTTCTTCCATAAGGGTGGTGTCATCTGTAAGTTATTGATATTTCTCCTGGAAATCTTAATTCCAGTTTATGCTTCATTCAGTCCGGCATTTTACATAATGTACTCTGCATATAAGTTAAATAAGCAGGGTGACAATATACAGCCTTGACGTACTCCTTTCCTGATTTGGAACCAGTCCATTGTTCCATGTACGGTCCATAGTTTATTAGGCACTCCATCTATCAGATCTAATCCTTTGAATCAATTTGTCACTTCTACTATATAATCATAAGGGATTTGCTTTAGGTCATACCTGAATGATCTAGTGATTTTCCATACTTTCTTTAATTTAAATCTGAATTTGGCAATAAGAAGTTTATACTATGATAGTGTGTATTTCTGAAATGAAATACATACATATATCAGGCTTTCATTGACCTTAACTTTGACTTCCTTTTTTAGGAAGAAAATAATCACCTACATATTTCCAAGAAGAGTTAATACAATGAGGCAGAAACAGTACTATCCAGGAGGAATTAGATTCCAGATTTTATTAATCACTGTCTACAACCTTTCAAATTCATGACACAGAAATCATGGACAAAAAAAGCCAAGGATTGAAACAGAAATATTATGCCAAAGTGATGACATATATCTTCTGAAAACTGTTGTTACAAATCACTTTAAATCAAGCTATGATTTAAACATGTTTTAACTATAGGACATGTATCTCTTTTTTAAAAAGGAGTTCAGGAAAAAAAATTTAGGCAGTATATCCCTTATTTGCAATTATATTCCAAAACTATATGACTTTTTCAAGAACATTCTTCTGAAACAAAGATGTTATCTGAACAAATAACTGAGCTTATATGTAATTTTCTGTTTTGATTTCATCTTGTGGATAAGACAAACATGAGTTTGTTGCTACTACATAAAATATTTTAATGGAAAATTTTAAGAAGCAAAATTGTATATTCAGCATGAATGCTCATCTTGTGACTTAGAGACATTTATCACTTGAATATGTATCATGTGAAAAATACTGAATGATTTTCATTTGTTAACCTACAAGCAGATCTCTGATTTTTGTGAAAACAACCTTTTAACAATACCTAAAATTCTCTTTGCCAAACTATTAATATTACATTTTCTAGCAGAACACATTTGGGTGAATCTGAATTTAGAAACAAAGCATTATCCATACTGAGCACACTTCCCAACCTAACTCTACTGGGGGGGCTCACCCAAGCTGGGATTTCAGGTGCTAATAACAAATATTTCATTTATGTGTTAAAATAACAAAACATATTGATTTTAATATGAAATAAAATACAAATACTTGCAATTTAATGCAATATTATGTCAACATAATGGTGGGTTGTTTTTTTCCATGTCACATTGAATGTGTTGTTGTTTTTCAGTCACTTAGTCATGTCCAACTCTTTGTGACCCCCATAGATTGTAGCACGCCAAGCTCCCCTGTTCTTCACTACCTCCTGGAATTTCCTCAAACTCATGTCCATTGAGTTGGTGATGCCATTAAGCCATCTCATCCTAAGTCTCTCCCTTCTCCTTCTGCCCTCATTCTTTCACAGATTCAAGGTCTTTTCTAATGAGTCATCTCTTTGCATCAGGTGACCAAAGTATTGGTCGTTTAGCTTCAGCATCAGCCCTTCCAATGAATACACAGGGTTGATTTCCTTTAGGATTGACTGGTTGGATCTCTTTTCTGTCCAAGTGTCTCTTGAGTCTTCCCCAGCACCACATTTTGAAAGCATTGATTCTTTGGCACTCAGCCTTTTTTATTAGGTCCTATTTATTATTTTCCATTGTAAAAACTGTTAAAGAAATTTTGTTGATCAAATTTCTTTCTCCTAGTACAAAAGGATTCATTAATGAATAATTAGAAATTTCTTCAAATATGGTACCATTTCTATTACAGGAACCTTAATTTCATTTTATTTTTTAATTCTCTGTCTCTGTTTTCCATTCCTTCATTCTCTTTCCATTGCAATTTTTTTTTTTTTGAGAAGACTGACATTCCCTCTCTACTCAGTATTTTGAAAATAAAATGACAACTCTTCAAATTTTAATGACATAGGTTTTGTTGTTCAGTCACTCAGTTGTGTCCAACTCTTTGCAACTCCATGGACTGCAGCATGCCAGGCTTCTCTGTCACTGGAGCTTGCTCAAACTCATGTCCATTGAGTGAGTGATGCCATCCAACCATCTCGTCCTCTATTGTCCCCTTCTCCTCCTGCCTTCAATCTTTCCCAACATCAGGTTTTATTCTAATGAGTCAGCATAGGTTGAGGGACTTAATATTAATTATAGTCTCTGTAGATGAAAATATTGGGTTTCCCTGGTAGCTCAGTGGTAAATAATCTGCCTGCCAATGCAAGAGACAGTGGTCTAACCCCTGGGTCAGGAAAACCCGGGGTGGAGTAGGATATTCCAATTCACTCTGCTATTCTTACCTGGAAAATCCCATGGACAGAAGAGCCTGGTAAGCTACAGACCATGGGGTCACAGGAGAGCCACACACAACTTAGCGACTAAACAACAGCAATACATGGAAATATAACATAACAGTATTATAACAAAGTTTTAACTACAGTAGAACAAAATACTTCTGATAAAAGTTAAGTAATTAACCTCATTTTATATCTTTTCATCTTCCTGAAAGGAAAATGGGAATATAGGACTTTAATAACAAAAGTATACGTTGCTAAGTGAAGTTGCTCAGTCGTGTCCGACTCTGCGACCCCATGGACTGTAGCCTTCCAGGCTTCTCCATCCATGAGATTCTCCAAGCAAGAGTACTGGAGTGAGTTGCCATCTCCTTCTCCAGGGGATCTTCCTGACCCAGGGATCGAACCCGTATCTCCTGCATTCCAGGCAGACGCTTTAACCTCTGAGCCACCAAGGAAGTTATAGGTTGCTAGGTTTCAGTTAGTGCCTCGAAAATCATCACTGTCTGTGCTGAGAAAGAAACTTATAGGAGCTGAGCACTTTTTCAAAACCATTTTTAAATAGCTGTAAATTTTTGTCTTGGATTAAAAATGCAGAAATTGTCACACATTTACACAAAGACACACAGACACACATAAGCGATATTCCAAAATGGTTTGTTTTAATATAATAATTAACTTTATTTTATTTTGTGCAACTGTGAATATGGGGAAATAAAGATTCTAAAATCTAATATGAATTCCTTATGTATAAATTACAATCTTGTTACCCAGGTGATGGTGTCATCTGTACTTGGTAAAGCAATTTAGATTCCCTGCAATTTGTATAGCACTGTCAATTTATTTGTTTGATATTCAAATGTGATGCTATGCTCAGCTTGAAATACTATTTTTATATTTTCCCATAAGCCATTTCTGGATGTGACTTCATATTCTTATACATAAGATTTAATTCTCCATTATTTAGTTTCAAATGAATAATTCATGTTTTGTAAAATTCGACTCACAAAAGCTTAACTATATATGCATAAACTATAGATTTATATATTTGTTTATACTTATACATAACATATAGTTTTATATACTTACAAAGTGTAAAATTAAAGGTGGATAAAAGTCATTCATTATCTTTGACATATAAAATATAGCTAAAAATAGCATCAATAATAAAATGATCCTCAATATATATAAACCCTGAAAGCAATAACCTCTTTTTGCCCTTTTTACTGCCTTTACAATTCTGGAACATCTGGGGATTCAACTATGGAGCTAAGAAAGCTTTGAAAAACTCTTCTCTTACTAACACCTGATTTTTGACCTGGAGGTTCTCATCTGTTCTCTTTATATTAATTCTGTAACAGATCCAGAGCATAGTGTTAGTTTAATACTAAATTTGACATATCCTAATAAAAATAACATTAAAATTTAGTTTCTTAAAGTTTAATAACATGTTTCTGAATTATCAGCTATCACTGAAATAATGGAAGCCATTAAAATAATAGGTTACACCAGTTAGTTTTTTAGTTAAGGCCTAGCAATAAAATTTGTAAGTCATTCTAAAATAAATTATGTAAGAATAAATATATGCAAAGAAGGAATTCTAAATAGAAAAATAGAATTTTATGTTTTTAAAACCAGCAGTACCTGTTTTAATCATTATTTTTGATGATATATTATTCTGCAAATGTCTGAGATCCCAAAACAAAAAGCAAAATTAAGTATGCAGTGACACAAACAACTGTCAGTTATGATTTTACAGATAAATTAAATCAGTTTGTATAGTTTGTAACTTTAGGAAAAAGCTAAAAGTAATAGTTTACTCATGAGTTCATTCAATTTCCCAGTGGAATTACACATTTTTCTACTTTATCTCAATTTATTTAAATTACTGATTTATTTATTTTTATTAATTTCCTTAAATATGATCTGAATTCAGCAGTCATTCCAATAGATTCTTCTCCTGAACTTCTTCTCAGTTCACATTTTCTTAAATTTGATATCCCAATCTAAAAGGTCCCTGAGAACAAGATTTCAGTCTTAATTAACATAGAAATTCAATTACTGATTATCAAATGAATGGGTATTACATAACTATTTAACATGACCTACTCATACAAGATATCTTCAACCTGAGGTTCTTTGTCTTCTACACCAAGCTGCTTGACAAGTATATGTTATGAGGCATCATTGCCTGACTTCAGGCTCTACTACAAAGCCACAGTCATCAAGACAGTATGGCACTGGCACAAAGACAGAAATATAGATCAATGGAACAAAATAGAAAGCCCAGAGATAAATCCATACACCTATGGACACCTTGTCTTCAACAAAGGAGGCAAGAATATACAATGGATTAAAGACAAGCTCTTTAACAAATGGTGCTGGGAAAACTGGTCAACTGCTTGTAAAAGAATGAAACTAGAACACTTTCCAACACCATACACAAAAATAAACTCAAAATGGATTAAAGATCTAAATGTAATACCAGAAACTATAAAACTCCTAGAGGAGAACATAGGCAAAACACTCTCCAACATAAATCACAGCAAGATCCTCTATGACCCACCTCCCAGAATATTGGAAATAGAAGTAAAAATAAACAAATAGGACCTAATTAAACTTAAAAGCTTCTGCACAACAAAGGAAACTATAGGCAAGGTGAAAAGACTGCCTTCTGAATGGGAGAAAATAATAGCAAGTGAAGCAACTGACAAACAAGTAATCTCAAAAGTATACAAGCAACTCCTGCAGCTCAATTCCAGAAAAACCAACGACCCAATCAAAAAGTGAGCCAAAGAACTAAAGTGAGCCAAAGAAATAGACATTTCTCCAAAGAAGACATACAGATGGCTAAGAAATACATGAAAAGATGCTCAACATCACCCACTATCAGAGAAATGCAAATCAAAACCACAATGAGGTACCATTTCACACCAGTCAGAATGGCTGTAATCCAAAAGTCTAAAAGCAATAAATGCTAGAGAGAGGGTAGAGAAAAGGGAACCCTCTTGCACTGTTGGTTGGAATGCAAACTAGTACAGCCATTATGGAGAACAGTGTGGAGATTCTTTAAAAAACTGGAAATAGAATAGCCTTATGACCCAGCAATCCCACTGCTGGGCATGCACACTGAGGAAACCAGAATTGAAAGAGACACGTGTACCCCAGTGTTCATCGCAGCACTGTTTATAATAGCCAGGACATGGAAGCAACCTAGATGTCCATCAGCAGAGGAATGGATAAGAAAGCTGTGGTACATATACACAATGGAGTATTACTCAACCATTAAAAATAATACATTTGAATCGGTTATAATGAGGTGGATGAAACTGGAGCCGATTATACAGAGTGAAGTAAGCCAGAAAGAAAAACACGAATACAGTATACTAATGCATATATATGGAAAATAGGAAGATGGTAATGATAACTCTGTATACGAGACAGCAAAAGAGACACAGATGTATAGAACAGTCTTTTGGACTCTGTGGGAGAGGGAAAGGGTGAGGGTGGGATGATTTGGGAGAATGGCATTGAAACATGTATAATATCATATATGAAATGAATCGCCAGTCCAGGTTCAATGCATGAATGTATGCTTGGGGCTGGTGCACTGAGATGACCCAGAGGGATGGTATGGGGAAGGAGGAGGGAGGGGGGTTCAGTATGGGGAACACGTGTATACCTGTGGTGGATTCATGTTGATGTATAGTAAAACCAATACAATATTGTAAAGTAATTTACCTCCAATTAAAATAAATAAATTTATATTAAAAAAAGAGGCATCATTAATCACCCAGTGGGTGCCTGGGTACATGCTACACCCTGTCACAATAAAGGATACTTTAGATATATTCCCTTTCAGTTCCCCTACTTTTAGCTGCTTTAGTTAAAACTGCATAATTAAAAACAAGCCTTTCAGAAATCTATTTGAGTTCATGAAAAGCCATATAGCATTCAAGAATATCTCTGTATTCTTTTATTATTTAATTAATTTATTTATTTTGTATTTTTAATCCCAATACTAAACCCCCCTCCCACCTCCATCTCCATACCATCTCTCTGGGTCATCCCAGTGCACCAGCCCCAAGCATCCTGTATTCTTTTAGAAACCATTCTGAAGACAAAATTCTCAACTGAGTATTTTCTTTGATTTCATGATAACTTCAACTTTTGCTATTATGAAATGGTTTCCATTCCCAAGCATCTATTTTTATGTCTCCTCTACATAGATGATAGAGAAAATAGATAGATCTATCTATCTCAGATAGATAACTGAGATCAGTTACAGCAAATTGATTTTGAATATATTTATAGCTGTTTTGAATTCTTTGTTGACAAACAAATCTATATGACTCTCAAAAACTCTGTCAAATATCTACAGATGGTTTACAAGGAGAATGACATTTGTTCTGATAAAACTTTCTAAAAATCTAAGTACACGGTGTTACAAATCAATTAATATTAATAAGCAATGAAAATAAGTCAGTTTTAAGAAGTTTCCTGATGTGTTTGCTTTTGAAACACTTGAGGTAACTGCAAACGTTCCATTTGGAAATCACTAACAGACTTAGAAATATATATATATATATTAGTGCTTCTGTTTAGTGAATGTCTTCTGGTGAGTATTATTGTGCAATAAAATGATTCTTACAACTTGTTCCCAATCCAGTGTATCTATAACACACCTTTTCCCCATGTCTTCTCCTCAATTCCCTTTTCTCAGGTCTCCTTTCAGGCTCCTGTATAAGTAAGTAAGTTGAGGCATTGTTTCTTTGTCCACAAGGCAGAGCCAGTAATCAGGAGCTATACCCAAGTTCTGCCCAGTAGGAAGATTTCCCCTCACCATTGTCATTCAGGCTTACCCTTAAATGGGACTGCAGCGTAGAAGACATATTTTCAGCTTGTTCCTGCATACTTGCCTGACCCATTCATAAAACAATCTTGGCCTTTTTCTATCAATGTCAGCTGGTTATTGGGAGCACTTTATAGGCTGTAAGTGAGCCGAAAAAAATCAAGAGTCCGAAGTGTTCATGTAGCTTCTTTGTGCCTTCTGAATCTACCCAAGCCCAACGTTATATGTACCATGTCCATTTTACAATGGACCAAAACATGTGACAGAACGTATCTTACATTCCCAGACTTGAGACAGCCAATTTTAGCTATATGAGATCTACATCCTCTGCCTGCTCTTCCCTGGGGGATTCCTGTACATCCTCTGGTTCCACGAGTTAAGTTAGTTAGTTAAGTCACTCAGTTGTGTCCGACTCTTTGCGACCCCATGGACTATAGCCCACCAGGCTCCTCGGTCCATGGGATTCTCCAGGCAAGAATACTGGAGTGGGTTGCCATTTCCTTCACCAGGGGATCTTCCCAACCCAAGGATTGAACCCAGGTCTCCCGCATTAGACGCAGACACTTTAACCTCTTAGCCACCAGGGACGAGCCCACGAGTTAAACATCTCTGTAAATACTGTCAAGGAGACTCTCCCACTATCAATCTGGGCCTGCTGTTTCCCCCTAATTGGCTTAGCAATGATACATGGCAACAATCCTTATAATTACTTTTTCCTCCATGTCACTCAAAAGCCAGAAACATTACACCAGTTATTACACCTCCATCCCAATCCACCACAGATGAAAAGGGTCAGCAGTCACAATGACAAAGCAGTCTATTTAACTTCATAAATTTCACTAATTTAAATCGTAGTAAGTGAGGTATTGACTCTGCCCTTAGATAAATAATCACATGAATTTCTGTTTTGTGTTTGTTTTTAAGCTCTTGGAGAACTGGGAGAATAAATATATTCACCTATGACTTGGGGCTGATAATTTCATTTGGACATTTATGTTTTGATGTTCAGATACAATTTTCTCAATGGTTTTCAACAGGAAATTTGAACATAAAATCTCTTTTCACATGATTATTGTAAACTAAATTTAATGTGCTGCATGTTAAAAAAAAAGAACATCATAAATCTGGGAAAAAATTTTAGCTATAGTTAATTGGTTTATGGGAGTAAAATATTGCTTGAAATAATTGAATAATTCAAACAATTTCTGCACTTAAATCTTTATACAACAGTACCTTTTCAATGGTAGTAAAAAACACAGATTTAATATTTTTACTTTCTTTGGTTTTTTTGCACCAACCTGACATAGTTTAATAGTTCATGTCTCATAAAAATAACTTCTGAAAATATAAAACACATTATTAAAATAAAGGTTTTAAGTCTGAAGGCTGTATTCTTGCTGGCACTTCAACATCAATGGAATGTCACTATAGTGATGTACTATCCTGATAAATCATTTCAGAGATACCATTGTGATGATCTATTATGACTTACATATACTTCATCATGGTCATCATGGTGCTTTATTAGTATCGTACATCACCAAAATGATGAGGCTTTGATGATGTAGAATTTCTTGGAGAAATAGCAATGACAAAAGTCATATCTCTTGGAGAAATGCCTCTGTAACTTTATTCTTGAAAAGTTTATAAATATGTCATGTTTCCAACCCTGTCTCAAAAATATACATACAAAAATGGAAAGAATACAGATTCTTCTGAGGCACAAACCTGAATTTTACAATGCAACATGCATGGATTTTCTTATTAAATTTTCCACATTGATTAATCTGAACTTTCCCCATTCATTCTAAATTGAAATATTCTCCTGGTCTTTCAACCAACAACTGATTTGCTTGTCTCCTTACATTAATAAATTGAAAGGAATCTGTCACAGGCTACATTATTGTAAAGAAGAAAATCAGTGTAGTGACTCAGACAATATAGAAATTTATTTATTCTTTCATAGTGTAGAGGTACCTCAGTATTCTAAGACCAAGAAATGGTTCTACTTCATAATATAATTATGCATTAAGATTACTTGTAATTACCCTGTTGTCCTCAGGGGTATGTTCTTCATTTACATGATTAAAACTCCATTTCACTTATGCTACAGAATTTTTCTAGTTTAATATATTTTTGTGTAAGTAGACTTTTATTGATGACAATCATAGCTTTGAAGTGAAAATAGGCATTATATATTGACATTTTCAACAATCTTATGATTATAGATAAAGCCATAAATAGTAAAAACATAAAATTATATTAGATTATTAATATTATAAATAATATAAAAAGAAAGTATACTACTGATAATTATTAGAAAATAAGTACAGTTAATTAAAACTCAATCTCTTAATGAGATTAGTAAGCAATTTTTTTAAAAAATCCATGAAATTGTTACCATTTTATAAAAATGTATTGGGTTTGTCATCAATATGATTGCATACTGATTTTCATTTTTATAAGTACATGGGGTTTATTAAAGAAAAGTTGCTGAATTCTTTATAATCCTCCTAGATTATAATTCAGACAATAATTATAACATATTAAACTGACATAAAAACTGAAAACTATTAATTTTTCTCATTTATTAAAAACAATAAATTAAAACTCAATTGATCTACAAAAGAATTTGCATCTACTCAGTTCAGAACTATGAACTTTGTTAAGTTTATATCATAAAGTCTCTAGCAAGAGTAATAATTATGTCTGTAATATTTGTTTCAGTTCATGGCAACTTTTTTTGCCCAGTTTAATTAGAAAGATTTGTCAATATACTTTTTAAGTTAATTTCAGTATGTCTACATCAACACTTCATTTTTGAACAAAATGCTTTTATATTCCTTGGATTTTTTGGTCAAAATATCATATGTATATATTTATCTCTTCCAGTGTGTGGAATGAATATACAAAGCACATTCCTACCACCTTTGCAAATCAATAATCAGTCTGTACCAATTTGGCAAATTTTGTTTACTTTCTGTCAAACAAAGAGGGACTTTATTTGTGAAGTAGATGGAACTGTTTTTATACATGGCATAAAACATTAAAAATACAATGAAAAATACATTGCAGATTATGTTTTATAAGCTTTATTACTAATAGCAGTCAAATCATAGTAGACACAGCCCAAACATAATAAGTTTTTTAACATGAATAAATGATTTCTTCCTACAAAATTTTCTAAATCATTGTAATACACGGATAAATTTATAAAATATTTGTGAAATAATAATTAAGATATAAAAATGTCATTACTTCAATAATTACTTTAAGCATGAGTGTTTTGAAGCTTTTTATCTTGCTTTATAAATATTTAAAGATCACATGTAAATATTCACTTATAAGTCCATTAATTTCATTAGACATCACTATCAAATTATTTTGTGAAGTTAGTGAAAGATAAAGGCTTATATTATTTAAAAGAATAGCTTTAGCAACTATCATTTGATTTTATATTTTTGTTATTAGAAGTTAAAGTATATTAAACATTTAGAAATAAAGTGAGAATAAATTATAGAGTAAATATTTCATGATTTGTGCAAACAGTTTGGAAGTACTTTTGTAAATAATAGACATAATATATATATAAGAAAGTATACAAATCTTTAAAGTTGACCCATATCCAATATAACTCTAAAAAAATTATAGTTTTGAAAACATTTACTTGGGTCAGTGCCAATAGAATTTCTTTTGCTGTTTGAAGTACTTTCTGTTTTAACAATTATAACTGAGAAAAGAGTAGCTAAGAACTGCTGTTTAAATTTGTGAGAAAACATACCACTTGATTTTTTATTTATTTTTTTTTTATTATTATTATTATTTTTTTTTAATTTTAAAATCTTTAATTCTTACATGTGTTCCCAAACATGAACCCCCCTCCCACCTCCCTCCCCATAACATCTCTGTGGGTCATCCCCATGCACCAGCCCCAAGCATGCTGTATCCTGCGTCAGACATAGACTAGCGATTCAATTCTTACATGATAGTATACATGATAGAATGCCATTCTCCCATATCATCCCACCCTCTCCCTCTCCCTCTGAGTCCAAAAGTCCGTTATAGACAGCTGCGTCTTTTTCCTGTCTTGCATCCAGGGTCGTCATTGCCATCTTTCTAAATTCCGTATATATGTGTTAGTATACTGTATTGGTGTTTTTCTTTCTGGCTTACTTCACTCTGTATAATCGGCTCCAGTTTCGTCCATCTCATCAGAACTGATTCAAATGAATTCTTTTTAACGGCTGAGTAATACTCCATTGTGTATATGTACCACAGCTTTCTTATCCATTCATCTGCTGATGGACATCTAGGTTGTTTCCATGTCCTGGCTATTATAAACAGTGCTGCGATGAACATTGGGGTACATGTGTCTCTTTCAATTCTGGTTTCCTCGGTGTGTATGCCCAGCAGTGGGATTGCTGGGTCATAAGGGAGTTCTATTTGCAATTTTTTAAGGAATCTCCACACTGTTCTCCATAGTGGCTGTACTAGTTTGCATTCCCACCAACAGTGTAGGAGGGTTCCCTTTTCTCCACACCCTCTCCAGCATTTATTGCTTGCAGATTTTTGGATCGCAGCCATTCTGACTGGTGTGAAGTGGTACCTCATTGTGGTTTTGATTTGCATTTCTCTGATAATGAGTGATGTTGAGCATCTTTTCATGTGTTTGTTAGCCATCCGTATGTCTTCTTTGGAGATGTGTCTATTTAGTTCTTTGGCCCATTTTTTGATTGGGTCATTTATTTTTCTGGAATTGAGCTGCATAAGTTGCTTGTATATTTTTGAGATTAGTTGTTTGTCAGTTGCTTCATTTGCTCAACTTGCCTGACTTCAGGCTCTACTACAAAGCCACAGTCATCAAAACAGTATGGTACTGGCACAAAGACAGACATATAGATCAATGGAACAAAATAGAAAGCCCAGAGATAAATCCACACACATATGGACACCTTATCTTTGACAAAGGAGGCAAGAATATACAATGGAGTAAAGACAATCTCTTTAACAAGTGGTGCTGGGAAAACTGGTCAACCACTTGTAAAAGAATGAAACTAGATCACTTTCTAACACCACACACAAAAATAAACTCAAAATGGATTAAAGATCTAAATGTAAGACCAGAAACTATAAAACCCCTAGAGGAGAACATAGGCAAAACACTCTCAGACATAAATCACAGCAGGATCCTCTATGATCCACCCCCCAGAATTCTGGAAATAAAAGCAAAAATAAACAAATGGGATCTAATTAAAATTAAAAGCTTCTGCACAACAAAGGAAAATATCAGCAAGGTGAAAAGACAACCACTTGATTTTTTAAAAATCAGTGCTTTCTTAGCTTTGTTCTCACAGCACTCTCTCATAAGGGACATGTATTACTCAAAGACATTTAGGAATGGAAGATCTAAAATCTCCCATTGCCCATTTTCTCTGCAAGATCAAATTTAACGACATACCAATGAGGCAAAATACCTTATTTTAACAAAATGATTATGTAGAAAAGTCCCAGAGAGATTAACTGTGCCTTGATTAATCACACAAAAAAAATCCCCTTTAAAAACAATATTTCCTGTTGCACTTTTGTTTTGAAATTTTTTATACGTGGAGTAATGATATGCCAAAATAAGACTGATGTTAGGTGAGAAAAATGCCTTTGATTTATAAAGTAGGAGAACTCATTTTGCAAAAGAGTAGGTAGAAAAGGAAAAGTAGCACATAGTAAATGCAGATATGGACCATCTAGACTGTGATTTCTTTAAGATCTAGATTAGAGATCTCTTCAAGAAAATTACATAGTAAGGGACTGTTTCATGCAAAGATGGGCTCAATA
This sequence comes from Budorcas taxicolor, assembly GCF_023091745.1. Classification (NCBI taxonomy): domain Eukaryota; kingdom Metazoa; phylum Chordata; class Mammalia; order Artiodactyla; family Bovidae; genus Budorcas; species Budorcas taxicolor. The sequence goes on along the minus strand of NC_068915.1, from coordinate 52,199,975 downwards.
AAGAACAGAAAGAGTATGGACCCAACAGAAACAGAAGCTATTAAGAAGAGGTGGAAAGAATACATAGAAGAACTATACAAAAAATGGTCATAATGACCCAGATAATGATCATGGTGTGATCATTCACCTAGAGCCAGATATCTTGGAGTGAAAAGTGAAGTGGGCCTTAGGAAGCATCACTACAAATAAAGCTAGAGGAGGTGATGAAATTCCATTTGAGCTATTTCAAATACTAAAAGATGATGCTGCTAAAGTGCTGCACTCAAAATGCCAGCAAATTTGGAAATCTCAGCAGTGGTCACAGGACTGGAAGTTGGTTTTCATTCCAGTCCCAAAGAAAGGCAATGCCAAAGAATGTTCAAACTACCACACAATTTCACTCATTTCAAAAACTAGCAAACTAATGCCCAAAGTTCTCCAAGCAAGGCTTCAATAGTATGTGAACTGAGTAATTCCAGATGTTCAAGCTGGATTTAGAAAAGGCAAGGAACCAGAGATCAAATTGCCAACATCTGTTGGATCATTGAAAAAGCAAGAAAATTCCAGAAAACCATCTGCTTCTACTTCACTGACTACACTAAAGTCTTTGACAGTGTGGTTCACAACAAACTGTGGAAAATTCTGAAATAGATGGGAATACCAGACCACCTTACCTGCATCCTGAGAAATCTGTATGCAGGTCAAGAAGAAACAGAACCGGATATGGAACAATGGGCTGGTTCCAAATTGGGACAGGAGTACATCAAGGCTGTATATTGTCACCCTGCTAATTTAACTTGTATGCAGAGTACATCATGTGAAATGCTGGGCTGGATGAAGCACAAGCTGGAATCAAGATTGCCAGGTGAAATATAAATAACCTCAGATACACAGATAACTCCACCCTATGGCAGAAAGCAAAGAAGAAATAAAGAGCCTCTTGATGAAAATGAAAGAAAGAAATGAAAAAGCTGGCTTAAAACTCAACATTTAGAAGAACGAAGATCATGGCATCTGGTCCCATCACTTCATGACAAACAGATGGGGAAACAATGAAAACAATGAGAAATTTTATTTTCCTGGGCTCCAAAATCACTGCAGATGGTGACTGCAGCCATGAAATTAAAAGACACTTGTTCCTTGGAAGAAAAGATATGGCAACCTTAGACAGCATATTAAATAGCAGAGATATTACTTTGCTGACAGAGGTCCATATAGTCAAAGCTATAGTTTTTCCAGTATTCGTGTATGGATGTGAGAATTGGACAATTAAGAGGGCTTAGCACTGAAGAACTATTGCTTTTGAACTGTGCTGTTGGAGAAGACTCTTAAGAGTCCCTTGGACTGAAAGGAGATCAAACCAGTCAGTTCTAAAGGAAATCATTCCTGAATACTCACTGAAGGACTGATGCAGAAACTGAGGCTCCAGTACTTTGGCCACATGATGCGAAGGGCTGACTCATTAGAAAAGACCCTGATGCTGGGAAAGATTGAAGGCAGGAGGAGAATGGGACAGCAGGGGATGAGATGGTTGGATGGCATATTGACCCAATGGATATAAGTTTTAGCAAGTTCTAGGAGATGGTGAAGGACAGGGAAGCCTGGGGTGTTTCAGTCCATGGGGCTGCAAAGAGTTGGACAGAAATGAGCAGTTGAACAGCAACAACAAGTACCGTCTTAAGTTTGGAAAATTTTGGTGTAGCCCATATCTTAAGTAACTTGTATTTAATTTGGTAAGGGTAGGGCTTCTTTGTTTTGTCTTTTAATTAACCATTCATTAACTACTTAATGAATTTACTTATATTGATTATCTGATTAATTAACCTTATTTTACTTATTTTCACAAAGTAGAAAACAAGCTTGATCTATATTTGAGCCTAGGACCAGGTAAGCTGATCTTGGCAAGAGAATGGCTGGGGCAAAGCAAGAATATAAAATAATAATATTCAGCAAACTGCTGATTAGTTTAGCTATTTCCCAAATGACAATTTTTCGAACCACCATTGGTTTTCTTAAGTTGTATTAAGACTGGATATTTTTTCTTTTTTCTCTATGTGTGTTAGGGAAGATATTAAAAGAACAAAGGGCTTCCATGACGGCTCAGTGGGTAAAGAATCCACATGTGATATAGGAGCCACAGGAGATGTTGGTTTGATCCTTGGATTGGGAAGATCCCATAGAGGAGGGAATGGCAACCCACTCCAGTATTCTTGCCTGGGAAATTTCATGGACAGAGGAGGCCGGTGGGCTAGAGTCCAAAGGGTTGCAAAGCATGCGACTGAGCTTGCATACATGACACAAAGAGCAAAATGGGTGTGAAATGCATCAAAAATGTGTGCTGGAAAAATAATTTTTCCCAGTATCTATTTTTTTTTTCATTGTCTTTACAAAGTCAGTGATCATTAGAGTCACCTGCAGACACAATCTTTAAAAGCCCTTTTCTTCATTGAAGTAAGGATATTTTAAACACTAAGCTTAGTTAATTTTTTTTTTTTTTAACATCCAGGGTTAAGATTGAAGTTTAGGGAATGTATCCTAAAGTCTACATTTAGTAGCAATTATCATCAAAGTACAAGATTCTGTTTTCTATATAGTATGTAATTTAGGGCAGCAGTGCCCAACCTTTTGGCACTAGGAACCAGTCTCAATGAAGATACTTTTTCATAGACCAAGGAGTGGGGGGATGGTTTGGGGATGATTCAAACACATTACATTTATTGTGTACTTTGGTTCTAACCTGGTACCACCCCCATCCCCTTGTCTCAGACTGTAAAGAAATTGCTTGTAATGCAGGAGATACAGGTTTGATCCCTGGGTTGGAAAGATCCTCTGGATAAGGAAATGGCAACCCACTACAGTATTGGTGCCTGGACACCTTCATGGACAGAAGAGACTGGAGAGCTACAGTCTGTGGGGTGACAAAAATTTGGATACAACTGAGCCACTAACACTTTTCATTTTTTTTCTAATTATTTCAGTTCAGTACAGTTCAATTACTCAGTCATGTCTGACTCTTTGTGACCCCATGAATCACAGCACGCCAGACCTCCCTGTCCATCACCAACTCCCGGAATCCACCCAAACCCATTTCCATTGTTTTGATGATGCTATCCAACCATCTCATCCTCTGTCATCCCCTTCTCCTCCTGTCCTCAATCTTTCCCAGCATTAGGGACTTTTCGAACGAGTCAGCTCCCTGCATTCAGGTGTCCAAAATATTGGAGTTTCAGCTTCAACATCAGTCCCTCCAATAAACACCCAGGACTGATCCCCTTTAGGATGGACTGGTTGTATCTCCTTGCTGTCCAATGGACTCTCAAGAGTCTTCTCCAACAACACAGTTTAAAAGCATGAATTCCTCGGTGCTTAGCTTTCTTTATAGTCCAACATTCACAGTCATACATGACTACTGAAGAAATCATACCCTTGACTACATGAACCTTTGTTGGTAAAGTAATGCCTCTGCATTTTAATATACTGTCTAGGTTGGCCATACCTTTCCTTCCAGGGGCAAGCACCTTTTAATTTTATGACTGCAATCACCATCTGCATTGATTTTGGAGCTCAGAAAAATAAAGTCACCCACTGTGTACACTGTTTTCCCATCTATTTGCCACGAAGTGATGGGACTGGATGCCATGATCTTAGTTTTCTGAATGTTGATTTAAGTCAACTTTTTCACTCCCCTCTTTCACTTTCATCAAGATGCTCTTTAACTCTTCTTCACTTTCTGCCATAAGGGTGGTGTCATCTGCATATCTGAGGTTATTGATATTTCTCCTGGCAATCTTGATTCCAGCTTGTGCTTCTTCCAGCCCAGCGTTTCTCATGATGTACTCTGCATGCAAATTAAATAAGCAGGGTGACAATATATAGCCTTGATATACTCTTTTTCCTATTTGGAGCCAGTCTGTTTTTCCATGCCCAGTTCTAACTGTTGCTTCCTGACCTGCATACAGGTTTCTGAAGAAGCAGGTCAGGTGGTCTGGTATTCCCATCTCTTTCAGAATTTTCCACAGTGATTGTGATCCACACAGTCAAATAGTCAATAAAGGAGAAATAGATGTTTTTTTGAAGCTCTCTTGCTTTTTTGATGGTCTAGCAGATGGCAATTTGATCTCTGGTTCCTCTGCCTTTTCTAAAAGCAGCTTGAACATTTGGAAGTTCATGGTTCACGTATTGCTGAAGCCTGGCTTGGAGAATTTAGAACAGTACTTTACTAGCATGTGAGATGAGTGCAATTGTGTGGTAGTTTTAGCATTTTTTGGCATTGCCTTTCTTTGGGATTGGAATGAAAAGTGACCTTTTCCAGTCCTGTGCCACTGCCTGAGTTTTCCAAATTTGCTGACATACTGAGTGCAGTACTTTCACAGCATCATATTTAGGATTTGAAATAGCTCAACTGGAATTCAATCACCTCCCCTAGCTTTGTTCATAGTGATGCTTCTTAAGGCCCACCTGACTTCACATTCCAGGATGTCGAGCTCTAAATGAGTGTTAGTGATCACACCTTCATGATTATCTGGGTTGTGAAGATCTTTTTTGTACAGTTCTGTGTATTCTTGCCACCTCTTCTTAATATCTTCTGTTAGGTCCATACTGTTAGGTCCTTCTTTCTGTTAGGTCCATACTGTTTCTGTCCATTATTGAGCCCATCTTTGCATGAAATGTTCCCTTGGTATCTCTAATCTTCTTGAAGTGATCTCTAGTCTTTTCCATTATATTGTTTCCTCTATTTCTTTGCATTGATCTCTGAGAAAGGCTTTCTTATCTCTCCTTGCTATTCTTTGGAACTCTGTATTCAAATGGGTATATCTTTTCTTTTCTCCTTTGCTTTTTGCTTCCCTTCTTTTCACAGCTACTTGTAAGGCCTCCTCAGACAGCTATTGTGCTGTTTTGCATTTCTTTTTCTTGAGGATGGTCTTGATCCCTGTCTCCTGTACAATGTCATGAACCTCTGTCCATAGTTCATCAGGCACTCTGTCTATCAGATCTAATCCCTTAAAACTATTTCTCAATTCCACTGTATAGTCATAAGGGAATCGATTTAGGTCATGCCTGAACGTTCTAGTGGTTTCCTCCACGCTCTTCACTTTAAGTCTGAATTTGTCAATAAGGTGTTCATGATCTGAGCCACAGTCAGCTCCCAGTCTTGCTTTTGCTAACTCTATAGAGCTTCTCCATCTTTGGCTGCTAATTAATGTTGCTGTTAATCTAACAGAAGATACTGGTCCATGGCTTAGAGGTTGTGAATCTCTCATCTAGGGAAAAAAAAAAAGTTATATTTTAAAGTCAGAAACTTTTAAAATTGTATATGATGATGGCATGAAATAATTCTGTAACATTGTCATATATTTATAAATATATATGTATAGCTTTCTGGACAAGGGAATGGCAATCCACTCCAGTACTATTGCCTGGAAAATCCCATGGACAGAGGAGCCTGGTAGGCTACAGTCCATGGGGTTGCAAAGAGTTGGACATGACTGAGCGACTTCACTTCCACCATGTGTGGTTTTGGTGTTAATATAAATGTGTAGTTTTGATATGGTTTACATGTTATGGTCATGAAACATTTAAAATAGTACATGCACTAATTAGTCTACAAAGCCAAGCTAATTTCTTAAAAATTTATGCTAAAGGTGTTATATCTTCCCAATCCCTTATTTTGGATGTGTGTGAGTGTGTGGGCAGGTGGTTCTCTACTGTAAAATGTTAGAAATCAAGATCTGACAAAATTAAAATTATTCCAGTTTATTTATTGAAGTAGGATAGCTAAAACCCATCTGTCATTTGTATTTACATTATACTCATTGATTATAATTCTAATTTATGAACCTGTTATGCATATGGGAACTACGCATCAGCCTAGCCTTATACAGCATTCATAGACCTCATTCAAAACTCTGGATGTTATCTATTAGTTGAGTTTATACTGCATCCCCTTTCTGACATCATGCCTTCAAGTATGCCTATGCTTTTGGAATATTGTGTATAGTTTTATTGTAAAATGTCTTGAATGTAAGACGTGTTATGCTATCAATATGGTAATGAAAATATACAGGTAGTCTGACATAATAAACTGGACTAGAGTGTCAAACCACATTTCACACTAGAGAGATTCAGTGGTAATTTTAAAAATGTCCAGCTAGTCTTATACTGAATGATAATTACATTTCAAAATTTATTTCTATAATTTAGGAATCAGTATTATAGTAAACAAATGTTTTGGTCAGGTCAGGTATAAATATGTTATGATACAAACTTTTTTCTTCTTTCAGTCATTTTAATTTATAAACCTAGACAAAATTAATTAAATGAAATGGTTTATAATTTAAGTTGATCTATGAGTCAGTTGGTTATGAAGACAAAAAAAGAGAAATATATTATAATAGACATATTCAAAATAGCTACAGAATAGAAAGGCCCTAAAATATAAGCAATATTATAGTTTCCTTTCCATCAAAAAAGCAGTTATGTGAAATATTGGAATTTTATTTTCAAGTCTAACATTTGAATGTAGTTAAGTACAGTTAAGTTGTCAATTGTCCCCTTTCGACGTGTGATTTTATTTGTTCTGTGAAATAACAGTACAAACTTACTATATCTCTCTTTCTTTTAATTACATTTGGAAAAAAAAAGTTGATAAATATACTCAAACCCAACCGGAATTATTTTAACCTATCAAAATTGATGGTAGGCCTTCGTTGCCTAACTCACTACTGGCCTTTCACAATTTATTGTAGACAGTCTGCCTCCCTCATTATAGTGAGAGCATGGGAGATTTGTAATGAGAGAAGAAAACCACGTTAATTCCTGTAATTATCATGGAATTATTTAGTCTGCTATTGGGTTATTATTATTAGTGTAATCTGACAATTCTCTCTCATTTTATTAAGCACAATGGTGAGTAAGTTCTCCACCTAATATCTCTCTGTACTGACTGACTAGCTGGAAATACTCATGGAAATATTCATTAGCCATACACATAAAATGGTGTATTATGGTGTTGTTGATACAATATATGCAACTTCCTGATCCATTAGTTCTTTGAGGATTAGAGAATCAATTAATTATGTTTCCTGGATTCTCTCCAGTATAATTTTAAAATTTATTATGCTCTTAGAGTCCATGAGCATTGTTATCTTTACCATGTAAAACCAGCAGTTGCACGTTGATTTTTACAACAAAACTAAAAATAAATGCACAAGTGACTTTGGATCATTTCTGTCTTAGTCTGTCCAAATTCTAGAATCCTATTCTTTGGGTTAATGTGCATCAGAGTTTTGGAAGAAACAGTGAACTATGTTACACCTAGATACTTGATTTAGTATTCCCAGAAGGAATATGAAATTTGTTTCTTACATTGTTACATTGGCTTGCACAGATCCATGCTTTATTATCTTCATATTTTTAAAATAATTAATATTATTAACTCTGAGTAAAAATCAAATATGAAATTTTCTCCTGTTTTTGTTTTTCCTCCTTTCATTTGGAGCTTATTCACAGGTTTCTGATAAATAAAGGATCCTTTTGTGGGAATCTGGGCAGAAGTGGTTCTAAGAGCATGTTCAGACTTTGATATCTCTTTTGGCTCAGTTTTCCCAGACATCCAAGACCAAGACAAGGATTTGAGTGAAAAAGTGAAAGTGTTAGTCACTCAGTTGTGTCTGACTCTTTGTGATCCCATGGACTGTAGCCCACCAGGTTCCTCTGTTCATGGAATTCTCCAGGCAAGAATACTAGAGTGGGTAGCCATTCGCTTCTTCAGGGGATGTTCCTGACCCAGGAATTGGACCCAGGTCTCCTGCATTGCAGGAGAATTCTTTACCATCTGAGTCACCAAGGAAGCCTGAGAGATAGTTTAGTTGGATGATTATCTGAGGTATGACAAGTGAGAGAACAAGAGGATGAGAAAGAAGAGGCACATTCATTATTAAGATGTCTGCTAATGTTGTTACTATGGATGATGAAGGATTCTTTCCACTGGAAGCTCATGAGAAACCTCCCTACCTTGTCCCCAGGAATATCTGAAAGCTAGCACATTTATCAGTGGTTTATATGCCCTCCTCTCTGTCTTCCAAGGATAGTAACTACTCTGCATTTTGGGGCAGTGCTTATATTCAGCCTGAGCACACTCATGTTGGCTGTCTTCAAGAAATTCTAAAATGAAAGATAGAACAAAAAGTGCTGTCAGTGTAATTTTCTATGAAACTGTTCACCACAGGTGGGACTAAATTCAGATATTTGGACTTGACATCATATGTATTTGTGGTAGAATTAAGTTATTCACTGTGTTTAAAATTTTCCAAGATTTCAAGTGATAAAACTTTTGTTAAAATCTATAAATGTAATAATGAAACACATCTTATTCAAGTATTTTATAGCAAATGTGAAGAAAATTCATCAGTTGAATTAGTATTTAAAATTAGAAAAATGTCAAACTGCAAGACTCTTTGCCAGTCTTTTGTAGCTAAGAAAATCATATGATCACTTAACAAATTGTCATAAGTAGGACTCAGATTGAGGTAAGAATCAGAGAAAAATTCAGGATGCATTAGAGATTTTCTTTAATGAGTGTATTCCTGAATATGTTTAAAGAGTTGCTAAAGAATTGTGATGGTTATGCAGGAATTTTAAACTTTTTCTAAGTAACTATTAGATCTGATTACATGATCTCAGTAAAGGAAAAAATACAAGGTCTTATAGTATGAGAGAAAATAAGAGGAAAATGAGAAATGAATTACGCAGTATTTAGAATTTTTAGACAGAGAAAGAACAAAACCTTAGTTCATAAGATGGATATAAACATAAGACAAACCATGATATGATCATCAGAAAAGCCAGAAACATGGAATGGGAAAAAAAGGGATGTGAATCAGGTAAACTGAGGCGCAGGGATTTAGGAAAAGATTGCTTGATAAATTTCATGTAGTGCAATTAAATACACAGAGTTTTCTTCCTTAACTCATGCAGGGAATAAAATATTCTTCCTCCTGCCCTATAGAAAACAAGAGGTTTATTATTTCAGGCAGGAAGCCTAGAAAGCTTAGGACTCAGGGCTCAAGCACAGTTGAGAAGAGTATTTCAGTTAGGATCTGTATTTTGCTGCATGTAACATAGACTGACCATAGTAGTTTAATCAAGTTTTCCCACTTAGTAAGAAGACTGGAGGGAATAATTTTTGACATTGATTCAGTGGCTTAAAGAAGTCAAATATAATGCTGGAAATTTTCATAGCTTTTTACTTGTAGATGCAAAAATGGCTGCTGGAGTTTCTACTATTAAGCCTGCATTTCTGGTAAAATATTGAAGCGTCATACTTTGTGTTGACTAAACCTATGTGATATGACTACAATCTAAAAAGAAAGGAGAGCAAGAGGAAGAATACTCTATTCCTTGCATAAGTTAAGGAAGAAAAATTGGTGTATTTAATTGCATTACATGAAATTTTTCAAGCAGTCTTTTCCTAACTCCCTGCACCTCAGTTTACGTGATTCTCTGTCACTTTTCTCCCATCCCAAGTTTCTGGCTTTTCTGATTCTGTATCATATCATGGTTTGTCTTATGTTTATCTCCTTCATAAGAAGGAAATAACCTTTGATTGTTTTAAAACCTTGCATATTATCAATCCCCAGTGGGTTCTGATATTAAGAGAAAAAGGGTGATAAATGTTGGCTTTGCCACTGTATACACGTGCCAGTCTCTCTTTGGACAGCCAACTAAACTATCTCTCAGGCTTCCTTGGTGACTCAGATGGTAAAGAATTCTCCTGCAATGCAGGAGACCTGGGTCCAATTCCTGGGTCAGGAACATCCCCTGAAGAAGCGAATGGCTACCCACTCTAGTATTCTTGCCTGGAGAATTCCATGAACAGAGGAACCTGGTGGGCTACAGTCCATGGGATCACAAAGAGTCAGACACAACTGAGTGACTAACACTTTCACTTTTTCACTCAAATCCTTGTCTTGGTCTTGGATGTCTGGGAAAACTGAGCCAAAAGAGATATCAAAGTCTGAACATGCTCTTAGAACCACTTCTGCCCAGATTCCCACAAAAGGATCCTTTATTTATCAGAAACCTGTGAATAAGCTCCAAATGAAAGGAGGAAAAACAAAAACAGGAGAAAATTTCATATTTGATTTTTACTCAGAGTTAATAATATTAATTATTTTAAAAATATGAAGATAATAAAGCATGGATCTGTGCAAGCCAATGTAACAATGTAAGAAACAAATTTCATATTCCTTCTGGGAATACTAAATCAAGTATCTAGGTGTAACATAGTTCACTGTTTCTTCCAAAACTTTGATGCACATTAACCCAAAGAATAGGATTCTAGAATTTGGACAGACTAAGACAGAAATGATCCAAAGTCACTTGTGCATTTATTTTTAGTTTTGTTGTAAAAATCAATGTGCAACCGCTGGTTTTACATGGTAAAGATAACAATGCTCATGGACTCTAAGAGCATAATAAATTTTAAAATTATACTGGAGAGAATCCAGGAAACATAATTAATTGATTCTCTAATCCTCAAAGAACTAATGGATCAGGAAGTTGCATATATTGTATCAACAACACCATAATACACCATTTTATGTGTATGGCTAATGAATATTTCCATGAGTATTTCCAGCTAGTCAGTCAGTACAGAGAGATATTAGGTGGAAAACTTATCGTTGTGCTTAATAAAATGAGAGAGAATTGTCAGATTACACTAATAATAATAACCCAATAGCAGACTAAATAATTCAATGATAATTACAGGAATCAATATGGCTTTCTTCTCTGATTACTATATATAAAATAAGTAACTACTATAAATAACTACTATAAATAAATATGTATAGCATAGGAACCTCTACTCAACTCTGTAATGACTTATATGAAAAAGGAAGCTTAAAGAGTGGAGATATATATATACACACAAACTATACAGTCAGCAAAAACAATATTGGGAGCTGACTGTGGCTCAGATCATGAACTCCTTATTGACAAATTCAGACTGAAATTGAAGAAAGTGCAGAAAATCACTAGACCATTCAGATATGACCTAAATCAAATCCCTTACGATTATACAGTGGAAGTGAGAAATAGATATAAGGAACTAGATCTGATAGAAAGAGTGCCTGATGAACTATGGACAGAGGTTCATGACATTGTACAGGAGACAGGGATCAAGACCATCCCCAAGGAAAAGAAATACAAAAAAACACAATGGTTGTATGAGGAGGCCTTACAAGTAGCTGTGAAAAGAAGGGAAGCTAAAAGCAAAGGAGAAAAGAAAAGATATACCCATTTGAATACAGAGTTCCAAAGAATAGCAAGGAGAGATAAGAAAGCCTTCCTCAGTGATCAATGCAAAGAAATAGAGGAAAACAATATAATGGGAAAGACTAGAGATCTCTTCAAGAAAATTAGAGATACCAAGGGAACATTTCATGCAAAGATGGGCTCGATTAGGACAGAAATAGTATGGACCTAACAGTGACAGAAGATATTAAGAAGAGGTGGCAAGAATACACAAAACTGTACAAAAAAGATCTTCACGACCCAGATAATCACAATGCTGTGATCACTCACCTAGAGCCAGACATCCTGGAATGTGAAGTCAAGTGGGCCCTAGGAAGTATTACTATGAGCAAAGCTAGTGGAGGTGATGGAATTCCAGCTGAGCTATTTCAAATCCTGAAAGATGATGCTGTGAAAGTGCTACACTCAATATGTCAGCAAATTTGGAAAACTCAGCAGTGGCCACAGGACTGGAAAATGTCAGTTTTCATTCCAATCCCAAAGAAAGGCAATGCCAAAGAATGCTCAAACTACCACACAATTGCACTCATCTCACATGCTAGTAAAGTAATGTTCTAAATTCTCCAGGCTAGGCTTCAGCAATACGTGAACTGTGAACTTTCAGATGTTTAAGCTGATTTTATGAAAGGCAGAGGAACCAGAGATCAAATTGCCAACATCTGCTGGATCATCGAAAAAGCAAGAGAGCTCCAGAAAAATATCTATTTCTGCTTTATTGACTATGCCAAAGACTTTGACTGTGTGGATCACAATAAACTGTGAAAAATTCTGAAAGAGATGGGAATACCAGACTACCTGACCTGCCCCTTGAGAAATCTGTATGCAGCTCAGGAAGCAACAGTCAGAACTGGACATGGAACAACAGACTGGTGCCAAATAGGAAAAAGGAGTATGGCAAGGCTCTATATTGTCACCTTGCTTATTTACCTTATATCAAAATACACCATGAGAAACATTGGGCTGGAAGAAGCACAAACAGGAATCAAGGTTGCTGGGAGAAATATCAATAACCTCAGATATGCAGATGACACCACCCTATGGCAGAAAGTGAAGAGGAACTAAAATGCCTCTTGATGAAAGTGAAAGAGGAGAGTGAAAAAGCTGGCTTAAAGCTCAACATTGAGAAAACCAAGATTGTGGCATCCAGTCCCATCACTTCGTGGCAAATAGATGGGGAAACAGTGGACACAGTGGCTGACTTTATTTTTTGGGGCTCCAAAATCACTGCGGATGGTGATTCCAGCCATGAAATTAAAAGACACTTACTCCTTGGAAGAAAAGTTATGACGAACCTAGATAGCATATTGAAAAGCAGAGACATTACTTTGCCAACAAAGGTCCGTCTAGTCAAGGCTATGATTTTTCCAGTGGTCATGTATGGATGTGAGAGTTGGACTGTGAAGAAAGCTGAGCAGTGAAGAATTGATGCTTTTGAACTGTGGTGTTGGAGAAGACTCTTGAGAATCCCTTGGACTGCCACGAGATCCAACCAGTCCATCCTACATGAAATCAGTCCTTGGTGTTCTTTGGAAGGACTGATACTGAAGCTGAAATTCCAATATTTTGGCCACTTGATGCGAAGAGCTGACTCATTTGAAAGTACCCTAATGCTGGGAAAAATTGAGGGCAGGAGGAGAAGGAGATGACAGATGATTTGATGGTTAGATGGCATCACCTACTCGATGGACATGAGTTTGTGTAAACTCTGGGAGGTGGTGATGGACAGGGGGGCCTGGCATGCTGCAGTTCATGGGGTCGCAGATAGTCAGACAATACTGAGTGACTGAACTTAACTGAACACACACACACACATATATGTATAACTGATTACAGCAGAAAGTAACACAGCATTATAAACTATCTATAATAAAAATTTTAGACAAAGAACATATTCACAACATACACATATTATTTCAATTTATTGTACCAAGATAAAATTACAGTGAATTTGAATTGCCTTCATATGGACAAAATGTACTTCCTTGTGATCTTGTGATATAAAGTAAGAGTTAATTTACCTGCCACTTACACAGCCAGATATAATTAGGGAGGGGCTTCCTGTTCAGTCAGTGGTGAAAAATTTGCCTGCCATGTAGATTTGGGTTCGATCCCTGGGTTTAATCCCTGGAGAGGGAAATGGCAACCTACTACTGTATTCTAGCCTGGGAAATCCCATGGACAGAGGAACCTGGTGGGCTACAGTCCATGGGGTCACAAAGATTTGTACGTGACATAGCGACTAAACAGCAGCACGAATATGGGAGAAACCTAAGAAAAATATTACAATATTTATTCAGAAAAGGAAACATCAGAAATTCCTATCATTTGCTGGTTGATAGTAGTTTTCAAGTCATATTGAACTTGTTGCTCATTAACCAGAGTATACAGCAACCCTAGCTCTGACTGCTAAGAGATTCACTCTTCCTGTCATACTTGAATACTACAGCTGAAGTATGTATTAGAGAGGATGCCTTTCCTTGAGGGGACCGTATTTCACAAAAACAGTACTGTTCAAAGGAGTTTGGGGGCACTAGTTGCTTTATTTTCTTACTGGGTTTTATTGTCATTGGTAGTGTTTAATTATGTTGGAAGGGATTCTGATTTCTACAAAAATAATAAAATTCCATCTTATATCCTTGGCTAATTTCCATGTGCTAACAATCAATGCCTGTTATTTTATCTGGCAGAACACTTAAAATTTAAATGATTCTTCCTCCCCCTACCTCCCAGGAAACCTAAGAGCCTGGTGTCCTACTCATGTAGCTTTAAGGCTATTGAAAAATTAGCAATAATGGATCTGTAACACTTTTAAGACCAGCTTATTTAATGTGCAAGTACTATTTTATTTTCTTCTATGTTTGTCAATTCTAGGTCAAGTGCATTGTTTCTTTTTAGATTGTGAGAAAAGTGGCAGCATAAACCAAATACATGCCTAATATTCTACATTGTTCCTACCACTTCCCTCCAAAGTGTTAGCAGCAGTCTGTTATTGAGGCTCTCTCATGTCTCTTAACTTGGGGATGGCTGCAACTGCTTGTTTTCGGTTACATTAAGGTATATTTTATTTTCCAAAAAGTTATTATGCAAATATAAAATACCCAGGTGAATATTTTTATTCAAAAAAAAATTAATGAGAGAACCAGTTAGATGTTAAAGCTAGTTCATATGAGAATTTGAATTGTAGAAATTATATTCTCCAGTGGAAAATAACTGCATTATTATTAATAGGAATCATCTGCATTACTGTCAATTTACTACATTTTATCTTTTTCCCCTACAGAGTTGTAAATAATTTTGTCAGTGGCAAGCCAATAAATGGTGCAACTTGTATAGAATCAAGCAACCACCGGAGATTCTGCCAGGCTTTGCCTATGATGCCATGGAGAGGAAACCTAGCATTTCTTTTGCCCAAGAATTGGATTTTTTCTCATAATTCTTATGCATTTCCCAAAACTAGTCCTTCAGTTTATCCTTTAAGTGTATAAGCAACCTGCTAGCTCACTGATTTGTTAATTCTGTGAAAGTTTCTCAGATTAATTTGCCAGAGCTCTTCATTTTATTGATGCTTAAGACCCTTAATTGGTTAGAACAGTTTTTTTTTAAACATCATCAAGGCTTCTGTTAACATCTCTATATTGTAAATAATTCATGAGGGCAATCTTCTGATGAAAAAATACAATAGCTGGCTACTAGTAGAAAAAGCACATTTGAATATGTCATACATGAAAATGGTAAGGGGGACTGAGAAAATATAGCAAAGCATTGGAATCATGTTAAAACGTTAAACTATATATACATATAAATATACTTACTTAATTTTTAATAATGTTTATGCTATGTAATTAAGTGAGGTGCTGCTCATGAAACATGAATTTCTCTAACTTCATTATCTGTATCAATTAAATTAGTTTTCATAAAAAATATAAGTGGTTTTTATTGTGAGACTATGATAAGCATTTTCCATATGAGAAGTCTGAAATTTAGAAAAAAATTACCTCTCTTTAAGTCCCACAGACAATATCATGGACAGAACGGTATACTATCACCACTGAGGCAGATAGTTGAAATTACTTATAATGATATTCCTTACTATTCAGTTTTTTTAAAGTTTGCCATAAATTCAGATTCTTTTAAAATATACCAAAAAATAAACAGAAAGTGACATGTCAGTGCTACCAACCGGTGACTGTAACATCATCACCTAAAGTAAAAAACAATGAGACAACATGTATCTTTGAGAAAAAATTTCAGTAATGCTAAAGTCTAGAGAAAATTCTAGGGCTTTGATTCTTGACAATATTAATAAAAATTTGATACTGATATTTCTAAGTTAGGTTAGAATGTATTTATAATATTGAAAATTCATGCCCTCTTTTTCTACGCTTGGCATATGTTTGATTTTTTCACTTCTTCGCAATTTCAAAGAAAAAAACACCTTATTTACTATGTACCTATTCGAGAGTCCCTGGTGGCTCAGAAGGGTAGAGCATCCCAGGTTCTATCCCTGGGCCAGGAAGATCCCCTGGAGAAGGAAATGGCAATCCACTCAGGTGGATCCTGGAAAATCCCATGGATGGAGAAGCCTGGTAGGCTACAGTCCATGGGGTTGCAAAGAGTTGGACATGACTGAGTGACTTCACTTTCACTTTATTCAAGAGCGTTGACTTATATTTTGGCTGACATTTTTTTTTTTTTTTAGCTTTTTAAATAAGTTGCTTTGAAAATGGTATGATTTGCAGGCTTACTAACAGAAATTGTTACACTACATGGAGAATGGGAACTAAAATTTCACTTTCAGGAAGATAGGGCAATAGGAGTATCTGTTTTTCTCATCATTTAGCCAAAAGGATATTTAAAATGCATTCTAAAATAAATGTAAATACAATAGTTTGTAACTGTTTTAAAGCATTCAGTCTCTGGTGTCAACATTTGTCTCCAGCTCTTATGAGCTTTCCTATTTATTACAAGTTATTAAATTTTTCTAAGTCTCATATCTTCATTGATAAAAAAAGAAGACAGTTTCTAAATCAGAGAATTATTATACAAGTTAAATAAGATGATGAATGCAAAAGCCTAAGTATAATCTATATTGTCAGCTCTAAACAGATAATTGTTGCTGTTGCTGTGTATTCACTAAATCATGTCAGGCCCTTTTGTAACCCCATGGACTACAGCCCACCAAGCGCCTCCGGCCGTGGGATCTTCCAGGCAAGGGTGCTGGACTGGGTTGCCATTTCCTTCTCCAAGTGATCTTGCCAACCTAAGGATTGTACCCACATCTCCTGCATTGGCAGGTGGATTCTTTACAACTGAGCCACCTGGGAAACCCCAATAAATGATTATTTTACCATTTTAGCTTCCCCGGTGGCTCAGACGGTAAAGCATCTGCCTGCAATGCGGGAGACTCGCGTTCAATTCCTGGGTCAGAAAGATCCCCTGGAAAAGGAAATGGCAATCCACTCCAGCACTCTTGCCTGGAAAAGGAAATGGCAATCCACTCCAGCACTCTTGCCTGGAAAATCCCATGGATGGAGGAACCTGATAGGCTACAGTCCATGGGGTTGCAAAGAGTCGGACACGACTGAGCAACTTCACTTCACTTCTATTTACAGCACAATTTTGCTTTGAAATATTCACTTTGTAACAACAATGTAAGCTAATACTTACATTGGTCTTTATCCTTCTCTTGCTTTATCTCTTCCTAATATTAGTAAAGATGTTAGTTAGGCTCCTTAGAGGTCATGAGGGTGAGCTTGCAATGAATCTTGTTACTTTTCACCAGCAATATGACCTCCTAGAGCACAGAAAAACCCACTGATGCAGACTTTATCTGTAAGTTGTAAGTACATGGATGATTTTGAATGATCTTTCTTGACATCTTATATGATGAAAACAAATATAGGATGATTTATTAGAATAAATGTTATTATGACACTCTAGTTCCAAGTACTTGAAACTTTGAAACAGATTACTGAATGTGGCATTACTAAGAACTCCCTTCAGTTTGAAATCATAGTATACTGAGCTGGAAGCAAAGTAAATTTGGGATCATGAGCATAAGAATTTAAGCTGCCTCATGAAGGTGTTACAATACCACTGAATATGCTTCTTGAACCTGAACAGGACAATGGCAGCACCACAAAATCTGCTAAAGAACAAGAAATGAAGTGGACTGATTTGACCTTATATATAGTACCTCTGTGAGAATGTTCTCTCCGTAGGAAACCAATACCTTGTTCCTCAACATGGATAGATTTTTTTTCAAAATAAACAAAAACAAAATGTTTTCTTTCAGTCTCCTAATTTGAATCTTTTAGTGATAGACTAACACTAAAACATGTCCATTTACTTATTTTGTGGTAGCAAAATATAATGTGAAAATACTCATCAGAATGAGAAACTGATTCAGTTTCTTACGAATGAAGATTTATCTGAGTCTCTTTGAACTTAGAGTTTTTCATTGATTAGCTTGTGTTCTAATGTGATATATTAAACATTTGCCTTTAACTCTGGGGGAAAAACAAAAAAACAAAAAACACTGGGAGGTACTATATGATCAGACTACTGGGTAATTCCCTTCATTAAGACAAGGAAATACCTTGATTGAGGTTCTAGGTACTTTGACTCCTGGGAGCAATCAAGGTGAATAACGAAGTGAGGAGATTTAGGAAGCCAGAAGTGAGTAACAATTTTGAATGCCGGAGGGTGTATATTTTGCTTTGACACTAAGGTTGCTCCTTGTACCATGCTGCTGCTGCTGCTAAGTCGCTTCAGTCGTGTCCGAATCTGTGTGATCCCATAGACGGCAGCCCACCAGGCTTCCCCGTCCCTGGGATTCTCCAGGCAAGAACACTGGAGTGGGTCGCCATTTCCTTCTCCAATGCCGTAAAGTGAAAAGTGAAAGTGAAGTTGCTCAGTCATGTCAGACTCTTAGCGATCCCGTGGACCGCAGCCCACCAGGCTCCTCCATCCATGGGATTTTCCAGGCAAGAATACTGGAGTGGGGTGCCATTGCCTTCTCCGGCCTTGTACCATAAGAGAGAGGGAATGAGGATGTAATTAACCACAACTACAGGAACCATTGGTGCCTAATCTCAGTACATTATTCAGTATCCACATCCTACAGCTCCCCTCTAAAAGTCAGAATGTGCTGCTATCATTCCTTAAAATATAAATACATTGACCCAGACATCCCTGGAAATAACAAAACACATTGCAAGTTCATCTACTTGATTTTTGTATTTCTGCAAATTTCCAGCAGTGGTGAGCCAACTTCTCCACATTTTAACAGAATGGAATGTGAGTGATTAGAGTCGTTCATTTATGTGATGTTAAAAACTGTCAGGCAAAGGCTATTACAAGAAATCAGTGCTTGGATCTGACAGCTGTGTAGGAAAAGCAGTGGGGTAAATAACCTATTACCAAGGAAAAAGAAAAGACAGGCATAGCAGTTCTATAACATATCTGCTGCACCCAATGACCCGCTTGATCCAAAGACAAGGATTTATGATTAAGGTTCACTTATGATTTGACTGATAGAATCTGAATTGTACATTCACCATTGTTCTATTATTGGAAGGCTGTGATTGTACTTGGGATATGGGTATTCTGGAAGAATATGCTATTTTTAGATTACATATTTCTCTTCTCAGCCCCCGGTGTTTGTTTGTTGTTCTCTTTTATTTGTTGTGATGTTTCATAAACTATCTGAAGAACTATAAAGCCACTATTAAAATGCCACTATTATGTATTATATTTACTTGTTTTTCTCTTTTAAATCCAGATTAGTCTCATAATATTCTTACCCATTCGGAAAAAGTTATAAAATTTCTCCTATTATGCTGTTATGGTTGTAATCAGCAATAGTTTCTCTAAAGTCTTTATCAAGAGTTAGGAAATTGGAAAACTGTGAATGAAGCCATTTTGCCAAATATAAAAGAGTATTGAAAGTCAATTCACACTCTTGCTTCCACTTCTAAGTTTTTAGATGCTTGACCTTTGAAAATTTTGCTTCTACCAGAGATGCCTCTGTAATTCTTATTTTAAGAAAATTTATTTTTATAATTTTCTATCTCTGTACTATATAGATTTTAATTTCAATTAAAATCTAATATCATTTAAAAAATCAAAATTGTTGTTAACATTCAATTTCTGAGCAGCACCAATTTGAGAAAGTTGTGTAATAAAACTTATATGATTTTTCTGTAGTTAATCCTTTGTTTCTGTTATTTTTTTCATCTGTAAGATGAATGACTATGAAATAATAGACACCAAGGATAAAGAAGGACCAGATAAGTATAAGCTTTTTACTCATAAAGTTAAGAATCTAGTAGAAGAAAGAGTCAAACAGTTCACTCATTTAGCAACCATTTATTTTATTCCTGGTATGAGTTGAGCACAATTTTAGATATTGAGGCTAAAATCCAAGATGAGACAAACTAAAATTATGCCCTGGTAGAGAATCATTTTAGTGGAAGAGGCAGATAAATTACAGAAGAAAGGGAGACACCAACTAAAACCTTGCAGTATGTGTATGTGTAAGTATAATCAGTTCAGTTCAGTCCCTCAATTCTGTCCGATTCTTTGAAACCCCATGGCCTGTCCCATGCCAGTTTCCCTGCCCAAAACCAACTCCTGAAGCTTGCTCAAACTCATGTCCATCAAGTCAGTGATGCCACCCAACCATCTCATTTTCTGTCTTCCCCTTCTGACTTCAATCTTTCCCAGCATCAGGGTCTTTTCAAATGAGCCAGTTCTTTGCATCAGGTGGCCAAAGTATTGGAGTTTCAGCTTCAGCATTAGTCCTTCTGATGAATAGTCAAGACTGCTTTCCTTAAGGATTGATTTGTTTGATCTCCTTGCAGTCCAAAGACTCTTAAGAGTCTTCTCCAACACCACAGTTTAAAAGCATCAATTCTTATGCGCTCAGCTTTCTTTATGGTCAAACACACATCCATACATGACTACTGGAAAAACCATAGGTTTGACTATATGGACATTTGTCAGCAAAGCATTGTCTCTTCTTTTTAATATGCTGTTTAGGTTTTTCATAGCTTTTCTTTCAAGGAACAAGTGTCTTTTAATTTCATGGGTGCAGTCACTATCTGCAATGATTTTGGAGCCCCCCAGAAATGAAGTCTTCAGTTGCCATTGTTTCCCCATCTTTACTATGAAGTGATGGAATCAGAAGCCATGATCTTAGTTTTCTGAATGTTGAATTTTAAGCCAAATTTTTCACTCTCTTCTTTCACTTTCATCAAGAGGTTCTTCAATTCTTCTTTGCTTTTTGCCATAAGGCTTGTGTCATTCTTGAATCTGAGGTTATTAATATTACTCCTGACAATCTTAATTCCAGCTCGTGCTTCATCCAGCCTGGCATTCACATGATGTACTGTGCATGTAAGTTAAGTAAGCAAGACAATATACAGCCTTGGCATAATCCTTTCCCAATTTGGAATCAGTCTGTTGCTCCATGTGCAGTTCTAATTGATGCTTCTTGACCTGCATACAGATTTGTCAGGAGGCAGGTAAGGTGGTCTGGCATTCCCATCTATTTAAGAATTTCTGCTGTTCACTGTGATCCACAGAGTCAAAGACTTTGGTATAGTCAATAAAGGAGAAGTAGATATTTTTCTGGAATTCACATGCTTTTTCAATGATCCTGTGGATTATGGCACTTTGATCTCTGGTTTCTCTGCTTTTTCTAAATCCAACTTGAACATCGGAAGTTCCCAGTTCTGATGAACTGTTGAAGCCTGGCTTGGAGAATTTTATGTATTACTTTGTTAGAATGTGAAATGAGTGCAATTGTGCAGTAGTTTGAGCATTCTTTGGCCTTGTCTTTCTTTGGGACTGGAATGAAAACTTACCTTTTCCAGTCCTTGACCATGCTGAGTTTTCCAAATTTGCTGGCATATTGAGTGCAGCACTTTCACAGCATCATCTTTTAGGATTTGAAATAGCTCAACTGAAATTCCATCACCTCACCATCTTTGTTAGTAGTGATGCTCCTTAAGCCCCACTTGACTTCACATTCCAGAATGTCTGACTCTTGGTGAGTGACCACACCATTGTGTTATCAGGGTCATGATGATCTTTTTTATATAGTTCTTCTATGTATTCTTGCCACCTCTTCTTAATGTCTTCTGTTAGGTCCATACCATTTCTGTTAGGCTTCTGTTAGGTCCGTATCATTTCTGTCCTTTATTGTGCCCAACTTTGCATAACATGTTCCCTTGGTATCTCTAATTTTCTTGAAGAGATCTCTAGTGTTTCCCATCCTATTGTTTTCTTCTATTTCTTGCATTGATTGCTGAGAAAGACTTTCTTATCTCTCCTAGCTATTCTTTGGAACTCTGCATTTAAATGGATGTATCTTTCCTTTTCTCCTTTGCTTTTAGCTTCGCTTCTTTTCAAAGCTATTTGTAAGGTCTCCTCAGACACCCATTTTGCCTTTTTTGCATTTCTTTTTCTTAGAGATGATATTGATCACTGCTTCTTGTACAGTGTCATAAACCTCCATTCATAGTTCTTCAGGCACTCTATCAGATCTAATCCCTTCAATCTATTTGTCAACTTTACTGTATAATTGTAAGGGATTTGATTTTACATCATACCTGAATGGTCTAGCGGTTTTCCTTAATTTCTTCAACTTAAGTCTGAATTTGGCAATAAGGAGTATGTATAATAGCAATGCATATTTTGAAATAAAGCAGATTAAAGGAATAGCAGTAATTGAGAAGAGAAAAGATCTTAACTGAGTGGTCAAAAATGATCTCTGAAGAAGTCAGTTTTGAACAGTTTTCTGAATGATCACAGATAAGAAACCACGCAGATATTCCAGGAATTGATGATTATTCCAGGATTAAAAAAATTGTAAAATCTCTGAAGTCACTGTACAGGTTGAAAGTTTCTATAAGAAGGAAAGTTCTAATTAAGAACAAACAGAAGTAACAGGGGTTTGAGAGAAAAGGGAAGGACTCCCTGTGGATTTAATACTTAATAAAAGCTATAAAGGGTAAATAGGACTTAGTTTATAGTCACTGCAGTCAAGCATTTCACATTTCACAAGACAAACTCATGAATAAACACACATGCAACAAACCTTCACAAAAAAACTACAATATAACATGATTGTGATGATAATGATATACTTAGGGAATGACAGACCAAAAACAAAATGTCATCAATTTAGATTATTGGGGAGGGTTAGTAAGAAGAGTGAGAAAAAGTATTAGTCAAATATCTCTTAAATGAAGCAATTTTTGTTTGCTTATTTCAAGGGCAAATAGCCTCACTATTTAAGGAAAAGGATGCTATTCAGCTATAGAAGGTATAAAGCCATAGCAGTGTGAAAAATACTTGATGTTTATTTGCTACTGCTTCCAGGAATGGTGATCTAAATTCAGGTCAGTTCAGTTCAGTCACTCAGTTGTGTCCAACTCTGCAACCGCATGGACTGCAGCATGTCAGGCTTCCCTGTCCATAATCATCTCCTGGAGCTCTCTCAAACTCATGCCTATTGAGTTGGTGATGCCATCCAACCATCTCATCCTCTGTTGTACCCTTCTCCTCCTTCCTTCAATCTTTCCCAGATCATGGCCTTTTCCAGTGAGTCAGTTCTTCATATCAGGTGCCTAAAGTATTGGAGCTTCAGCTTCCACATCAGTCCTTCCAGTGAATATTCAGGATTGATTTCCCTTAGGATTGACTGGTTTGATCTCCGTGCAGTCCAAGGGACTCTCAAGAGTCTTCTCCAACACCACAGTTCAAAAACATTTCTTTGCACTCAGCTTTCTTTTCAGTCCAACTCTTACATCCATACATGCCTGCTGGAAAAACCATAGTTTTGACTATACGGACCTTTGTTGGCAAAGTAATGTCTCTGTTTTTTAATATTCTGTCTAGGCTTTTCATAGCGTTTCTTCCAAGGAACAAGTGTCTTTTAATTTCATGGCTGAAGTCAACATCCACAGTGATTTTGGAGCCCACAAAAATAAAGTTTGTCACTGTTTCCATTCTATCCCCATCTATTTCCCATGAAGTGATGGGTCAGGATGCCATGATCTTAGTTTTTGAATGCTGAGTTTTAAGCCAGCTTTTTTTTTTTTTTTTTTTTGAAGCCAGCTTTTTCACTCTCCTCTTTCACCTTTGTCATGAGGCTCTTTAGTTCCTCTTCACTTTCTGCAATGAGGGTGGTATCTTCTGCATATCTGAGGTTATTGATATTTCTCCGGATAATCTTGATTCCACTTTGTGGTTCATCCAGCCCAGAATTTCACATGATGTACTCTGCATATAAGTTAAATAAACAGGGTGACAATGTACAGCCTTGACATACTCCTTTCCCAATTTGGAAACAGTCCACAGTTCCATGTCCAGTTCTACCTATTGCATCTTGACCTGAATAAAGGTTTCTCAAATTACAGAATGTAATGAGAACCTAGAAATATATGCCCTAAAGCCCTTTTTTTTGGCTATAAGAACATTTGAAACAGCTAAAACACACAGCCAAAACAGATTTTATTAATAGAGGAAAATTCAAAACCCAGCAGCAAGCACATCAACGGACTTTGACACAATCCAGATTTAAGTTGTGATTCCCAAAGCAGAAGGAGAAGCAGAAGTAGGTACAGCCAGCCTAGCTTGTCTTCTATGTAGGCTAGGGAAGTCAAGCACTGAATCTGGTATACAATTGTCATGTAGGAAGATTCCTTTAAAATGAAATTTTAAAACATTAACATATGAATATAATTAAACAACTAAATGAAAATAGGGCTTTTCTTGTAGCTCCGTTGGTAAAGAATCTTCCTGCAGTGCAGGAGACCTGGCTTGTTCTCTGGGTCAGGAAGATCCCCATGGAGAAGGAAAATGGCAACCCCCTCCAGTATTCTTGCCTGAAGAATTCAATGGATGATGCATCCTGGCAGGCTACAGTCCATGGGGTCTCAAGAGTCAAACACAAGTTAGTGACTAAACTACCACCAAATGAAAATATGTCAAAGATTTACAAAATAATGGAATGTGTAGTGGAAAGGGTACAATGGTGAAATCATAAATCCTAGATTTTTATAATGCTTCTTTACTACCCGTGTAATCATAAACCAGTTATCTAAATATTATTAGCTTCAGTTTTATCACCCATGGAGTAGTGATGATGATACTTATGCAGAGCTGTTGTGTTGATTTAATGAACCATATAATATGACAGATTCATATCTGAGGCTAAAATGGTAGCTATTGTGTATATATATATATATATATATATATATATATATATATCTAACTAATAATTCTAGAAAAAGTAATTATATTGTTCAGAATACTATTAATTTATTTTTCAGGGTCCTGTGTTGATTATTCATAGGCATATATTTACTAAAATATATTTTCATTCTGGTTTACCTTTTCTAATAATGTTCAATCCATAATCCAATATGTCACATTACAAATAATAATGGGTATAATTACTATCCTAACTGATTTTTCTTCTATTTGTCTATAGGGCACTATCTTTCACTGTTGAACATAAAGAAGCTTAAACAAGTCTGTCTGTTACACATTTGTTTGGCATTTTCTTTTTTTTTGTTGAGGGATATAGTAGTAGATTTTTTTTTTTTTTAATTTTTACTTTATTTTACTTTACAATACTGTATTGGTTTTGCCATACATTGACATGAATCCACCACGGGTGTACATGCGATCCCAAACATGAACCTCCCTCCCACCTCCCTCCCCATAACATCCCTCTGGGTCATCCCCGTGCACCAGCCCCAAGCATGCTGTATCCTGCATCAGACATAGACTGGTGATTCGAATCTTACATGATAGTATACATGTTTCAATGCCATTCTCCCAAATCATCGCACCCTCTCCCTCTCCCTCTGAGTCCAAAAGTCCACTATACACATCTGTGTCTTTTTTGTTGTCTTGCATACAGGGTCATCATTGCCATCTTTCTAAATTCCATATATATGTGTTAGTATACTGTATTGGTGTTTTTCTTTCTGGCTTACTTCACCCTGTATAATAGGCTCCAGTCTCATCCATCTCATCAGAACTGACTCAAATGAATTATTTTTAACAGCTGAGTAATACTCCATTGTGTATATGTACCACAGCTTTCTTATCCATTCATCTGCTGATGGACATCTAGGTTGTTTCCATGATCTGGCTATTATAAATAGTGCTGCGATGAACATTGGGGTACATGTGTCTCTTTCAATTCTGGTTTCCTCAGTGTGTATGCCATTTTCTTATGAAATTAGATTCTAGAACTGTATAAAAAGTTCATGCAGTTAATACATTTATCTTAAAAAATACAGATGGTCAATTTAGTATTTTAAAAGAAGACAAATTTAGATCTTAAAACCAAGGTCTTTCCATATTTTTTATATTCTGTCCTTCATGCTTGGTAAGTATGGCTTCAGTCTAAACTAAGAAATATTTTAGTCACAATATGCATACCTAAAATGGATTTTATATTCTGCTGTTTCACAGTTAGTTACAGGTTTTAATTTTTTCCTTCCCTTTTGAAAAAAAAGACATTAATTCTAGTAAAAAGTGTATTTCCAGCTTTATTGAGAAATAATTGGCATATAACATTGTGTAAGTTTAAGGTGTACACTGTGAGGATGTGATATAAGTATGTTTTGAAATAATGTAGAATAATATTAGTTAATATATCTATGACCTAACAACTGTCAATCATACTATCACATTGTTGACTATGGTCACCAAGCTGTATATTAGATCCCAGAACTTATTCATATTATAACTGTTTCTTTGTCCTGTTTGACCATCTGTACCCATTCCATCCCTAATCCTGGTAACCAATCTACTCTCTATTTCTTATTTCTTCTCTAGTTCTATTCATTTGTGATTGAATGACTTATTGTAGCAGCATGCTAAAACTCCTTTATCAAGACCTTTTCTGTATTTACAACCCATTTTTCTTTTGTGTTTACCATGAAACTTATATAAAATATCTCATAGTTGTAACATCCTATTTTAAGTTGATAACAGTGTAACTTCTTAATACACACAAACTTTATACTTCTTCCCCCATAACATTAAGTTACTGATGCTACAATTTAGATTTATTTTTTTTTATATTGTGCATCCAATAATAAAGGATTGTGGTTATAGTTATCTTAATAGTTTTAACTTTTAAAGCAAAATTGTAAATTATTTACATAATTAAATATTAGAGAATACTTTTAGAATATTAGAGAGTATGATTTTGACTATATATTACCATTACTTATCTCTTTTGCAGATTCACTTATTTTCATAGTGGCATCACCCTTTCATTTTAGCTTGTATAGTTCCCTTCAGTTTTTTCTTGTAAGATAAACTCATTGTTGATGAATCTCAGTTACTTGTTTAGAAAACTATTTCTCATTTCTGAGAAATAGCTTTACTAGGTATGGTATTCCTATTTCGCAATTGGTTTTTCAATATTTTTTAATTTTTTATTCCATTTTCTCCTTGTCTTCAAAGTTTCTGCTGTGAAAGCCACTGATAGTCTTATGGGGATTCCCTTGTACATGAAGAATATTTTTTCTCTTGCTGCTTTCAAAATTCTTTATTTTTGACTTTTGAAAATTTAATTATAATGTATCTGGGCATAATCCTCTTTGAGTTTAAACTATTTCAGATCTATTGAGCCTCATTAGATATCCAAGTTTCTTTTTATCATCCTCTTCTGGGATTTCCCATAATGTGTATGTAATTTCTTCTGATAATTCCTATGAATACCCCAGACTTTCTTCATTCCTTTTGTTCTTTCCTTTGACTCCTGTGACTGGAAAATCTCAAATAATTTGTCTTCAAGTTCATTGATTTTTCTTCTTTTTCAAGTCTACTGTTGTTCTTCATTGAATTCCTTAGTTTAGCTATTGTATTCTTCTTCTCTAGAATTTCCTTTCTTAAATATAGTTTCTTTATACTTAATAAACTTCTTTTATTCATCAATTGATTTCCTAATTTTGTTTAGTTGTTTGTATTCTCATATTTTGCTGAGCTTCTTTAAAAGGATTATTCTATATTCTTCACCAGAAAGTTCATAGATCTCCTTTTCTTTAGGATCAGCTATTGACATTTTGTTTCCTTTGACAATGTCACATTTACCTGATTTTTCATGATCTTTGTATCTTTCTTTTTGGCATTTGTGTATTTGAGTATGTGGTCTCCTCTTTCTAATTTTACAGATCTGTTTTAACAGGCAATAGTCTTCACCAGTCAGATTATTTGGAAATATTCCATTGGTCAACACATAGCAGTCATGGGCAAGTGCAGCTTTATATTAGGTTCTCTAGTTGGTCAAGGCCACTGCCTATGTTCTGAAGTTGTCTTGACTGTGCTATATGATTAAGCAGGGCCAATGGATGAACTCCCTCATCAGGGAGGGCTTCTGACTATGCTCTGAAGTCAAGTGGGGCAACTAGCTGGCCTCCAAAATCACCTCTGACTGGGTCAGATCTCAAGCTGTGTTCTCCTGAAAGGTGGTGTCACTGGCTAGATTCCATGATAAAGAGGGGTATGGGACACACTCTGTTATTGCAACCAGTTGGGTGAAGCCTCATGTTGTACTCCTTTAGTGAGGCAGCTGGCTGAATTCAGCATTCAGGTGGGACCATAAGCTATGATTTATATTCAGATGTGTTTTCAGGCTGTACTTTGCAACCAGTTGGGCCTGCAGGCTGTAACTCAGTATAGGAAGGAACTGCAAGCTCTATGATCAGAAAATCTATTGGCTCTCCTCTGCTATTGGATGAGGTTACTGATTGGGCTCAACTGTCAGGCAGGGCCTCAATCTATACTTCACAGTTGGATGGGAATGGAGACAGTGCTCAGCATAGGTGGGGTCAGCTGTCTAGGCTTTCTGGTTGTCTTGGGCCACAGGCTATTTTCTGCAATTAGACAAGATCAATGCTTGAGCTCCCTGCCTGGGCAAGGCTGCAGGGTGTGTTCAGCTATCAGGTAAGGCTGTAGCCTGTCAAGTACCTCTGTCCATGGGGATTCTCCAGGCAAGAATACTGGAAAGGGTTACCATGCCCTTCTCCAGGGAATCTTCCCAACCCAGGGGTTGAATCCAGGTCTTCTGCATTTTAGGCAGACTCAACCATCTGAGACACCAGGGAAGCCATGAAAGAACCATGCAGTAAAATAGGAACTGTTTCTCTTAACTTTTTAATGTGGTCCTTTCATGTTATCTACTAAGGCATTTCTTTAGCCTTTTTCCTGCATTCTGGAACTTCCATAATGGCATTTTGTCTGTTGGTTTTTGTTAGTTGGTCTACTTGTGAGGGGCTTCCCAAGTGGCACTAGTAGAAAATAATCAGCCTGCTAATGCATAAAACACAAGAGACACTGGTTCAATCCCAGGGTCAGGAAGATCCCCTGGAGGAGGAAATGGCAACCCACTCCAATATTCTTGCCTGGAAAATCCCTTGGACAGAGGAGCCTTGGCAGGCTACAGTCCATGGGGTTGCAAAGAGTCAGAAGACTGAGCAGACATACACTTCTTGTGAGAGGAAGTGAAGTCAGAAACAACCTATGTTGACATCTCAGTGACCACACTACCCTTACAAATCTTTATGAAACTTTGCTTTAGCCAATGTTTAACTATATCATATTGCATTTCTGTTCATTGGCAGGCCAGTTTTACCATTTTTAATTTTTAACATTTTATTTCTCTTTAACATAATTATTTACTTTCTTTTCAGCTTTATAAATTCTGCTACATTTGTAGTTTCAAGTACCAAAATAAATTTTAAAATCTAGATCATGTGCTCCATGATGGCAGGGATTTGTCTTGTTCATCACACACAAAAAAACTGGCATTAAGTAGATCTTTGTTGATTGAATGAATGAATGATGTGCTCTGACACCAGTAGAGCTTACAGAAGCAGAGATAAAGCAGAAAATATAATGACTGTCAAATGGGTGAACTTGAAGATGAAAAGACACTTTTAGCTTAGTTACTTTGATATGTGCTCTGGATAACACTCCAGTTTTGCATGAATTTTTGGAATGAAAACAGCTTTACTCCTAAATAATAAATTTATTAATTGCACTCCTTATGAGTCCTGACAGCAGTCAGCTTTGTGGGTTTCTGATTCCATTCCAACGGGTTGAATGTCCCTGTGATTTATGTAATAGGCAGCAGTATCATGAGGAAAAGACTTGTAGGATAAAACTTAAAGACAGGAGCACAGATGGCTGCCTGTGGAGTGTGTGTGTGGTGTGTGTTAATGAAAATGCACTGAACAGTGAGGGAAGGGCAGCAAACAATCAAAGGAAAGGTACCTTGAGTTTGGGGTTTTGTTTTTAAAGACAGATATTATTTTTTTTTTTCCTTGTGGAAATTTTCTAATTTATTTTACTCTAACAACAACAAGCACTTGGGGCATTATGAACACAATATAGACATTAAATAATAAAAACAAACAAAAATTGAAAATGTTTAGGGTTCATCATACATTTCAATCATGTTTCTCTATGATTAACTACTCATTATGTAGCTTGGTTTCTAAAAGGTTTGTTCTAAGATCAGACTGTTAAACCAACACAACAAAAGGGCTTTATATAATTTTGTATATCACCATCTAGGTTTTCTACACATTTACTGTCTCTCCTAAAAATTCATAGTTCATAAATGCTTGTGCATTGTATCACCATATTTTTAGTATAATCATACTTGCTGGATAATTATAGGCATACCTCAGACATATTTGTGGGTATAATTCCAGATCACCACAGTAAAGCAAATATTGCAATAAAGTAAGTCACACTAATTTAGGTGTTCCCCAGTGCATGTAAAAGTTATGTTTACACTATATTGTAGTCTTATAAGTGTACAATCATGTTATGTCTAAAAAAGCAAAGTATGTACCTTAATAAAAAAAAATACTCTATTGCTAAAAAAAAATGCTAACCATCATCTGACAAAACAGGGTTGCTACAAAACTTCAATCTGTAAAAAAGTGCAGTATCTATAAACTGAAACAAAATGAAGCACTGTAAAATGAGGTATGTCTGTATTTTGTTTACCACTTGATTTTGGTCCTACTTAACTGTTCGATTTCTTCTTTCTTGGTTAATCTTTGTTTCCCACAAATATCAATTCATCACATGTTAGATAAAGTACAACAAAGAGGAATGGCTACTATAAAAATAATTCATATGTGATTTGGTAAGTTTTTGTGAGACATTATTATTGACCAGGCAAGGTATTTCCATAATATCATTCTAAAACCTTCATATAATACTGCAAAATTGTTCAGCTTTAGTCAAAAATTCATAAAGTCTTCATTTTTAAAAAGAAAAAAGCAAAACATTATATTTATGATACATTATTTTTTAAATAAAGAGAGGCATAACTACTTAAAAATTAGTGCTTATGTGTAAGCCCAGGGAGGAATGATGCTTTGTAATAAAGAAACTACTCATAGTAGCACACACATCGTGTGTAGAACTCTAAGGCACACTCTTGGCAACTGGTGAGGTTTCATAATGTGGTTTGGGAAAAAGTGTTATGTCTTTGGATGGACCCTTTTCTCTGTCTAAGTTTCTTGGAAATGTTCTCAGCAATCACCCTGAATGCCAGCTTTCAAACTCCCATGCTTTTCTTCGGTGATTTGCCAGGACTGAGATAAGAAGATAAGCAATGGGGATAAATTTGAGATGATTCATAAGTTCAAAAATCACTTCTCAGGCATGTTTCTTTTGAATATAATCTCTTACAGAGTATAGATTACATACACCCACCTCCCCACAGCCTGTTTTGATGCATTTAAGAAAAAAAGAATGCCAGTTTGTTTTTTCTAATCTAGAACTCACTCGTTCATGTTCCATCTAACGTCTACTCATTTTACATAGTAACTGATTTGTCTACCCAGTTCAATCCTTATTTCATTTATTGCTCTGAGAGTAAAAATGGATGGAAAAAGAATATTTCAAAACATGGTGTTTTGTCCTCTCTACACTACCGAATCTGTGTAGGCACTCTTTGATCAGAGATCTAAGCAAGAGGTCCAAATTGATTAAAAAAACAAACAAATGAAATATTTGCTCTAAGCTCTTTCTTGAATAATTTGTAGGAACCATAAAAGTAAAGCCATATAGAGGTTCTGTTTCTTTGTTTGTTTTTAATTTTTAACTTAACATTTAATTTGCTATTGGATTATACTGCTCCTTTAACCTTGTCTGGTGCTGTGGACATAAATACAAAAGAAAAATGCTTCTTACAACAATTCAAGATGCTCTCCTCTAGAAATTTCACTGCTTAATAGTCTCAGTCCATAGCATAGGTGAGTCTTGGACTCATGTTTTTCTAGACTTTGTTAATTGTTAAGGCAGTCATTTCAAATAAACCCACCCATATGTGCTATTTGAATTCCCATACTTACCCATCTCATACATCTGATTTTTCTGTCTCCACAGCTTATATTCCATAAGCTCTGTATTTCACACATCAGCAAACTTGACTTTAGGAACACATTTTTAAAGTAACTATGTGTGTGTGTGTGTGTGTGTGCTTAGTTGTGCCTGACCCTTTGTGACCTCATAGACTGTAGCCCACCAGGCTCCTCTGTCCATGGGATTTTTCAGGCAAGAATACTTGAGTGGACTGCATTTTCCTCTTCCAGGGGCATCTTCCTGACCCAGCAACCAAACCTGTGTCTCCTGCATCTCTTGCATTGGCAGGCAGATTCTTTATCACTGAGCCACCTGGGAAACTCTTTAAAGTATCTGGTGGTGGTGGTTTAGTTGCCAAGTCGTGTCCAACTCTTGTAACCCCATGCCAGGTTCCTCTGTCCATGGGATTCTCCAGGCAAGAATACTGGAGTGGGTTACCATTTCCAACTCCAGGGGATCGTCCCGACCCCAAGGATCAAACTCAGGTCTCTTGCATTGCAGGGAGATTCTTTACCAACTTAGCTATGAGGTATCTGTGTACCCCAAGAGCTTAATGTCTAGAAGCACAGTAATTTCCACAACTCCTGCTGCCATATTGCAGTATCTTTGCTTCCCTGTGCTTATCTCTAAAACCACTTGACTATCAGTGATGAGTCAAAATGCATTCTTCTTTGGATAATTTTTGTGGCAGATGCTTAGCCACAACATCCAGAGAGCTGGTTTTCCATTGACAGGATGTTAAGCAATAGCTCTTCAAAATTGTTTTTACCCATTTTAGCACTTTTATCTATTAACCAAGGTCTCTGTTGATTATATTTATTGCATTATGTCAGGGGCAAAGTGTCAGAAGAAGATGGGCATGACCCTCAGAGCCATAGTCATTTGTTCAAGTGTTTCATGAACGTCGTGCTCTCCACAGAGTTTAACATGCTCTTAGGTATACGACCTCCCTTTGGGGAGTCTGCTTTAGAAGTTCTACAGTAAGAACTATATCACCAATTTTTTTTTAATGTTAACAAAAATATGTATTTTATACCTAGTGTAGTTAAAAACACTAGTGTTTTTTAACTCCTCTATTCAGTAAAATTTGGTAAAGAAAACATTGCATGACTTCTATGCCAATTATTTGGTATTTAAAACCAATTAATATCTCTAATTATTGGATGTGATTTCCTCAAAATTCAAAAAGGCCTATCAAATGTTGACCTTCTTAGTCAGTTTTTCATGAGACCAAGGAAAGTATAATATTATTCACTGGAAGGAGTGATTCCATGGTGGTTGTAAGCCAAGAAATAGCCTGAATTCACATTTGGTGTTGGGTATTACACTTTGCAACAATTATTTTGCTTTTTGTATTAAAATTTTTAGGTAGTTTTATAATATTCTTATAAAAAGAAACTAGTTAATTTCCATATCAATAATAGCACACCTGTCTTTTGCAACAAACTACTCTTCTCTTATGGATTAAACTGTACTGGCATTGTAAAAGCAATAGAGAAATACATTTTTCAGATCTTAATAAGCTTCTGTCAGTCTCGATGAGCCATCTGCTTTTTGAACCTGCCAAATGAGGCCCTTTTAGAAAGAATTAGTTAATTATTAATTCAATTTTCTCTTTCCTAAAACCACTTTAAGTGTTCACAGAAATATGCTTTTTTGCCTTCAGATGTACTGTATATTGATGGATCCTTAAATGGTATCTGATACTAACTCTGTCATCATCTAGCATCCTAGAAAATGAAATTGTTTGGTGACATAATTACCATAAAACAGTATTATAAAATCCATTTGTTTTCTTTATCTACCTTATGCCAGTTTCTTTGCCAAAGGTCTGTCTAGTCAAGGCTATGCTTTTTCCAGTGGTCATGTATGGATATGAGAGTTGGACTGTGAAGAAAGCTGAGCACTGAAGAATTGATGCTTTTGAACTGTGGTGTTGGATAAGACTCCTGAGACTCCCTTGGACTGCAAGGAGATCCAACCAGTTCATTCTGAAAGAGATCAGCCTGGGTGTTCTTTGGAAGGAATGATGTTAAAGCTGAAACTCCAGTACTTTGGCCACCTCATGCAAAGAGTTGACTCATTGGAAAAGACTTTGATGCTGGGAGGGATTGGGGGCAGGAGGAGAAGGGGACGACAGAGGATGAGATGGCTGGATGGCATCACCGACTCAATGAACCTGAGTTTGAGTGAACTCCGGGAGATTGTGATGGACAGGGAGGCCTTGGCGTGTTGTGATTCGTGGGGTTGCAAAGAATAGGACACGACTGAGTGACTGAACTGAACTGAACTGATGCCAGTTTATTAAAAATGTATTTTGAGAGAATTTTACATAAATATATACATATGCTGCTGCTGCTGCTAAGTCACTTCAGTCGTGTCCGACTCTGTGCAACCCCATAGACGGCAGCCCACCAGGCTCCCCTGTCCCTGGGATTCTCCAGGCAAGAACACTGGAGTGGGTTGCCATTTCCTTCTCCAATGCATGAAAGTGAAAAGTGAAAGGGAAGTCGCTCAGTCGTGTCTGACTCTTAGCGACCCCATGGACTGCAGCCTACCAGGGTCCTCTGTCCATGGGGTTTTCCAGGCAAGAGTACTGGAGTGGGGCATTATAATTATGAAAATAGGTTGAAGTTTTATTTAGAAAATTTGGAAAAGCTATTGATACTGAAGTGTTGAAATACGTCCAGTTTCTAAAAAGTGGATTGAGATGCATTACTATACAGTTTGTTCTGAACATTATAAAAGTTGGTAAGGCTGATAAATTATGTTCATAGAAGCAGCTTACTTTAAAATATAGGACATTCAACATTTTCATAGTTTAAATTGCATTTGAGGTTGAAGTAATACATACAATCATTTTAATTCATATTAATATGGGCACACAGGTTAATCAAAGTACTATCACACCTTTGTCTTTAAAAATTCTCAGTTATTTAGTGAAGTAGTTTATTAATATGTCAGTTTTGCATATGAGATTGAACTCAATGATTGGTTTTCTAATACATGCAAGCCCTTTATTGTCTATAGAACTTTAAGTTATTCTTAAATTATGTGGTAGAATTTTCAGATACTCAATCACATCTTACAGAACTACTTTTACTCTGATTTCTGGAGCTGGACAGTGGAAGGAGCAAAGATGGTTGATGAGGATGAGGATGGGATATTCTTCCCCACCCTCAAAGATAAAAGTACCGGAAGCTACTCAAAAGACTTCACAAGAGCAAATCAGCAGGGGCCAGAAGTTCTCAAACCTATCTGTTGGTTGAATTAGTGATTTGGTGCATAGTCAACTATCTTGTTTTTCTTGAATGCTGACCTACATTTCCAAAACCACCAGATACTCTGGGGATTTAGAATAAACTAAAAAATTTAGCCCTCAATATTCCACAAATTGAGTCTTTGTGATTATTTTGAAAGAATGATTCCAGAAAAAAGGTGAAAGAATGTTTATAATCTATGTGATACTTGTTAACATTGCTGTGGATATTCAACCCAGCCATCAGAATAATCAGTTTAAAAACAGTGAAATTGTGTTAGTCCTCAAAACACTGGGATCACCAAGTCATTCAGTTTAAGAGCCAAGGTCTTTTATGATATCAAGTGCCTGCATAATCTAAATTCCTTATTAGCTTTCTGATTTCCTTTATTACTTGTCCCTCATAACTCCCATTGAAACTTACTGGCCTGTTTTCTTGAATATGAAAAGATATTCTCAATCTTCATAGACTTTTCACCAGCAGCACTCCCTTCCTAGAGCATGGTTCCTTTAGATATACGCATGGCTTTCCATAACATGTCTAACTGCTTCACCTCATCCAAGCATTTGCACAAATGTCAAGTTCTCAGTGAGACATAACCTGACTACTCAATATTAAATTGCCTATTATATCTGACACAGTAACTTCCACAGAGTCATGTTCCTTCTTTCTTTGGTCTCTTTCTCTCGATCCTTCTCATAATAATTGTAGCTTGTGTCACTTTCTAATGTGCTATATAATTTACTTTGTAATTATATACAATTGCTTACTCTCTGTCTCTTCCACTAGAATGTAAATTCCATAAATTTAGGGAAAGACTCTGATGCTGGAAGGGATTGGGGGCAGGAGGAGAAGGGGACTACAGAGGATGAGATGGCTGGATGGCATCACCGACTCGATGGATGTGAGTCTGGGTGAACTCCGGGAGATGGTGATGGACAGGGAGGCCTGGTGTGCTGCTATTCATGGGGTCGCAAAGAATCGGACACGACTGAGCAGCTGAACTGAACTGAGGCATCTAGAGCAAAGTCTGACTTTTAAATGACACTTAGTAATAAAAATTACTTTTAATTTGATTTTTATTATTTGTGATAACATTATAGCAACTGGAAACTGATCTTTGAAAGTACATTGTTTGAGGTTAAACATGTATGTTAGCACAACAATAAATCAGAATATGTAATTCAACCCTGCCCATTAGTGACCTTGTTATATATTTCTTTGGGAATGTTTCACTGAGTGCATTACTATCTGCCTAATTATTGCTCACAAAATACATGTCACATTCACTGAATAAATATTAGCTTTATACTTCTAACTGCCACAATAAAACAAGCATATTGTAAAATGTCTGATCAGATTGAGCCAGTCTTTCCTCAAACTCATGTCCAGTACACTGACAGAGAATCAAAGCACTTGGTAATAGACAGATGGTTTAAGTTTCTTAGATCTTAGCATTGCTAATTATGCATACTCAAATCTTCACACATTTTTAGATAATATTACAACTCCATGAGCTTGACCTAAAGCATTGGAACCAACTGACAAAATTATAGATGGAATTTTGATAAGCTTATAAGAGTTTTCCTGAGGACATCTTATTAAAAAAAAAAAAAAAAAACTCTGCTTATCATAAACCACAGAGAGTGGGAAAAGGGTTTTCAATGACCAAGATTGCTCAAGGGTTTCCTAGCAAATCTTGATGGGGTATAGTCTTTGACTTAAAAATGCAATCCTTTAAGAAATCTTCAAAAATGCACACACATTAGCAGCGAACACATGGACCTTGAGTTTAGACCTAAAAAGAAGGCAAGGTTAGGGTTAGAATGAAAACTGATTGAACAATTAGAGGAACATCGTTTGCTTTTGGAAATTATTTATAGACAATATATACTATTTACCAAGTATTCTCAGTAGTGGATACACTGCAGTAACTAAAATAGATAAATTAGTTGATTTAATGGTATAGTTTTTCTAAGACTCTTCAATTTCTAAAACTCTTGAGTTATATTTTAATCAAGTCCTTTTAAGTAGCAAAAGTAAATAATTTTATGTATACATGATATGACCAAATGCAGCATGAAATGAGGATTTTAAACTTTTCATTGTAGTACCCGATTTATAAAGTAAAAAACATAGAATACTTCTTTCATTCTATAATCTGTGCTTTGTAGGGTAATTTCCAATGTTTATTGCTATTATATCTATAATCTCTATACACACAAATATATTTCTGTATTATATTCATATACATGCAAATCTAATATGCACACTATACATTTGTTTTTTTTTTTCTCAACTAGCACCACACAAACTATAGGAAGTTTTATTTAAATAAAATGAAATTTTATTTCCCTCAATTTCATCAATATGAAGTTTTAAAAAAACACATCTCTATTATGTCTATGCAGGCAAAATAGTAGGCATGTGTCATAATATTTATTGGAAAGCACAAACAATTTTGAGGGGTAAATTTTTCAATATTTAAACATTGTTTTCATCAGATGAATCATTGTCATCAACATTAGATCACCTTGGGCATTTGCTAGCCCTTCATTCCTCCTTCAGCTGATATTAATAATGTGATTTGAAAGAGTAACAAGGATAAAGCACAATGAATCACTAAGGGTGCTGAGGGCTCTTCATTGAATACCCCAGTTAGTAGTCATTGATCATAGGAAGTGGGAATTAAAAAAACCCCAATTTCGTAAATATGGAAACTGAGTATTAAAGTGTCATGTAACACAGCGTTGTACACTTTCTTTCTAATTCCAGAACCCATTATGTAAATGATCCATTAGAATGCTACTTATTGTGTCCTGTACCTTGCTAAGCCTATATTAACTACTCTTTATGGAAAACATCACTACAACCCTATTAGGGAGTCAAGACCATCTGATTTTACAGGATATTAAGATGAACAAAGTTAACTGCATCCTCTGAGGTCCATAGCAATTTGATTTGACTCCAAAATCTATGCTAGTAGCCATGAAACTAAAAGTTTTCTCATAAAGGTAAGTTGTCCAAATCTCTTACATTTGTATTCTTGTAATGCAAAGATGATGGTAGAGCAGAAAAACAATTTTCAGAGAAATGAATTCATTCACCATAAAACAGTCAAAATACAAGTATAAATGTATATATTTATATCAGTTCAGTTCAGTTCAGTTGCTCAGTCATGTCCGACTCTTTGTGACCCTATGAATCACAGTACACCAGGCCTCCCTGTCCATCACCAACTCCCGGGGTTCACTCAGACTCACATCCATCGAGTCAGTGATGCCATCCAGCCATCTCATCCTCTGTCATCCCCTTCTCCTCCTGTCTCCAATCCCTCCCAGCTTCAGAGTCTTTTCCAATGAGTCAACTCTTCACATGACGTGGCCAAAGTATTGGAGTTTCAGCTTTAGCATCATTCCTTCCAAAGAAAACCCAGGGCTGATCTCCTTCAGAATGGACTGGTTGGATCTCATTGCAGTCCAAGGGACTCTCAAGAGTCTTCTCCAACACCAGAGTTCAAAAGCATCAATTCTTCGGCACTCAGCTTTCTCACAGTCCAACTCTCACATCCCATACATGACCACTGGAGAAACAAAAGCCTTGACTAAACGGACCTTAGTCGGCAAAGTAATGTCTCTGCTTTTGAATATGCTATCTAGGTTGGTCATAACTTTCCTTCCAAGGAGTAAGTGTCTTTTAATTTCATGGCTGCAGTCACCATCTGCAGTGATTTTGGAGCCCCAAAAATAAAGCCTGACACTGTTTCCACTGTTTCCCCATCTATTTCCCATGAAGTGATGGGACCAGATGCCATGATCTTAGTTTTCTGAATGTTGAGCTTTAAGCCAATTTTTTCACTCTCCTCTTTCACTTTCATCAAGAGGCTTTTTAGTTCCTCTTAACTTTCTGCCATAAGCGTGGTGTTATTTGCATATCTGAGGTTATTGATATTTCTCTCGGCAATCTTGATTCCAGCCTGTGCTTCTTCCAGCCCAGCGTTTCTCATGATGTACTCTGTATATAAGTTAAATAAGCAGGGTGACAATATAGTTATATATGTATGTATATATATTTTATGCCTAAAAATATATTTCTTTATTTTGTTTTTCTAGATAGAGAAAAACTGCCATATGCATTTTAATATTATGCATATCATACAATATTTTCCATTGTACTTCAGAAAATTATTGCATATTTAGTCAAAATGGGATAAAGTTAATAAAGCAATTTTCATTCTAATAGATAAGTTCACTGTAAATTTACAAGACTACCTTTATTTTATATTATACAGATTACAGAATGCATGTTATACTTAGTTTATCTACTCAAAATAAAAGCTAAACATTGTTCCTCTGGCTCTCCTAATGAAAAAAAATAAAAAAGGAAAAGCCGCTTTGCAGCCCCAAGGACTGTACCTCACCAGTCTCCTCTATCCATGGGATTCTCCAGCCAAGAATACTGGAGAGGCTAGCCATTCCCTTCTCCAGGGAATCTTCCTGAACCAGGGATTCAACCCAGGTCTTCTGCATTGCAGACAGATTTTCTACTGCTTGAGACACCAGGCAGGGAAGCCCCTGGCTCTTCTAAATCATAACTAAGTCTTCTGGTCTTGAAAGCAATGGAATGATGTATCATAGGCTACATTACAAATTACTGTACCAAATCCCAGAGATATCTATTAATAAAAGATTTAAACATTTTCCATTTTTTTATACCTTTGAACAGAGGATGCTATATTAAAGGAGGAAAATCCCAGAATGCTATCACATTATTTTTTTGATGTGCTAGTTCTTTTAAGAAATTTCTTCTTATTTTGACACACCTACAAATTTGATTTCTTTGATTTAACTGACAAGGATCTTTCCTGTGATAAAACAGTAAAGGAATACATGTACATTAATCAGATCACTATCACATCATGTTTTAGAAATGGAACAATATATGACCATTTTAAATTGTATGAAACATTAAATATTAAAAAATTGAGGAAAAGTTTAGCAATAGATAATTAATTGTATTCAAGTATTTGCTTACCCTCTTTTATATTAACTTTAAATATAACAGATTTTTAACACTATATGTAAAATAGACTCCCTCTTTCCTCTGTATCATGCTTTAGTTTTTCAAGGCACTTATAAGCCCATAAAATATTGTTCTGTACATTTTGTAACCATTTGTACTTTTCTTTTCCCTACTTTATTTCCAAATGTCCACTCTATGAAAACAGGCACTTCTGTTCAAGACTGTATATTTGGTCTGTAAGATTTTGTGAGGCATGGAGATGATAAATCAATTTATGTTGTATAAAAAAGTGTGCAAATACCAAACAATAGTTTGGAATAAATATTAATTTGTTGCTCATTTTTCTAAAAGAGTAAAGTATCCTTTTATAGAAATA
This sequence comes from Budorcas taxicolor, assembly GCF_023091745.1. Lineage (NCBI taxonomy): Eukaryota > Metazoa > Chordata > Mammalia > Artiodactyla > Bovidae > Budorcas > Budorcas taxicolor. The sequence goes on along the minus strand of NC_068915.1, from coordinate 52,159,598 downwards.
TTATAATATTCTGAGTTCCAATTATAGTCCTAATTATAGTAATAGATACATTACTGTTTTTCTAAAATGTTATTATAAAGAATTGAAATCAACATTAAATGAGATTTTTTTGATGAATATGTGATACTATGTGAAAACAATTTTTGAATGAGTCTTATTTATAAAATGTAGGTTTAAGAAATTTCAATAGGGAGAAATTGGTTCCATGAATGAAAGAGATTATTTGAACTATATATTTGTTTTTATTAGATAATATACATAAAAGAGAATCATGTCATTTATCACAGCAGTTTTCTACTGTACTATAACAAATTTTCAGAAGACAAACCTTCCTTCATGTATTAATAGCAAGCATTTATGAAAGCTTTCATCTGTTCTTGGCTCATATTCTGACTGCTACATGAAGTGTTCATAAGTATTGAATGGTCAGACAAACTTGACTTGATTCCTTGCTTTGCCTTGTATCAGCTAATTTGGGTATGTTACTTAAACTACCTAAATCATGGGCTGTCTATAAAATTACGCTTGTCTGTCTTTGTGGGATTATAATAAGAATTAAAAAATAATACGTGAACATAAATTAGTATAGTGTCTTATGGATAAATATGTATCTGGAAATATTTTTGTGGATAAATAAGCTTTTTTCTATAATGTTTTTGTATTTATACATATAAATAAAAGTGTGTGTGTAATCACTACCTAGTTAATGCATGTTTTATCCATGTGTGATTATTTTTCTTAGAAATATTACACCCTCATGGCAATTATATATATATAATTTATATATATATTTTTTGTTTCAAAGATGTTAATAACAATTTGTGTTCTTAACCAAATATTCTTATTTTGATACTTTTACTGCAATACAGCTTAACGTATCTCTGGTTCTTCTTTATTCAAACACTGAATCCATTATCCATTTTTAAAGACATTTAGGATAAACGTTTTAGTTGTGCATGATTTATGTTGGATCAAGACAGAGTCTTTATCTACATAGTTTATTTCATTCGTTGTTAGATAATGATAACCATTTTCTGCTGGTAAAAGCACAACATTTTCCTTTTCTTTCTTAATGCAATTATCTTACATTCATTGGAGACAAGAAGCATAACTATTTGAAAGCTCCATTATTTTCTCTTGCTTTGTGCCTAAAGCATATAATGCAATCCATACAAAGTAAAGGAATTTCAGCAGTGACTATTAAATATTCTTAAGTGCAGATCAGGAAAAGAGTAAAAATGTGAAGAAATTGGATATTCATATACACAATAAAAGCATTAAATGATTATATTCCTATACACATCTGATTAAATATCAAAAATTAAAATGTATATTACCATGCCAAGAACTACTATTTGGATTCTGCACACCAAATTATACAGCTATTATTGCAGTGATTGGATACATATAAAATAGATATGATTAGTAGCCTTGTCACTCTTAAGTCATTATCCAAATTATGCCTTGATTGTACTTTTCAAGAGCCTTGAAAAGAAGCAGTCTTTACATCTGCTGAACAAGATGGTATTTTGTAATAGAACATCTACACTGTATTGCTTTTGATTTAATTAGTGAAAATATAATCAAAAGAAAGACCTTAAATATTTCAAGACAGCAATTGGATTTTTTATGTAGTGCTTCCAGGTTTCATTACTGATTTTAATTATTATATCGCTACTAAAATGAAAGGTGAACCATGGAATGTTTAATTTTCATAGATAAATGTTGTATTTGGATCCAGATGGTGTGAGAAACTATGACTTATGCATCTGCAACCTCTCTTATACATCCTGTGACAAAACTATAGCAATGACAAATAAAATAACTCTAAAGTTAATACTACAGCTCTGTCATGCACAAAACCATTTCCTAGAACAAATTATACGTAACGGTAAGTAGTGTTGAAGGTATGGAGTGTTTTAAGTTCTAAAGGAGTTAGATGTGACCAAAAGATTCACTCTCCCTGGATAATAAAACTGTAAAGTGTCTCAAATTAATAACAACAATGAAGCCAGAATCACTACACAGTAAAAGACATGAAATTTGGAGGGCCCACTGACTATAGGGCTATCTAGTAAATTAAAAAATGGATAAATAAAACATTTGATGTATAAATATCTCTGTGTATAGAGATATATGGCTTAAATACATCAGCATACTCTTCACAATACTCTTCAGGTCTGTACTAGTGATTGTATTTGCTATATTCCCAGTGTTTCTGAAAAAAGCATTTTCATGGTAGATAAAGACAAACACTCCTCAAATCTTCTATAAAGAATGATTGAAAAATTGAATGCGTGTTTGTGTGTGTGTCTTATTTTTAAATACATCCCACCAAGAGCCTTCAAATTAAATTATAAACCCATGTGTCATTCTTTCCACAATTCAAAAATTTTAAAGTTTACACTGGAGTTTATTCTGAGATGTATAATTCCAGCCACTGAAAACTAGGGAAAATAGTGTCAGTTACTTCCACCCACAACCCATTAGCTACAATTTAGCAAAAAATAATAGGAAGACAGAGAAACATAATCTAGTTCTGCTGGGGAAAAAGAAGAAGAAGCAGAAGAAGAAGAAGAAGAAGAAGAAGAAGAAGGTGATCTGCAGGATGTACTTAGAAGTCTCTGTAATAAACAGCTTAAAATTATCACTAACAAAAACTGCCCACAAAAATTGTGTTTCAACACATGAATTAAATCCAGAAAATGAAAATGGAGTGTCCTAAAATATGATCCTAAATAAATAAACAGACATCTTGCATCCTATCTTGAAAATTAAATGTTCCACACAGAAAAATAATTCAATTGAGGTTTTTTACATGCTACATGGGAAAAAAGTGTAATATACATCACCCTACGCACTTAAATTTTTTTCTAATATCTGACTGAAACACAATAAAATCATTTATGTAAATGATAAATTACAATGTTAAATCACCTTTACATCATTGTTCCTGATTACCAGACAATGAACAATATTGCCCTTTGCATACTTTTCAAAATATCTACTGATATCCTATCACTTGATGAACTATTATTTGAATGACAACTTGATACTATTTTTGTGCAATATTTTGTTAAATTTTTCTACATTTGCTGTTCAATAGCTCTGTTGTGTCTAACTCTTTGGGATTCCATGGACTGCAGCACACCAGGCTTCCCTGTCCTTCACTATCTCCTGGAGCTTGCACAAATGCATGTCCATTGAGTTGGTGATGCCATCCAACCATCTCATCCTCTCTTGCCCCCTTCTCCTGACTTCAATCTTTCCCAGCATCAGGGTCTTTTCTAATGACTCAGCCCTTTGAATCAGGTGGCCAAATATTGGAGTTTCAGCTTCAGGAGCAGTCCTTCCAATGAATATTCAGAATTGTTTACCTTTAGGATTGACTGGTTTGATCTCCTCACAGTCCAAGGGATTCACAAGAGTCTTCTCCAACACTACAGTTCAAAAGCATCAATTCTTTGGTGCTCAGCCTTCTTTATGGTCCAACTCTCACATCCATATATGACTGCTGGAAAAACCATAGCTTTAACTATATGGACCTTTTTCTACATAATATATGTCATTACTATTTGTGACATAAGTTATTTTCTGTATAGAACTGATTATTAAGATGCAGAAGAAAATACTATTTCCATAAATTGAAGATAATCCTAGAATCACAATTAGAATATTACACTTTAAATCTGGAATAAGATTACTTAATCTTAGTTTTTTCAAACTCCATATGTTTTAAATTACATGTATAACCCAAAAGTCTTATTTCATCACTTAGAATGACTTGAAGAAACAATCAGAAAACAATCAAGTGAGTATTATTATTGAAAAATTATAGTCATATTTAAGAAGATAGACAAAAATCTAATTAAACATCTTGCAAAGATTCAGAACAATGACTTATACTATTTTTCATGAGGCTATTTTCACCTAAAAATATTTAAAGAAGTTTAGAAAACTTTACAGATCAGGAATATCATCACTTAAAAATAATCAAATCTTTCATATCAGTACAAGAAACAGCTTTCACACCTCATCAAAGAGATTGGAACCACAAGCTAACAAAATTGCATTGTATCATAAAATATTTAAAATTCATTTCATTTGTCAGGATTTTCCCTTTAATAATTAATCAGAAACTCACCCTTTAAGTTTAATGGGATCTGCATAGTAAAGGCAACTCCATATAACACTTAGTAATCTTCCCAGAAAAGTGCATGAAGTTTCAGTGTTGTTTTTATTTTTATTACAATTTTTAAAACAGTGTAAAGTACCAAACATACATGTGCATACCAAGCAGATATTAAACCACTAATTTGTTGCCATGCTTTTTTATGATTTCTTAAATAAAACATTAAAGATAGGCTTTTGTCATCCTTATATCATAGATGACTCCATTATCTAATTGTTCCACTTTTCTCACTAGAAGGCAGTGGTTATTTTTGCTGCCCGTGATTTTAGAGTTATTATAGCTCCATATCTGTGACTAGTTTTTATGTTTTTATTTTTTAATTTACATATATGTGTTACACTCCCAAAATCATTCATCTTCCTTTCTTTTACAATAGCGTATTTTAAGATTTTTTAATATCAATACACATAGATCTGTTTGTGTGTGTGTTTGTGTTAAGTCACTTCACTTGTGTCTGACTCTTTGCCACCCTATGGTCTGAAGCCCACCAGATTCCTCTGTCCATGGATTCTGCAGGAAAGAATACTGGAGTGGTTTACCATTTCCTCCTCCAGGAGATCTTCCCGACCCAGGGATCGAACCCACTTCTCTCATGTCTTCTGTATTGGTAGGAGGGTTCCTTTACCACCTGGCAAGCTATTCTAATGCATCACATATGGCATTCTAGTGTCAGTTCACTTGAGCCACTCAGTCAATTCCAACTCTGAGACTCCATGGACTGCAGCATGCCAGACTTCACTGTCCATCACCACCACCAAGAGCTTGCTCAAACTGATGTTCACTGAGTCATTGATGCCATCCAACCATCTCATCCTCTTTCGTCCCCTTCTTCTCCTGCCTTCAATTTTTCCCAGCATTAGGGTCTTTTCCAATGAGTTATTTCTTCGCATTAGGTGGCCAAAGTATTGGAGCTTCAGCTTCAGCATCAGTCTGTCCAGTGAATATTCAAGACTGATTTCCTTTAGGATGGACTGGTTTAATCTCCTTGCAGTCCAAGGAACTCTCAAGAGGCTTCTCCAACACCACACACAGTTCAGAAGCATCAATTCTTTGACAATAAGCTATCAACTCTCACATCCATACATGACTACTGGAAAACCCATAGCTTTGATCAGACAGACCCTTGTCATTAAGTAATATCTCTGCTTTTTAATATGCTATCTAGGTTGGTCATAGCTTTTCTTCCAAAGAACAAGGGTCTTTTAATTTTATGGCTGCAGCATCATCTGAAGTGATTTTGTAGCCCAAGAAAATAGTCTCTCACTATTTCCATTGTTTCCCCATCTATTTACCATGAAATGATGGCACCGGATGCCATGATCTTTGTTTTTTGAATGTCGAGTTTTAAGTCAGCTTTTGCACTCTCCTCTTTTAGTTTTTTCACGAGGCTCTTTAATTCCTCTTCACTTTCTGCCATAAGGATGGTGTTATCTGCATATCTGAGGTTATTGATATTTTCCAAGCAATCTTGATTACAGTTGGTGCTTCATCCAGCCTGGCATTTCACATTATGTACTCTGCACATAAGTTAAGCAAGCAGGGTGACAATATACAGCCTAGACACACTCCTTTCCCAAATTTGAACCAGTCCATTGTTCCATGTCATGTTCTAACTGTTGTTTCTTGACTTACATACAGATTTCTCAGGATGCAGGTAAAGTGATCTAATATTCCCATTTCTTTAAGAATTTTCCTCAGTTTGTTGTGATTCACACAGTCAAAGGTTTTAGCGTTGTCAGTGAAGCAGATGTTTTGGCCAGAATCCTCCTGCTTTTTCTATGATCCAACAGATGTTGGCATTTTGATCTCTGTTTCTTCTGCCTTTTCTGAATCCAGCTTGAACATCTGGAAGTTCTTGATTCACATACTGTTGAAGCCACTCTTGGAGAATTTTAACTTTTTTTTTTTGCCAAAGTGTAAGATGAGTGCCATTATGCAATAGTTTGAACATTCTTTGACACTGGCTTTCTTTGGGATCGTAATGAAAAGTGACCTTTTCCAGTCCTCTGGCCACTGCTGAATTTTCAAAATTTGCTGACATATTGAATGCCACACTTTCACAGCATCATCTTTTAGGATTTGAAATAACTCAGCTGGAATTCCATCACCTCCCCAAACTTTGTTTTTAGTGACTCTTCCTAAAGCCCAATTGACTTCACACTCCAGGATGTCTGGCTCTGTGTGAGTTATCACACCATCGTGTGTCATGAAGATCTTTTTTGTACAGTTCTGTGTATTCTTGCCATCTCTTCTTAATAACTTCTGCTTCTGTTAGGTCTATACCATTTCTGCCCTTTATTGTGCCCAATAATAGAATAATTAGAATATAATTCTAATATATGAGTATCCAAAATGTATACATCCGTATCCTTACTGACAGGCACTGAGTTTTTGCCACTCTTGTACTCTTACCGAATCATTTTATAATATACATCCATGTTTTATTTTTAAAAAGTAACAGAGAGTTCTTTAAAGTGTACTAAATATTTTCCAATTTTTCTCCATATATTGTTCCTAATTTACTCACTCACCATTTTTTCCATGAAATTTTTTGTTGATGGTTCTTTATATTTGAGAACTTAAGGTTTTTGTTAATATGATGTGTGGAATACCTTTTCTAATTGTATCATTCTTGACTAACTTGAAGGGTTTTATTCCCCATATTTGCTTATTATTAAGAGTTATTCTTTTTCAGTTTGTCTTCCTGGCTGTTTTACAAAGTCTTGGTTTTTGGTCATCGATGTTTTAAATATTGCTTCCTAGACTATGCCTTGCTTTTTACCTTATTGATATTTTATTTACTATACAATACTAAACTGTTTTTAATTTTGCCAAAATAATAAAAAATATTGGCATTAATCTTTTCCAATATGGTTGATACCACTAATTATAACATTCAATAGTGTTAACTTGTTTTTGTTTCGGTGTTTCAGTGTGATTTTTAATGTTAATATATAGAATGCTTACATATTTTAAATTTAGTGAGCATTCATTTTAGTTCATTAGATAGTCATATTTCAGTGTAGTAAAATTTATACTCTTCTTGTGAGCATGATTGTATATTTTTAGCTTATTTATATCTATATTTTTCTATAAACTATCTCTTTATTTTTATGCCCAGTGTTTTTATTTTCAATTTTTCTTTTTTCTCTTAATTTTAAAACTTCTTTATATTTTATGATTAGTCCTTTTTTGTTGGTATGTGTTGAAAACATTAATCCCATTTTATTTTTCTATGGAGTTTTTGTCATGAAACTTTTTATATACTTAAATGTAGTTAAAGTGACCCATTTTAAAAAATTATATTGCCTTTTCTTTGTGAAATAATTTTAAAGGCATATCAACTCCTTTCATATTTGAGATTTCCTTAATGTTTTGTTTGTCCTCTCTGTTTTAAAATTTAAGTCTCTTGAACATTGGAATTATTCTGATATAAGATACGCCTGTGAATTTAATCTTTATCCAAATGTTTATAATTAAGGAGAAGTTTTGCATTATTTCAACAACCTTTCAGTAATCTACAAAGACTGATCATATCATTATCTCTCTATGTCTATTTGTATGTGAATTATATTAATTATCTAAATATGGGTGATCCCTATTATTGATTTTTAGAGAAGCATATTTTATTCAATTATGTTTATAAATAAATTAACAAAATTTATTTTAGCATTAATAGTTTATGCTTTTAAAAAATTGATAGTATATCTTCTCATTGCTCTATTTGTTTTTTAGTTTTTCTATCTATTCTTACATGCTGCTTTTCCACATTCATTTTAGAATCTCTTTGTCTTATTCAAAAAAATTCTTGGAGTTTTAAAAATCAGATTTGCTTTAAACTTATAAACTAAAAGGAACTGAAATCTCTAACTCACTGTGACCTCAAATCCAAGAAAGGTGTGTTTTTCCATTTGTTCAATTCTAATTTTTCCCTTCCAATTTTTAAAAATATTCTTCCTCCAGTCCTATATATTTCTAGTTACATTTATTAAAGTATATTTTTTGCATGTGTAATTATACATAATGCCATATTTTCTATTATATCTGCTATCTGACTACTTAAGTAACAGGCATTAGTTATGCATATAGTGTGAGGTATTTATCAAAGTAAGTAGTTTTCCATATCTAACTATTTCAATGCAATTTATTCAAAGTAAACATCTTCTCCACTGAATTGCAGAGGCAAAATTATCTTAAATGAAGCAATCATATAGGTATTGTGCTTAGTTGCTCGATTGTGTCCGACTCTTTGTGACCACATGGACTGTAGCCCACCAGGCTTCTCTATCCCTGGGAATTCTCCAGGCAAGAATACTGGAGTAGGTTGCCATGCCCTCTGCCAAGGGATCTTCCCAACCCAGGGATCTGATCTTTGTCTCCTGCATTGCAGGTGGATTCTTTATGGCCTGAGCCACCAGGAAGCCCAATCATATAGGTATACATGGATTTATTTCTGGACAGTCCATCCTGTGAGCCTACATATATTTGTACCTTATAGTGCTATATATTGTTTGGTTTGCTGGTGGTGGTTTAGTGAGCTTCCCTAGTAGCCCAGTCAGTGAAGAATCTGCCTGCAAACAGGAGACCCGGGTTCAACCCCTGGGTCAGGAAGATCCCCTGGAGAAGGAAATGGCAGTCCACTCCAGTATTCTTGCCTGGAGAATCCCATGGACTGAGAAGCCTGGTGGGCTACAGTCTATGGGGTTGCAAGAGTAGGACCTAATTTAGTGACTATGACTATGGGGTCACAAGAGTCGGACATGACTTAGTAACGAGTCCACCATTATTTGGTCCAGATTTACATAAAATTTAAAAGTGTAAGCTAATTTCTCCAAGTCATTTTGCAAAATTTTAGTTATTTTTAAAATTTTTTCTAATTAAATTTTCAGATCTGCTAGGATTTGATTGAGACTGTACTCTTAGTATAAAGTAATTTGTGGAGAACTGACATTGTATATTAATTTACAATGTATTTAACCTTTCCATCCATGAAAATGGAAAATATATCTATTTATTTATACATTATTTATCATAGAAGTTTTCTACAGTTTCCAGTGTTGCAATTTGCATTCTTATACACATTTCCACAGATTTATTTCTATGTAGCTACTGACAGAACTGCCAATCAATATCTTCTCTCAAGAAACTTTGTGTAGCTTTTTACTGTTTTCCACATTGTATAACATTTTAAACTTGTTTGTTGGCAAGATTCTTTGTAAAACTGTAAGCTTCAAGGATGGTTTTGTGTAAATTTTTATCCTAATTGCACACCCCAAAATCAGAACACATGTTTTGACAAATATAAGCACAATGTATATTTGTTAAATAAATAGATAGATAGATAAGTGGGTAGATAGATGGGTAGATATGTTGTGATATGTGTATGTGTGTATGTATATCAAGTTAAGTAATGAGCTCCATAAGAATCTTTATTATTTAAGCATAATTTACCATAATTTAAAGGAAAACGGTAAGGCATAAGACATCTATGACCATGATATGATAGAATATGTTAACTAACCAGATTATGGTATGGCTCTGCCACTTACTGAACATGCAATATTGCTTAAGTTTGTGTCCTTGGACATATTTATCCTGATATCAAACTGAAAAATATATACATATGTATATACATATATAATTATATATAAATTGATGCATGTATATATAAAAAACATATGTGTGTATGTGTGTATATATATATATGTACATTCTTATATTCATATAATTAATTCTCTGAAGATGTGAAGACACATCATTTCTTTTCCAGTCTGAGAAAAGGAAAGAGAAATATGTGGAATTCTAGCAAAATGGGTTAGAGTCAGTAAGTTAATCTACAAACAAACTCTGAATGCCTGCTAGGTTATAGGCAGTATAATAAGCACTGAGGTTATAATAACCAAAATGGACAAGCCCTCATAGTGATTACATAAACTAAGAACATGATAGCAATTACAAGGGAAAATACAAGGTTGTTATACCATTAAAAACAAAAACTCTTTACTACAGGAACATGGGGAGAAGAAGATTAATTTTTTCTAAATATGAGATTTACACTAGCAGATGAGAAGGTGTGCATCAGGTTTCAAGTTCTTACATGGATCTACAAAAAGGAAAAAAAGAACTTACCAAGAAGTATTGTTCTCTCAAGAAGACATAAAGTGTACAAACTCAAAAGAAATAAAATGCTAACTGGTCACATATAGAAGCTAAACGCATTCTGCTCCTGACGAGTTTTATTCTGGTTTCAAACATACTAAGCAAACTTATTTTCAAATATTTGTAATCATTTATTGAAGTATCTTTAAGATCTAACTGTTCAGATCCCTGGATCAAGATAATTAGTTAGACAATCTTAAATTACCTTGAAGAGAGGTTTTATTTTTTGTTTTTGTTTTTGCCTCTGCTCTTTTTTATTTTTAGGACTATAAGGAATAAAAAGAAAACAGAATAAAGTTGAACTAGAGAGGACTGGCAGTGAGTATTTGGGGTAAAGGAAGAAAGGGTTCTTGCATAGCAGTTGACCATTTCAATCTCTTGCATGATTCATTGTTTGAAATATGTGTCCCTTCTGAATAAAGAGTGCTTTAACCTTCAAATTCCAACCTTGTTACTAATGATACATAGTCTGGTCTTGATCACTCTTCATACACAGACCCATTTTTTTTTAATAAAAAAGGAGTTCGATTTTTAATTCATCTTTCAAATCCAAAACTGTGTGATTATGTCATTGACATTAAAAATATTGCATATTGCCAAACATGTTATCTTAATATATAGAATCTCTCTCTGTCTCTTCTTTTCTCCCCATCACTTCAAACATAAAGTCCCCTGTTAGAAGTTTTTACATTGTGGGAGAAATAAATATATTAAGCTATATTATTGTTGAAAGTTAGTAACATAACATCTCTTTATTTTTTAAAAACTAAGTGTTACATTTTTGGATAATCCCCCTATTTTGTAGAGTAGATATATTTGAAGAGTCACCACTTCATTTGCAATTATTATGTAGAAAATAAGATTGCCAAACTAAAAATGATGGCTACTTTACAGTGAGTTTTACTATATAATATTTTGTAAGAAAAAAAATGAATGAGAATATTAGCAGAAGCAGGAAACTGGTTTATTCTCTCATTCAGAGAAAAATACCTTTTTATGGACATTGAACATTCATTTTATAGCCACATCCTTGAAACTAAAGAGCTTCAAAAATCATGAACTACTGAATCAAATCATTTTATGCAATTATCCATTGCTTTTCTTTGTTTTATCTCTGATTCTTATCAATTAAACATTAGCAATATTATGTTATTTTAGCATTTTGATAATTTTATATCATCTTGTGTGGAACAGTGATGAACAGTAAATTGAATTTTCTTTGAGTGGATATATAAATTATGTTACAAGAAAGACTTTTAAAGAACACTTGGTACAACCATCCATTTGCCACTTTAATATCATCAATCTCTCTTAAGTAATCAGTAAACAAATTCCTTCTATTTTCTAAGGAAACTGTCCTGAAAAAGACTGTGACTTGCCAACCACTAAGAACGAGTACTAGTTAATCTTCCATATATTTAAAACATGTCTGCTCACAACACAAGAGCGAAAAACTTATCAGTATTGATCAGGATTTATTCCCAAGCATATTTAGGCCAATTGTAGCTGCTATTCTGCTTGCTTATATAATTATAGGTTATTCTAATTACCTAGTTTTATTTACCAATATCAAAGTTGTTAAACACTGATGTAAAATGGATGAATTTCCTAAGGAAACTAAGTTAAATATTTGCAAAGATCTTTTAAGAATGAATTATTTACAGTATTCTCCTAAATTACTTATAACAGTATATGTAACTATTTCAGAAAAAAAAAAAAAGCTGAGTGTTTTAAATTAGACTGCTTCACAAATATATTTCATAGACAGAAAGAAACTGAAATTTAAATATGAATTATGGGTGTGGTTTCTGTGAGAGAGATGGATTAGAACTCAATCAATGACAGAAAAAAAAAGGAGTAAGAGGGTAAGGAAGAGAAAGAAAGAAAGCAAAAATAGAGAGAGAAGGAAGAAAGAAAAGAGGGAGGGAAGGAAGGGAGAATAATCACAGATACAATAATATTATAACAGTTGCCAGTAATGCTGAAGAATCTGAAGTTGAACAGTTCTATAAAGACCTACAAGACCTTCTAGAACTAATACCCAAAAAAGATATCCTTTTCATTATAGGGGACTGGAATGCAAAAGTAGGAAGTCAAGAAATATCTGGAGTAACAGGCAAATTTGACATTGGAGTACAGAACGAAGCAGGGCAAAGGCTAGTAGAGTTCTGCCAAGAGAACACATTGGTCAAAGTAAACACCCTCCTCCAACAACACAAGAGAAGATTCTACACATGGACATCACCAGATGGTCGACACCGATATCAAATTGATTATATTCTTTGCAGCCAAGATGGAGAAGCTCTATACAGTCAGCAAAACAAGACTGGGAGCTGATTGTGGCTCAGATCATGAACTCCTTATTGCCAAATTCCTACTGAAATAGAAGAAAGTGGAGAAACTACTAGACAATTCAGGTATGACCTAAATCAAATCTCTTATGACTATACAGTGGAAGTGAGAAATAGTTTTAAGGGACTAGATCTGATAGACAGAGTGCCTGATGAACTATGGATGGAGATTCATGACATTATACAGGAGACAGGTATTAAGACAATCCCCAAGAAAAAGAAATGCAAAAAAAGCACAACAGCAGTCTGAGGAGGCCTTACAAATGGCTGTGAAAAGAAGGGAAGTGAAAAACAAAGGAGAAAAGGAAAGATATACCCATTTGAATGCAGAGTTCCAAAGAATAGCAAAAAGAGATAAGAAAACCTTCCTCAGGGATCAATGCAAAGAAACAGAGGAAAACAATATAATGGGAAAGACTAGAGATCTCTTCAAGAAAATTAGAGATACCAGGGAACATTTCATGCAAAGGGGTTCAATAAAGGACAGAAATGGTATGGACCTAACAGAAGCAGAAGATATTAAGAAGAGGTGGCAAGAATACACAGAAGAACTCTACAAAACAGATCTTTATGACCCAGATAATCATGATGCTGGAATCACTCACCTAGAGCCAGACATCCTGGAATGTGAAGTCAAGTGAGCCTTAGGAAGCATCAGTATGAACAAAGCTAGTGGAGGTGATGGAATTCCAGTTGAGCTATTTCAAATCCTGAACGATGATGCTGTGAAAGTGCTACATTCAATATGGCAGCAAATTTGGAAAACTCAGCAGTGGCCGCAGGACTGGAAAAGGTTAGTTTTCATTCCTATCCCAAAGAAAGGCAATGCCAAAGAATGCTCAAACTACCACATAATTGCACTCATCTCACACGCCTGTAAAGTAATGCTTAACATTCTCCAAGCCAGGCTTCAGCAATATGTGAACCATGAACTTCCAGATGTTCAAGCTGGTTTTAGCAAAGGCAGAGGAACCAGAGATCAAATTGCCAACATCCACTGGAGCATCGAAAAAGCAAGAGAGTTCCAGAAAAAACATCTATTTCTGTTTTATTGACTATGCCAAAGCCTTTGACCATGTTCAGTTCAGTTGAGTCGCTCAGTCCTGTCTGACTCTTCGCGACCCCATGAATTGCAGCACTTCAGGCCTCCCTGGCCATCACCAATCCCGGAGTTCATGTAAATTCATGTTCACTGAGTCGGTGATGCCATCCAGCCATCTTATCCTCTGTTGCACCCTTGTCTTCCTGCCTCCAATGCCTCCCAGCATCAGAGTCTTTTCCAATGAGTCAACTCTTTGCATGAGGTGGACAAAGTACTGGAGTTTCAGCTTTAGCATCATTCCTTCCGAAGAACACCCAGGACTGATCTCCTTTAGAATGGACTGGTTGGATCTCCTTGCAGTCCAAGGGACTCTCAAGAGTCTTCTCCAACACCACAATTCAAAAGTATCAATTCTTCAGTGCTGTTTTCTTCACAGTCCAACTCTCACATCCATACATGACTACTGGAAAAACCATAGCTTTGACTTGACGGATCTTTGTTGGCAAAGTAATGTCTCTGATTTTGAATACGCTATCTAGATTGGTCATAACTTTCCTTCCTTTCCCTTCCTGCCAAGTAAGTGTCTTTTAATTTCATGGCTGCAATCACCATCTGCAGTGATTTTGGAGCCCCCCAAAATAAAGTCTGACGCTGTTTCCACTGTTTCCCCATCTATTTCCCATGAAGTGATGGGACAGATGCCATGATCTTCATTTTCTGAATGTTGAGCTTTAAGCCAACTTTTTGACTGTGTAGATCACAATAACTGTGGAAAATTCTGAAAGAGATAGGAATACCAGATGACCTGACCTGCCTTCTGAGAAACCTGTATGCAGGTCAGGAAACAACAGTTAGAACTGGACATGGAACAACAGACTGGTTACAAATAGAAAAAGGAGTATGTCAAGGCTGTATATTGTCACCTTGCTTATTTAACCTATATGCAGAGTACATCATGCTGGGCTTGAGGAAGCACAAGCTAGAATCAAGACTGCCGGGAGAAATATCAATCACTTCAGATATGGAAAGGTCACCACCCTTATGGTAGAATGTGAAGGGGAACTAAAAAGCCTCTTGATGAAAGTGAAAGAGGAGAGTGAAAAAGTTGGCTTAAAGCTCAACATTCAGAAAACTAAAATCATGGCATCTGGTCCCATCACTTCATGGCAAATAGATGGGGAACCAATAGAAACAGTGGCTGACTTTATTTTCAGGGGCTCCAAAATCACTGCAGATGATTGCAGCCATGAAATTAAAAGACATTTACTCCTTGGAAGGAAAGTTATGACCAACCTAGACAGCATATTAAAAAGCAGAGACATTGCTTTACCAACAAAGGTCAGTCTAGTCAAGGCTATATTTTTTCTTGTGGTCATGTATGAATGTGAGAGTTGGGGTATAAAGAAAACTGAGCACCGAAGAATTGATGTTTGAACTGTGGTGTTGCAGAAGACTCTTGAGAGTCCCTTGGACTGCAAGGAGATCCAAGTAGTCCATCCTAAAGGAGTTCAGTCCTGGGTGTTCATTGGAAGGACTGATGTTGAAGCTGAAACTCCAATACTTTGGCCACCTATGTGAAGAGCTGACCTTCTTGAAACGACTCTGATGCTGGGAAATATTGAGGGCAGCAGCAGAAGGGGACAACAGAGGATGAGATGGTTGGATGGCATCACTGACTCGATGGACATGGGTTTGGGTGGACTCCAGGAGTTGGTGATGGACACAGGGGTCTGGCGTGCTGTAGTTCATGGGATTGCAAAGAGTCGGACACTACTGAGAGACTGAACTGAACTGAACTTATATATTATGAATTACAATAATTATATTTTATTATTTAATATATATGTATTAATATTTGATAAATGTTATGCATTATATATTAAATGAATTATTTAACATGTATTGTAATTTTCGTATGTTTAAAATTCATGTGCTAGTGTAATTATGATGTATCAGTACATAAAAATACATAAACAAACAATGGAAGCTACATGTGAACAAATGAAACCTAAATCAAAATAGAAGTTGTACTATCTCCTTGTTTCCTAGTTTATCATCTTAAGCTTAATCTTCTCAAGACTGCTGTTCAAGTACACTTATAGGAAGATTCTCACAATCAGTTCAATTTCCTGTGTGTCTGGTTTTGGTGTGAACCAGAGCACACGCCCTATTACTCCATATTCATTTAAATCCATGTGTAGAGTTAAAAGTGCATGTCCTTTTTTAAGAAATTCATACCATGGAGTATGCTCTTCAGTTTCAACCTGGGTATTGCTCTCTGCCAAACCCAGTTTCTAACCTCAGTTCTTTGTGATCAAATGCCAGCACAATTTATTCTTTATTAAAATTTATTTATTATTAATTTGTGGTAACTGGTTTAAAACATTACATATTTCATGTGTACACTATTATATTTCAAATTCTATATTTGTCATTAACTCATCTCTCAAATCCATGAGACCATGACAGATGAGCAACTCTTGCAACTTCTGTTGCTGCATGCTCAGTGTTGAAACACAAGCTACCCTTCATTATATTCACAGCCTCTGTGGGAATAAGGGATTCAAAAAGACTTGTCTCTGATCTCCTTCAGGTATCCTGGTGGTGGATTAGTCACTAGTTGTGTCTGACTCCTATGAGCTTATAGATTGTAGTCCACCAGGCTTCTTAGCTCATGAGATTCTCCAGGCAAGAATACTGGAGTGGGTTGCCATTTCCTTCTCCAGGGGATCTTTCTGACCCAGGGATCAAACCCAGATCTCCTGTATTGCAGGCAGATTCTTTACTGACTGAGCTACCAGGGAAGCTAATTACCTAAATATTAGAAGGTTCCTAATTACACAAATATTAGAATGCCTAAAATTGTCCTAATTCACTGATGGTTTGTGTACTTTTTATCAATCTCTACTTCTTGTTTGTTTGGCTCTGAATAATTTTTATCGCTGTGTTTTAAATTCACTAAACTTTTCACCTACAACATCTAATCTTTCTTTTTTCATTTTTTCATTTATTTATATTTTATTAACATGTAATTGATACATAATATTTATGTTACAGGTGTACAATATAGTTATACATGTTTTTTAAGGGTTATACTTGACTTAAGTTATTATAAAATATTAGCTATATTCTCTGTGTTGTAAAATATATCCTTGTGGCTTATTTCATACTTAGTAGTTTGTACTTATTCCTTTACCCCTGTATTACCCTGCACCTCTTCCATCTCTCCACTGTTAACCACTTGCTTGTCCTCTATATTTGTGTATCTGTTTTTTTTGTCATATTTCCTAGTTTCTTGTACTTTGTAGAATCCATATGTAAGTGATATTATACTGTAATTGTATTTTTCTGATATTTAATTTAGCATAATACCCTCCAAGTCCATTCATGTTAGAGCAAATAGCACAATTTTCATTGTTTTTATGACTGAGTGGTATTCCATTGACTTCCATGGTTCAGCTGTAAAGAATCCCCCTCCAAGTAGGAGATGTGGGTTTGATCCCTGGGTTGGGCAGATCCCCTGGAGAAGGAAATAGAAATCTACTCCACTATTCTTGCTGGGAAATCTCATGGACAGAAGAGCCTGGTGGGCTACAGTGCATGGGATCACTAAGAACTGTACATGACTTAGGGATGAAATAGCAGCAGCAGCAGTATTCCATATATATATATATATATATATATATATATCACATCTTTATTCATCTGTTGGTGGACACTTGTTTCTATATATTAGCAATTTTTAAATAATGCTGCTATGAACATTGAGGTGTAAATATCTTTTCAAATTAGTGTTAGGGTTTTTTTTTTTTTTTTTTTTTTCTTGGAGATATACCCAGTAGTGGAATTGCTGGGTCATATATTAGTTCAGCAATATGTGAACCGTGAACTTCTTGATGTTCAAGCTGGTTTTAGAAGAGATCAAATTGCCAACATCTGCTGGATCGTGGAAAAAGCAAGAGAATTCCAGAAAAATATCTATTTCTGCTTTATTGACTATGCCAAAGCCTTTGATTTTGTGGATCACAGTAAACTGTGGAAAATTCTTCAAGAGATGGGAATACCAGACCACCTGACCTGCCTCTTAAGAAATCTGTATGCAGGTCAGGAAGCAACAGTTAGAACTGGACATGGAACAACAGACTGGTTCCAAATAGGAAAAAGAGTACGTCAAGGCTTTATACTGTCACCCTGCTTATTTAACTTATATGCGGAGTACATCATGAGAAATGCTGGACTAGAAGAAACACAAGCTGGAATCAAGATTGCTGGGAGAAATATCAATAACCTCAGATATGCAGATGACACCACCCTTATGGAAGAAAGTGAAGAGGAACTAAAAAGCCTCTTGATGAAACTGAAAGAGGAGAGTGAAAAAGTTGGCTTAAAGCTCAACATTCAGAAAATGAAGATCATGGCATCCAGTCCCATCATTTCATGGGAAATAGACTGGGAAACAGTGGAAACAGTGTCAGACTTTATATTGGGGGGCTCCAAAATCACTGCAGATGGTGACTGCAGCCATGAAATTAAAAGACGCTTACTCCTTGGAAGGAAAGTTATGACCAACCTAGATAGCATATTCAAAAGCAGAGATATTACTTTGCCGACTAAGGTCCGTTTAGTCAAGCCTATGGTTTTTCCAGTGGTCATGTATGGATGTGAGAGTTGGACTGTGAAGAAGGCTGAGCACCGAAGAATTGATGCTTTTGAACTGTGGTGTTGGAGAAGACTCTTGAGAGTCCCTTGGACTGCAAGGAGATCCAACCAGTCCATTCTGAAGGAGATCAGCCCTGGGTTTTCTTTGGAAGGAATGATGCTAAAGCTGAAACTCCAGTACTTTGGCCACCTCATGCGAAGAGTTGACTCATTGGAAAAGACTTTGATGCTGGGAGGGATTGGGGGCAGGAGGAGAAGGGGATGACCGAGGATGAGGTGGCTAGATGGCATCACTGACTCTATGGACGTGAGTCTGAGTGAACTCCGGGAGTTGGTGATGGACAGGGAGGCCTGTCATGCTGCGATTCATGGGGTTGCAAAGAGTCGGACACATTTGAGCGACTGAATTGAACTGATAGTAGTTCTAGTATTAGCTTTTTTGGAAAAGTTTTTGAAAAAGTTCCATAGTGTGTTTCACAGTGGCTGCACCAATTTACATTTCTACCAACAAGAAATGTACTATTTCTACAAGAGTTCCTTTTTCTCCAAATTCTCACCAAGATTTTCTATATGTATTCTCTTTGATGATAGCTATTCTGATAGTCAAATAGCCACCTCATGATAATAGGTGAGGTGATGTCTCACTGTGGCTTTGATTTGCATTTCCCTTAAAATTTACAATGTTAAGCATCCTTTCATGTGCCTATTGGTCACCTGCCTTTCATCTCTGGAAAAATCTCTATTCATGAATGGGAGAAGATATTTGCAAATGATAAGACTGATAGGGGGTAATATCCAAACTATATAAACATCTCATACAATTTAACATCAAAGAAAATCCAGATTAAGAAATAGGCAGAAGACTTATCTAGTCTGTTTTTAATTCTATTTAGTGAAATTTTTTTGATATTATAGTTTTCATTTTTAGAAATGGATTTTTTTTTTGAATCTTCCATGTTTGTACTTACCAAGATAAATTTTACTCTGCCTCCTTGTATATATTTCAGCTATAACAATCTCTATACAATTCTTGCATCCGTTTCTATTATCTGTATCACTATCAGGTCTATTTCCAGTGATTTCCTTTTTTTTTTTTTTAATTAAGAATTCTATTTTCCTGTTCCTTTGCGTGCCTGCAGCTTTTTTGTTAGATATCAGACATTATGGATAATAACTAGTTGGGGGTTGGATTCTTTTTTATTCCTTTGAATACATTTGACCTTTTAAGGTACCTGAAAACATTTTTATCCTTTGAGACTAACTATTAAGTTTTATGGGCTTCCCTGGTGCCTCAGCTGGTAAAGAATATGCCTGCAATGCAAGAGACCTGGGTTCAATCCCTGGATTGGGAAGATTTTCCTGGAGCACGGAAAGCCTACCCACTCCACTATTCTGGCCTGGAGAATACTGGACATGTTCCACGGACAGAGGAGCCTAGCAGGCTACAGCCCATGGGGTTGCAAAGAATCAGATATGAATGAGCTACAGATACTACAGAAATGACAGACACGACACTAAAGTCCATGAGGTCGCAGAGAGTTGGACACAACTGAGCTGCTTTCACTTTCACTTTTTCACTTTCATTAAGTTTTATTAGGCACGGTCAGAACTGCCTTTAGTCTTGGACTAAGTTTTCACCTCCAAAGCATGACTCACCTGATTTCCTAACCCGGCACACTTCAAATGATAAGATTTCCACCACTGTTGATCAGCTGTCCCAATTTGCCTGGTATGGGTGCATTACTAAGAATACAGGGACTTCAGTTCTAAACCCAAGACCATCCCAAGTAGACTAGGACTATTAATTATACTTTGGGGAACACATATTATTTTGCCTCTGTGAAATTCTTGCCTGGAGAATTCCACGGACAGAGGAGCCTGGTGGGCTACAGTCCATGAGGTTGCAAAGAGTCAGACACTCCTGAGTGACTAATACTTTTCACTAAGTTTGGAGGATTATATACACTGATCTCTTTTCTTTCTCCTCAGCAAAAGATTGTATGGGAAGCCTGTAAACCTCTGGAGTTTCCTACTGCAGCTCCCCCTCTGTGGAATTCTACCCTGCAATCCTTAAGCTTTTGGGCATTGCCAGACTCCCAAACCATCTTTTCAACTCACACAGGATAATCAGCTTTCCTAAAGTCTTTTTCGTGCCATTCAGTCTATAAACTGGAACTGTCTTAGGGCTCAACTTCTTGACTTCTCCTTTCTTAGGATTTCTGTCCTGTGTTGCCTGCCATCCAAAGACTAAAATCCATTTCTAATGTATTCTGTCCAGATTTTTGTTTCATGGAAGGGAGTCATGCTAATCCCAGTTATTCCATTTCAATTGCAATCAGAAGTCTTTGATACATTTAGACAAGTATCTTAGTATTTGTGGTATATATTGAAAGTCAGCTAATAAATTATACCATTTGGATATATATAAATTTTTTGAAGAAGTGGAAGAGGAAACTGAAAATTATGTAAATAGCTATAGTTTTCATTTTAAGTAAAGTAAATATAAAATAATAATTTTAAAGTAGATTATAAAATCAGCAGCATGGGCTCATAAGAATAAAATCAGCTGTAAAATTTTATATATGTTTAAAATAATGGGATACTTAAAAAATATAGAACACAAGAAATATAAATTGCTGTAACCATTAAAACATGAAACCTCTTTATTTGATATTTACTGAAGTAATTTTATGTGTAGTGACACACTGTCTGGATTTTTGTTAAAATATTACTGGAAAGACAAAATAAAAACCAAACCAAAAAATTACAAACAAAAGCAAAAGAAATGAACACAGTAAAAGAAATGAAAGTATTTATGAAATAAGATAGACAAAATGTTATTTGTTGATGCCTATAGGTGGACATAGAATACTATATTCTACTGTTCTGTTTTTATATATTTTATAACATTTATAATTTTTCTAAGTGAAATAGTTAATATTAAAATCTGTGAATTTCAGCAGAGAATGATCAAGCTACTTAAATATGACTAGAAAGTGTTAGAAACTGGGAGGTTTGTGTCAACATTTGACCAAGAAGATAATGTTGTTAACCACAATTGATAATTTTATCTCACTAACAAAAAGATTCATGGCAAAATGCAGACAAGGATTTAACTAGTAGCAATACAATGCAATAGTTTAAAGTAGGATATTAATATAGTGGAACGCAGGAGACATACAGAAGTATAGAAAATGAGGAGAGATGGACAATGAGATTCTCAAGGTCTTAACTTCTCAGATAAAAAATTGTAGAAGAGTTTCAACAATTGAAATTTAGATGATGTAGGTAATGCTTTGGAGAAGGCAATGGCACCCCACTCCAGTACTCTTGCCTAGAGAATCCCATGGACAGAGGAGCCTAGTGGGCTGCAGTTCATGGGGTCGCAAAGAGTCGGACACGACTGAGCGACTTCACTTTCACTTTTCACTTTCATGCACTGGAGAAGGAAATGGCAACCCACCCCAGTGTTCTTGCCTGGAGAATCCCAGGGACGGCAGAGTCTGGTGGGCTGCCATCTATGTGGTCACACAGAGTCGGACATGACTGAAGTGATGTAGCAGGTAATGCTTAAGGTACAGAAGTGGTTTTATGATTGACTAATGAAATAATTTCAATCATTTCAAAATTATAGTTACTACCTGAGCTGAGGGAGAATTTTGAGAACTGAATTATACAATGAAACTTTTATATGACAGACAGAGAGCTGAAAAAACCAGTAGAGCAAAGAAAAGCATGAAAGTTGAAACACAGAGTTAGAAACCAAAAGAAGTATAATTAATATGCATAATGGAAAGATATGATGCCAGTAAATCTTGAAATTAAATTTTTTTTCTTGCTTTAAGCATTTAATATTTATTGGATTTCAAACCATCATGTAGAGGGATTAAAAGGGAATAATTGTGAGGAAATAGGAATTAGCACTTGTTAGTTCATTCTGAGACATTAAGCTTTGAAAGGGAGTAAATATGAGGATTTAAAGTTTAAGTTTTGATTGATTTTTATCCTCATCTCCATCTGACCAAAAAAGATTCTGGAACAGATTTGTAAACGTCAAGAACAGGGAGGAGGAAAAGAGTTTAAAGTTTTGATGGAACAATTACTCCAGATTCTTTGGAACTGTATGTGGTGTGGAAGTGGGAATATCTCTATTTCCTAGTGAATTTCATTTGTAGAGAGTCCTGCTACCTACACAATTTGTCATTTTTATTTAGCATTTATCTTTGAGCATATCATCAAATTGATGGCTTATTCAAAATAATAGAAGAATACAAACAATTTAATAATTTGATGTAGTGTGGCTGCATGTCACATAATAATAGCCTTTAAAAAGATCCATGTTTTCAGAAAGTCCCTGGAGGCCCTCATGGAATTTAAATTACTGACTAAGTATTGTGAACTACAAGGTACAAAGTGCAGTTTGATAGCAAGACTCAGTGGCACTGGGAGACCTAAAAAAGAAGAATTGGTGTTGTTTCAGCTTAGTACATGCCCATGAGTGCTAGTATTGATTTTATGATATGTTGTTTGTAACTGAGATCAAAGCAATTGTAATGCCTCCAGGTTGTTTCTCTTCCTTCCTTCCTTCGCCTTTCCCACCCTATTCTCTCCCTCATTTCTCTTGTCTTTCTTTGCCCTGTATTACACTGTAATACAAGAAAATAAGCCAATTTAAAATATATATAAATAGTTTTAAGATCATTTGTTAATGGTGGAATAGGTAGTCAGTTTTATAATTCACTTTGAACAAACAAATGGAAAGAAGTAACTAGAATATTACTTTTCAGAAAGTCAGGAACAGGAATAAGTACATTTTAAAAGGGCAGACAATAATGTGTACAGGGCAACTATATTATATGTTATTCTTTACATTTTATTTACAATTATATATATATATTTTATATATATACATACATCTTTTCTCCACAATATTTGAAAATGCTCAATTCTAATTATTATTAAATTGAAATCAATTAGTTTAATAAAATTAATTAAATGAAGCTGATTTCAGTTCAGTTCAGTCACTCAGTCATGTTCGACTCTTTGAAACTCCATGGACCACAGCATGCCAGGCCTCCCTGTCCATCACCAACTTACAGAGTTTACCCAAACTCCTGTCCATTGAGTTGGTGATGCCATCCAACCGTCTCATCCTCTGTTGTCCCCTTCTCCTTCTGTCTTCAATCTTTCTCAGCATCAGGATCTTTTCAAATGAGTAGTTCTTCTGATCAGGTGGCCAAAGTATTGGAATTTCAGCTTCAGCGTCAGTCCTTCCAATGAACACTCAAGACTGATCTCCTTTAGGATGGACTGGTTGGATCTTTTGGCAGTCCAAGGGACTCTCAAGAGTCTTCTCCAACACCACAGTTCAAAAGCATCAATTCTTCTGCACTCAGCTTTCTTTATAGTCCAACTCCCACATCCATACATGACTACTGGAAAAACCATAGCCTTGACTAGACAGACCTTTATTGGCAAAGTAATGTCTCTGCTTTTTAATGAAGCTGGTAAGTTAGTGAAAATTTGAACTACCTTATAAAATCTGCCTCAAATTTTATGAAACTGAATTCTAAAATGCTTGGTAGAAACTATTTAAAAACCCAATTTAAAAGCAAATTTAAAACTCAACCACTTTGGGAAATTACCAAAAGAAAATAAGTACTTTTTTTTTTTTTCCTTAAAAAGTAGGAAATATATGTATAATGAATAGTTTACAACAGCATAGAGATGTTCAGGAAATCTTGCAAGAAGCTAAAACCCTGTTATTCAGTTTTACAGTACTTCTCCTAATGTAAGATTATGTCAGTGTGGCTTTATTTTAAAACTGGAATTCATAATCTACTGGTCATTTAAAAAAATCTGTCAGCCTTTCATTATTTGACAGTACTGCATCTACTTCAGTTCTGTATGTTTGTAACTTTTTAAAACCCTCTGAGTTTTGTAATTCCTTTTCTACTTTCTTATCTATATCTCTGTTCCTAAGAGTTCGCAGCTCTGTCTTTTGTCCTATTTTCTTTCCCTTGCCTACTCTTTCCCCAGAGCATTTGCTTTCCTGGCTTCTACTATAACCTGGACACAGAAAACTTTCAAATTTTCATGCCTCTGTTACTTTCTTGCCTTTAACTTCTCAGTGACTCTCTGATGGCATTTAGGCTAGCATTCCAGTTTTACCCAGGGCTTCCCTCATATCTCAGTGGTAAAGAATCCGCCTGCAATGGCAGGAGACCCCCATTTGATTCCTTGGTTGGGAAGATCCGCTGGAGAAGAGAAACACTACAGACTCCAATATTCTTGGGCTTCCCTTATGGCTCAGCTGGTTAAAAAAAGAAATCTGCCTGCAATGTGGGAGACCTGGGTTCCATCCCTGGGTTGAGAAGATCCCCTGGAGAAGGGAAGTGAAAATAAAGTCACTCAGTTGTGTCTGACTCTTTGTGACCCCATGAACCATAAAGTTAATGGACTTCTCCAGGCCAGAATAATGCAGTGGGTAGCCTTTCCCTTCTGCAGGGGATCTTCCCAACCCAGAGATCTAACTGGAGTCTCCTGCATTACAGGCAGATTCTTTACCAGCTGAACTACTAGGGAAGTCCTTGGAGAAGGGAAAGGCTACCAGTTTTAACCAAGTTCTACCATATTTTTTAAGACACAATTTAAACACTTGACAGATGCTGCTTCCTCTGGTAAGAAAATTCTTATCCTGCTTTTTGCTAAGCTGAAGCCTATTCATCCTTTAAGTTTTAACATAAACATGTTAAATGGCCTTCAGAGGCCTTCTCTGATATCCACAGTACCAATTAAGTCCCCTCCACCTCATTTCCTCATACCCTATTTTTTGTCCATAGGGATTATTTCACAGGTTTCTGTTATCTGTTTATTTGTATGATTATGTGTGTTATATCTGTCTTTGATCCTGTGCTATAAGCACTCTGAAGACAGTGACCATACCAGATTTAGTCCCCACTCTATGCTCAGAAACAAATAAAGAAACTCTCAAAATATAAGTGGATGAACCAATTAAATGCTTTTTTAACTTATGAGCTAGAGTTATATTTTCAGTTGTTTGGAAGATTGATACATATTGTTAATTGTTACTTCCCCAAACTTTTCATGTCAAAAACTATATTCATCTTTTCCTGAAAGACTCCCCCTCATTGCTACATTTTGTAAACCTGGAATCATCTTGATTTTATTTCATTTCCCCCATTATTGTTTTATACATGAAATAGTTTTATTTCTTCATTCATAATTTCTCTCATATTTTCATTTTTTCTTCTTCCTGCAACCACAAAATTCATTACCACATTGAAAATACAAATTCATATTTTATGTATATTTTATTCTGAACTAGAATATTTGAAGAATGTGTTCTGTTTAGGTAGACATAATTCCACATATCTCTTTGTGATAAACATGTAATTATCTTTCAGGTTTCTGTTTAGAAGTGACATTTTTGTAGGAAAACTCTTTTTGGTTATTGTCACAAGTGGCTTCCCCAGACCCTGAAATGGGGTTTAGTGATCTGAATGTTATTACGGTTTTAATTGGAGTTGATACCTTTAGAAGGAAGAGAAAGACAGCATGATGGACTAAGAGAGAAGCCTGTCTATGATGGTGGCCTGATGGCTGCCTTGGCTGACTGCAGGGGTTCTGAAGCTAAAATGGTCCATCAGATTGTTCTGTGTTAGTTCAAAATGTCACAACATTTTTATGTTCACCTCCATCACTGGGTGAGCCTGGGAGGAGAGTGACCTTGTATAAAATCACATGGCTGTCCAAGGGTGAGGTAATCCCTGAGGCAGCTGACAATACAGTCCCATCAGCATGCACATTTCTTACTTGGTGGAGCTGGGTGACATGTCATAGTTTCCACCACCGTCACTGAAGGCTGAATTGGTGCAAGTGTTTTGCATACTGCTTTCCAGTTCCAAGGGAACTTTGGTTTTATTCCTATGGTTTAATTTGTTTAATTTAAACAGAAAACAGAATCTAAGGACATTAAAAAAAAAAAAAAAAACACTTATCTAGAATTTGTTAATTTAGGGTTCAGGATAATGTTTATTGTATCATTCAATGGATTTTTCTGTCCTTTCCAGTATTTTTGAGTAAAAAATAAACATGAATTACAGTAACCTTCTTTGAACTTTCAATATTATACTATGTTTATCCAGATCTTGACATCAGATAACCTTATTGCAATTTTCTATTTAGTTTTGTATTAATCATTATTCTAAATTTCCACAAGGAAAAGTTCTTCCTCAATTTAATTCTAGAAAAATGCCAGAAATACAGCAGTGCATTTACCAAATATGTTTTTGAATGAATGAGAATTGCTGTGTGTCAGATTCCAATGATGTAATTTGAGTGGAAACTTGCAACATGATTCCTCCATGTGTCTTGTCTATAATTGTGAATCTTATAAATTCAGGAAGTACAAGACTACAAGCTCATGAATGGATCTGAGGCGCAAAAGTCTGTTAGAGTAGCAAGCTGGACTCTTGGTCACAACAAGGAGAATCATTTTTATCCATTTTCTCACTCTTTAAGAATGTCTTTTTGATCCTGTAATTAACTTGGCATTTGAAGAGTGATAAGTTTAAATCCTCTCTTCAAGAACTTGTACTAAGACTAGAATTGAGCTATCCATGTGGCATATTTTATGTAAGCCAGCTCATGGAACTTGTTCTAACAGCCAATCTACTTTATCCAAACCCCATCCCAATGCTAGAATGTAACTATTAAAACTCATTGATGAGCAAATACCAAGACTGATCCAAGGAAGAGGGGAAGACGATGATAGCTGACAATGGGTCCTGATGAAGTTCATTTCTATAACTGACCTATCACACATTCCTGGCTTTGATCTTGTATTGAAAGAATTTAGGGTTAATTGAAAGTGAAATGATAGTAAAGTCGCTCAGTCATGTTTGACTCTTTGCGACCCCATGGACTGTAGCTTACCAGGCTCCTTTGCACGTGGGATTTTCCAGGCAAGAGTACAGGAGTGGGTTGCCATTTCCTTCTTCATAGGGCTAATTAAATAGAATAAATTAAAATTTCCTAAATTTCTATGGTTCCATGTTTGGGTTAGTATACCTAAGTACAAAGGAAAACCTCTGAAAGGAATTGTAAAAGCTAAGTCTTAAAGCTGTGTTTATGAACTCAAGCTTTTTATGTGCAATAGTCACATAGAACTGTTCCAAATTTTATTTAATATTTTACTTAAATCTACTTTTGTAAATCCAAAAAGTTTTTAAAGAAAAAAAATTAAACCACTAATTAAATTAGTGAGTAATTAAAAAAAAACTATCATTTTTACCAATAGAAATCAGTCAATACTTAAATACTATTATATTTAATTCAGATTTCATGAAAAATTATGTATGGTTGAGAGAATATGCCCTACACAGTGATAAGTAGTCTCTTAAAGATTAGTTTAGTTGTTCCCCTTTCCTTACCCACTACCATCCTGCATAGTTTCAAGCTAGAGGTCTGTCAGAATTTGGGAATAATAGCCCTAAAACTATCAACATACGAAATCACATTATTCCTGAACTTTAAATATAAGAACTTCAGATTTTTTAAAAAAGATTTAACCATTATCTTACATAGCCTTAATGAGCAGAATTTGTATTCCCTAGTGAGGTTCATTAGCAAAATTATTAAAAAGTATTGTGCTTAAAGTTAACCTTAAGAATATTTTATCACCCTGGATTGCATTCAAATCTGTTGCTTTGCTTTGAATAAGCTTTAGAATGGGAACTCAAAAGCTGAAAACCCTTCTTTTCTCATGAAATCGTATGGTGAGTAGAAACTTGGATAGGCCATGCAACTCCATCATCTGACTTCAAAGTTGGATACATCTAAACTACTCCTAACAGATGAAATTCTGTTCTCTTTTAAGATACCACTAACAAAGGAAATTTTAACTTTATTTCACGGATATTTCTTTAGTACTAATACCTTTAACACAGAGGGAAATCGGAGCATTTAAGGTAGAGTTGATCTGCTAAATGTTATTTGTTGATCTGCTAAATGTCTTATTTAATTTCAAATGACAAAAAATAAATTGTAAATCATTTTTTAAAAATAATGCTTAAATCTATCCTTGCCTCTTCTTTTCTAAACTAAAAATCTGAGGTAATTTTTTAATTATGCAAAAAATTCTGAAAATTTACAAGAACTTCATAGTTTTTAAAATGTGGACTTTTGAAATGGCTATAATTTTCATATATTGGAATAATTTTCTATAACAGCAAGCAGTTTTCAAATACCTAATCTTTCATTCTAATTTCCATACTAAAACTTTACTTATATTATTACTTATAGCTATCATCAGAAAAAAAAAAAAATAGCCAATGATCCAATGATATATTTCCCAAGTTTATGACTTTGTCATTACTTATCAGATATCCTAAGAATAAATATTCCCACTTAGAGTAGAAAGAATCATTTTTTTTTTAATATTTCCCCTAATATTTTACTAAGCTATTTTCATTGACCTATTTAGAACATTACATTAACAAATAAAAATGTCTATGGGGAAAACAGTTCATGACATTATATCATACAGACAAACCAAAATATTATATCATGAAATACTGGTAAGACTAAAACAAAAGTTCCAGAAATTGAAAGTCAAAATAAGTTTTTTATTCATTTCATTTTATGGAAATGGATGTTTCTAATATGTACATTTTTCATGTAGCTAGATTTTTTAAAAAGGTGAAAAACCTGTGTATTGATTAAAGCTTTATAACCAGTATAAATACCACATGAAGGAGACAACTCAATCCAATCCAATCTAAATCAGTTCAATTCAGTTGCTCAGTCTTGTCTGACTCTTTGAGACCCAATGTATTGCAGCATGTCACGCCTACCTGTCCATCACCAACTCCCGGATTCTACCCAAACCCATGTCCATTGAGTCAGTGATGCCATCCAACCATCTTATCCTCTGTCGTCCCCTTCTCTGCCTGCTCCCAATTCCTCCCAGCATCAGAGTCTTTTCCAATGAGTCAACTCTCCACATGAGGTGGCCAAAGTATTGGAGTTTCAGCTTTAGCATCAGTCCTTCCAAAGAACATCCAGGACTGATCTCCTTTAGAATGGAGTGGTTGTATCTCCTTGCAGTCCAAGGGACTCTCAAGAGTCTTCTCCAACACTACAGTTCAAAAGCATCAATTCTGTCAATGTATGGCAAAACCAATACAGTATTGTAAAGTAAAATAAAGTAAAAATAAAAATTAAAAAAAAAAAAAAGCATCAATTCTTTGGCGCTCAGCTTTCTTCACAGTCCAACTCTCACATCCATACATGACTACTGGAAAAACCATAGCCTTGACTAGATGGACCTTTGTTGGCTAAGTAATGTCTCTGCTTTTGTATATGCTATCTAGGTTGGTCATAACTTTCTTTCCAAGGAGTAAGCGTCTTTTAATTTCATGGCTGCAGTCACCATCTGCAGTGATTTTGGTGCCCCCAAAATAAAGTCTGACACTGTTTCAACTGTTTTCCCATCTATTTTCCATTAAGTGATGATGGGACCAGATGCCATGGTCTTAGATTTCTGAAAGCTGAGCTTTAAGACAACTTTTTCACTCTCCTCTTTCACTTTCATCAAGAGGCTTTTTAGTTCCTCTTCAATTTCTGCCATAAGGGCTGTGTTTCTACATATCTGAGGTTATAGATGTTTCTCCCAGCAATCTTAATTCCAGCTTCTTCTTCCTCTAGTCCAGCGTTTCTCATGATGTACTCTGCATGTAAGTTAAATAAGCAGGGTGCCAATATATAGCCTTGATGTACTCCTTTCCCTATTTGGAACCAGTCAGTTGTTCCATGTCCAGTTCTAACTGTTGCTTCCTGACCTGCATACACATTTCTCAAGAGGCAGGTCAGGTGGTATGGTATTCCCATCTCTTTCAGAATTTTCCATAGTTTATTGTGATCCACACAGTCAAAGGCTTTGGCATGGTCAATAAAGCAGAAATAGATGTTTCTCTGGAACTCTCTTGATTTTTTGATGATCCAACCAGTGTTGGCAACTTGATCTCTGGTTCCTCTGCCTTTTCTAAAACCAGCTTGAACATCTGGAAGTTCATGGTTCATGTATTGCTGAAGCTTGGCTTAGAGAATTTTGAGCATTACTTTAGTAGCGTGTGAGATGAGTGCAATTGTGTGGTAGTTTGAGCATTCTTTGGTATTGCCTTTTCTGGAATTGGAATGAAAACTGACCTTTTCCAGTCCTGTGGCCACTGCTGAGCTTTTCAAATTTGCTGGCATATTGAGTGCAGCACTTTCATAACATCATCTTTCAGGATTTGAAATAGCTCAACTGGAATTCCATCACTTCCACTAGCTTTGTTCGTAGTGATGCTTTCTAAGACCCACTTGACTTCACATTCCAGGATGTCTGGCTCTAGGTGAGTGAACATACTATCGTGATTATCTGGGTCGTGAAGATCTTTTTTGTACAGTTCTCCTGTGTATTCTTGCCACCTCTTCTTAATATCTTCTGCCTCTGTTAGGTTCATACCATTTCTGTCCTTTTTGAGCCCATCTTTGCATGAAATGTTCCCTTGGTATCTCTAATTTTCTTGAAGAGATCTCTAGTCTTTCCCATTCTGTTGTTTTCCTCTATTTCTTTGCATTGATCACTGAGGAAGGTTTTCTTATCTCTCCTTGCTACTCTTTGGAACTCTGCATTCGTATGATCATATCTTTCCTTTTCTCCTTTGTTTTTTGCTTCTCTTCTTTTCACAGCAGTTTGTAAAGCCTCCCCAGATGGCCATTCTGCTTTTTGGCATTTCTTTTCCATGGGGATGGTCTTGATCCCTGTTTCCTATACAATGTCACATACCTCCGTCCATTGTTCATCAGGCACTCTATCTATCAGATCTAGTCCCTTAATCTATTTCTCACTTCCACTGTATAATCATAAGGGATTTCATTAAGTCATACCTGAAGGTCTAGTGGATTTTCCTACTTTCTTCAATAAGTCTGAATTTGGCAATAAGGAGTTCATGATCTGAGCCACAGTCAGAATCTGGAATTGTTTTTGCTGACTGTATAGAGCTTCTCCATCTTTGGCTGCAAATAATATAATCAATCTGATTTTGGCGTTGATCACATGGTGATGTCCATGTGTAGAGTCTTCTCTTGTGTTGTTGGAAGTGGGTGTTTGCTATGACCAGTGCGTTCTCTTGGCAAAACTCTATTAGCCTTTGCCCTGCTTCATTCTGTATTCCAAGGCTAAATTTGTCTGTTACCCCAGATGTTTCTTGACTTCCTACTTTTGCATTTCAGTCCCCTATAATGAAAAGGACATCTTTTTTGGGTATTAGTTCCAAAAGGTCTTGTGGGTATTCATAGAACCATTCTACTTCAGCTTCTTCAGCATTACTGGTTGGGTCATAGACTTGGATTACTGTGATATTGAATGGTTTGCCTTGGAAATGAACAGAGATCATTCTGTCGTTTTTGAGATTGCATCCAAGTACTGTATTTCAAACTCTTTTGTTGACCCAATGGCTACTCCATTTCTTCTAAGGGATTCCTCCCTACAGTAGTAGATATAATGGTTATCTGAGTTAAATTCACCCATTCCAGTCCATTTTAGTTTGCTCTTCCTAGAATGTTGACTTTCACTCTTACTATCTCCTGTTTGACCACTTTCAATTTGCCTTGATTCATGGACCTAACATTCCAGGTTTCTATGCAATATTACTCTTTACATCGGACCTTCTGTCTATCAACAGTCACATCCACAGTGGGGTATTGTTTTTGCTTTGGCTCCATCCCTTCATTCTTTCTGGAATTATTTCTCCACTGATCTCCTGTAGCATATTGGGCATTTACCAACCTGGGGAGTTCCCCTTTCAGTATCCTATGATTTTGCCTTTTCATTCTGTTCACGGGGTTCTCAAGGCAAGAATACTGAAGTGGTTTGCCATTCCCTTCTCCAGTGGACCACATTCTGTCAGACCTCTCCACCATGACCCACCTTTCTTGGGTGGCCCCATAGGCCATGGCTTAGTTTCATTGAATTAGAGGAGGCTGTGGTCCATGTGATTAGATTAATTAGCTTTCTGTGATTGTGGTTTCAATGTGTCGGCCCTCTGATGCCTCTTGAAATACCTACCATCTTACTTGTGTTTCTCTTACCTTGGACATGGGGTATCTCTTCACGGCTGCTCCAGCAAAGCGCAGCTGCTGCTCCTTACCTTAGATGAGGGGTATCTCCTCATGGCCACCCCTCCTGACCTTGAATGTGCAGATCAGGGGCGGCGGCCAAGAGGAGCTACCCTATGCCAGAGGTCAGGGACAGCAGCCAAAAGGAGCTACTCAAATCTAAATATCCTTGATGATTTATTAGTCCTGATATCACTTAGAGCCACCCCCTACCAAACTGATTAAGTCTCACCTTTGTTTTAAAGAAGACTCTGTTAAAATGATGTCCTGTGATTTCAAAGGCTAGTTGGTAGAAGACATAATTTTTTTCACCCTGCTGTGTCTTGGTTCACTAGCTCTGGGGGAAACTAAATCTTATATCAATAGCATGGTCCAGCAATCTTATGGGAAAATTCACGTGGGAAGGAATTCTTGGCTTCCTGTCAACAGCCAGCACTAATATGTCAAGCATTTGAATGAGTGTTCTTGGAGTCAGGCTCTAGACTCAAGTAACTTTAAGAAGACAACTGCTTTGGCCTACATATTAATTTTAGTCTCATAAGGAACTCTGTATAAAATGGTAAAGATATATACTTTTAAGATGCTAAATTCTGGGATGATTTCTTAAATAGCAACAGATAGCTGATACATTATCCTAAGCTCTAAAGAAACAGAGTGTTTCATCTTATTTTCTGATTACAAAAATAAAGTATTATCTTCTTTTAATATCAGTTTTTGGAACATTACAGATCAGGTAATATATGAAAAGATAAAAATAGAATAAAATCAACACACTCCCAGGTAGACAAGGATATCTTTGATGTTAATGATTATCTGTGATTTTCTAGACATGACATATATAGATAGAATTACTGAACACATAAATGGAGATTTTGAATATATGAGGAGAATTAAACAAAAACCATATCTGTGATATTTGATAAACTCAGCTTTAGAGATTGGTTTGATAAACTGCACAGATTCATTGATACAAAATAGGTACATATAAATATATACACACATTCCCTCCTCCCCTCCCCCTCCCAAGAGGTAAGTTTTTTAATGCAAGTTATGTGGGAAGAGAGTTGTAACACAGTCACTCTGAAGACACCATTAACTGATGCCTGAAACTTAAGTGAGTGAACCTAAGAGCTAAAATGTAGGTTTTTGTTTTTGTTTTTTACTAAAGTGCACACTCTTCAATGTCATATAAAATGTAAGGTTATATGCTATACATTGAAGCTACCAGACTAAAGGTTTTATAAAATCATGATTTGACTTTTTGAGCTTAATTTTTATGTTTTTTTTTTTTTTTTTTCTTTTCTTTCTTCTTTTGGATTATAGACTTTCTTGAGTAATCCTCAGTGGTAGATTTCCCTTTTTAACTTTCTTTCTTTCTTTTTTTTTTAAAGTTAATCCTTCATTTCCAAGATGATGTAAACATGGAAAATTTGCTCAAGCAAATCTTTTCAGCACTTCTACAATTTTACATATCACGCATCAGTCTTCAGTTTATAAGAGATTTGGAGTTTACTTTAGAGTAATTTACAAAGTACACTATTTTGTTATTAATATATCCATTGTTATTGATTTATTTATATTTTCTTTTTCCTCCTCTATCTTATATAAGATTTTTATATTTTGTATATTATAGTATTTTTCTGATGTAATACACACATACACACTCACAGAAATGGACACAAACACACTTTGGCAACATTTTTAAAATTTTTTCACATGTGTATAACTTGATTAAAAATCTATTTCATATATATTTATTGATTACTAATGTCTTGTATAAAAGTTGTCTCTCTTTAATCTGTTAGGCAGACCGGATGTTTGTTTATTAATTTTAAACTTGTCAATGTAATTTAGCTCTGCTATTTTCTTTTTGTTAGCTCTGCTATTTTCTTTTTTGCAATATTATTAATTAAATATCATGAAACAAATACTGCATAGACATGTAATTTCATTAATTTGGCAAACACACAGTTTTATAACTATCACATGATCAAGATACAGGAGATTTCTACAAATTGTTATTTATGATGCCTTAATAGTCAATCTCTTATCTCAATCCCACTCAAAACACACATGCAATTGCTGATTTTTCTACTCCAATTATTTTAATTTTTCAGAAGATTACATAAATGGGACAATATAAAAGGTAGAACCACTCAGACATTTTGGATCAATTGCACTACAATTCCAATCCAGGATTTGAGCTCCATAATCTCCTAAGATGTGAACCAAGGCAACTTGACTTCTCTGGCCAGTCTTGCTACCATTTATGTCTTCTGCTCTTTTCTAGATGGCTCAGTGGTAAAAATAAATAAATAAATAATAATATCTGTCTGCCAATGCAGAAGATGCAGTTTTAATCCCTGAGTTGGGGAGATCCCCTAGAGGAGGAAATGGCAACCCACTTCCATATTCTAGCCTGGAACGTCCAATGGGCAGAGGAGCCTGGCAGGCTATAGTCCATGGGATCAAAAACAGTTGGACACAACTTAGCAACTAAGCAAAAGCATGAGCTCTATGTCTTCCACAAGTTTTGTTTCCCTAAGAAACATTCTTCCCACTATTTTTGTCCTCCATCCCCAAGACAGAGACCAGAGCAGTGTCAACTCCTGAAGAAAAACAAACATTTCTACTTGGATGTCAAGTCTTGAAGAGAAGTTGACATCTAAGTAAGAACTGGAAGAATGATTATATTCTCTCAAAAACAAATTCTGTGGTAATGTTTCTAGAAATTGAATAAGCCCTTGTAAGCACCTGGATCAATTAGTATACTGAGAATTTAAGCTAAATTCATATTTTAAACAAAATTTTATGTTCAGATGCATATTTTATTTACAGAGAGGAAATCAATGTGGGAATCCAGGAACAATTACAGATAAAGAAAAAAATTATTTTTGTTGGAATGTAATCATGATAAAGGGGAACAAAAGTAAACAGGAAAATCCAATGGAATCCAAGTTCTTAAATGGATAGTTGAAGATATTATAATATAGTAAGGAGTACTGTGTTGCATAGAAAGTGTGAGAAAGGTGGGTTTTTCAGTTTTTCTCTATATTAGGAAGAAATAATTTAGTGTTTCCCCATTAAGAAAGATATTAATTATAGGTCTTTATTTCTTGTTCTTTTTTAGTTTGATGAGAGTTTTTTATTATAAGTGGATGTTGTATTTTATTACACTTTTTGATGTATTATTGAAAAGATGATATGATTTTCTTCTTTAAACTGCTGACATAATAAATTAATGATTGGCTTTTGAATGCCGAATCAACCTTGTAATCCTAGTATAAACCCTTTTGGTAAGGATATGTTATACATTTATGACATTGATGGCAACAATAGTAAAAATAATAAGTGGAAATTATTTGGAATTTTTGTTGTAGTTGTCTACTGGAAAGAGGTCATCATATAATATCATTTCAAATAATATTGAGGCAAATTAAAATGTGTATTTAAACTCTAGGGCAAAAACTATAAAACATATCTATGATGAATAAGCCAATGTGTTGCTTCCTTATGAGTATTTGGTTTTAAGCAGGAGACAGATTGCTTGTTTATTGGAAAGCAAATAACTTAATCTCTAAATGTACAAAAGAATTAATGATGGTTAATATTTACCAAAAAATAGTATGCCAAGAAAACTATATCTTGTTCCATGGCTAATTGTCTTTTACATGCAAAGTCAGAGTTATTTTCTGTCTTTTTTCAGAAAAAGCCCAGTGTGCATTCTAATATTTCAACTGGACATCTGTTCTGTGTAATCAAGAGGACTATAGCTTATTGAGAGTGATGTAAAATAAAACCATTTAGGTAATTTTATTTTCTGCTGTCATTGATGCAGTAGTCCCTCCTACATACTACCTTTGAAGTATTTATTGTCAAAAACTAAAGTTTTTGTAAAGCAAGTTGATGATGTAATAATTCACTTTAATCTCATTGTTAATGTAACATTGCTTTGTGTAAGTTTTAGTTCTGAAAACTTCAGGTTTTGAAATTAATTTTACTATGGTCAAGAAGCAACAGTTAGAACCAGATGTGGTACAGCTGACTGGTCCCAAATTGGGAAAGGCTGTATATTGTCATCCTGCTTATTTAACTTTTATGCAGAGTATAGCATGCGAAATGCCAGATGGATGAAGTACAAGCTGGAATCAAGATTGCTGGGGGAAATATCAATAACCTCAGATACACAGATGACACCACCCTTATGGAAGAAATGAAGAATATATAAAGAGCCTCTTGATGAAAGTGAAAGAGGAGAATGGAAAAGTTAACTTAAAACACAACATTCAAAAAACAAAGATCAAAGAATCCAGTCCTAACACTTCATAGCAAATAGATGAGGAAACAACGGAAACAGTGACAGACTTTTGTATAAAAAATCACTGCAGATAGTGACTGCAATTATGAAATTAAAAGATGCTTGCTCTTTGGAAGAAAAGCTATGACCAACCTAGACAGCATATTAAAAAACAGAAACATTACTTTCCAACAAAGGACTGTCTAGTCAAGGCTATGGTTTTTCCAGTAGTCATGTATGGATGTGAGAGTTAGACTGAGAAGAAAGCTGAGTGCCAAAGAATTGATGCTTTTGAACTGTGATGTTGGAGAAAACTCTTGAAAGTCCCTTGGACTTCAAGGAGATCTAACAAGTCAATCTTAAAGGAAATCAGTCCAGCATATTCATTGGAAGGACTGTTGCTGAAGCTGAAACCTTAATATTTTGGCCACCTGATTCAAAGAACTAACTTCTTGGAAAAGTCCTTGATGTTGGGAAAGATTGAAAGCAGAAAGAGAAGGGGATGACAGAGGATGAGATGGTTAGATGGCCTCACTGACTCTATGGATGTGAGTATGAGCGAGCCCTGGGAGTTGATGATGGACAGGGAAGCCTGTTGGTGATGACAGGGTCACAAAGAGATGGACACATCTGAGTGACTGAACTGAACTGAAGGATATTACACATATCATCAGACTCTTTTGTGCCTTAGAAAGCATGAGTCATGGAATACTAGAATCATGATGCATTTTGTGCATACAACCTTAATGATCAAGCAAAACACTACTGAATAAGGTGAAAAATGGGAAGTTTTATCATTATTGTTGCATTTTGATTATCAATCTGTTTAAATATTAGTAAAACAGTGCAGATAGCCTCTATATACTCACACCTTAAAATCTAAGATAAGGGTGGTAGTGTACACTTTTGATATCTTCTAAAAGATAAATTAATGCCAAGAATTTAATAAAGATATCAGGGGAAAAAATGAAGGTTAAGCAACATACAAAACTAGCTAAGAGAGTTATAAATGTGTGTTAGCTGTGTTCTTCAAACTTAAAGTTGTTGGCACCTTATAAACATGTATTACATTCAAGAACTATTATTTTAATGAATGGTTGGTTGGCATGGTTGAGCAAGTTTTAAAAGTAATACATATCTTTGAATTGTATTAATAAGGCAAACATCCTTTCTTTTGATCATAAGAACTATTTTCTATGTTAAACTGATTCTGTCTACTTAAGATATACTTAAAAGATCAGTGTTTAGGCACCAACACACTCACTCAAACATCTACAAAACTTTTGTATAATATAAGACAATATGTGTGTGTGTGCTCAGTCACTTCAGTCATGTTCAACTCTTCGTGACCCTATGGACTGTGGCCTGTGAGGCTCCTCTGTCCACAAGATTATCCTGGCAAGAATATTGATGTCGCTTGCCATTTCCTTCTCCAGTGACCTCTTGACCCTGGGATTGACCCTGTGTCTCCTGCAGCTCCTGCATTGACAAGCAGATTCTTTACCACTGAGCCACCTTGAAAATCCATATGAAACAATATATGAGAATCTAAATGATATGGCACAGCCTGTCAGCAGCAAATGTGGATGTCAAGGGGACAGCTGTCTTGCACTGAGCTCTAAGCAGTTTCATACCTGACCTTGGTCACTTGATAGAACTCCAGAACTAGCTGATGGCAAGGAATATAACTAATGTTTGCTGAACAGATTAGACACTGTTATTTTAAAATTTAAAATGCATGTCTGTTTTCTAAATATATATTGGGAAATTCCCCAGTGGTCAAGTGGTTAGGACTCCATGTACATGAGGGCCTGGGTTCAATCTCTTGTTGGGAAATTAAGATCCCACAGACTGTGCAGTGAAGCCAAAATAAAAATGATAATTAATAATAATTATTTATTTTACTAATTTATTCCAAAATAAAATAATTTTATTTAAAAGGATTTGTGAATATAATTCTTTTTAATTTAAAGCAAATAGAATTTTAGGAAATATACACTAAAAACACTGAAACTTCCCATTCTTAGGCATATAAACAGAAAAGATGAAAACTCTAATTTAAAAAAGACACATGCACCCTCATGTTCATAACAGCACTGTTTACAATAGTCAAGACATGGAAACAACCTAGGTGTCCATCAATGGATGAATGAATAAAGAAGGTATAGGATATATATACAATAAAATATTCAGTTCAGTTCAGTTCAGCCACTCAGTCATGTCCGACTCTTTGGGACCTTATGGACTGCAGAATGCCAGGCTTCCCTGTCCATCACAAACTCCCAGAGCTTGCTCAGACTCATGTCCATTGAGTCAGTGATGCCATCCAACCATCTCCTCTGTTGTCCCCTTCTCCTCCTGCCT
Organism: Budorcas taxicolor; assembly: GCF_023091745.1. NCBI lineage: Eukaryota > Metazoa > Chordata > Mammalia > Artiodactyla > Bovidae > Budorcas > Budorcas taxicolor. The sequence continues at coordinate 52,120,347 of NC_068915.1, read as the reverse complement.
TCAATCTTTCCCAGCATCAGGATCATTTCCAATGAGTATTCTTCATATCAGGTGGCCAAAGTATTGGAGTTTCAGCTTCAGCAATCAGCTGCATTGAGTGCAGCACTTTCACAGCATCATCTTTTAGGATTTGAAATAGCTCAACTGGAATTCCATCACCTCCACTAGCTTTGTTAGTAGTGATGCTTTCTAAGGCATATAATATTATAATATTCCATAATAATGGAATATTGCTAACCATAAAAAAGAATGAAATAATGCCATTTGCAGCAACATGGGAGGACCTAGAGATTATCATGCTAAGTGAAGTAAATCAAACAAAGAACAATAATATGATATGATACTATAACATAACAACTATATATATCACTTACATGTGGAATCTAAAAAGAGTACAAGTAACTTATTTATAAAACAGAATCAGACTCATATATATAAACTCTGCATCACACCAGGCTGCCCTATCCATCACCAACTCCTGGAGCTTGCTCATACTCATGTCCATTGAGTCAGGGATGCCATCCATTCATCTCATCCTCTGTTGTTCCCTTCTCCTCCTGCCTTCAGTCTTTTCGAGGATCAGGGTTTTTTTTAAAGGAGTCAGTTCTTCACATCAGGTGGCCAAACTTTGGAGCTTCAGTTGCAGCATCAGACCTTACAGTGAATATTCAGGATTGATTTCCTTTAGGATTGACTGGTTTGTTCTCCTTGCAATCCAAGGGACCCTCAAGGGTCTTTTCCAACACTATGGTTCAAAAGCATCATTTCCTTGGTGCTCAGCCTTTCTCATGGTTCAACTCTCACATCCATATGTAACTGCTGGAAACACTATAGGTTTGACTATATGGACCTTTGTCAGTAAAGTAATATCTCTGCTTTTTAATGTGGTTTCTAGGTTTGTCATTGCTTTTCTTCCAAGGAGTGTCTTTTAATTTCATGGCTGCAGTCACCATCTGCAGTGACTTTGGAGCCCAAGGAAATAAAGTCTGTCTATGTTTCCATCATTTCCCCATCTATTTTCCATGAAGTATGTGACCAGATGTGAGAGTTGGACTATAAAGAAATCTGAGCACCAAAGAATTGATGCTTTTGAACTGTGGTGTTGGAGAAGACTCTTGAGAGTCCCTTGGACTGCAAGGAGATTCAGCCAGTCCATCCTAAAAGAAATTAGTTCTGAAAATTCATTGGAAGGACTGATGTTGAAGCTGAAACTCCAATACTTTGGCCATCTGATGTGAAGAGCTGATTCATTTGAAAAGACCCTGATGCTGGTAAAGACTGAGGGCAGGAGGAGAAAGGAATGACAGAGGATGAGATGGTAGGATGGCATCACCGACACAATGGACATGGGTTTGGGTAGACTCTGGGAGTTGGTGATGGACAGGGAGGCCTGGTGTTCTGCGGTTCATGGGGTCACAAAAATTCAGACATGACTGAGCAACTGAAGTGGAACTGGATGGGACCAGATGCCATGATCTTAGTTTTCTGAATGTTGAGTTATATACTACCATACATACTACCATGTATAAAATGGACAAACAACAAGAATTTACTGTTTAGCACTGGGAACTATATTCAATATCTTGAAATAACCAATGTTTCAATAACCAATAATGGAAAATAATCAGAAAAAAATTGTGTGTGTGTGTGTACTCTGCATATAAGTTAAATAAGCAGGGTGACAATATACAGCCTTGACATACTCCTTTCCCAATTTGGAACCAGACTGTTGTTCCATATCCAGTTCTAATAATTTCATTATTAGTCAAACCATAATAATTCAAAAGGAGTAGAAGGGAAAATTTACCCCTCCTTGACTGTACCAACATATTGATAATAGTATTGCTTCAACAATGACTGCTCAGCAGAATACCTAATCAAATATTTTAGGTTCAGTTCAATATTTAAACAGTTCAGCTTCTGTGATTATCTTACTAATATGTCATAATGATAATTTTGAAGAAACAGTGAATCAGTTTTTTATAATTTGTTTCTTACTACAGAAATGTTCAATGAAATTTTAGAAAATATAAATTGACAAAATAAAACTTCACAAAATTTATGATTGGCGAATAACTCTTAGAGCATTATATTTGATTTTGTAAAAGTAATTGCAATTTTACATTGTTAAACTTTGCCATTTGATATTGGAATGCATTCTTAAATGCGGTAATGTTATACATCATTTTAATATACATTTCTCACTTTATGCTTTTGCTAATGATTTATTACTTGCTGTTTATTTTATATGTATTTTAGACTAGGAAAATTATGTTAGACAAAAGGTAAACTTGAGCTGTTTTCCTATTTGAGTTCAAAATGGGTCCTAAAGCAGCAGAAACAAATCACAACATCAACAACACATTTGGGCTAGGAAGTACTTACAAAGGTACAGTGCAGTGATGGTGCAAGAAGTTTTGCAAAGGAGACAAGAGTCTTAAAGATATAAAACACCACGGCCAATCATAGGAAATTGACGATGACCAACTGAGAAGATCACTGAAGCTGATTCTCTTACAGCTACAGGAAAAGTTGCAGAAGAACTCATTGCTGACCATACTATGGCCATGCAGCCTTTGAAGCTAACTGGAAAGATAAAAAAGCTCAATAAGTGGGTGCTTCATGAACTGACTGCAAATTTAAAAAACATCCTTTTGAATTATCATCTTCTCTGGTATGCAATAACAGTGAACCATTTCTGTATCGGATTTTGTCATGATATGTGACAAGAAGTGGATTTTATATGACAACTGACAACAGCCAGCTAAGTGGTTGGACCTAGAAGAAGCTCCAAAGTGTTTCCCAAAGCCAAACTTGCACCAAAATAAGATCATGGTCACTGTTTGGTGATCTACTGCCATCTGATTCTGCTGCCAGTCTGATCAACTACAGCTTTCTGAATCCTAGTGAAACCATTACATCTGAGAAGTATGCTCAGCAAATCAATGAAATTCAGAAGCTGAACAAACTTGGCTACAAAGTTTCATTCCATCTGCCCTATTCACCTGACCTATTGACAACCAACTACTACTTCTTCAAGCATCTGGACAACTTTTTGCAGGGAGAATGCTTTGACAAGCAGCAGGAGGCAAAAACTGCTTTCCAATTCATTGAATCCCGAAGCATGGATTTTTAAGTTATAGGAATAAATAAACATTTCTCATTGGAAAAATGTGTTGATTATAATGGTTCCTATTTTGATTAATAAAGATGTGTTGCACCTAATTATAATGATTTAAAATTCATGTTCAGAAACCACAATTACTTTTGTACCAACCTATTATTTCATTCGCTGGATCATTGAAAAAGCAAGAGAGTTCCAGAAAAATATCTATTTCTGCTTTGTTGACTATACCAAAGCCTTTGACTGTGTGGATCACAATACACTGTGGAAAATTCTGAAAGAGATGGGAATAACAGACCACCTGACCTGCCTCTTGAGAAATCTGTATGCAGGTCAGGAAGTAACAGTTAGAACTGGACATGGAACAACAGACTGGTTCCAAATAGGGAAAGGAGTATGTCAAGGCTATATATTGTCACCCTGCTTATTTAACTTATATGCAGAGTACATCATGAGAAAGGTTGGGCTGGAAGAAGCACAAGCTGGAATCAAGGTTGCCAGGAGAGATATCAATAACCTCAGATATGTAGATGACACCACCCTTATGGCAGAAAGTGAAGAAGAACTAAAAAGCCTCTTGGTGAAAGTGAAAGAAGAGAGTGAAAAAGTTGGCTTAAATCTCAACATTCAGAAAACTAAGATCATGGCATCCAGTCCCATTACTTCATGGCAAATAGATGGGGAAACAGTGGAAACAGTAAGAGGCTTTATTTTTTCGGACTCCAAAATCACTGCAGATGGTGATTGCAGCCATGAAATAAAAGATGCTTACTCTTTGGAAGGAAAATTATGACCAACCTAGACAGCATATTCAAAAGCAGAGACATTACTTTGTCAACAAAGGTCCATCTAGTCAAGGTTATGGTTTTTCCAGGGGTCATGTATGGATGTGAGTGAAAGTAAAAGTGAAAATGAAGTTGCTCACTCATGTCTGATTCTTTGTGACCCCATGGATATAGCCTACCAGGCTCCTTCATCCATGGAATTTTCCAGGCAAGAGTACTGGGGTGGGTTACCATTTCCTTCTCCAGGGGATCTTCCCAATCCAGGGATCGAACCCACGTCTGCCGCATTGCAGGCAGACACTTTACCATCTGAACTACCTGGGAAAAGTTGGATTATAAAGAAAGCTGAGCGCCAAAGAATTGATGCTTTTGAACTGTGGTGTTGGAAAAGACTCTTGAGAGTCCCTTGGACTATAAGGAGATCCAACCAGTCCATCCTAAAGCAGATCAGTCCTGGGTGTTCATTGGAAGGACTGATGTTGAAGCTGAACCTCCAATACTTTGGCCACCTGATGTGAAGAGCTGACTCATTTGAAAAGACCTTGATGCTGGGAAAGATTGAAAACAGGAGGAGAACGAGACGACAGAAGATGAGATGGTTGGATGGCATCACCAACTCAATGGACATGGGTTTTGGTGGATTCTGGGAGTTGGTGATGGACAGGGAGGCTTGGCATGCTGTGGTTCATGGAGTCACAAAGAGTCAGACATGACTGAGTGGCTGAACTGATCTGAACATTTCATTCAAAATGTATTTTTTATAAACTAATTTTCACACTAGTAAACCAAAAACTTTTAGTCTTGCTAGATTCTAAACCATGTAAGGTATTAGGAAGTCATCTGGCAATTATTTGCCTTAAATGGAGTTAATAAGATGAATGCTGTCACTGTGCAATATAGAAACATACACATGAACATAATGGCGTGTTACATTACTTTTTTACTTTTGTGCTTTGTGTAAAATATTTCTGTATGAAAAGGCTTTTATCAGTGATAGATTTGCAAATTTATCAAAACTCTTAAACTAGCATAGTGTAATTTATTCCTGAGCAGAGGAGGGGGATAAACCTTTTAGATGAAAACACAGGAAAGTGTTTCCACTTGAAAAGGTAGCAATCCCAAAAGGTTTATTGAACATGAAAACTTGAAATGCTGTAATGCTCCTAAGGAATTAAATGATGCAGTAATACATCACAAAAAGGATATGAATTACCAAAAGTGTTTGCATAATTGTAATGTACAAGTGCCATTATAGTACATTAGTGTAGGATTCTAGAAAAAATTCTGTAGAAGTATTCCACTACTAAACTGTAGAAATTATGCTTATTTTTCCTCCATATATTAGTATTAGGCCATTCATCTAGCTTTCAAAATTTTCCATTTAATACAAAATTTTACTCGTTTAAATGTGTGACATGATTTTGTTTCTAATGCTCACATATATAGACTTCTAAAGTAAGTGGTGACTTCCCAGGTGGCTCAGACGGTAAAGCATCTGCCTGCAGTGCTGGAGACCTGGGTTCAATCCCTGAGTGGGGAATATCTCCTGGAGAAGACAATGGCAAACCACTCCAGTATTCTTGCCTGGAAAATCCCATGGACAGAGGAGGCTAGTAGGCTACAGTCCTTGGGGTCGCAAAGAGTCAGACACGACTGAGCGACTTCACTTTCACTTTCAGAGTAAGTGGTAGAACCTACAAAGGAGTCCAACAGCAATAAAAGTAACTTTAACAAATATTCATTGAGCATTTATAATTTTCCAGCTACCCTTCTAAGAATACAAAAACTACAAGACATAGATCCCATGGAGCAGGAAATACCAACCTGTCCCAGTATTCTTGCCTTAAAAAGTCCCATGAACAGAGGATCCTGTAGGGCTCCAGTCCATGGGGTCACAAAGAGTGGGACATGACTGAGCAACTGAGCACAGTGTACAGTGTATGAAATACCTGAGAGTAAAAATTTACATTCTATTTAAGTGTAATAGCAAAATAAACTGATAGTAGAATAATAAATATATGGCTGATGGTGATAGGCATTACAGAGAAAAACTAAATGAAAGTGAAAGTCAATAGATAATGCCAGGGTAGAGGTTAATTTTATTTTATATTTGATGGTTATATTTCACTTATGAAATGTTATTTGAGCAGAAAAACACAGGGAATGAAGGCAGATGTCATACAAATATAAATAAAAACATGTTCCATGTAGAGAAAATTACAAGTTACATGTAGACATTGAGTGAATAGCTTGTCTGTTGCATTTGAGGAAGAACTAGGAGGCAACTAAGGTCATAGAGATGACAGAGGAAGAACATAGTGGTGGATGAACATCTAGCACTTAGAAAAGCTTTGAAGTTTTATTTTTATTTTTCTAGCAGCAGAAAGAAACCATCTGATTTTATTTTTCAGAAAAGTTGTCTTGTCAAAAACAGACTGGGGAGGAGGGAGAAGTGGAGCAGGTTTGGAAGTAAGGAAATCAAACAGATCAATAATTCAAGAACATATTATGTTTTGTTTTGTTTTGTTTTTTTTGTTTTTTTTTTTACCAAATCAGTGGTAATGGAAATGTTCAGGCATGGCTTGTTCTATATGTATTTGGGTAGGTGATGAATATAATTTGCTGATGAATGGAATGGGGCATGTGCAAGACAGAGTATGTCAACATTTATTTTATCTCCAGAAAGTGAGGGGTGGAATCTTTATTTCCTGATATGAAGAGAACTTTGGGTAGAGGTGTCTTTTCTGATTGAATAACACAATGATTATTGGGATCTAGTTGTATGACAAGCAGCAATAGTAAGTGCAAAGCTTAAGAGGTAAAAGATCATAATACATTGGGAATGGATGTCAGCAAGGAAGCATTGTGTTGAATCTCTTGTTATGTAAAGGAATATGTGAGTGAAGCCACTTGGGGTGAAGAAGACTACTATAAATCCAATCTTACAGTTCCCAGTGAAGAAGACTGTATAATCAGACATGTGTTATTAAAATAATCAAATGTAATGAAGGTAGAAAAGTAGAACAATAAGAAACATTAAAAAAAGAAAAAACAGGTTTTAAAAAGTACAGAGATTTGAGAAAAGAATCAGTTCAGTTCAGTTCAGTTGCTCAGTCGTGTCTGACTCTTTGTGACCCCTTGAATCGCAACATGCCAGGCCTCCCTGTCCATCACCATCTCCAGAGTTCACTCAAACTCACGTACATCAAGTCAGTGATGCCATCCAGCCATCTCGAATATCAGAGTAAAAATGACACTGATATGCACTCCTGATCCTATGGACAACAGCATTTGGAATGTTTTTCCCCACTTTGAAAAAATTTGAATGATTCAGGGAAGAATCAGTTTTTACTAAGGCAGAGAGATGCAACAAATTTTTGCAAAAAATTCTCTGATAGGCAAGATAATTATTTCCTTTGAAACAAGTTATGTAGAAGACAAAGGGAAAGGCTTGGAAGTAAAAGAGATCACACTGACAATAAGAATTAGGAAAAAGATAAAAAAGATTGAAAAACTGTACCTTTGAGAGAGACCTAGAAAACAGGAGTTTTATGGTTTAAAGCCTATGGTTTAAAGACTTTAGGATAATATAGCCTGATGCTTCTAGAGCCAAAAAAGCTGCTCCTTTCATTAATTTTATTGACTAACTTTTAATTCACAAAGTTATTCATTCATTAACTAAGAATTAAATATTAAAGTATCTTAAAAGTAAAAGAAAAACATATGTTATACTAACATTAATCAAAAGAAAATTTTGGTGATTATATAACATGATGTAAGATGGATTTTAGAGCAAAATGCATTACTAAACATAAAGAAGTGATTTTAAAAATATAAACAAGCAAAAGGGTCAATATATCAGAGGAATATAACAATTCTTGACTTTTAGATAACTAATAAAAGATCTTTGGTACACATTAAACAAAAACTTATACCTTGAAGAAAAAATGGAAAAATTGGCAATTATTTTAGATAATTTCAAACATTCCTCTTTTAATATTTTTTGCAAGTACTCTGCAAATTCAGAAGATATAGAAGACTTGAAAAAATCATCAACAAATTAGAAACGATTGATATTATAGAAATAGGAAAATACCAGTACATTAATAAATTACTTTCTTTGAGAAAGTAAACATTGGTTTTCTAGTTGCTAATTTTTAGTGCTATCAGGAATGAGAGAAGTAGCATATTTCTTGAAAGACACAAGCTATTGAAACACAAGAAAAAACAGTAAATATGAACAGACCTACAGAAAATGTATTTTATATTAAAATCATACCCACAAATACAAGTCCAGGAAGAAGCAGCACAAATTATATATATATGAAGATTGAAGAGGAAAAGAATATTTTCTAACTCAGTCTTCAAGGCCAGCATTACTCAGATACCAAAATCAGAAAAAGAAAATTATAGGAAAGCAACACAGTATCATTTACAAGGATAGATTCAAATGTCTTTCAGATGTTTTACTAAAAGGAACACAAAAAATATAAAAAGGTTAACATATGTTGACAAATAGTGTTTATTTCAGAAATGCTAGTTTAGTTTAACATTTGAAAGTATAACAACTTACCAAAGGACATCCATATGATACTTTTAATGGGTTTACAAAAATCTTTAAGTAAAATTCAGTATCCACCATGGATAAAACTCATCAAACTATGAATTAAAAAAAAAAAAAGCTCATTATGAAAAAGGACATCTACAAAAGAACAAAATTTTAAAAAGCTATCAAACATCATATTTAATGGTGAAACCTTGAGTATTTGCTCCCTAAAATATAGAAGAAGAGCAGGAATGTCTTCTCTCACTATTTTAAACATTGAAATAAAATCTCACCTAGTGCAATAAGGAAAGAAAGAAAAGCAATAATCTTGCTTAAAAAGAGAGAATAAAAATTTATTCACAAATGGCTGAACTGTCTGTATCTATGATGGGAACTGGCAAGGTTGCAAAAATCAACAATGTAAACAATCATGTATTTCTATATTCTAACTATAAAAAAAATGAAAAGTACTATTTACAATGGCATAAAATACATGCTTGTTCGTTGGAAGAAAAGTTATGACCAACCTAGTTCAGTTCAGTTCAGTTCAGTTGCTCAAACGTGTCCGACTCTTTACAACCCCATGAATCGCAGCACGCCAGGCCTCCCTGTCCATCACCAACTCCCAGAGTTCACTCAGACTCACGCCCATAAAGTCGGTGATGCCATCAAGCCATCTCATCCTCTGTCGTTCCCTTCTCCTCCTGCCTCCAATCCCTCTCAGCATTAGAGTCTTTTCCAATGAGTCAACTCTTCTCATGAGGTGGCCAGAGTACTGGAGTTTCAGCTTTAGCATCATTCCTTCCAAAGAAATCCCAGGGCTCATTTCCTTCAGAATGGACTGGTTGGATATCCTTGCAGTTCAAGGGACTTTTAAGAATCTTCTCCAACACCACAGTTCAAAAGCGTCAATTTTTCGGCGCCCAGCCTTCTTCACAGTCCAACTCTCACATCCACACATGACCACTGGAAAAACCATAGCCTTGACTAGGTGGACCTTTGTTGGCAAAGTAATGTCTCTGCTTTTGAATATACTATCTAGGTTGCTCAAAACTTTTCTTACAAGGAGTAAGCGTCTTTTAATTTCATGGTTGCAGTCACCATCTGCAGTGATTTTGGAGCCCCCCCAGAATAAAGTCTGACACTGTTTCCACTGTTTCTCCATCTATTTTGCATGAAGTGATGGGACCAGATGCCATGATTTTAGTTTTCTGAATGTTAAGCTTTAAGCCAACTTTTTCACTCTCCTTTTTCAGTTTCATCAAGAGGCTTTTTAGCTCCTCTTCACTTTCTGCCATAAGGGTGGTGTCATCTGCATATCTGAGGTTATTGATATTTCTCCTGGCAATCTTGATTCCAGCTTGTGCTTCCTCCAGCCCAGCGTTTCTGATGATGTACTCTGCATATAAGTTAAATAAGCAGGGTGACAATATACAGCCCTGACGTACTCCTTTTCCTATTTGGAACCACTCTGTTGTTCCATGTCCAGTTCTAACTGTTACTTCCTGACCTGCATACAGATTTCTCAAGAGGCAGGTCAGGTGGTCTGGTATTCCCATCTCTTTCAGAATTTTCCACAGTTTATTGTGATCCACACAGTCAAAGGCTTTGGTATAGTCAATAAAGCAGAAGTAGATGATTTTCTGGAACTCTCCTGCTTTTTCCATGATCCAGCGGATGTTGGCAATTTGATCTCTGGTTCCTCTGCCTTTTCTAAAACCAGCTTGAACATCTGGAAGTTCACGGTTCATGTATTGCTGAAGCTTGGCTTAGAGAATTTTGAGCATTCCTTTACTAGCATGTGAGATGAGTGCAATTGTACGGTAGTTTGAGCATTCTTTGGCATTGCCTTTCTTTGGGATTGGAATGAAAACTGACCTTTTCCAGTCCTGTGGCCGTTGCTGAGTTTTCCAAATTTGCTGGCATATTGAGTGCAGCACTTTCACACTGTCATCTTTTAGGATTTGAAATAGCTCAACTGGAATTCCATCACCTCCACTAGCTTTGTTCATAGTGATGCTTTCTAAGGCCCACTTGACTTCACATTCCAGGATGTCTGGCTCTAGATGAGTGATCACACCATCATGATTATCTGAGTCATGAAGATCTTTTTTTGTAGAGTTCTTCTGTGTATTCTTGCTACCTCTTCTTAATATCTTCTGCTTCTGTTAGGTACATACCATTTCTGTCCCTTATCAAGCCCATCTTTGCATGAAATGTTCCCTTGGTATCTCTAATTTTCTTGAAGAGATGCTTATATCTTTCCTTTTCTGCTTTGCTTTTCACTTCTCTTCTTTTCACAGCTATATGTAAGGCCTCTCTAGACAGCCATTTTGCTTTTTTGCATTTCTTTTTCATGGGGATGGTCTTGATCCCTGTCTCCTGTACAATATCATGAACCTCATTCCATACTTCATCAGGCACTCTATCTATCAGATCTAGGGCCTTAATTCTATATCTCACTTCCACTGTATAATCAGAAGGGATTTGATTTAGGTCATACCTGAATGGTCTAGCAGTTTTCCCTACTTTCTTCAATTAACCTCGAAAGCATATTAAAAAGCAGAGACATTACTTTGCCAACAAAGGTCTGTCTAGTCAAAGCTAGGGTTTTTCCAGTAGTCATGTATGGATGTGAGAGTTGGACTATAAAGAAAGCTGAGCACTGAAGAATTGATGCTTTTGAACTGTGATAATGGAGACGACTCTTGAGAGTCCCTTGGACAGCAAGGAGGTCCAACCATTCCATCCTGAAGGAAATCAGTTCTGAAAATTAATTGGAAGGACTGATGAAGCTGAAACTCCAATACTTTGGCCACCTGATACAAAGAACTGACTCTTTGGAAAAGACCCTGATGCTGGGAAATATTGAAGGCAGGAGGAGAAAGGGACAACAGAGGATGAGATGGTTGAATAGCATAACTGACTCAATAGACATGAGTTTGAGTAAACTTTGGGAGTTGGTGATGGACAAGGAGGCCTGGTGTGCTGCAGTCCATGTGGTCACAAAGCTTCAAACACGACTGAGCAACTGAATTGAACTGAACTGGCTGAAGATACACAAACTACTTGAAGAACAATCTGATAAAAAAAAATGTACACGACTTCTGCACTGAAGGCCCAAAAAATATTTTACTAAGTAAAAAATTATTTTACTAAGATAAAATTTTAAAAAATAGATTGAAAGCTATATAGTAATCATGGATCTAAACAGTTATGTTGTTAGATGTCAATTTTCCTGATAGATAAAATGCCATCACAATTAAAGCTTTCATCAGGCTTTTCGTTGTTGTTGTTGTTGTGGGAAATTGTCAAGCTAATTCTAAAATATAAATAAAAATAAAAGGGCTTAGAATAGCTAAATTAAATTTTTAGAAGAAACAAGGGTAGAGAATATATACTGACTTTGTTTTTATTAAACTGCAAAAATGAAACCAAAGATGTAATGATGTCATAATAGACAAATCAATGTAACAGAAAATAGAGATTCATGCATCTTTGCTCAATTGATTTTTGACAACTGTACACAGGCATTCAATGGAGAAAAATCAGTTCAGTTCAGTCGCTCAGTTCTGTCGCACTTTGCAACCCCTTGGACTGCAGCATGACAGGCTTCCCTGTCTATCACCAACTCCTAGAGCTTACTCAAACTATTGTCCATTGAGTCCGTGATGCCATCCAACCATCTCATCCTCTGTTATCCCCTTCTCCTCCTGCCTTAAATCTTTCCCAGCATCAGGGTCTTTCCCAATGAATCAGTTCCTCACATTAGGTGGCCAAAGTATTGGAACTTTAGCTTCAACATCTGTCCTTCTGATGAATATATAGGACTGGTTTCAATTGAGATTGACTGGTTTTGTCTTCTTGCTGTCCAAGGGATTCTCCAAGGGAAAAACCACAGCTTTGACTATACAGACTTTGTTGGTAATGTAATGTTTCTGCTTTTTAATATGCTGTCTAGGTTTGTCTTAGTTTTTCTTCCAAGGAGCAAGCATCTTATAGTCTTCTAAATATGGTGCTAGAACAATTAAATATCCTTGTTAGGAAAAAAAAAAAAAAAGGAATGTTGACACAAAGCTCATATCAGATATAAAAATTAGCTCAAAATGTATCATATACTGAAATATAAAAGCTCGAAGTATAAAAGCTTTATGAGAAAACACAAAATAAAAATATTTTTATCCCAGTTTAGCAAAGATTTCTCAGAACACCAAAAGCATTATCCATGAAAGAAAAAGTGAAGTGTTAATGTTGCTCAGTTGTGTCCATCTCTTTGCGATCCTGTATAGTCCATGGAATCCTCCAGGCCAGAATACTGGATTGGATAGCTTCTCCTTTCTCCCACCTTGCAGGTGGATTCTTTACCACCTGAGCCACAAGGGATGCCCCAAAATTGTGGAGTGGGTAGCCAATCCCTTCTCCAGGGGATCTTCCTGAGCCAGGAATTGAACCTGGGTCTCCTGCATTGCAGGTGGATTCATCATCAACTGACCTATCAGGGTAAGAAAGAAAAAAAAAATATTAATTTGGTGTGATCAGAATTAAAATCTTTTGCTTCTTGAAAACATTGTTAATATTTGTTTCAAAAGAAGAAGCCAACAAATTAGAGAAGGGTCTTGCAAATTGTATCCCTGAAAATTAATATCTACTCAGATTATTAAAAAATTAAAATTAACCTCACTAATCATTAAGCAGAATAGGTACCCAATTTTATATATGAAGAAAGTATTTGAAAAAGTACTTCACTGATGGTACATGATGGCTTATATGCAATGAAAAAAGGCTCAACATTTACACATTAAAAAATAGAAATTAAAATCACAGCGAGATGAACCTACAAATCTACTAAAAAAATTGAAACTATAAAGACTGATAATACTTGGTATGAGCAGGTTGTGAAGCAAAAAGAAATCCCATAAACTCCTGATGGCATATAACATGATATATTATATATGAAAAATAGTTTGAAATTTTCTTAAAATGTTGAGCATATTGTGATTATATGATATAGACATTCTTGTCCTAGGAACTTACACAAGAGAAACAAAGCCTGTGTTCATGCAAAACCTTGGAAATGATGCCAATAACCATTAACACAGCAATGATAAGTTATGATATATACTTTTAAGCATAAAATGAACTATTGATATATACAGCTTAGGTGATTCTCAAAATAATTATGTTAAATGAGAGAAACCAGTAAATAAAGGGTGCATGTAAAAATTTAGAAAATATAAACAAATGTATAGTAACAGAAGGTCACCAAGTATATAGTCTGATTTTGATGGCCTTTTTCTGTGTCACCGTAACTCCTTACACTTGGATCTCGTAGGATTTGTCATACCGTATTGAAACATGTACTCTTTTTCTTATTCTGTCTTACTAGAATAAGTATCCTTGAAGTTGTAGACATTTGAACTCTCAGTTATTAGTAGAAATTCTATCCTGCAGTAAGTTTTCAAATATAAAAGACAGAGTTTTACAATGACATCTAAGCTTTTACATGAACTGGCCACTCATTTAACCTCTGTGACCTCATACCTACTACTCTCCACTCACTCACAGAGGCCTCCTTGATATTCCTCAGATATGCCAGGCATGATCCAACCTTAAGCCTTTGCAATAGCCAATACTTTTGTCTAGAATAGCCTTACTGCTGACAGTTTTTGGCAAACTATCTCACCTTTTCATTTATTTGTTCAAATGTCAACTTCACTATAACTACTCTGAGCTTCCTACTTAAAATTTTAACTCCCCATCCTCTGTTACCAATCTTTTTCTCACCCAAATCTAATTTTTTCCCCCATTGTACTCCTTGTCTTTCAACACATACTTAATTTTCTTATTTAGAATTCTTGCTTTTATGTATTTATATCCCCTATTAAAGCTATGCAAAGCCAAGTGTTTTGTCCACCAGCATAATCTAAAGTAGTATCTGCCCTTTAGTGGATGCTCTATAAAGACTTGGTAAATTACTGAATAAATTAATGTTAAAAGAATGTCACTGAGTTTCATAACTCAGTGACAGAATTTTTAAGTTAAATTCATGAACATTAAAGCTTAGATTTATTTCAAAAATATTCTGTATCTTTTAATAGATAATATATATGAACCTTAAAGAAACAATCATATAAATTACCAGTTCATAACTACTCCAAAGATGGGCTTGATAAGGACAAAAATGGTATGTACCTAACAGAAGATATTAAGAAGAGGTGGCAAGAACGCAAGAATAACTGTACAAAAAAGATCTTCATGGCCAAGATAATCACGACGTTGTGATCACTCACCTACAGCCAGACATCCTGGAATGTGAAGTCAAGTGGGCTGTAGAAAGCATCACTATGAGCAAAGCTAGTGGAGGTGATGGAATTCCAGTTGAGCTGTTTCAAATCCTGGAAGATGATGCTGTGAAAGAGCTGCACTCAATATGCCAACAAATTTGGAAAACCCAGCAGTGGCACAGGGTTGAAAAAGGTCAGTTTTCATTCCAATCCCAAAGAAAGGCAATGCCAAAGAATGCTCAAACTACCACACAATTTCACTCATCCCACATGTTAGTAAAAGAATGCTAAAAATTCTCCAAGCCAGGCTTCAACAATACATGAACCATGAAATTCCAGATATTCAAGCTGGTTTTAGAAAAGGCAGAGGAACCATAGATTAAATTTCCAACATCCGCTGGATCATGGAGAAAGCAAGAAAGTTCCAGAAAAATATCTATTTCTGCTTTATTGACTTTGTCAAAGCCTTTGACTGTGTGGATCACAATAAACTGTGGAAAATTCTGAAAGGGATGGGAATACGAGACCACCTGACCTGCCTCCTGAGAAATCTGTATGCAGGTCAAGAAGTAACAGTTAGAACTGGACATGGAACAACAGACTGGTTCCAAATAGGAAAAGGGAGTACGTCAGGGCTGTATATTGTCACCCTGCTTATTTAAATTATATGCAGAGTACATCATGAGAGATGCTGGCCAGGAAGAAGCACAAGCTGGAATGAAGATTACCAAGAGAAATATCAATAACCTCAGATATGCAGATGACACCACACTTATGGCAGAAAGTTAAGAGGAACTAAAATGCCTTTTGATGAAAGTAAAGGAGGAGAGTGAAAAAGTTGGCTTAAAGCTCAACATTCAGAAAAGGAAGATCGTGGCATCTGGTCCCATCACTTCATGGGAAATAAATGGGGAAACAGTGGAAACAGTGTCAGACTTTATTTTTTGGGGCTCCAAAATCACTGTAAGATGGTGATTGCAGCCATGAAATTAAAAGATGCTTACTCCTTCAAAGGAAAGTCATGACCAACCTAGATAGCATATTCAAAAGCAGAGACATTATTTTGCCAACAAAATTCCATCTAGGCAAGGCTATGGTTTTTCCAGTGGTCATGTATGAATGTGAGAGTTGGACTGTGAAGAAAGCTGAGTGATGAAGAATTGATGCTTTTGAACTGTGGTGTTGGAGAAGACTCTTGAGAGTCCCTTGGATTGCAAGGAGATCCAACCAGTCCATTCTAAAGGAGATCAGCCCTGGGATTTCTTTGGAAAGAATGATGCTAAAGCTGAAACTCCAGTACTTTGGCCACCTCATGTGAAGAGTTGACTCATTGGAAAAGACCCTGATGTTGGGAGGGATTGGGGGCAGGAGGAAAAGGGGATGACAGAGGATGAGATGACTGGATGGCATCACTGACTCGATGGACATGAGTTATGAGTGAACTCCAGGAGTTGGTGATGGACAGGGAGGCCTGGCATGCTGCAATTCATGGGGCTGCAAAGAGTTGGACACGACTGAGACTGAACTGAACTGAATTGAACTACTCCAAAACCATTTAATTCCACACTTCTAGATCCTCTCTAAAGACCCTAAAATAATCTCTCAAAGGAAAGAATTTATTTTAAAAAACAGCATTTTTGTAAATAATTTAACAAAGCAAAAGTTTTGTTCAGCTAGGTATTATATCATTAGTAATCATCATAAATGTTTTTAATAAGCATGAAATTATAACTCTGACGTTTACTAAAATTAAACCACCTGCTAAGGCTGAGAAGATGAGAATAAACATTCATTTTTCCAAATAGGTGGAATATACTTCCTGTTTTAATGAAAACATAAGGATTTATTCATATTGGCAATAAAGGAGAGTGCAACAGAAATCATAGAAATTTATATTTTAAATTTCTAAAGATCTTCAAAATGAATGGTATACAACTTTTAAATGCTGCATAATGCTGTATAATGACAGGATGACAAGTTGTAACAAATGGCATTTTAAAAGCTCTGCTTATAATGGTACTAAAGGTATCATTTCCTATAATTTTATATATGTCATTAATTTACTATATCTGGATGCAACATATTACCAAACAGATGTTCATCTGGGACTAAGATATTTTAATAAAACATGATAATTTGAGCCTACATCTATTAAACATTTTTTAATCTAACATTCATAGTCTAGCTAAACATGTTACATTACCAACAAAACTTTTAAAATGTGGAAAAAGTGGTGTTTGAAAAGAATATTTCTTTTAAAACTACAGTTAAATGAAAGCATTTGCCAATATTTGTTTTCAAGAACTTTCAATATAATTTTGTAAACTAGATATCTGACCAATCCATACAATATGATATTTGTTAGAAAATAAGAAAGTAACTAACATGTATATTTAATACTGTAGAAGGTTTTGATAAAGAACACTTAATTGTTTAATTTGTATTGGGATGTGTCAACTCATAGAAATTGATAAATGCTAAAAAAGAAATTATCAAATTAGATACAAATTAGATCAAATTGCCAAATCTTCTATATCATCGAAAAAAGCAAGAGAGTTCCAGAAAAACATCTATTTCTGATTTATTGATTTTGCCAAAGCCTTTAACTGTGTGAATCACAATAAACTGTGGAAAATTCTTCAAGAGATGGGCATACCAGACCACCTGACCTGCCTCTTGAGAAATCTGTAGGCAAGTCAAGAAGAAACAGTTAGAACTGAATGTGGAACAAGAGACTGGTTCTAAATAGGAAAAGTATGTCAAGGCTGTATATTGTCACCCTGCTTATTTAACTTATATGAAGAGTACATCATGAGAAACGCTGGGCTGGAGGAAGCACAAGCTGGAATCAAGATTGCTGGAAGAAATATCAATAACCTCAGACACACAGATGGCACCACCTTGCATGGCGGAAAATGAAGAACTAAAGAGCCTATTGATGAAAGTGAAATGGAAAGTGAAAATGTTGGCTTAAAACTCAACATTCAGAAAACTAAAATCATGGCATCCGGTCCCATCACTTCATGGCAAATAGGAGAAACGGTGGAAACAGTGGCAGACTTTATTTTTTGTGTCTTCAATATCACTGTAGATGGTGACTGCAGCCATGAAATAAAAGATGCTTACTCCTTGGAAGGAAAGTTTATGACCATTCTAGACAGCATATTAAAAAGTAGAAACATTACTTTGCCAACAAAGGTCTGTCTACTCAAGGCTATGGTTTCCAGTGGTCATGTATGAATGTGAGAGTTGGACTGTAAAGAAATTTGAGTGCTGAAGAATTGATACTGTTGAGCTGCGGTATTGGAGAAGACTCTTGAGAATCCCTTAGACTGCAAGGAGATCTAAAGGAATCCTAAAGGAAATCAGTACTGAATATTCATGGGGAAAGACTGATGTTGAAGCTGAAACTCCAATACTTTGAACACCTGATGTGAAGAGCTGACTCATTTGAAAAGACCCTGATTCTGGGAAAGACTTAGGGTGGGAAAAGAAGGGGAAAACAGAGGATAAGATGGTTGTGTGGCATCACTTACTCAATGGGCATGAGTTTGATTAAACTCTGGGAGTTGGTGATGGACAGGGAGGCCTGGCATGCTGCAGTCCATGGACTTGCAAAGAGTCAGAAACGGCTGAGTGACTGAACTGAACTGAACTGAAAAAATTATATATTTTAAAATTATAGTTATTGCCAAAATGTTGAAATAACTTGAATTTTTGGATTCCCTCATTCACAGTCAATTCTGGAGAAATTTTACAATTAGGAAGTAAAAATATGTTTTAGATACTAACAGATAATAAACAACGAAACACCAATGAATCCTGAGAAGACTCAAACTGTCTTCCACTGGTATATTTTAGGTCCTATTTCTCCCTTTGGGACAAATTTTAACTGGCTCTTCATTTGTAGATGCCAGTCCAAATGATAAGAGGATATCAAGAGTGTGTAAAATCTTTGAAGAGGGAAGAACTTGATATAATTTTTCTAGAGATACCAACTCTCTCAGGTATTATTCATAAGAGGTGAAAACCGAAACCTTGACTGTAAGATTTGCCATACAGAGTTAACATCAAGCATGAGTGGTCAGGGTAAGTTCTGAAATACTTGAGATTCTAAATCCTTCCTCACTGGTGCATTTCTCATTAAATTACCCAGTTCTCTCATAGAGTGATTACTGGCCTTCAGTCTTTCACTGATGCACATTACCAGATAGAGTAGTCATAGTGGAAATATACACACTGTTCTTTACAGTTCAGTTAGGGAATGTGATTGAGTTATGGCCAATAGGATTTGAACAAATACTTAACCACTTCTAGACTTGTTCCTGAAGAATATCTTTCACTTCTCTCTTCCCATCTCTCCAGAGAACTCTACTTAATATACTCTATCATAGTAATATCAGAAGTCAGGCTTTTTGCACACTGTAGCTGTAAGAAGGAAGCTGTTCAGTATGTGATAAATCTTGACTGATGAGAAAAAAAAAAAAACTTCACTGTAATTATCTGCGAAGAATTCATATGTTTTGCTTGTTTAGGAAAGCCTAGCATACCTTGACTTTACAATAGATTGCTAATACTAAAAGGAAATAAACTCACATATCAAAATAAATAAGCATATGAAAAATACAACTTTTTTTCCCTAAAAAACACAAATTTTTCTCCCTAAAAAACACCATATAGTGGTCCCCATACACAAAGTGAGGTATTATTGGAACAGGCAAGAAAAATAAAACCTTAAAAGTAATATGAAATAATGATATATATAAGGAGAAAAAAAAGATGCTGTTAACATAAGATACAATTATTGACATAAAGAATTAAAATAAAGAATGGATAGTCAGATGATTGTCAGTGTAAAATATACACATGTGTTGAAAGCAGATTAATGACCTCTGCTAAAATGAAGCAGAAAAAGAGAAAAAAAAAAAAATAAAGAAGAACATATTTGATTAAGCATTGAAATATATTTTAGAGAATTAAAGAGAAATGAAAGATACTTGATTGCAAGAATGGCAAACAAGAGAGAGAATAAAACACACACATGGATATACTATGGTGAGTTTTAAGAATATCAAAGACAAAAAGAAAAGATTGTGAATTATGTCCAAGAGAAGGAACAGATACCTGAAAAGTACAAAATCACAGTGATCAAACTTTTGATAGCAACTACATTTAAAAAAGACTGCTGAGGATGTGTATGCTTTTTTATGTATAGATGGAAAAGATATTTGAAACTAAATATTTTCCATCAAACCAAACTATTGATTTAATGTGAGAGCACAATAAAAATCCCCTGGCAGATGTTCAGTCTTGGAATATTTGTCACGCAGAGACACACATTTTGGGAAAAAAAAAAAAATTGGAGGACAACTCAATTTATTAGAAGAGACACACATATTTTGAAGGAAATATGAGTATAGCAAGCAGTGCAAAATTTAATCCTTAAATTGTGAATGGCTTAAATTTCAGAAGTATTTGTCTGTATTTGTCTGTCTTTGTCTTTAATTAAATTCTATGCAACTTTTTCATGAATTCTAGAAAATCAGGCCATTCTGATCTCTCTTTGTTGTTAATTGAAATTTCAAGAGAACATAACTATGAAGTTAGTCTGGCCTATTGTTTTAGCCATATTTGCTACAGAGGGGGTAGTTTGTATGTTTGCATGTTTAGTTATTTAATTTTTTGTATTTTTACTTTGCTATGTGATTTTAAAATGGATTTATTTTAATAAAATGCCATTTATTGAAATTTTATGTTTTATGAAATGGAATGGCACTTGTGTGAAATAAAAATGTACATCTCCATATTAAAAAAAAAAAAAAAAGACTGGTCTCTTAAAAATGGCCAAAAGTATATTATATTTATCAACTTAAAACTGATAATGTACTATAATGTATTTCTTGTCATGGAGAACTCAGTTCAGTTCAGTTCAGTCACTCAGTCATGTCCGACTCTTTGCGACCCCATGAATCGCAGCACGCCAGGCCTCCCTGTCCATCACCAACTCCTGGGGTTCATTCAAACTCATGTTCATCGAGTCGGTGATGTCATCCAGCCATCTCATCCTCTGTCATCCCCTTCTCCTCCTGCCCCAATCCCTCCCAGCATCAGAGTCTTTTCCAATGAGTCAACTCTTTGCATGAGGTGTCCAAAGTATTGGAGTTTCAGCTTCATCATCAGTCTTTCCAATGAACACCCAGGACTGATCTCCTTTAGAATGGACTGGTTGAATCTCCTTGCAGTCCAGGGGACTGTCAAGAGTCTTCTGCAACACCACAGTTCAAAAGCATCAATTCTTTGGTGCTCAGCTTTCTTCACAGTCCAACTCTCACATCCATACATGACCACTGGAAAAACCATAGCCTTGCCTAGACGGACATTTGTTGGCAAAGTAATATCTCTGCTTTTGAATATGCTATCTAGGTTGGTCATAACTTTCCTTCCAAGGAGTAAGCCTCTTTTAATTTAATGACTGCAATCACCATCTGCAGTGATTTTGGAGCTCCAAAAAATAAAGTCTGCTGCTGTTTCCACTGTTTCTCCATCTATTTCCCATGATGGACGAGAGGAGCAACCCCACATCCAAGGAGTGGCAGCTGCCCGGGCGAGGAGGGCTGAAAGGAGCTACTCAAAGTTCAAGGTCAGGAGGAGTGGCCATGAGGAGATACCCCTCATCCAAGGTAAGAGAAACCCAAGTAAGATGGTAGATGTTACGAGAGGGCATCAGAGGGCAGACACACTGAAACCATAATCACAGAAGACTAGCCAGTCTGATCACACGGACCACAGCCTTGCCTAACTCAATGAAACTAAGCCTTGGAGAGCTAGGAAAAGGAAATAGTTTCCAACCTTTATTTTAAATTACAAAGGAAATATTTTCCTACGTTTATTTTAATTTACCTCTTTATTTCAAATTCTACTCCTAGTTCATATTGATAATTATAAGAGGAAAATTTCAGAATAAAATATATTATTACTTACTACACAAGCAGCAAAATTTAGCAAAGTATGTATAATGATTTTGAACATGAAGTATAATTTGAATGATTTCAATGTTTTACACAGAATGATAGCACTTTATTTCCTTAAAAGTTGCTAAGTAGCCCAAAACATTAAAAAACAAATTTGACTCTGAGGATGGGTTTGCAAATCCACTTTGGTTAATGTATGTATAACTTGCTATCATGAGTCATCATTATACATTATTTTTATGTGTAATGTTCTGAGTTCCTTTAGTTCAAAACCATGCAGCCAATTAGCAAAAAATATTCAGGTACACTCATAGACTAACTCCATATTTTGGAATAAGAAGAACATTACCATCCATTCCAACAAAAAATACATTTTTTATAAATGGGGATTTTGTTATTCAACACAGTTTGCATAGTAAGCAGAAATGGGAAATGTTGCATCTAGTAACCATCTAAAATGTCATTTTAATTTTCAAGTAATGCATGTACAGATTTATATATTAAAAATATTTGTATGATAAATGTACATTAAATAGATTGAGAACATTTTAAACAATCTAAATATCAATATATGTATATAACTATGGAAATTAACCTTACATTTGTAACAGCAAATTATCATGAAAGTCTTAAAATTAGTCAGTCTTCTCTGCATTGCTAGGCAAAATGATCAAGAATCAGTTAAAAAAATTAATCTCTATACAAGTTATCCTGTTAGCATCACATCAAGTTGCTCATGTAAAAAGTATTTAATCACCAATCAAGTTCTATAATTTAGATTGACTGGCAAGCAATTTTTTAAAACAGGGACTTATATCCAAAGTTTACTTTTTCTTCTTCACTGTCTTACTAAATTGCATATATTCATCCTAATGGATGTTTGCATGTGTGCCCAGTTGTGCCTGTCTCTTTTCTACCTCATGAACTGTAGCCCTTCAAGCTCTTCAGCCCTGGAATTTTCCAGGCAAGAGCACTGAAGTAGGTTGCCATTTTCTCCTCCAGGGTATTTTCCCACCTAGGACTCCAACACACATCTCTTACTCCTCCTGTCAGTTCAGTCAGCTCAGTCACTCAGTCGTGTCTGACTCTTTGTGACCCCATGAATCGCAGCACACCAGGCCTCCCTGTCCATCACCAACTCCTGGAGTTCACTCAGACTCACGCCCACCAAGTCGGTGATGCCATCAAGCCATCTCATCCTCTGTCGTCCCCTTCTCCTCCTGCCCCCAGTTCCTCCCAGCATCAGGGTCTTTTCCAATGAGTCAACTTGTTCCATAAGGTGGCCAGAGTACTGGAGTTTCAGCTTTAGCATCATTCCTTCCAAAGAAATCCCAGGGCTGATCTCCTTCAGAATGCACTGGTTGGTTCTCCTTGCAGTCCAAGGGACTGTCAAGAGTCTTCTCCAACACCACAGTTCAGAAGCATCAATTCTTCGGCGCTCAATCTTCTTCACAGTCCAACTCTCACATCCATACATGACCACAGGAAAAACCATAGCCTTGACTAGACGGACCTTTCTTGGCAAAGTAATGTCTCTTCTTTTGACTGTGAGATTTAGGTTGGTCGTAACTTTCCTTCCAAGGAGCAAGCGTCTTCTAATTTCATGGCTGCAGTCACCATTTGCAGTGATTTTGGAGCCCCCCAAAATAAAGTCTGACACTGTTTCCACTGTTTGCCCATCTATTTCTCACGAAGTGATGGGACCAGATGCCATGATCTTCGTTTCTGAATGTTGAGCTTTAAGCCAACTTTTTCACTCTCCTCTTTCACTTTCATCAAGAGGCTTTTTAGTTCCTCTTCACTTTCTGCCATAAGGGTGGTGTCATCTGCATATCTGAGGATATTGATATGTCTCCCGGCAATCTTGAATCCAGCTTGTGCTTCTTCCAGCCCAGCGTTTCTCATGATATACTCTGCATATAAGTTAAATAAGCAAGGTGACAATATACAGCCTTGATGTACTCCTTTTCCTATTTGGAACCAGTCTGTTGTTCCATGTCCAGTTCTAGCTGGAAAAGCTCAGTTTTCATTCCAATCCCAAAGAAAGGCAATGCCAAAGAATACTCAAGCTACTGCACAATTACATTTATCTCACATGCTAGTAAAGTAATGATCAAAATTCTCTAAGCCAGACTTCAGCAATATGTGAACCGTGAACTTCCAGATGTTCAAGCTGGTTTTAGAAAAGGCAGAGGAACCAGAGATCAAATTGCTAACATCTGCTGGATCATGGAAAAAGCAAGAGAGTTCCAGAAAAACATCTATTTCTGCTTTATTGACTATGCCAAAGCCTTTGACTGTGTGGATCACAATAAACTGTGGAAAATTCTTCAAGAGATGGGAACACCAGACCACCTAACTTGCCCCTTGAGAAACCTATATGCAGGTCAGGAAGCAACAGTTAGAACTGCACATGGAACAGCAGACCAGTTCCAAATAGGAAAAGGAGTACTCTTCCTGGACTGGCCAGCAAAATCTTTACTGTTGAGTTTCCTAGAAAGCCCATTCTAATGGGAATTAAAATAAAATGCATGGTATATCAGAACTGAGAGGTTTAGCTGCCAATCCTTGAATGTACTTTATGGTAATGTAGCAACATATGAAAATTAATAATGATTCATGAAATATTTGTCATGATTCACAAGGAGATAAAGAGCTTGTACAAAAGTGTAAATTGTTTTGCATTAAACACACCATGTATTTCAGCTGACATTTTTTTAATATCAAGACTTTCTCAAAAAAAGGAAGCAATGATTTATGTTTTATCTCAAGTGCCTACCTACTTCTGGACCAACAACCCATGGTTCAAATTTCAGCTACTCTAAATAGCATTACTTCACATAATTCCTAACATAGTCTTTAATTTAATGACATTCTGTCCAGCTAGATTTATTTGATGTAACAAAAGACAAATTTATCAAAAGATCATTCTTAATTTATATAGATTTCCAAACTTCATTTCTGTATAAGACCCAGTGAAGACGTTTTCAAAAAACAAACAAGAAAATGCCAGGAGCATTATTAGGTCAGCCTTAGGCAAAAAGTGGCTGATTCTATCTTATTCTCTCCTAGGAAGTATATTGCAGTCACTAAATCTAATAACCTGAGGCGACGATATCAAATTCCTTAGATTAGAAAGTTTCAAGAACAGTTTGTGTGGGTTCACTTCATTTAGAATTTGACAAAGATTTTGTTGTTTGTATATTTTAATAATTGATTTTTAAGGAGTAATAACTATGTTTTAAATTGATGCTGTTATTTGAATAGTTGGATAATATTCCTAAAATTGGATATCCATTCATCCTAGGAAAAGGAAATTGAAAAAAGTATTGCTTTTTAGATCTGACTTCTTTGAATCATTGAAGCTTTAGCATAAATGCCACAGAAAAAGTGATGTTTAAGTACACAATAGTTTCTATAAATAAATTATTTTACATGGGAAACCTAAAATACATTGGAATGACTAGAATTTAATAAGATCTTGTTTTCAATTCAAAGTAAACTGTAAAGTGAATTATATACCTTCAGTTCAGAGATATCAGCATTCATTAAGATAACAGATAAACTAATTGTGTTGAGATTTCAGTGACATTAATATTGCACTTACCAAAGAACAATGTCTGATATTTCTAATTATGGATTCTTGATAAAATAATATACTCCCCAAAGTGGAGTAATATTGTGAAGTTTAATTGTTTGTTATTAATAATAAAGGATATAACAATCATTATAGGTATAGTAGGAAAAATATGACATCAGCAAGTGCACGTAGAAAGTGGGAAATGCTAGGGAAAATACCTTCCCATATTTCTCAAGTTAACACAATATAGTAGATCTAAAAATATTTCTTAAAATTACTATGTGTTAAACTCATTTTGGTAATTCTTTTTTACTTAAAAATTTAGGAGTTGAGGTATATGATAAAGATTACACAAAACAATCTCGATTTTATTATTTTAAAATTCCTAATAAAGAACAAATCCAAAGGGACTGTCTTTGTTCTGATTTAATTAACAAGTTGTCAATTAACTCTCCCATTTCATCACAGTATATCAGACATTAATAACTTTTTAATAGTCATGCCTGATGCAGTAAATACCATCTTTCAGACACAGTGATCAGAGACCATCAAATAAACAAGAGAACTGTAGTTTAAGCATCTACCTGCATCCATATGGGACTATGGCAGACAATTTTTGATCACAATATAGCTATGAACAGAATCATTCGTGATCTGTAATGAACCTACTGATGAAGTAGAAGTGGTTGTGATATTAATTTACATAGAATCTTTATTAATTACATTGTAAAACAAATATGACATGGCAAAGAAGAAGTGAATGATAGAAATGCTCAGCTCACACTCTTTAAATATTTTATTTTTATATGTGTAGATCAGTAGTTTAATAGTCAACCAATATTCAATTTTTTATATTTTGAAAATTTTTACAGAAGTAACAAACCTAGCAACTAGAAAATACATCTTCTTGTAAAACAGTTTTGCCAGTGCCATAGAGAAACATCAAAGCAAAAAATAAAAATAGTCAACACTTCACAATTTTTATTTTGTCTACTTTATTTAATAAAAATATCATAAATATAACATAAGAGCAGCATTAAACCAACTTGAAAAATTATTTTTCCAGAAGTTATAATACATTAGTTTGGTGATTTATTCAAAACAATTATATTACAAGCTTTAGTGTTCTTGCAGTGAGTCCCACTTAATCAACAAATGAGTCAGGGAGCTTATCATTATTGAACTAATATAATACTGAATTTATTCAGAGAAAACACTCTTTTCTTAACCTATTTCAAATAATCTGCAAAAGGTAAAGTGGATCTAAGTAATCTTTATGTAAGATTTGAAAGAAATATGTATCCTCTAAAGGATATGTAAAGTACCTTCTCTATGTAAGGTACTGTTCTGGGCTTTGTGGAGAACATAAGGAGGAGTCAGATATGGTTCTTGCTTCAAGAAACATATACTATACTAAGGTTTAATAGACAAAGGAGCATCTTTTCTCCAAGAAAAACACTGTGCCTATTCTCTTTACTGAAATTTTAACCTCACTGCTTTCATTCTCAACCATATTATTCTAGTGAATTCAACCTGCTATAATAGAAATATCACAGATTAAGAGGCTTAGAAACACAGAAATATGTTTCTCACAAGACTGAGATTAGCAATTCCAAGGTCAAAGTATAGGTATATTTGGTTTCTGGTGAGAGCACACTTCCTTATAGATGGCTGTCTTCTCATGATGTCCTCATCCAGCAGTAGTGTAGGAACCCTCTGGGGTTACTTTAGGACACTGATCCCATCCATGAGGGCTCTATCTTCATGGCCTACTCATCCCCTCAAAGTTTCTCTTTTTAGTACTTTGGCGGTTAGATTCAAAATTTCAACCTGTGAATTTTGGGGAGACACAAACATTTAAATCATATACACATATAAAGAGGTCAAGACACACACACAAACAAAATTCTACTTTAAATATCCTATATTTTTTCAACTGCAGAAAAAATGCAATTTAATTTTCCTCTTAAGTGATTCATTGGAGTAATTCATTCACATCCAATGCATCTAAAGCCAAGACCATTCAGTGTAAAGTTGGCTACTCAACATATACCAAGAATTATTTCTTCCGAATGTTCCATTTGTTTTCTTCACAGAACTTAGTGCAGTTATTGGAGAGGTAGACATAGATGTATATATGCATACACCCACAGCTCCTTTGGTAACTCAGATGGCAGAGCAGAGCACCTTAGGTGTTTAATGCAGGAGATGTGGATTTGATCCTTGGGTCAGAAAGGTCCCCTGGAGAAGGAAATGGCAACCCACTCCAGTATTCTTGCCTGGATAATTCCAAGGACAGAGGAGCCTGGTGGCTATAATCCACAGAGTCACAAAGAATAGGACAGGACTGAAGTGACTTAGCATGTACGCCTGCAAAGTCATTTAAATAAGCATTCTGTGAGGCAAGTAATTTAAGTCCACTAAAACAGTTGAACATTTTCTTGAATGTTCCATTTAAGAGAACTGCATGCATTGTATATTTTTTGAAACAAATGGTAGTCCCACTTCAATATTTTGCCTGGGAAATCCCATGGACAGAAGAGCCTGGTGAACCACAGTCCATGGGGTGCGAAGAGTTGGACATGACTGAGCACATACACATGCATACACACACCCACACGTGTATGTATGTATATACACTTTTTCTGTGTAATGTTACCCATGTAAAGAAATTTTAAACTCAAGGAAAGAAGAAGCTTGTTTTGTTTATTACTTAATATTCAGTTTTTAGCCAATATTCTGCCTTATAACAGAAAATTCAGTAAAAAGTTTTGGAATTCGTTAATGGACAAATAAACAAGAGAATAGTTAATGGATAAAATTATTTATTCTGGTATGATTTTGTATTTTTGGCTAGCATCTTTTCCTCCCCTTTAAGCTTCCTTTGTTTTATTTTGAATCATTACACAGAAATTTCCTGAATAATATGGACATTTGTCTCAAAATGCTTCGAACAACAATATGAGATTTGGAATGGAGTCCAACAGAAAAAAATGTAGACCAGACCGTTTATCTTGTCTGTACCTGATGAATGCACAGTACTTCCACAGGTGCAGCTTTCTGTGACCATAGCTCCAGTTTAATTGTGTTTGGTCATATGTTTAGAGGTTGATAACACTATCCCAAACTGTAAAGGGTCTGAGAGTTATTTTCACTTACTTGCAAGCTAAAAAGTGAGTCAGTCATGGTTTCACAGGTGCTGATAAAAGACACAGACTCCTGATTTTGAAATAAAAGACAATTTCTTATTCACAGCAACAGCTGGAGTCCTAGCAGTGTGTGTGTGTGTGTTTGTGTGTGTGTGAGATAGAGAGAGAAAGAGTTCTCTGAGCCCTAATTTCCACATGAAGACACAGAAAAAAGGCAGAGAGTATCTGTAACACCATGGGTTGCATTAGAAGAGAAGGAAACGTGCCTGTACTTTGATCTGAAGGAAGATACTGTCTTCCAAGTCTGTTCAGTACACAAACGTCCTTCAATAGATAGGATAGGGCAAATAATAAAGGCAGAAACATAAGAGGCCAATATAAATTGTCTACCCAAAACACAAAAACTGTTAGAGATCCCCTATATGGAACAGAGTTCGAAAATACTGCGGGATTGTTACTGATAGAGGAGGGGTCCGACTGCTTGCTGCTCAGAAGCCAATAAATAATAGGTCAGGTAGGCGGAAAGGAAAATTTGCTTTATTTCAAATGCCAGCAACTGGGGGTGGGGGGTGGAGAGGAGTGTGGATATCTGTCCAAAGACCTACTCTCTTCACACTGGCAACCAATGGGGCAAGAGGTTTTATAGACAGAAGGAGGGGGCTACATGCAGGAAACAGCACTGTCAGCAGTGGCAGTCATCTTCAAATTGGTTATCAGTGGTCTGACCAGTGTCATCTCATTTGTTTGAGGTACAGTTCATCTTCAGCTCCAGGTTCTATTTGTTCCCATTTCTTTGAGGTTAATTCTCAGTACTGTGGCAGCTTATGTCATAGGTACAGTCTGGTGGTCATGTAATTAACTTCTTCACCCTGGTTTTTCAGTACCTATAAGACAGCTCACAGGATGTGGCTCAGAATATTACCTATAGCCCTTGAGAAAGAACTAAAGGTCGTTGACTATGCTTAATGACTACATTATTATTATTCAGTCTCCTTTGCCTGTTTTTCTTTGTTTCTGCATTTCTCATTTATCTGATTAAACTTACTCTTTGACTAAAGTTTTCCACAGATGAAAGGCAGGCAGAGGACATGGAGTGAAGCATGGGGGGAAGCAAGGTCCTTAGGATCCTGCTCTGTTTCACGAGATCACATGGATAAGATAAGATGGACAAGAGCCTGCTAGGCTCCTCTGTTCATGAAATTTTCTAGGCAGGACAACTGGAGCAGGTTGCCATTTCATTCTTCAGGGGATCTTCCCGAACCAGGGATCAAACCTGTGTCTCTTACATCTCCTAAATTAGCAGGTGGGTCCTTTGCCACTAGTGCCACCTGGGAAGCTCTGATTAAGGACTGTGAGGGATCAAATCTTATTAGACAATTCTGGGATTCAGTAAACCTCAGACAAGCTTTATAAATTTGAGACAAGAAGCCATCAAAATCTGAGCTCAACTATACAAGATGTGTGATTATAATTCTAGTCCCTGTGGGGTTATCCCCCAGAGGCAGTTTCTCTAATTAAGTTGGAGTAGTTTCCTAAATAGCACAACCCTATTTACTCTAAAAGAGAAAATATATGCAAGAGGCAAAATGACACATGGAAGCATCCTGCTTTTTAGTGGAGTATAGAATTAATTCCTTTAGGATGAACTTATTCCACATTTGACTTCCCACTTGAGAGAAGACTAAAGTGACTCTGACCTAATAGAATTCCTGACCTAATTCCTAATAGAATTTAAATTGGAGGTATGGCAAAAGGAAGATCACACAAGACTATACAATCATGGGAAATTTCAATTAGACAAGCAATAAATTTCAAAGTACTTTTGTTCTTGTTAATATGACAGACTCTTCACCGAATCATAATTTTATTTTGATACTGTATGGTGACTTCAAATGCATTAAAAATGTAAGAATTTACCCTATCAGATCACAGGGAGTCTCATAGCTAATGATGAAAATATTTTAAAAAGGATGGCTTACCAATTATTAATAAATTTGGAGTTTGGTAATGAAACATGACAACACTTAGAACAACAGGGCAAAGAAGTAGGACAAAGCTGTAAAATACGATCAAAAGATAATACTTTTAGGCCTGACAAAGAAAAAGTTATTCTTTACAAGATGAAATTGTGGCTGTTGATATTTTATGACTAATTTTCCAAATAAGGACAGAAAGGATCACCTAAGCTGCAGCCAAAATCTTATACAAAGCAGCAGGGGAATGATGCTTTCCTACAGAATAGATTTTTCTAAATGGCCATGTTAAAGGGTAGGATAGATGATACATTGAAAGTCTCTAACTATAAGATTTATACACTGACTTATAATGTTTTCAAAATAATGGATATTATTCATCGGCTTTTATCAAAGACGAAAAAAATCATTAATGGGCTCTTTTTATAAAAGGAGGTAAACAACAACAACAAAAAAACTAGGGAAGGCCTATTAAAATAAAAGCAGAGATTGAACATAGGTATTGTTGAAGCATGAATACAGAGGATAGAAGTTCTAGCACAGAATGAGGGAAGCTAGCCAGATGACAGAGTAGAATAAAAGGAACTCAGTTAGTAAATTTAGAAGAATTACTCATCATCCAGAGATTGTAAGGAGAGGGGAGTGGGAGTGGGGGATGCGGAGAGCAAGAGTGAGCGAGAGATCTTAAAAGCAGAGATAGAAAACAGGTAGACCAAAGGAGAGTTTACAACATTTTAACCTCTAAAGGGAGAACTCCCAAGGCAGAATAGGAAAAGAAATAAAGATCTTCATATGATTAAACACAGATAAGTCACTTACTACCATAGGACTCACTTCAAACTCACACAGAGTTGTAATGAGGAAAATTACCTGTAAATGAAAAATTTAAAAATTGTTTACTTTGTTTAATTAGTTCTACCAGATAGCAGATGGAAGTGAAGACAAAGCATGATGTCACACCAGGGAAGAATATTACTTCTGTTTTAAAAAAGAAGGTGAATTGCAAGCTGCATTTCCTGGGATTGCCCCCCTTGAGTCATGTGTGAATCTTATAGTTACAAATCCACAATGCATCATTTATTCTCTTTTTTAATGCTACCATTTGGAAGGGTCCATGATTTAAGATGATTTATTTTCCTGTGCCTTTTAATTATTGTCAGTTACTACTTAGCTTGCCCACTGTCCTCTTAAACATGACCATGAAGAGTTGGGCCCACCTGGAGGAAGGAGTAGTAGAGGAAGTAAACAACTTTTGAGAATCTCTTTAAGAAGCAGATGATAAGACAGTGATTTCTTTTCCTACCAAATAACAAATTCTTGCAAGAATGACATCATATAACTTTACACACTATAACAGCATTATCCTTCTGGACCCAGAATCACTTGCATGTTTGTTTGTTTGTTTGTTTGTTTTTTCCCATCACTGAGTAATATAGTTATCTACACAACTGAAACCCAGAAGACCTTGGATATAATGGTTATTAACTAATGTCACCTACATTATTTCAAAGCCTCTTTAAGGCTTCTGAAATACCTCTGTTCTGCACTTACTAAGCATCCTCTACCTATCAAACCCTCTAAGAGTCTCTACCTTGATGTAACTTTGAGTCTGAAGAAGATCCAGACAATATACAAGGAAATAGCAATACAAATAAAATAATTACATCTTTGATTATATAGATATAATCTATGGATGCCATAGTAAATTGATGTAAGAGCAATGATAAGAGTCTGGATTTCTTTATAAAGAATTCTGTCCTACACAGAAATTAACGCTTAGGGAAAATAATTACTGGAAGACGTTTTGTATCATGTAAAAGTATTCCACCGCACGGTGACCAGATGTTCCAGTTATGATTGTTTCTTTGTTCAGTTGTCATGAATTAAGTCTGGGTTTTAGTCATTGTGTTAAAACCTGGTAATAAAAACAACCACATACACCTTCGACCTTTCTTCTTTTGGCTAATAAAAGGTGTATGTAAGACAACTGTTTCAAGTGTTGTTGTGAGAAAATTTTTACTTGAGAGCTTAAATTAACATTATGAGCTACAGGTCAGTGCTCTTTGTGATAGTTTACTTTTTTTTACAATGTTAAATATCTAGTTCTTGGAGGGTTATTCTACTCTGTGCCATTCACATCAGAAATGACTGTATTACTTGCTTTCATCAGTGTGTCATTTGGACAGAAGATTTAAGAGCCAACTTGTAGTTAGTCATGTCTTTTTCCTTTCTGTAAGAGACTGTCAGTGTTGTAGACAGAGATGATCCCTCAGGTTGGTCTTGGTGGGAGAATGGCATTAATGGATGGATACTTAGCATAAGTAAGGAAACAAAACAAACAAAACAACCAATAGTTGTTGCAGTCCACTGAGATTTAGAGTTTACTTGTTTCATCACTGTGGCATAGTATCTTTTGATTGATAAACTCTACATAATTTTAACTGGCTTAAAAAATATTCCCCAAATACTCCCTCTTGAATTCAGGCCTCTTGTTAAAAACAAATAAACAAGCAGAAAACATATATAACCTTGGAAATTCAACTGAATAACTGAATTCCCCCTGACACTCTAAGCTTAATCAACTAGACTCAACAAGTTCGTATTGGTTTCAACACTTCTAAATGATACTTGCATCTCAACCTAGACTATCAACTTCTTAAAGGTAAAAAACACAGTTTATACCCCCCAGTATTTCCATAGACATTCCTAACACTGTCTTTAATAAGCACTTTTTGATGTAAAATACTAGTAAATAAGTTTTTTCTAAAAAAATAAGAAGATATACTTAGTTGAAAAAGAAAGTAAAACATAAGACTATGTTGAATAATACAAAGATTATAGGAAGAGAAAATAAGTAAAATAAAGAAAATAGAGATTTCCATTTAAAGGAGAAATGACTAAGACAATGAATTTAAAAAAAAATATCATGAGAGATAAGAAAAAAATAAATGAGGCATTTTGGGAAAATAGTAGCAGATGAGCAGAAGGCAAATCAATGCTACCTCTGTAATATTAGTATTCCTTTTTGTGTTGTACCTTACTTATTTAAACTATTAAATACACAATGGAAACATTTATATTTAGGATTAAGTTTTCAATATTTTTTTTCTGTTTGAAAATGTGTCACAGAAAGAATGTCAGCCTAAAGATATAATGGAAACATGTAATAACCCACACTGTTCGAATGTCTAATTTGTAAATGCTGTTAAAGCAAACTTGTCAGTGGTTTTATAAGGAATTAAATATGTTCACTAATGAAGATTTGTTTGAAATTCTAAAGGGAATGGTAGTGGACACTTTTTCTAATTCTGCCAGCTCTTTCCAGCTCTTTTTCTTTTAGCTCCCCATAGGAATAGTCTTTTTATGATATAATTAAATATTGTTATTGTTTTGCTAGCTTTTGGCCTTTGTTTCCTCCTTTACTTTTTCCTCTCCTCCTCATCCTCTTCTATCCTAAACATTTTCTCCAATTAATGTTTTCATTTAGCAGCCAAACTGTCACTGCCCCACTATGAATCTTTATCAACAATTTGCTTACCCAAGATATGAGACAGTATCAATATTTAGAAGCTAGGAATTTAAATAATCTGTTTAAGCATACATTTAAAAAATTTGTTGAAGTATAAATTAATTAAATTTAGATATTTATAAAATTTATCCCAGATACTCAAGCTATCAACATCTTCAGAACATTTATTTTTGTTCAATGCTCAAATTAAAACATGGTTATTTTTAAAATAATAAAGAAATGTGAACCATTGGTTTTAAGTTTTGAAGTTTATTTCATTGATTTAAAAATTTAAAAAACTAATTTAATAACATTTTTTCTTAAATGACAACAGTGGAGTTTTCTGAGTTGTGTTTCATTAAAAGAACATGACCTCAGTTCCTTGTTTAAATTATCAGCTTAAAGGGTAATCATGGGAAATAGTGAACCTTTGAATTAGTTATGAATGTATCATTTATGAATGTATTATATGGTCTAAGGAGTTCCATATGGAGTTGCTCCTTTTGTTTTGTTTTGTTTAGTGAGCAGTAGCAAACTATACAAAGGAAATTAAACCTAAGAACTTTCAAAGAAATTCTTAAGGATTTTCTGAGAAGGCAGCAAGGGCAAGAAAAGTTTCAGCAAGGGTAATTACAAGTTTCAAATGGTCATCCCTTAATTATGAGAGGTTTTAAGTTCAAGTAATACGTCTTTTTATAAATCTATCATATTTTATTAATTACTCCAAACTGCTCTCTTGAAATCATGGATTACGACTTACATTCTTTTCACATAGTTCATGTACTTAGTACTTAAAATGACCCTAATGATTTATAGGAAAATGTATTTTACTAATTGGCTTATTTATATGTACATATAAACAATTGTGTAAATTATATGTTTATATATGTAAATTCTGAATATACGTATGTATGCATTCAGTAAAAAGTTCTTAGATTAACATTTTAAACCTACTATATTTGTTATAAAAAGACACAGACTTTATGAACTCTCCAAATCTCTGATTGTCAAATTCATATTACATTTGTGAAATCATCAAACTAAATACATCAAACATAAGCCCAGTTCAGTTCAGTTCAGTCGCTCAGTCGTGTCCGACTCGTTGCGACCCCATGAATCACAGCATGCCAGGCCTCCCTATCCATCACCAACACCTGGGGTTCATTCAAACTCATGTCCATCAAGTTGGTGATGTCATCCAGCCATCTCATCCTCTGTCGTCCCTTTCTCCTCCTGCCCCCAATCCCTTCCAGCATCAGAGTCTTTTCCAATGAGTCAACTCTTTGCATGAGGTGGCCAAAGTACTGGAGTTTCAGCTTTAGTATCATTCCTTCCAAGGAAATCCCAGGGCTAATCTCCTTCAGAATGGACTGGTTGGATCTCCTTGCAGTCCAAGGGACTCTCAAGAGTCTTCTCCAACACCACAGTTCAAGCCCATCATATATAATAATGACTAATGCACTGCAGAGCGTATAAAGGATGTTCCAGCCTCAAGCATTGTGGACTGCATATGTGCTAAGTTGACTCAGTCATGGCCCACTCTTTGTGACCCTATGGACGGTAGCCCACCAGGTCCCTCTGTCCATGGAATTCTCCAGTCAAGAATACTGGAGTAGGTTGCCATGCCCTCCTCCAGGGGATCTTTCCAACCCAAGAATTGAACCCATGTCTCTTATACTCCTGCATTGGCAGGTGGGTTCTTTATCACTAGCGCCACCTGGGAAGCCCTAATTGTGGATTACTGAACTCAAATTTCCATCCCAGTAGTGTTTTGTATGTGTCTGTGGTTTATATGCCATGATCAAGTGGAAATGTTCTTTTGCTCAAAGCTTGCAGATGAATATATGTGTATGACAGTTTCAAAATAGGTAATCTATAGACTAGTGACATAACATTATAGTTTAATATGTAGAGCACTATAAATGCTGCTGCCAGTTTACTTTTCTTAGTAAAACATCTCTTCCTTCAGTTATCAACTATTTTACTTTCTACTGAAGTGACAGAGTAATTTTATAGAGTAAAAACATAGCATAAATCCCAGAAGCCTTGATCATTTTGTTCTGTCAATTTTGGAACATAAAATTAAGGTTTAAATCAATATTAGTGGCAGTTGAAGAAAAGCTAATTAAGAATTTGCTTTAGTTTTAACAATTTAATAAGGTGATGAACAGTTGAAATCAGTGAAAATAGGGAGTTTACAATGAAAACAATAATCTCAAGTGTATAATGACCCACAGTGTCTTAATAGTGTGTGTATGTGCACTCAGCAGTGTCTGACTCTCTGCAGTCTCTTGGACTCTAGACTGCCAGACTCCTTTGCCCATGGAATTTTCCAGGCAGGAGTACTTCAGTAGGTTGCCATTTCCTACTCCAGGGAATCTTCCTGACCTAGGGACTGAATCCCTGTCTCTCGTGTCTCCTGCATTGGCAGGCAGATTCTTTACCACTAGCACCAAGGGAAGTATCAATAGGATTTGCTCAGTTCTGTGCCCATTGGATTAAGGCTTATCCACATTGTCTCCCACTCTAAAGATAACATGATATTGGCTAGAGAGAGGGTACAGAATCTAAGATCACTTAGTACTGAGCCCTTTCTTTGCTTTGCTCCTTCACCCAGCTCTCTTGCTCTTCTAGACATATAGTTTTTCTCTCTTCCTCTGAAAATGGGATACATTTCTCTCTCTTCATGTGTTTTCTTGTCTTCAGAAAAATAAAATCTTGCTTTACCAAAGTGAATTTATATTTTCTCCTACAATTAATGGATTTTTTGGAACTTTAATCACTTCTTCCATGCCACTTTAGAGTACTAGAAAGAAAGCAGAATGGTAAAAGAAGAATATTCACAGATTTGTAGTTTTGGATGTAATTGTGCCATAATACATAATAATGTAATTAAATCAGAGTATTGCAGATTATGGAGAAGGCAATGGCACCCCACTCCAGTACTCTTGCCTGGAAAATCCCATGGATGAAGGAGCCTGGTAGGCTGCAATCCATGGGGTCGCTAAGGGTCGGACACGACTGAGCGACTTCACTTTCACTTTTCACATTCATGCATTGGAGAAGGAAATGGCAACCCACTCCAGTGTTCTTGCCTGGAGAATCCCAGGGATGGGGGAGCCTTGTGGGCTACCATCTATGGGGTCGCACAGAGTCGGATACGACTGAAGTGACTTGGCATTGCAGATTGTAAGTTTTAAAATACTTGCTGGCATGTTGTAGAGAATGTTTTTCTTTCAATGACTTGAATATTAACTATTTTCTATTATTTACTGATAGTGCAAAAACATCTCAACAAAATACACAATACTGTGAATGGATATTATGCTTTTCCAATCACATATTGCAAAATAAGCTCTTAACAATTGGAATTTATTTA
This sequence comes from Budorcas taxicolor, assembly GCF_023091745.1. NCBI lineage: Eukaryota > Metazoa > Chordata > Mammalia > Artiodactyla > Bovidae > Budorcas > Budorcas taxicolor. The sequence continues at coordinate 52,083,048 of NC_068915.1, read as the reverse complement.
AATCATAAAACATGACTAAGTCAAGATTTCACTTTAGATATAAACAATTTTCATGGCATAATTCTCTCCACTTTGACCTTCTGCCTCTGACAGCTTTTCATTTTTAACTGAGGGTAGGAGGTACCACTTAGTTTACTTGGCATATTTCTTTTTCTTTTGTCAAATAATGATAAACTTAGTTGACTTTATGATAGTAATATCACAAAAACCATATCATTGAAATATACTTACCAACAATTGTACTGCTATATGTAACAGCTAATTGTAGGAAGGATTAGTTTGTAGCTGATGTTGGTATATTAACTTACAAATTTTTCTTGTCCAAATACTTTTTTTCATCCCTCTTGGTCTTGGTATTGGCTGTTGTTTTATTGGTTTAAGAAATTTCTTTATACTCGATATAGATGAAATTACCAATCACAGTGCCTTACCTTTGAAAAAATGTGGACTTAAAACACATACTGGACCCCCAGATATATTTTTATCACATGATAAACCAATGAGATTCTTCCCTGAAACATCTTAAGTAAACTCAGTAGAAAAGAAATGCTAACTTCCTCTTTGACAACAATAACATTAAATATAATTTACCTTAAACTTTTGTGGTTATATTGCCAGATTTCAAGGAGAAAAAATAGCTGTAAGACAAAACCAGTATGCAGAGGGAAGGAGAGACTGATGAAAGGCTCTGAAATGACCATCTAAGGCACCAGATGCATTTGTTCCTAAAGTCATTCCTTGGGCATAACTGGCAAATTCCTAATTTTGTTGTCTAAATTGCATTGTATTATTTTGCCACAGGTAACTGAAGAATTTTGATAAATATAGAAATTATTTTCTGAAAGTATGCTTTTAAAGTGACAGTACATAAAATATGGTATGCACTAAGTGGAATTGAGGACAGAGAAGATCTCTCTAATTCTCATTGAAAATTAATAATCTGCACATAATAATTAAGCAGATGGTAATTTATATTAATATACACTGCCTTTTGAGATTCAGACTTTCTCAAGCCTGAAATTTTAGAAAAGTAGCAAACAGTATCTGAATATAGGAGTGGGATGATTATTTATGAAATTCTCTTTATGCAAATTAATAGAGACACATGGAATTTGTGTTCAATTTCTTTTAGCCTTGTATTTAGGGAAAAAATGGAAAAGTACAGATGACACTAAATTCTCTCAGGGAATAAAATACCAAATTCATGAGAAAAAATAATATGAAGAGTTCTTGACTCTGCAAGTAAGCAGAAAAATGATTTTCATTGATTATGAGATGTACAAGAAGTGTAAGATAATTTATCTAAGAACAAAATTCACATTACAATTTTTTAAAAGGCCATAAAATAAAATGTCATAGTAGCTGACTTTATCAAGCTGCTTACCTAGTCCAGAAAACTTCTTTTATATCTGCTGTCATATTTCTGCTGAATGGACTGCATTTCACAAACTCCCTGTCCTGGAATTATAAGGGTTAAAATAGGTTAAAGAGAAGGAGGTACTGGGCAGTTGGTGTTGAAGTCGAATCTACAGTTACACTTTTTGCTTTAGGTTCTTTGCTATACCCTTGATTCCTTAGTTTCATTATTTTTTACATAAGTCAACTACATTAAATTTTGTTTTATACACAGTTTGTCCCAGCTGGATTGATCAGTTATCATAGGTATAAAATGACACTACTAGAGTCTGAAATTAATCCATTCTTGGTTTCATTAAATTACCACTTTTCTTTAATGGTTCCTTCACTTTAAATTTCTAATATTCATTCACATTTCTGTTAATTTTATATCTTTTTATTTAAATTCCAAATTTACTGAGAAAATTTTAAAAGTCATAAAAATAAAAATGTACTGTGACCTAACCCAACAGAGATAATTAGGTTATTAAAGTCTCTTGATCCTTCCTCTCATATATATGTCCTAATTTCATTTCCAAATTAAGATCTACTGAGATTATGATGAATATCCTCTTAGTCAAGAACATTTCTGGCTATAAATGCAGCTTACACTGTAACAACAGGGTATAAAATATAAAAGACATTTGATCGACAAAATATGTCCTTTAAGTTTGGTCTTATCCAAAACTACCATGAGCATATTTGGTCTATGCCTAACGGTTTTGAGTAGGAGCAAATTATCAAGGATATTTTGACATAGATGAATTATCCAAGGATGTTTTAGGCAGAAGTAAATTGTCCTGCGGATATCAAGGACCCTTTGGCATGGACCAAATGCCCTACTGACCAAATATTCCATGGATCAAATGTCTTATAGATGTTTTGGAGTGGATCAAATGTCTGTTGTTCAGTAGCTCAGTCACGTCCAGGTCTTTGTAACTCCATGGACTGCAGCATGCCAGGCTTCTCTGTCCATTTCCATCTCCCGGAGCTTGCTCAGAATCATGTACATTGAGTCAATGATGTCATCCAACCATCTCATCTTCTGTTGTCCTCTTCTCATCCTGCCTTCAATCTTTCCCAGCATCAAGGACTTTTCTCATGATTTGACTCATTTCATCAAGTGGCCAAAGTACTGGAGTTCCAGCAACACTCCTTCTAATGAATACTCAGGATTGATTTCCTCTAAGATTGACTGGTTTGATCTTCTTGCAATCCAATGAAATCTCAAAAGTTTACCCCAATATCACAGTTCAAAAGCATCAGTTCTTCTGGGTTCAGCTTTGGTTATGGTTCAACTCTCACATCCATACATGACTAAGAGAAAAACCATACCTTTGACTATATGGACCTTTGTTCACAACTTAATGCCTCTGCTTCTTAATCCACCGTCTAGGGAAGTAGTGATGCATTAAATCTTGAAATTTCTAAGTTACCTGGAGTTCCAGATATGGATAATCATTTTAAAGGTCCTCACATTATATACAATGTAATTTGCTCATTCCTAGACATTTCATCCTGATCGGTGTTTAAAGATTGCAACATTCTGGTAGTAAAGATTTAACTGAAAGCAAACAATCAGAGATAAAGATATATTCTTCATCTTAATAATCAAAGATTTTTAAAAGGTAAAATTCACAGAGTGATAAATGTAAGAATTACTGCAAATATTGAAACCAGAAGATCGAAGATGGACCCTATAGAAGACACCATTAAGGGTTATTTTAGTTTTTTTCCAGTGAAGTTCTGTCAAAGACTAAAATGTTTTATTATTAAATAAATTTATGCAATAAATAATACAGAAAAAAATTAATAAGTTAGAAAACACATACATATTAGTTCAGTTCAGTTCATTCACTCAATCGTGTCTGACTCTTTGTGACCCCATGAACCGCAGCACCCCAAGCCCCCGGCCCATCACCAATCCCCAGAGATCACCCAAATCCATGTTCATCGAGTCGATGATGTCATCAAACCATCTCATCCTCTGCCATCTCTTTCTTCTCCTGCCCTCAATCTTTCCCAGGATCAGGATCTTTTCAAATGAGTCAGCTGTTCACATCAGGTGGCCAAAGCATTGGAGTTTCAGCTTCAAAATCAGTCCTGCCAATGAACACCCATGAATGATCTCCTTAAGGATAGACTGGTTGGATTTCTTAGCAGTCCAAGGGACTCTCAAGAGTTGTCTCCACTCCACAGTTCAAAAGCATCAATTCTTCATCACTCAGCTTTCTTTATAGTCCAACTCTCACATCCATACATGACCACTGGAAAAACAAGAGCTTTGGCTAGGTGGACATTTGTCGGCAAAGTAATGTCTCTGCTTTTTAATATGCTGTCTAGGTTGGCCATAACTTTCCTTCCAAGGAATAAGGGTCGTTTAATTTCATGGCTGCAATCACCAACTGTAGTGAATTTAGACCCCAGAAAAATAAAATCAGCCATTGTTTCCCCATTTGTTTGCCATGAAGTGATGGGACCAAATGCCATAATCTTTGTTTTCTGAATGTTGAGCTTTAAGTCAACTTTTTCACTCTCCTCTTTCACTTTCATCAAGAGGCTCTTTAGTTCCTCTTCACTTTCTGACACAAGGGTGGGGTCATCTGCATATCTGAGGTTTTTGATATTTCTCCCGGCAATCTTGATTCCAGCTTGTGCTTCCTCCAGCCCAGTGTTTCCCATGATGTACTCTGCATATAAGTTAAATAAGCAGGGTGACAATATACAGCCTTGACATACTCTTTTTCCTATTTGGAACCAGTCTGTTGTTTCATGCCCAGTTCTAACTGTTGCTTCCTGACCTGCATACAGGTTTCTGAAGAGGCAGGTCAGGTGGTCTGGTACTTATATCTCTTTCAAAATTTTCCACAGTTTACTGTGATCCACACAGTCAAAGGCTTTGGTATAGTCAATAAGGCAGAAATAGACAGTTTTCTGGAATTCTCTTGCTTTTCCGATGATCCAGCTGATGTTGGCAACTTGATCTCTTGTTCCTCTGACTTTTCTAAAACCAGTTGAATATCTGGAAGTTCACTGTTCACTTATTGCTTAAGCCTGGCTTGGAGAATTTTAAATATTGCTTTTCTAGTGAGTGAGATGAGTGCAACTGTGTGGTAGTTTGAGCATTCTTTGGCATTGCCTTTCTTTGGGATTAGAATGAAAACTGACCTTTTCCAGTCCTGTGGCCATTGCTGAGTTTTCCAAATTTGATGGCATATTGAATGCAGCACTTTCACAGCATCATCTTTCAGGATTTGAAATAGCTCAACTGGAATTCCATCACCTCCACTAACTTTGTTCATAGTGATGCTTCCTAAAGCCCACTTGACTTCACATTCCAGGATGTCTGGCTCTAGGTGAGTGATCATACCATCGTGATTATCTGGGTCGTGAAGATCTTTTTTGTACAGTTCTCCTGTGTATTCTTGCCACCTCTTCTTAATATCTTCTGCTTCTGTTAGGTCCATACCATTTCTGTCCTTTACTGAGCCCATTTTTGCATGAAATTTTCCCTTGGTATCTCTAATTATCTTGAAGAGATCTCTAGTCTTTCCCATTCTGTTGTTTCCCTCTATTTCTTTGCATTGATCACTGAGGAAGGCTTTCTTAGCTCTCCTTGCTGTTCTTTGGAACTCTGCATTCATATGGGTATATCTTTCTTTTTTTCCTTTGCTTTTCACTTCTCTTCTTTTCACAGCTATTTTTAAGGCCTCCTCAGACAGCCATTTTGCTTTTATGCATTTCTTTTTCTCAGGGATCATCTTGATTCCTGTCTCCTGTACAATGTCATGAATCTACATACATAGTTCATCAGGCACTCTGTCTATCAGATCTAGTCCCTAAATCTATTTCTCACTTCCACTATGTAGTCATATGGGATTTGATTTAGGTCATACCTGAATGATCTAGAGGTTTTCTCCACTTTCTTAAATTTCAGTCTGAATTTGGCAATAAGGAGTTCATGATCTGAGCCACAGTCCACTCCCAGTCTTGTTTTTGGTGACTATATAGAACTTCTCCATCTGTGGCTGCAAAGAATATAATCAATCTGATTTTGGTGTTGACCATCTGGTGATGTTCATGTGTAGAGTCTGCTCTTGTGTTGTTGGAAGAGGGTGTTTGCTATGACCAGTGCGTTCTCTTGGCAGAACTCTATTAGCCTTTGCACTGCTTCATTCTGTACTCCAAGGCCAAATCTGCCTGTTATTCCAGGTGTTTCTTGACTTCCTACTTTAGTATTCCAGTCCCTTATATTGAAAAGGACATCTTTTTTGGATGTTAGTTCTAGAAGTTTTCATAGGTCTTCATAGAACTGTTCAAATTCACCTTCTTCAGTGTTACTGGTCAAGGCATAGACTTGGATTACCATACATTGAATGGTTTGTCTTGGAAATGAACAGAGATCATTCTGTTGTTTTTGAGACTGCATCCAAGTACTGCATTTTGGACTCTTTTGTTGACCGTGACGGCTACTCCATTTCTTCTAAGGGATTCCTGCCCACAGTAGTAGATATAATGGTCATCTGAGTTAAATTCACCCATTCCGGTCCACCTTAGTTCGCTGATTCCTAGAATGTTGACATTCACTCTTGCCATCTCCTGTCTGACGACTTCCAATTTGCCTTGATTCATGAACCTAACATTCCAGGTTTCTATGTAATATTGCTCTTTACAGCATCGATCCTTGCTTCTATCACCAGTCCCATCCACAACTGGGTTTTGTTTTCGCTCTGGCTCCATCCTTTCATTCTTTCTGGAGTTATTTCTCCACTGAATACCAGTAGCATATTGGGTACCTACCAAACTGGGGAGTTTCTCTTTCAGCATCCTCTCTTTTTGTCTTTTCATACTGTTCATGGGGTTCTCAAGGTAGGAATACTGAAGTGGTTTGCCATTCCCTTCTCCAATGGACCACATTCTGTCAGACCTCTCCACCATGACCCATCAGTCTTGAGTGTTCCCTCATGGCATGGCTTAGTCTCATGAGTTAGACAAGGCTGTGGTCCACGTGATCAGACTGGCTAGTTGTCTGTGATTATGGTTTCAGTCTGTCTGCCCTCTGATGCCCTCTTTCAGTGCCTACTGTCTGACTTGGGTTTCTCTTACCTTGGATGTCAGGTATCACTTCACGGCTGCTCCAGCTAAGCATATCCACCGCTCCTTACCTTAGACTTGTGGTAGCTCCTCTCGGCTGCTGTTCCTGACCTTGGACATGGGGTAGCTCCGCTCTGCCGTGCTTCTGCACTGTCCAATATAAAGCAAATTATATTAGTGATTAATAACCAATATTGGTTGTTGTTTAGTCACTAAGTCATGTCTGACTCTTTGCAATCCCATGGACTGTAGCATGCCCAGCCCCTCTATCCATGGGATTCTCCAGGCAAAAATAGTGGAGTGGATTGCAATTTCCTTCTGCAGGGACTACACAATGTTTACCTTATATGAAAATCAATAAAAAGAAAAAGTTGATATATATTAAGGTTACATAACAAACATGAATAACACCAAATAAATTTAGAAAGTTATTATGAAAATGAATCATTTCCAAGTCACAAAATGTACCATCAACTTTATTTTTATTGATTTCTTTTATTCTTTTTTACTGATTCATATGTATTGTTTTTATTCTTCAAGCATAATTCCTTTCTGGATTCTATAAGGAAAAAATTTTAATAAAATGTTATCACCTGAAATAAATATTCTAAAACTGACTTGAATGCTGAATCTATTTGAATTTGTTTCAAGTCCAGAGTCTGTGAATAATAGGCTACATCTTTAAGAATTTTCTGAAAGAAAACTGGCTTTCAGTGTAGATTTTCATCAACATCAAAGAGAAAAAAGCCATATATATATTAACATTAAAGGAGAATTGTGAGAAATCTGTACTATAGGCAAAACAGCACGTATTTTACATATAAATCATTTAATTTAGCTGTTATAATAAACTAAATTAGAATGCTGGTAGTCTGTAATTAAGTATCAAATATGATACATTCATGTCTGGTAAAGAAAAAAAATAATGGTTAGCTAATAAAGTATCTCTCTCTTCACACATTTAATTATTGATCTCTTTTCTGAAATGTTTACTTAACTTTTTCCTGAATTTTTAAGTACTAATTTCTTTATAAGTACACAATACGCTCTCAAAATCTTTATTAAAATAGATTTGGAAAACTAAAGCATAATTGTATCTCTTCTGTAGTTAATTTTTAAAAATAATTTTAAATCATTTTGCTGAGGACAATAAAATACAATATTCTTTTAGTTTCATATTGTCTCTATAGCAAATTACCACAACATGGCTTGAAACAACATACATTTGTTACTTTATGTTGTGAAAATCAGAAGTCAGAATGGAACTCACAGGGCTAAATTTCTTTCTGAAGCCATTAATGTTGAATTCATTTCTCTCCTTTAACAGCTTCTGAAAAGCATTCCTTAGCTCCTGGCTCCTTCCTTCAGCTTCAAACCAGCAATGACCATTGGAGGTTTTCTCACAGTGTCAGCACTGTTTCTGATTCTTCTGCCTCTCTTCCCAGATTAAGGTCCATTCAGATAATTTTAAATAATTTCTTTACCCTAGGATCAGTAGATTAACAACACTGATTTGATTCTGTCACCTTAATTCTCTTTTTCCGTGTTCTATAACATTTTCATAGATTCCAGGGATAAGAATGTGGACAGCTTTAAGGTATGAAGTAGCATTATTTTGTCTCCATCAATTCTCATTATAAAAATGTAAATCAATTATTATTTGTTATTCATTAAAAATTCTGATTATCTACTATGGGCAAGGCACTATGATAGGTGTTGATGATACATTAATAACATAGCTCTTACTTTGGAGATATATAGTACATAATGAGAGAGTAAGTGTTGTTAATAGACCATTAAATGTGCTAAGTTTCTTCAGTTGTGTCCAACTCTTTGCAGGCCCATGGACTGTAGCCTGCCATGCTCTTCTGTCCATGGAACTTTCCAAACAAGATTACTGGAGTGGGATGCCATTTCTTATTTCAGGTGATCCTCCTGACCCAGGGATCGAACTGCACTTCTTGCATCTTCTGCATTGGCTGGCAGATTCTTTATCACTAGCATCACCTAGGAAGCCCAACACCATTAAATAGTATGTATTAAAAATATATTGAGAAGGGCAAGATAATACACCAAAGAGGTCCTCATTATCCACTAGGGATGACATTTGCTTGCTGAAGACGGTGTCTTTTAAACTGAGGTTCTGGAAAAAAATACAAATATCCCATGCATACCTATGTGTATGGTTGTGTGTATATGTACATATGTGGCTATGTATGCTTGCAATGCATGTTCAGGTAAATGAAGATTTTGTGCAATGAAACTGAGATGGAATGGCACAAAAGACAAATTTTAGGAAATAAATTATAGAAAACCTCTATATTAGCATACAGGAAATAGATGATAGTATTGTCGGTAGTAAACATGGGGATTAAGAAATAAATCAAATGGGTAGGAACATTTCTGTCTGTATAAAGAGATCAAGAATATCTTCAACTCTGAAAACTTGATGTAGAATTAATTTCATCAGACCTGTATTTAAGAGGATTATTCTAGCTGCTATTGGAAAATTAAACGGAGGTTGGCTTAGAATTATGAAGGATTAATGACAAGCTCACAGTTTGTTGCAATAGTCAAGAGAGAAGAGAATGAGATTCTCCAGGTAACTGAAGCAACCTGTTATGTGAAACAAGCAGGTTCATTTTTACCTGTGAAATCTTTAGTGTATGAGTTCCTATCAACAGTTTCCCAGCATAGACACATCCACCTTTTCATGGCGAGATGCTCAGTCCACAAGAAAGTGCAAGGGTTTATGTCACATCATATTAAACAGTCTGGACTTTCAAAGAAGTGTGAATTGCAATAGTCATAAATGTATCCGTTCAAGTCACGTCTGCCATAGGAAACGTGGTTTTTAGAGTCCACAGCTCAGAAATCCCTAGAAACTTCAGTTAATATATATGTAACATGTATACAATCAAGGAAGGCAATGGCAACCCACTCCAGTACTCTTGCCTGGAAAATCCCATGGACAGAGGAGCCTGGTAGGCTGCAGTCCATGGGGTCGCTAAGAGTCGGGCACGACTGAACGACTTTACTTTCACTTTTCACTTTAATGCATTGGAGAAGGAAATGGCAACCCACTCCAGTGTTCTTGCCTGGAGAATCCCAGGGACGGGGGAGTTTGGTGGGCTGCTGTCTATGGGGTCACACAGAGTTAGACACGACTGAGCGACTTAGCAGCAGCAGCAACATGTATATAATATATATATTTAAATTTTTCCTAACTGCATGTGTGGAAACTGCCTTCATTTTCTGAGCCAACATTTCATTAGCTCCTTGCCCCAAACAAGCTTCTACCGCTAAACCGTATACTAAACTATTTAACAATTAACCTGTTGAGACCATTTCCCCCATTTCCTCCATGGAGAATCACAGCACTTTCAGAGAGACAGGACAGTTATTTTTATTGTTATGAATATCAAGAGCTTACAACTCTCAACACAAGAATTTCACTTTATTATTTTCTCTATTAAGTGCAATCTCCTTTCTAATTTACCTTTAATGTATTAAGGGAGGGTTCTTATGTTAAAAAAAACATGACATAAGTAAACAGTTAATATCTCAAGATTTTATTGACAAACAGATGGCATTAGCATCAGAAAAATGGACTTCTGCCAGATTTTGGAGAAAATTGTTAAGAAACGAATACAATAGTAGAATGAGTAAACCACTCTAAAGTTACCAAAAGATGTTCAAATCATGCACCACAAATCCACCAAGCAGGAAAAGAGGAGGTCCCTGAAAGGGCAGTCAGATTTCACATACGGAAGAAGTTGGAATGAGTGTTCTGTGAAGATTTTTTTATTTTTTTATTTTACTGTTGGGGCTTCACCGATAGCTCAGCTGGTAAAGAATTTGCTTGCAATCCAGGAGAACCTGGGTCAGGAAGATCCCCTGTAGAAGGGATAAGCTACCCACTCCAGTATTCTTGGTCTTCCCTTGTGGTTCAGCTGGTAAAGAATCCACCTGCATTGAGGGAGACTCAGGTTAGTTCTCTGGGTTGGGAAGATCCCCTGGAGAAGGGAAAGACTACCGACTCCAGTATTCTGACCTGGAGAACTCCAAGGACCGTATAGTCCATGGGGTCGCAAAGAGTTTGATGTGACTGAGCGACTTTCACTTTCACTTTCACTTTAAAAAGAGTTTTGCTTTTAAGGCACAGTGAATTGGGTCAGGAGAGACACAAACTCACAAAAAAATACAATGGGAGGAGAGATGAAAATTATAAGAATGGAAGCTTGAGATAGGAAAAATGACTACTTAATTGCATTTAATATAGCATAGTACCAAAGGCTAATAGCAATGAGAACTATCATGAATTGACTGATCTTGAATAGTAGAATCAAAGAAATATATTTTTCCAGTTAGCATCTGAGGTCTTCATGTAGGTTTTCAAATAGAGCATTGATAGGAAACTGTTCAATGTATTTGAGGATTATGCCAATAATGACACAGCATTTTTATTAATATTACAGATAGTTCCCAACTTATGATGGCTCCATTTAAGACTTGTCAACTTTATGATATTTTGAAAGTGATACACATTTAGTAGAAACTCCACTTTGAATTTTGAACTTTGATCTCTTCCCTGGGTTAACAATATGTACTAAGATACCAGAGCCTCAGCTTGCAGTCAGTTATATTATTATGAGCATGAATAACCAATACACATAACAACCTTTCTATACCCAGACAACAATTCTAGTTTTTACTTTCAATACAGTATTCAATAAATTACATGAGATATTCAAAACTATAAAATAGATGGTAGTTTTATTATTTTGCCCCAATTGTAGGCTAATATAAACATGTTCTGAGCATGTTGTAGGTAGGCTAGGCTAAGCTATGTGTGCTGTGCTTAGTCGCTCAGCCATGTCCAACTCTTTGTGACCCCATGGCTATAGCCTGCCAAGCTCATCTGTCCATGACTTTTCTCCAGGCAAGAATACTGGAGTGGGTTGCCATGCCCTCCTCCAGGGAATCTTCCCAACCCAGGATTGAATCCAGGTCTCCCACATTACAGGTGGGTTCTTTACCATCTGAACCACCAGGGAAGCCCAAGAATGTTGGATTGTGTAGCCTATCCCTTCTCCAGGAGAGCTTCCTGACCTAGGAATTGAATCAGTGTCTCCTGCATAGGTTAGCTCTTTTGTATTTCCCTACAAATTGATGAATTTTCTCTTCTTGAAAAAAATCTGATTAAAGCAGGATTTTGTACAATGTTGAGGATATTTTGTATGATAAGACTGGCAATTCAGGATTAATATCTTCATCTTGGCAAGTATATTGGTCAAATGGAAGAGGGCGGAACTCAGAAAAGGCTTCTAATTGATTGTAGGCACATAGATTTCTCTATTTAATGACATGACACTGGTAAATTTAAGGGCTTATAAATTTGGAACTGATTGGCGGAAAACCTTCCCATGTTGTGGTGACCACTGGCAAAATACTCTGTATCAGGAAATCAGAAAAATACTATAACTGCCCCTTAAAATGGACTATATAATTTTATGGCTGATGTAACATGTGTAGCTATGAAAGTTAAAATAATGATCGGTAAAGTAAAAAGAGGTAATTAAATATCACACTTCAGTGCATTAACCATTTATCCACAGGGACAAGAGAAATGCTTCTTCTCTAATTGATTCTAGTAATATATGTTTGAGTTGCTATGCTTTAATAAGATCTATTTTATTTTGCTATTGCTGAAATATCATTTGTGGTCTTGTGTTAAAAATGGTTTGCTATTTGGAAGGACATGGTGTCTATTACAACATTTGGCATAGTACAGATATTCAGGCAACTTGTTGCCTTCCTTTTTTAGTTCAGATCATAGCAGCTTGGGAGTGTAAAATGGTTTACAATCTCACTTATATCCTCTGTTTCTCTCCATTATAAATCTTTTCAATACTTTCAAAATTTCATGCAGTTTTCTTTTTTTGAGAGCAACAAGTAATTATATAATCCCGATATAAATTATTACCAATCTTAGGAGATTTCAGAGAATATAATTAAAAATTGTAATTTAAAAGAAGCTCTACTTTTGCTTTTTAAGGCCTCCAGTTATGAAAATAAAAGGGAAAGTATTTTAAATATTGTAAAACTAGTCTGAATATAGATAATGAAGTTGACCCAACACTAGGCTTTCAGTCAGCCTCTATTATTTCATGTAATATTGTAATTCAGGACGATCTTAACAAAATTTTTAATGCAATTGTTCAATCAATTTCAGGATCAATTTTCCTCTCCCCTTTTTAGATTTTTCTGGCTTGTCTGATAATTAACTTGACATGGAACAGATTAAAGGAAAAATCAAACAAAAGTTTAGTAATAGGTGTACATGGAAGTGACCCTCCAAAATTGAGTAATTCACCAAAATGGCTGAAGCAATTACCTTAAAATTATCTTTGGCAAAAGACAAAATATGTTGGGGATAATGGTTTTGGATCTCAAAGGTGAGGAAGGCAATTTACATGATAAAGCAAATGTTTGGTAAATGAAAGTTTGTTGAGCCACGCAGAAGCAATGGGGCACAAAGTGGACTCTTATTTTTAAGCCCTGCCAAGTTTTTCCCACCGCACCTAACCCATATTTTTTGCAGATATCTCTACTAATGGCTCTATTTCAGGAACAGATCCTCCACCTAAATTCTTTTACCCAGTTTGAGGGAAGGTTAAATTTTCTTTCTCAGTCTTTTGAGTCTTGATTGTTTTCAGCTTGAAATAATCTGCATGCTGTAGAGATACATTTCAGGGGGGCAAATTTTAGTTCCCTAGAAATATAAAATAAAATCATTTAAAATTAAAATTACATGTGACAAATAAATAATAGACTAGATTGAATAAGCTGTATCTCTGATGTATCACTAAATTAGTTTCAGCAATGAATTTATCATCTCTCTGATGACTGGTTATTGCACTATTTCATAACGATTTTATAATTGCAATTTTTCTGTACTGAATTCTACTTTTATTGCATTCTACTTTTTCTATTCTATTCTATTGAATTCTACTTTTTCTGTATTGAATTCTACTAGTGTCATGTGTAGACACCAGTATCACAAAGTAGTCATTAAATTCTTTAACAAAAGAAACTACAATTTGCCCAACTTTTTATGCCTGTTATCAATAACAGTTGCTCATACATTGTACTTCTGCCACCTGTTGGCTGTGCAAGATTGGGAAAGTCAATTTACTTCACTCCACCTCAGCCATCGGAGAAGGCAATGGCACCCCACTCTAGTACTCTTGCGTGAAAAATCCCATGGACGGAGGAGCCTGGTAGGCTGCAGTCCATGGGGTGGCAAAGAGTCAGACATGACTGAGCAACTTCACTTTCACTTTTCACTTTCCTGCGTTGGAGAAGGAAATGGCAACCCACTCCAGTGTTCTTGCCTGGAGAATCCCTGGGATGGAGGAGCCTGGTGGGCTGCCGTCTATGGGGTCTCACAGAGTCAGACACGACTGAAGCGACTTAGCAGCAGCAGCAGCAGCATGGGTTTAAGATGATGCCTAACAGCCTCCCCATATTCTGTGAGGTCGAGTGGCCCCCTGTGGGAGTAGGATGGCGACCAGAGAACAACATGAACTTTAAAATAATGGAAGCAATCTATACAGTAGTCACAGGAGAGCCAGGACACCTGGATCAAAATCCGTATATTGATTCATGGCTAGGGTTAGCTCAAGACCCTCTTACTTGGACAAGGTTTGTATCCAGAAGGGAAAGGGAAAAATATTAATAGTACAACAATTGATTGATGATAAAAAAGGAAATTCTACAGGATTTGGATGGGGATGACCTTCCCCCTCCTCCATACTGGATAATAATGCGCCCACCGCCCAGTGCTCCACCAGGACTGGAGGCTGCCTTAATGCCTGATCCAGGGCCAGGTGAAGTCTTCTAGCAGCCGCTGCTTCTCTGCCAGCTCTCCTGGAAGTCGTAGAGCTGCCACCTCAGCAGGCTCCAATCCTGGTGACAGAAGCCTCTGGCCAACACTTCCAGGATCCGGCTCCAGCAGAAGAGCCCAAACTATACCCGCCTCTCCCAGTGAGTACTCACAAGAAGTAAGCAGAGACTGTGCTCTGCCAGAGAGCCAGAGGGAGCTAAAGAGAACAGACAAGAGATTTACAATGCTAGCTGCTGCTCTGGGAAAATCTATCTCGGGCCCTCCAGAAGACCTCCTCTGCTCCAGGGACAGGACAGTCCTTCTAACAGTCCCAAAGGAGACCCCGACCCCTTTACAGCCAAACCAGTGTGCTCGGTGCCAAGGTTTTGGCCACTGAAAGAATGAATGCTCTAAGGCAAGGAAGGAGAAGGAAGCTCCCAAAGTTGTGGGGCTTGCTGACTTGGAAATTAAATAGGGCTGCTGGGGCTCAGAGATATTAGGTCCTCAAGAACCCATGGTAACCTTAAAAGTGGGGGGGGGGGGGGGCAAACATTCTTGAGTGCCCAGTACCCCTGTTGGGAAGAGACTTGCTCTCCATATTAGGAGCATAAGTGACTTTCTTCTCAGAGGAGAGGCCCACCTTCCGGATGGATACTATGACTTATTTGCTCTCTCTCAGTACACCCTCAAGATGAGTGGAGGTTGCATGGGCCTCCAAAAGAAGAACTAGGTGGGCTGGAAGAGCATGAAAGAGAGCTAACTCAATTATTCTCTGAGGTCTGGACAGAAAACAACACCCCACCCTCTGAACCCCCGCCTCAACCATGCTGGCTAAATAGAGGCCCAGGCCGACATACTACCCCACATCAATATACTGAAACAAGCGAGCATTCTGGTAGAGTGCTAGTCAGCTTGGAATACACCAATCCTGCCAGTTAAAAAGGAAGGACGACAGGACTATAGGCCTGTACAGGATCTCAGGCTAGTCAACCAGGCTACTGTGACTTTACACCCCACTGTTCCAAACCCCTATACCTTACTTAGTCTCCTCTCACCGAGGACTAAAGTTTGTACTTGCCTAGATCTCAAGGATGCCTTCTTCTGCATATGTCTCGCCCCAGCGTCACGGCCCATCTTTGCCTTTGAATAGGAAGATCCAGTCAGGGGCACCAAACAACAGCTCACCTGGACTCTCCCATAAGGGTTTAAGAATTCCCCAACCATCTTTGGGGAAGCCTTGGCTTCTGACCTGGACTCATTCCACCCGGAAAAGTACAGATGTTGGCTCCTACAATATGTGGATGACCTGCTGCTGTCTCCCAAGATCAAGAAAAAATGCTGGGAAGGGACAAAAATACTGCTCCAGCTGCTGATGGAAGCAGGTTACCGGGTGTTGAAGAAGGCACAGATCTGTAAGGAGGAGGTAAGGTATCTGGGGTTTGTTTTAAAGAAGGACACAAGGTTCCAGACCCCAATTGGGTCCTATATACTGATGGTACTAGCCTGATAAACAAAGACAATGGCTGTCAGGTTAGCCAAAGCAGAATTATTGGTATCGGAGGAGCTGGCACACACTCTGCTAAGCCAAACACACCAAGAGACCCACCTAGGCCATACTGCCTGCTCACAGGTTAATGCTGCCTCTCAGGTATTCAGACAAAAACATCTGGGTATTTAGCTGAATGAAAGGCATGCTGCCCTTTGAACACCTGGGAGTGGACTTCGCTAAAATGAAACCTCACCAACAGCACCGTTACATGCTGGCCATGGTATGTACGTTCTTGGGATGGGTAAAAGCTTCTCCTACCTGGACTGAAAGAGCATCAAAAGTAGCCCAGTGCCTGCTTAGGGAAATAGTTCCCAGATTTGGATTTCCTACCAGCATTGGACCAGACAATAGCCTGGCTTTCATAGCTGATTTAGTACAACAAGTAAGCAAAACTTTAGACATCAAATAGAAAATGAACACTGCATATAGGCCCAGAATTCTGAGATGGTGGAATGAACCAACTGGACACTTAAAGAGACTCTCCAAGTGGATCATAGAGACTAACTGCTCCTGGGTGGACTTGCTGCCAATGGCTCTGCTCAGACTCAGGATGACCCCATGGTCCCAAGGCTATTCTCCATACGAAGTTGTGTATGGGAGGCTCCCTCCCATAATAAAACAGACGTCAACAAATTTGCCTCAGGTAAGGGGAGATGGGATTTCACAGCAGCTGGAACTGTGTAAGGTAATAAACCAGGTAACTAAGTTTGTACAAGAAAGGGTACCATTGCCCCTTGGGGAACAGATTCACAAATTTGTGCCTGTGGATCAGGTGTGGGTCATGGACTGGAAACATGACTCCTTGGCCCCATATTGGAAGGGTCCATTTACTGTTGTTTTAACCAGCCCTACTGCAGTTAAAGTTGCAGGTATCACTCCCTGGTTCCTCCATATGAGGATGAAGAGAGCATACTACACAGACCTAGAGGATGCCAAGTGGACTATACAAAAGGACCGCACTGATCCCTGTGAAACCAAGATCATCTTAAAGAAGAAGAGGTGAAGCTCTACAATCAACTGCTGCTACAAGGACTTGCCAGTATCATCTTGAAACTAACCATAGTTTCAGCACAAAGAGGGACCTGTGCTATAATTAATGTTGAATATTGTCTATATATTCCTGATTTATCTGGCAATGTATCAGCCAACCTAGGTGACATGAAAGGTCAGGTAAAAGCTGTGTCTGATGATACTTTCATTTTGGACTTCGGTCCTATCTTGGGTGAAGGGTGATTGGTGGAAAACTATGTTTACCATTGTTATAGTTACCTTGATAGTTCTGCTTTGTGGATCCTGCATTTTACAATGTTTAATGAACTTTGTAACCCAGAGGTTGGTATCGTTCTCCCAAATTGGCAGTCAGAGAGCCTGGGTGCAATGTATCTCTATGAGTGATGCTCATACTATGAGTTAAGAGCATCAAGAGGGGGGAATGAAGGAAGAAACAGAACAGTCTCCAACTTGAAAGCAGGACTCCACCTTGATCCAGACTGTGGACTTTGAGCTATATGCCCAGTATCTACGGAAACAACATACCAACTGGAAAAGCAGGCCCTCCGGATGGAAGAACCCCAGGGCTGATACCTAGATTCTTCATTGCCTAAAAGAATACCCTAACTATCTGTATAACCAAATAGAATCATAAATGCTATTATACTTATTGGGGTATGACCACAAGCCTATTGATAATTATCCACTGTTAACTACCTAGGCTTAAGGCATATGAATCATGGGTTAACTTTGATTGTATCTTTCTCTTCTTTTGTTCAGACTAGTTTCAGGGAATTTGGGGAGGTGGGTTTGGGCACGTACGCTTAGGGTATATACTGCTGCTTCTAAGTCACTTCAGTTGTGTCCGACTCTGTGCGACCCCATAGATGCCAGCCCACCAGGCTCCCCCACCCCTGGGATTCTCCAGGCAAAAACACTGAAGTGGGTTGCCATTTCCTTTTCCAACGCATGAAGGTGAAGTCATTCAGTTGTGTCTGACCCTCAGCGACCACACGGACTGCAGCCCTCCAGGCTCCTCCATCCATGGGACTTTCCAGGCAAGAGTACTGTAGTGGGGTGCCATTGACTTCTCCGTAGGGTATATAAGGTTTTCACAAAAACTAGTTAGGGTCTTTGGCTAAAAGGAGACTCTGCCTTTGGCCTGCCAGTGTAATAAACTGAACTTCACTATCTGCATTGTCCTTCTGAGTGAGTTTATTTCCCAGAATGCATGACTACAACACTATTTCTTGTGTAAAAAAGTCATCATAAAATTAGTGGCTTACACAATACAAATTTATTATCTTAAATTCTGAAGGTCAGATGTTAATAATGTATCTCTAGTTTAAAATCAAGGTGTGGGCAGGTCTATGTTCCTTCTAGGGCCTAGGAGAAAATCTTCATCTTTTCTAGTTTCTTGAGGTTGCCCACATTCCTTGGTTCATGACCCATCTTCTCCCTCCGTTTTCAAAGCCAGCAATGTTTGGCCAGGTCCTGCTCATGTGGTAATCTCTCCAGTTTTCCTCTTCTTATCTCTTCTACTTTTAAGAATCATTTGGGGTTATTCTGGGCCCACTGAAATATTTCAGGATAATCTCCCAAATTTAAGGTCAGATTATTAGCAACACAAATTCCATGTACAAGAGAAAGTCATTTTCCTTTTCACACAACCTCACATGTTGAAAAACTGCTTTGAAATTTACCCTTTCTATTTTAAAACTAAAAAATATGCTCTCCAGTGCTGAGATACAAAAAAATAAATAGATAAATAAATAAAGATTAAAAATTCACAAAATAGCATGGTCTTTTAAAGTCAGATTTTTTAATTCCTTAGGAGAGTTTAATTGTGTGGAAATCAGTGAAATATGATTGTTCATTTCTTAGCACAATTGTTACTATAGACATATGATTTAAATGAAAGATCAAACTCATTATATTTGTAATTGCTTGATTTGCTTTCATACAGTTGTTCTAAGATATTTGACTAAATGATGAAATCCTGAAGACATCAAATTTGTGATAGTCTTGGAAGTGAAAACAATAAAAACATCTGATCAGCATTATTTTTGTTAATCTTGACTATTAACACTTCAGTTTTATTGTGTTGGTTAGTAATTCAAGAAGAAAATCCTCTACAAGGAAGGAGGGGATTAAATTTCAAGAAACTTCTTTAACCCTATTCATTTATGAGTTCTGACAATTTGTCAACTCCATTTATGCTGAAGGCACACAATGCTAATATTTGTCATGACATGTACAGAAGAAAAGTGCTTAGTGATACATTTTCCATATAATTTTAATATTATTTTAAGAGGTATAAATTCACAAGCTAAATGTCCAGATGTACAATCTCAATCTTTTTAATAGACATATTAGTTTTCTAGAATTGGATGCTTGTAATCAATTAAGTCCATTGGGGCTATGGCAGAGGAAATATTTTAAATGTAAATGCAATCACAAATGTGTAGGATATAGTGAAAAAATTATATTGGAAATATTTCCTTACTCACTAACAATTTTTAAAATGTAAGGTTTTTATTCACACCTGAGTAAAATTCTTTCCAATAATTGGGTAATTAAATATTCAAAGACACATTAAATGAAACTAATACATGCAAATATAGTTGCTGCTAATATGATTTAAATTTGACTAAATTAACAGTATTAGTGGATCAGCAAGTACATTGGTGATAGAAATAAAGGGTACCTGATTTTAATCAGAAATTATGTTTTCTGGATGTTGGTGAACAATTACTTTGAAAGATAAATGTGTTTAAAGACAGTATATTTTAGGAAGTTTATTTACTGCCAGTTTAGTCATAGATTTGCATGTCTGTTTCCAAAAATACCCTCATCTATGGCTTAAATATTTAATAGGATACTCGTCAACTCAAGGGGTTCACAGTTAAATGGTAAAGAATCTGCCGCAATGCCGGAGACACAGGGGACACAGGTTCAATCCCAGGGTTAGGAAGATCCCCTGGAGTTCGGTTCAGTTCAGTCGCTCAGTCGTGTCCGACTCTTTGTGACCCCATGAATTGCAGCACGCCAGGCCTCCCTGTCCATCACCAACTCCTGGAGTTCACTCACACTCATGTCCATTGAGTCAGTGATGCCATCCAGCCATCTCATCCTCTGTCGTCCCTTTCTCCTCCTGCCCCCAATCCCTCCCAGCATCAGAGTCTTTTCCAATGAGTCAGCTCTTCTCATGAGGTGGCCAAAGTACTGGATTTTCAGCTTTAGCATCATTCCTTCCAAAGAAACCCCAGGGCTGATCTCCTTCAGAATGGACTGGTTGGATCTCCTTGCAGTCCAAGCAGCTCTCAAGAGTCTTCTCCAACACCACAGTTCAAAAGTATCAATTCTTCAGTGCTCAGCCTTCTTCACAGTCCAACTCTCACATCCATACATGACCACAGGAAAAACCATAGCCTTGACTAGATGGACCTTAGTCGGCAAAGTAATGTCTCTGCTTTTCAATATACTTTCTAGGTTGGTCATAACTTTTCTTCCAAGGAGTAAGCGTCTTTTAATTTCATGGCTGCAATCACCATCTGCAGTGATTTTGGAGCCCCAAAAAATAAAGTCTGACACTGTTTCTACTGTTTCCCCATCTATTTCCCATGAAGTGATGGGACCAGATGCCATGATCTTCGTTTTCTGAATGTTGAGCTTTAGGCCAACTTTTTCACTCTCCACTTTCACTTTCATGAAGAGGCTTTTTAGTTCCTGTTCACTCTCTGCCATAAGGGTGGTGTCATCTGCATATCTGAGGTTATTGATATTTCTCCCGGCAATTTTGATTCCAGCTTGTGTTTCTTCCAGTCCAGCGTTTCTCATGATGAACTCTGAATATAAGTTAAATAAGCAGGGGGACAATATACAGCCTTGACATACTCCTTTTCCTATTTAGAATCAGTCTGTTGTTCCATGTCCAGTTCTAACTGCTGCTTCCTGACCTGCATACAGGTTTCTCAAGAGGCAGGTCAGGTAGTCTGGTATTCCCATCTCTTTCAGAACTTTCCACAGCTTATTGTGATCCACACAGTCAAAGGCTTTGGCATAGTTAATAAAGCAGAAATAGATGTTTTTCTGTAACTCTCTTGCTTTTTCCATGATCCAGCGGATGCTGGCAATTTTATCTCTGGTTCCTCTGCCTTTTCTAAAACCAACTTGAACATCAGGAAGTTCATGGTTCACATATTGCTGAAGCCTGACTTGGAGAATTTTGACCATTCCTTTACTAGCATGTGAGATGAGTTCAATTGTACGGTAGTTTGAGCATTCTTTGGCATTGCCTTTCTTTGGGATTGGAATGAAAATTGACCTTTTCCAGTCCAGTCCCCTGGACTAGGAAATGGTATCCTATTTCAGTATTCTTGGACAGAGGAGCCTTGTGGGCTACATTCCATGAGTCACAAAGAGACAGACACAATTGAGTGACTGAACACCCACATGCGTGTGTGCACACACACACACATACACACATCAATTCTAAGACTTCTCCCAAGAGTACTCACTGGAGTGCTTTCAGAGTGTATTATTAAAATATTCAGTAAAAGTAGAGATATGCATATCCTATAACCCAGTTACAGGTTATGTAATTACATAAACTCAGAGAAACATGGAGGTTTGTAATAAAAAGTTATAGGAGTGAAAAAGTGAGGGAAGGGAGACTAAGTTCACACCAGTGGAATAGATAAGCATACTGTAGAATATTTATGCAGTAGAATAGTAGACTGAAGTCAAAATAAAAACAAATTATAGCTGTACCTACTGGTAAAAAAAAAAAAAAAAAGATTAACAAATTAAGAGTGAAGAAAGTTTAAAATAGAGATATAATGAACTTAGATAAAAAATGTAAACAGTGCATATTAATCAAGGATATTTTAAATTCATTAGGGATGAATTTAAATGTAATAAAATATGAAGATATGCATGAAAATGCATTGGAATAAGGGTAATCACTATTTCTTGCTCTTTGGATGGCTCAGCAGTAAAGAGTCACCTTCAATGCAGGAGACACAGGAGGCATGAATTCCATCCCTGGGTTGGGAAGATCCCCTGGAGAAGGAAATGGCAACCCATACCAGTATTCTTGTTTAGAGAATCCCCATGGACAGAGGAGCCTGACGGGTTACAGTTTAAAGGATCACAAAGAGTCAGACACAGCTGAGACACTAAGCACATATTTCTTTCCAGACAGGAGAATTTATTCAGGAAAGTAATATATAAGCCTTTCAATATATCTGTAATGGGTGAATTCTAATGTTGGATGCTGACTACATCAGGTTTACTAAAAATGCATTTCAATACACTTTAATTGTATAAATTAGAAAGCACCTTTTCATTGCACAAATATGATCTGTTAGTTCACACTTTCTGTGGTGCCACTTGTCTGTGTATGTATAACAAAACTCTGGAAAATAAAGTTAGTCGGGCTATTCCTTTCCAAAGCTTTTTGCCTCAAGCAGAATCTCCAAGGTGCCAATTCTGATACAACTTGTAGGGTAATTTCCTTTAGAAAATAGGCCAACTTCCATCTTCATCTCCCTTAGATACTGATGAGGGAATGTGGCCAGCAGTACATTCACAAAATGGAAAAAAGATCTTGAGTGTTGGCTGTCCTTTAACAATTGACAGTCTGCTCTCTCTGAGACAGACACTGGCCTCTTAGCATACTAGAAACTCTTTCTAACTCCTCTACAGTCAGGTAATTTGGGAACAAAAGTTGTCACTCAAAGTGTGACATTGAAAATCACTGATCTAAAAGATTCTTACCAGAATGTTATATTGAGGTCATAGCAAACTCCTTCCCTAAATACCAGCTTCTATTATTTCTATTAGCAGTTACATTGTCACTGTATTACTCATTCTTTGAGCCCCTCTCTTATCTATACATATGTGAAAAATTCTTTTGTATGCAACAAACTTTTTTGTTTATTTCTAAGTATGTTTAATGAATACTGGATGAATAAATAAATAAGAACCTCTGGAGAATAAGCTTGTCTACTTTGAGAATCCCTGGTGCCAAAAGTGAATATAGTCACTAGATTCTATCTTAGCTGAGATTTTAACCCAGGAACATACTTGTCTTAGTCTATTCAGACTTCTATAACAGAATACCATAGGAAAGGTAACATAAACAACAGGAATTTATTTGCCATAATTCTGGAGTCAGGAAAGTCCAAGGTGTACTGATATGGTTAGGTTGTAGTGAAGACACTTTTCTAGGTTGTAGACTTCAAACTCCTCACTGTTTCCTCACTTTGTGGAAAGGGCAAGAAAATTCTGTGGTGTTTTTTAAAGGGTAATTATCCCACTCATGAAGGCTTTCTTGGTGGCTCAGTGGTAAAGAATCCTCCTGCTAAAGCAGAGGACAGATTTAATCCCTGGGTTGGTAAGATCACCTGGAGGAGGAAATGGCAGCCCCCTTGAGTATTCTTGTAGAGAAAATTCCTTAGACAAAAAAGCCTGGCAGGGTATGGTCCACAAGGTCTCAAAAAGTTGGACATGACTGAACAACTAAACAAAGTAACAACTATCCCATCAATCAGGACTTGACCTTCGTAACCTAAGCACCTCCCAGAAGACTCACCTCCTAATAATAATACATTGGGCATTAAAATTTAAACATATAAATTTTGAGAGTATACAAATATTCAAGCCATAACAACCTTTGTATGATGATACCAGGAATAATAAACGTCATTGCAAAATTATGTATCAATTTATATTTAAGAAATCATTAACTCAAAGCCATTGTCAATGAATCAAAAGTTGTCTTATAAACTTGTAGTTATATGCATTATAGTACATTTAGAATTTGGATCTTAAAAATTATATAAAGGGTGTATGGTAGACCCTAATGATTAGGCTATTGCTATAAATAATTTCAGAGCAAAAATACTTTATGTTCTAACTACTCTAAGACATAACTCTACTATAAAAAATTGATGTAGCAATAGTATACTGTTTTTTATTTTTCTTGATGTCATTATTCGAAAACACAAAACAGTTTCCATTCTTCATCCTCTTCCTCCACCTCCTCCTACTAATCTTTCATTTACTTGGACCTTAAGAACAGTTCAATCAAGCAAAATAAATATTATCAAAGATTCATTCCATGTTTTATTTGTGTTTGGTTATAAATATTTGAAAAGGAGATGAAAATGTAGTACAGCAATAGCCATTTTGTTATATAAAGATGTTCAGAGAAAAAGAGATCTCTTTTTCTCCTTGAATCAGCCAAGTTACAACTAAGAATTAATTTTAAATTACTTTTCAATGTACCATTGCTTTTTCAAGATAATTAAAATTCATTATATTATGCACAATACTTAAATACTATACTTTCCTAAATCTCATATAATAAATAGAAAGTTTGATAGATTGACTACAAAGGTCTTTTGGTTGTATACCTATCCGATAGAAAAATCCAATTTCGTATTCTAACTGCATTTGTTGAAAAACGCAACAATGATTTCTTTAAAACTCTTCCTGGGATGACTACAGGCACCCAAATTCCACTCTGAAAAGGCTATAGTACTTGTTCCTTGACATTTTCAAAGTTCATGTGATCCTGAAATGATTAAAGGTTATCTCTAGAGCATATTGTTGATGACAGTTTCCTTAGTTTGATATAGTTCATAGGTAGCAAAGAATCCATTGTTTTAAGAATTTTTATTTTCTCTTTTACTCCATCCCTCAAGACACAATTTAAGCCATTCATTGTTTCATAAGCTGATGTAGACTCCTATACACCAGGATAATATATTACCTATAGTGATACAAACACATAGTTTGAGTCTTTAAGAAATCATTTTATTTCTATCATTTTCTTTAATGTTATTCCATGTAAATGATATATTACTCCTTTATCATAAACCAAGAAAAACAGAACCCAAGAATAATCTTGTAATCTATTACCAGTTGTTTTATTTGTACAAGGGCTATATAAAAGAAAAATAATACAATACATTTACACTAGAGATGCTTTCACTCTTAGCACACATTTTTATTCTATTATAAACTTGTTTGTTTTATTAAAGCTCATTTAAAAATCAGATGATAAATGTACATAAAGTTGATTAATTATTTTAAATTTTAAACTAAGTACCTATAACACTAAATATTTTAAAGTGAATAGAATTTCGAAAATTTTCTTCTCTAGCCAAAGGAGTGAAATGGTTCCTACTTTAGAGACCACCAATCAATGGTTTCTTGTCAATTTGCAACTGTTAAATATTGTTTAATCAACCCTAAGGTTTTATGCTCTGCTTAGTTACAATTGGTGTAGTTGTTTAGTCATTTTTTCAGATTCTTTACGACCCTAGAAACTATAGCCTGACAGGCTCTTTGTCCATGGGATTTTACAGGCAAGAATAATGGAGTGAGTTGCTGTTTCATTTCCTTCTTCAGGGGATCTTCCTCACCCAGAGATAGAGCCTACATCTCCTGCACTGGTAGGTGAATTATTTCCACTGAGCCACCAGGTTATACCGAATTAATAATTGTGTTTATTAGTTGCTCAGTTGTGTCTAGCTTTGTGTGATCTGGAATTATACAGGCAGGAAAACTGGAGGGGATTGCCTTTCCCTTCTTCAGGGGATCTTCCCAACCCAGGGACTGAACCCAAATCTCCTGAACTTCAGAAACTCTTTACCATTTGAGTCACCAGGGAAGCCCAATTAATAATTAATACATGTTAATTCTCTCTTTCTTTTTCATACTTTCAAATGTGAATTTGCAAGAGAAATAATCTCTTTAGCTCATGGAAATACTGTGGCAATATTTTTATTACATAGTAAATTCAGCAAGACAATTTTAAAAATATTTTACACTCAGATATCTGCTGATCTTTTCTTTTTTTTTTTCCATTCTTGCTCTCTTTTCTCTTATCTGATCCTTTGTTGTATGATGCATACTTTAAACTGTTCTCATTTTACAGATGATATGGCTGAGGCTGCTGCTGCTGCTAAGTCACTTCAGTCTTGTTCAACTCTGTGTGACCCCATAGATGGCAGCCCACCAGGCTCCCCCATCCCTGGGATTCTCCAGGCAAGAACATTGGAGTGGGTTGCCATTTCCTTCTCGAATGCATGAAAGTGGAAAGTGAAAATTGAAAGTGAAGTTGCTCAGTCGTGTCCGACTCTTCACATCCCATGGACTGCAGCCCACCAGGCTCTACCTTTTTAACTTTTTAATCATGTGCTTCAATACAGTTGCCTTAGATTCACTTCCCTCCATCTTGCTTACCTTCTCGGACTTTCTTCTACTTTTCCTTTTCATTCTGTCTATGAAGTTCTTGGCACCCTATTTACTTCTAATATTTCTACTCAATGAAACACTTAAATTGCCATTCCATCTCCTTCCTAATTGGGGTGAGAAGAGCCTTACCTGCTAGATCCTAGAGTGAGAAGGGGGATCGGTGTGTCTTCACCTGCCGGTCAGCACAGCTGAACCAGAACACCACATGGTCCAAGACTGTTTCTCCCTTAACTTTCAAAATCCATTCAGCTTTGGTGGACTTGATCAGGTGGAGATGAAAACACAGATGGGTTAATTATTCCACATCCTATGCCATCTCTGGAAAAGCCAATTTGTACTCACGTATGTATCCCTCTCCTTCTAGCCTGACAATTCCGAGGAGGTCAAGAATTTCACAGCAGATGGGACACCTCCTGGGGGAGGGTCGAATATGAGCACAAAAGGACCAAGTTTCTTCCCCTAAAAATCCCCTGGCAATTGCTTAGTAATAATTTTCCCCAAGACGGCATGGACACCACCTCCTAAATGACCTTCACAAATTTCCTTCCTAAGCCCTAACACGCTTGTCTACCTGTGTACCAAGCAACTGCCACCTGTCTATTCCAGGCTCCTGTGGGTCCCCACTCCTTCTAGTCCCTCCCAGGTGGGTGATTAGGCCCCCTCTTCCACCCTGACAGATGGGTTCCTCCTCACCTGAGCACCCAGCTCCCTTGCTGCTGTTCACTACCTGCCAAAGCGAAGAAAC
Source organism: Budorcas taxicolor (assembly GCF_023091745.1). Lineage (NCBI taxonomy): Eukaryota > Metazoa > Chordata > Mammalia > Artiodactyla > Bovidae > Budorcas > Budorcas taxicolor. Next base: position 52,056,117 of record NC_068915.1, on the reverse strand, counting down.
AAGGCATTGAAAGGCTGAATACTTCCAAAGAGGTGAGGCGCCTTCCCTCCCTAGGAGATTCTAGCCACAAAGCCTCCGGGTGGCCTCAAATGAGACCTATCTCTTCAAAGTGAGGAGTTTCCCAGCCAATGCACCAAATGTTGTAGCCACGTGTTCTGGGAAACAAACTCACTCAGAAGGACAATGCAGATAGTGGAGTGCAGTTTATTACACCGGTGGGCCCAAGGCAATCTCCTCTTAGCCAAGGACCCCAACCAGTTTTTGTGAAAACCTTATATACCCTAAGTGTACGTGCCCAAACCCACCTCCCCAAATTCCCTGAAACTAGTCTGAACAAAGGAAGAGAAAGATACAATCAAAGTTAACCCGTGATTCATATGCCTTAAGCCTAGGTAGTTAACAGTGGACAATCGTCAAGAGGCTTGTGGTCATAACCCAATAAGCATAATAGCATTTATGATTCTATTTGGTTACACAGATAATTAGGGTATTCTTTTAGGCAATGGAGAGTCTAGGTATGAGTCCTGGGGTTCTTCCATCCCAGGGGCCTGCTTTTCCATTTGGTATGTCATTTCCTAGATACTGGGCATGTAGCTCAAAGTCCACAGTCCGGCTCAAGATGGAGTCCTGCTTTCCAGATGGAGCCTGTTCTGTCTGGTTCCTCCTTCAGTAGGAAAGCAATACTGCCCTAGAAGATATTTAAGGTTTTTCATGTGTGACATTCATGGTATTTCAATGAATATAATGTCAATCTACAAATATTTCATATTTTGGAATGTATATATGAGTCAGGAAATGTATCCCACTTTCAGTCAAATTCACAGACATGTTTTACTCAGAAGCTTGGATTACCAAATAACTATAGAAATTAAAAACAGGAAGAACATTAATTCTGGGTAAATCTATCTTTTGTTTTTAGCACTTCTTTGTTGATGCTTCTTTTAGGTAGATAGAACTCACTTGCTGTTCTGATATTCTCTAATTCTTTTTCTTTGTGTGTGCCACTTTGATATAACTTTTCTTTAATTATTCCTACCATTTAGATTTAAATATTTCTATACACTTATCTTATTTCAGATTGTCAAGCTTATAGTTTATTTTCTCAAGGATCACTTTTTTGGTACTAATCACCAAATCCAGAATAAGGCAGTAGTAAGAGCAAATCTTTTTTTTTTTTTTTTTCTGTGATCAGATACGAACACTGTTTCTTCAAGTAAGTTATTCGAATTCAGCCAGCATTGGTTCATGTATAAAGCATTCATTACTGAAGAAATAAGTGTCTTCTGCTGCTTTTTTTTGAAGGGAGTTAAAATTTTTGTTTTTTATTTGAAGTATAGTTGATTTACAGTGCTGTCAGTTTCAGGTGTACAGAAAACACTGATTTTTACACATATATTTATGTGTTCTATTTCAGATTCTTTTCTATTATAGGTTATGATAAGGCATTAAATATAGTTACATGTGCTAAAGAGTAAGTCCTCATTGCTTATCTAATTTAGGGGGATTTTTATTAATTATATTGATCAGTTTAGGAAGGCTGACAAATTTTATCTAATCTTGTACATTTCTGAGTCACTTCAGTCTATTTAGTCTTTTTTTTTTTTTTCAGGGGCTATTTTACACAGATGTTTTATTCCATTGTCATTTCAAATGGGTCATTTGCCTGTTAGAGAGCCATGGATTTCTTTTATGTTAATTCTGACTATGTTATTTCTGCTTTGATCGAGTGGCTAAATGCTTCCTTCTGCTTAGAACTTCCTTTAACTGATTCTGGAGGATTTACCTAGCACTAGATTGCACTCCTAAAAGAGACTGGTTTTCCTTGCTCCTTCTATTAAAAAAAAAAAAAAAAAATTAGAATATAGTTGCTTTACAAGTTTCTGCTGTACAGCAAAATGAATCAGCTATAGTTAGTTGCTCAGTCATGTCTGACTCTTTACAGCCCCATGGACTGTAGCCCATCTGGCTCCTCTGTCCATGGAATTCTCCAGGCAAGAATACTGGAGTAGGTTGCCATTCTTCCCCGCTCAGGGATTGAATCCAGGTTTCCTGAATTGAGGCAGATTCTTTACTATCTGAGCCATGAGGGAAGCCTGAATTAGCTATATGTGTGTATACATATGTTTACTGATGTTGACCTGAAGATCCTGGCACACTTGAGCCAGGTAACTGTAGTCTTTCCATGAACCTCCTATAACACTGTACCAAATCGTGTTGGATGTGTTTCTAAGACTAGGAAATGTGAGCTGAAGAGTCTTTTTAGGGAAAACGAGCTGCAAGCCTCCCTCTAGTGTGTGTTTGGCCGGGGGAGGGGGGGCGGGGAGTGTGTGTAATCAAAGTAAAATGAAACTTTAAAAGAAAAAAAATAAATTTATATGATTAAATGTATTATTTCTTTAAATAAAGGAAACAATGTTTTTGAGTTCTGTGGATTCAAAGAAATTATTTATCTTCTTAAATAGGAACATCTCATTAAATCTGTTGGGAAAAAGTGAACTAATCAAGAATGGCGACCTGGAAAGAGGCAACTCAGCAGACCTGGGTTATAAAAATCCAACACATTCCCGAACGTGGTGAAAAGCCTGTCTTCAGAATGAGCCCTTGGCTGGCTCTGAACCTAACCTCTGATCTCTTAGGATGCTCTGCTTGGTAAGATTATTATTAGTTTTTTCATTCCTGAGGCCTTGGACCAAGCCTTACCAGCCTGGCCAGATAAATTTATCCTAATGATGTGATTTGTGGTGAATGCTTAGTTTTTCTTTGGGATGAAGTTTGGATGCAGTCTGAGAAACTGAAGTCAGTCTCATGTCAGTACCTCATGTGTACTATAACTGCTGCTGGGAGAATTAAATCTATGCCTTTATGACTTCACTGGTCAGGGACACCTGAAAGCTTGTACCTGGTTTCTCTGGCCTTCCCCCCATGTGCCTTTTCACTTTGCTGATTTTGAACTGTGTCCTATGTTATGTAATAAACTGTAACCATGGAAATAACAGATTTATTATGACTAGTAAAGTCTTCAAGTAAATTATGAAGGCTGAGATGGGTCTTGGGACCCTGATATAGATGAGAAAAAATATTATTGTAGCAAAATACATCTTGTTTAATAAAAGTCCTCGACTCCAGTTACAGTTGCCATGAAAGTTTTAGCACCAGTCAAAATAGAATTAGCAATAACAGAAAATTAGGTCAATGAATTTTCCTAGTTCTGTTATATAAACAACAAAGATGATCATATTTACTCAAAAATAGAAACATTAAGGAAATTGGGGCTACAGAGTCTATCTGCCTCTTATAGTTTACAATTTGATATGATCTTTTTTTATTATTCACAAAAACTCATCTTTAATCATATAATTTAAGTAAGTGAAATCAGGGTCTCATATGTCTAATTTTGATTTATAGTCAACTTTAAAAAGTATGGTTAAAAATATGACAGGTATGTAATATGTATTGATGCTTAAGATGTAGTTGAATTTTCTTTTAACATTCATTCATATACATGCATGCTTAGTCGCTCAGTCATGTCCGACTCATTGCAGTCCCATGAACTGTAGCCCACCAGGTTCCTCTGTTCGTGGGGATTATCCAGGCAAGAATATTGGAGTGGGTTGCTGTTTCTCCTTCCAGGGGCTTTTCTCGACCCAGGAATGGAAACTGAATCTCTTGTGGCTCCTGTATTGGCAGGTAGATTCTTTACTACTGAGTCACCTGGGAAGCCCAAATTCATTTACAGAAGATGCTGAGGATCTAAAATTATTTCTCAAATGCCTTTGCAGCTAATTTTCTGGATATACTTTGGTTACTCAAATAGTATAAATTTAAATTTGAATTACTGGAACAGGGAGGTAGGAGTTGAGACGTCCCTTGTACTGACACAGATGAGGAAAAAACAAAAACAAAAAAGTGCAGTTAGGTCAACTCTGCTTTATGATTCTAAGTTTTCTGATTTTTTTTTTTTTTCCTTTTTCTACAGTGGAGCTTATAATCATGGTAGAGGCAGTTTTATTTGGAAGTGAAATCATTCCTGGAAATGTGGCCAGAACATTTATTTTAATATACTTCCAATGATTTTGTATCCTCCTAATGACCAAAGTGAAGTGAAAGCTGTTCAGTTGTGCCCGACGCTTTGCAACCCCATGGACTATACAGTCCATGGAATTCTCCAGGCCAGAATCCTGGAGTGGGTAGCCTTTCCCTCCTCCAAGTGATCTTCCCAACCCAGGGATCAAACCCAGGTCCCCTAGCTTTGCAGGCAGATTCCTTACCAGCTGAACCACAAGGAAAGCCCAAGGATACTGGATTGGGCAGCCTATCCCTTCTCCAGGGGTTCTTCCAGATCCAGGAATCAACCCCTGGTCTCCTGCATTGCAGGAGGATTCTTTACCAACTGAGATATCAGGGAAGCCCTAATACTGGCTAATAAATCCCTTTCTATTTAAATTTGCCAGGAAATGTTCAGTTGCCTGAAAGAAGAATCAAGGGATTCCATAAAGGGAGGAAGAGTCACCTTTAATTTATGCTGCTTCACAGCTTTTCTTTAAAAAAGGTTTCAAAAAAGAACATCAATATTTCACAGAATTTTCATGTTTTCTTTTTCTCCAATTGAAGACAACCAATTGCAGTGTCAATTCACCTAATGAATTCCCAACCTACCAGAGTGAGCTCTACTCACATAAAAGGCACAGTCAAAACCTTTGTTCTGAAAGGCTCTTTATATTTTAGTTCAAGAATGCAGGAAACTCAACATGAAAATGATATTATTAACCGGATATAGATAGTTCTCTGTTAAAACCATAAAATGGTTATGCCAACATGAGAGTCACTTTTAATATACTCACCTCAAATTATTTACTTCTTCATCTCTGTCAGAATCTCTGGAGAGCATCAACATCAGTATGTAACAAAATGCATATCATTTTCTGTAATTGACAACAAAGAAATAGCTGGGAACACATGCTGAATCATAGCCCAGCAGAACTTGTGCTATTCACTATAACTCTCCATGCCTTAGGTGCCTCTTAACCTAGAATTCTGAGTGAAGGACAACTATCACTCATAATTTTGCTTCAGGTATCTCAAAGAATTTAAGAGCTAAGTAAAGTTAAGTAAAGTTAACAGCTAAGTAAAGTTAGTTTAAGAGTCTCAGTCTCCAGAACTTGTTCTGTTTGCAAAGTTATTTACATTTCTGTGCCCGTGACATGTAAGTAAAACTGAAGAGTCACTTAAAGAAAATCATGTTGTCTTGGGAAATTATTTTACAAGACAGACACAAGAGAGACCTGAAGGATCCTTACCATATTCAAATGTGGTTATAATCTTTGTTGCAAAGGAAGAAACTTTCTTTGTATTCTGTCCTTTACTTAAATAAGAATTATTGTTAAAATTCTATTCTGAAAATAATAAACACAAAGATTTAACCTTTTATAAATATTTAATTCCATTGATAAATGAGAAAAACAAATACTTAAGAAGTAAATGTAGTTTTATTTACCAAATAGTGAAAAGTGGTAACTGCACCAAAAGCTGTAATCAAAGCAGTGGCAATTTTGGCAAGAATCCTGCTAATGCAATTTGGAGAGAATTCTCCAACCTCTGTTATCAGATCATCCTCAACATCTAATTAAATTCTTCTATCCCACATCATCTCATAGGTGATATCTGATCACCATGACATACCTTCAAGGAAGAATTTTGTTAGGTCAGTTTACAGTGAATCTCTCTACTCTTTATGCTTCCTCTCAGTAATTTCCCATCTAACAAATCACCTCCCCCTCCCTCCCCCTCACCACACACACACCAAATTCTCCTTGGCTATTAACGCTTTTTTTTTTTTTTTTTCTGTATTTAAAGTTGAGCCTGATAGCTCTCACCTACTGTGATACTCTTGACACCTATGGTGATAGATCTTACTTTTTTTAACAGACATCAAAATAAGTTTTTCTTTAACCCCACCACTTAAACAAAACAACTAAAAACTATCTTTCTGTTTCTTACTTTGGTCAAGTTCCTCAAGAGATAGTCTACCTTTGGTCTCAAATTCTTCTTTACCACTTTTCTTTTCAGCCCACTTTAATCAGCATTTTACACCTAATATTCCACCAAAACTGTCCTTGTCAAGATCACTGAGATGGAGACATTTGATTGAAGTCTTAGAGGAGGAAACGGAGAAAAACTACTCAAAACTGTGGCCAAGAAAAACAAAGGAGACAGTAAGGCTCAGTGTAGTAGAAGACATGCTCAGGATGGAAAAGATCTCAGATGGAGGAAGGATTGTAGGTCATGATGATAAGGTCAGCTCTACACTGCCCTTAGAAAATTTGAAATAGAGCAGGGATAGGGTAAGGAGATGGGCTTTCCTGATGGCTCCACCAGTGAAGAATCAGTGACGTGAGTTCCATCCCTGGTTCAGGAAGATCCTGTAAAGAAAGAAATGGCAACCCAGTCCAGCATACTTTCCTGGAGAATGTCATGGACTGAGGAGCCTGGTGGGCTACAGTCCATGGGGTTGCAAAAAGCTGGACACAACTGAAGTGACTGGGCACACATGCATGGTAAGGAGATTATCCTGGCTATGGTGCTGGAGCTGTCAACAGACAGAAAAGTTGATGACTGGAAGCCGGGAAATCACTTAGGCCGTGAGAATAACCAACGATCTAGATAACATTGCCTTTGGGCCTAGTGTTTGTGGTGGATGAGAGCAGTAAATTGCTGATAAAAACTGGAAGTATTTCCAGGGTTGAGTCGACAAGATTTGCTGAAGAAATTGACATACAGTATGAGAAAATGAATTTAGGATAATTCAAAGATTTCATTGTTATCAATGAAGAATACAGTATTCTCATTTTCAGTCCTATAAGGGGATTGGATTTATAGGGAGACTTGAGATTTCAGTGTGGGAAATGAGAAAACAAGAATGATATGAAGTTGGGGGAGGTAGATTTTTCTTAGAAATTGAAGCATGCTTCATGCTGAGGATAAGCATTCAGTTAAAAAGGGTGGAGGGGGGAGAATGGATCAGAAGAGAGATGGGAATGTTGCCTGAGAAATATCACTGTGGAGGAAAGTATAGATGGAATGTAATGTACAAAATATCAAGTTTTGGACTTGATGAAATGCACAGAAACACAGTAAGGGGCTGTGTTTTCATCTTAATTGATCTTTCTGGAGCACTTTTCTTAGAATGTCCTTATTGAAATATCTTCCCAATGCTTTGCTTTGTTGAGGTATATGTTGCATACTTTAAAATGAATAGATATTAAATATAAGTACTATATGCTTTGGTAAATGGATACATCCATGTAGAGTGTGCTTTTATTGAAATATAGACATAACTCCCTTTATCTCACTTTCCAATCAATAATGTCTTCATTTTGACTAAATGATTGGTAGAAAATTCTCTTCTGCTTTCTTTCACCATAAAATAGATATGTTGTTCAGTTGCTAAGTTGTGTCCAACTCTTTGTGATCCTGTGGAGCATAGCAGGCTAGGCTTCTCAGTCCTTCACTATCTACCTAAATTTGCTCAAATTCATGTCCATTGATTCAGTGATGCTCTTTAACCATGTCATCCTCTGCTGCCTCTTTTCCTTTGGCCTTCAATCTTTCCCACTATCAGTGTCTTTTCCAAAGAGTTGATTCTTTGCATCAGGTAACCAAGTACTGGAGCTTCAACTTCAACATCAGTCCTTCCAATGAATATTCAGGGTTGATTTTCTTTAGGACTGATTGATTTGATCACCTTTCTGTCTAAGGGACTCTCAAGAGTCTTCTCCAGCACCACAGTTCAGAAGCATCAGTTCTTCAACACTCAGCTTTCTTTATGGTCCATATCTCACATCTGTACATGACTATTGAACAAACCATAGCTTTGACAATATGGACCTTTGTAAGCAAAATGATGTCTCTGATTTTTAAGATGTTATCTAGTTTTGCCATAGCTTTCCTTCTAAAAAGTAAGCTTCTTTTAATTTCATGGCTGCAGTCACTGTCTGCAGTGATTTTGGAGCCCAAGAAAATAAAATCTGTCATTGTTTCCACTTTTTCCCCATCTATTTGCCAAGAAGAGATGGGACTGGATATCATTATCTTAGTTTCTTAATGTTGAGTTTTAAGCCAGCTTTTTCACTCTCCTCTTTCACCTTCATCAAGAGGCTCTTTAGTTCTTCTGCCATTAAAGTGATATCATGTGCATATCAGAGATTATGATATTTCTCCCAGCAGTCTTGATTCCAGCTTGCGATTCATCCAGCCCAGCATTTCACATAATGTAATCTGCATATACGTTAAGTAAGCAAGATGACAATATGCAGCCTGTCATACTACTTTCTTTTAAATTTCAGAAATATGGAATGATAAACTATGAAGTCCTCTGCTATTGTGAATTTTAATGCTGCAGATTTATAATGTTGTGTGTGTGTTAGTCACTCAGTCATGTCCAACTTATTGCAAATCCATGGTCTGTAGCCTGCCTTGCTCCTCTATTAATGGAATTCTCCAGGCAAGAATACTGGAGTGGGTTGCCATTTCTTTCTCCAGGGGATCTTCTGACCCAGGGATCAAACCCAGGTCTCCAGCATTGAAGGCAGATTCTTTACTATCTGAGCCACTAGGTAACCTGTATATTAGAGTTGGACATGACTGAGCAATGCACACATAACATTATAAATCCCATAGCATTAAATTTCACAATAGCAGAAGAGTTCATATTTTATCATTTGATATTTCTGAAATATAAAAGAAAGGAGTATGATAAGGCTGTATATTATAATGTTATATGAACCAGTAATTTGTCCTTTTTAAGTCCATATTTGTAGTACATTGTATGAATATTTACATTTATACCAGAAAAGAGACATTTAGGTTGTCTTCTGCTTTATGTTTGATTATGAATAGAGTTTCCAGAAATATTATCATAAAATTCTTTATATTGGAATTTGATTTTATTTCTCCTGGATATATGCATAGTGGTAAAAATGTTGGGTTATAGAAAAGGTATATTTTTAACTGTATAATGTTACCATATTGTTTGCTAAAATGATTGTTTTACACTCCCTCAAGCAATGTAGAGTTCTGGTTGTTACATTCCTTACCATCGTTCAGTTGGATGTGATGCTCTGTCTCATTATGGATTTAATTATATTTCATTAAAGATATTGAATATTTTTTCATATGCTAGTTTACTTATTTGCCATTTTCCTCCATAAAATCTTTCTTCATGAAATTGTAATTGTTGTTCATTTTCTGGTTTGTATCTTTAACATCAGAGTTCTTTTGTTTAAACTTAAAAATTTTGGATCCACATGTATGTTATAAACATTTCTCCCAATCTATTACTTGCCTATTCTTTCTTTCTCTCTCTCTCTATATATATGCCTGCATTTGGTTTTACCTGTGGCACACAGGATCTTTGTTGTAGTGAGAAAGCCCAGTGGTTGCCACATGTGGGGTTAATTGCCTAGTCCATGACATCTGGGATCTTAGTTTTCCAACAAGGGATCAAACCCATGGCCCCTGCATTGGAAGGTAGATTCTTAACCATCGGATAACCAGGGAAGTCCCTCCTTAGTATTCTATTTTTTTAATGTAAATTTAATTTTTTTTTCTTTTTATATCTGATATTTCATTGGTAGTATAAAGAAATGCAATTGATTTCTGTGGTTTAATCTTCTATCCTGCTACCTTGAGGAATTTATTTATTGAGTTCCAGTAGCTATTGTGTGGAGTCTAAAACTAATCATGCCTTTAAAAGAGGATTTCTCTATGACCCAATCTTAAGGATGCTAGCCAATTTAACGTTCTGTCTCCAAATAATATTTGTCTCAATATTCTATCTTCTCAAAAGCAGTTAGCATTCACTTAAAATATTTATATTCTTGATTATTGGCCCAGCTATATCTATACTTCAGGGACTATATTTGTCATTTTCATCTTGGTAGCTTCCATGATCCATAAAATGTCTGGAATATTTTAGTCACTTCAAAAATAATTTTAAAGCCAAGCCATACACTAAAAAATTATTATTGCCGTATTATGCAAGCATTCAAATGATTACTACTGCACAGTCTTAAAAAAATGGATTTAAATTGTAGCTTAATGGAAGAGTGAAGCTTAAATGACAAAATGGAGAAAAGGAATTTCAAACATGCTATACACACACACATTCTAATTTTAAATCAAACAGTGGAGATATGAGAATAGATCATGTCAATTATGGTATATGGGAAATGATGTCCGAAGTTTAGGGGAGAAAGAAAAATAATTAGTAGGGAGAAAATCAGATTTGAAGAGACTTATGAATATGCAATATTATGGTGAATGGAAACACACAATTGTTCATTTATTCTATTAATAACTTTATGTTAATACACATAATTATATCAACTATGTGACTAGAACCAGTCACCTTTTTTCCTCACTTGTCCTGTGTCAACATTGCATGTGAAGTAACTTAATTGATGGAAATATACACTGTCTTAGATAATTTTTCATAACTTCAGTATCTGATATGATGTAATGGATCTGGTATTTACATTTCCTATTATGCTTGAAAGATGTCATTTAAGTTTCTCTTTCCTTCATGACAGCACATATTATTATCAAAATGAGATTCAGATTATGGGGTATGATACGTTGAGTTCAGTTCAGTTGCTAAGTCATGTCCAACTCTTTGCGACCCCATAAATCGCAGCACGCCAGGCCTCCCTGTCCATCACCAACTCCTGGAGTTCACTCAGACTCAACATCCATCGAGTCAGTGATGCCATCCAGCCATCTCATCCTCGGTCGTCCCCTTCTCCTCCTGCCCTCAATCCCTCCCAGCATCAGAGTCTTTTCCAATGAGTCAAATCTTCTCATGAGGTGGCCAAAGTACTGGAGTTTCAGCTTTAGCATCAGTCCTTCCAAAGAAATCCCAGGGTTGATCTCCTTCAGAATGGACTGGTTGAATCTCCTTGCAGTCCAAGCAGCTCTCAAGAGTCTACTCTAACACCACAGTTCAAAAGCATCAATTCTTCAGTGCTCAGCCTTCTTCACAGTCCAACTCTCACATCCATACATGACCACTGGAAAAACCATAGCTTTGACTAGATGGACCTTAGTTGGCAAAGTAATGTCTCTGCTTTTGAATATGCTATCTCAGTTGGTCATAACTTTTCTTCCAAGGAGTAAGTGTCTTTTAATTTCATGGCTGCAGTCACCATCTGCAGTGATTTTGGAGCCCCCAAAAATAAAGTCTGACACTGTTTCCACTGTTTCCCCATCTATTTCCCATCATGTGATGGGACTGGATGCCATGATTTTGTTTTTTGAATGTTGAGCTTTAAGCCAACTTTTTCACTCTACTCTTTCACTATCATCAAGAGATTTTTTAGTTCCTCTTCACTTTCTGGCACAAGGGTGGTGTCATCTGCATATCTGAGGTTATTGATATTTCTCCCGGCAATCTTGATTCCAGCTTGTGTTTCTTTGTGCCAGTTGAGGAGACGTGGGTCCGATCCCTGGGTTAGGAAGATTCCCCAGACAAGGGAATGGCAGTCTACTCTAGTACTCTTGCCTGGGAAATCTCATGGACAGAGGAGACATCTATAGCCCATGGGGTCTCAAAACAAGTCAGATGAATTAGTGACTAAAAACAACAATAACATGTTGAGCTATATCCATATAAATATGTGTGTACTTAGTCGTTCAGTCATATATATAAATTGAATAGACACATGATATTACAATACTTAATTTTCTGAACTAATTTAATAAAGAAACTTAGGTCATGCAACTACAGCAATTTGGGTCTGGTGAAACATGAAAGAAAGTTTATGCTCAAAAGATGCTTGAAAACATTGATGCTTAAGGTTATTAGGCCAAAGAACAAAGCTCTATGTTTTAATTTACTAATTGTATGACTTTGACCAATGTGGTCCTTTTGACTCAGACTCCAAATATAGAGAATGATGATAAAACTTCTTCTGTCATGTGTTAATTAAATAATTATTAAAATTAATTTCAATTAAAATTAAAAGAGATAATATATATATAAACTTTTGCCCAATGTGTGATATGTAGAAGGCCTTACTCAATGGTTTTCATTACTATTCATAAAAATCACTTCACTATACTATCATTTTTTCCAATTATTTCATTCATCTAAAATCTTCCATTGTCTAGAGGGAGTTTTGAATCCTGTGCCTTACAGCAAGACTACATATTATTATACTAAAAGAGTATTTTCATTACTAAAAGTTGTATTTTTCAGAGAACATAGTGTATCATTGATTTTCTATAAACAAAGCTGCTAAGTGCAGTGAAAATTTAACATTTGAAAATGCAGGCCACAAATAACCAGTTTGCCTCAACAAGGAACATCAAGTTGGTTAATTTAGTTTGCATTGACCTTGTGCCTTTGTGTTTCTTTTCCATTCTCTTCCATCAAACTGACAAACTCATTCACATTCAATATATTTTTTCTGGAATTTATATATAATTGTTTTTAAAATATTAGCTAAAATACATTAGAATACCAAACTTAAAGTAAAGGCATGTGTGTGCTCAGTAGCTCAGTTTTTTCCACCTCTTTGTGACTCCTAATGGGATTTTCTAGGCACGAATACTTGACTAAGTTGTCATTCGCTTCTCTAGGAAGAAAAGGTAAAACTCCTGACAAAACTATAGAAAAATAATGATAAAATGTTGAGGAAAATACATCATATAACTTCAATAGTCTTCTTGGCACTTTCCAAAATATTGTTACATAAAAGACTGCTGGCTCTAACCACAAGTAGAAGACTAGAAGGAGCTTTTGTACTGATGTCTACATTATCTACTTAATTGTTTTACTATACATTAATCTACTTCAACCGTATAATGATTTTATCTTAATTATTTAATATTTAGATTGTCTGGATTCTATGGGGCTAATATGTTCCCTTTAGAACCTTTGATAACAAGTGCTTAATATTCAAAGGTATTACTAAAAAAGTTGTCTTTGTAAAGGTTTTTCTCCAACATGCATTTAATTTGTCTGTGTGACCATAAAGACTGCCTTCTGAAATCGGGCAGCTTTTATCAGGAGTCTGAAGTAATCAATGCTTACCATGAATATTTTGCTCTTTTGTTGACCCTGGTTTTACAGTATCAAATGTGACTACTCAGCATCACTCATTAAGTATGCACTTCATTTTAATAAAATATTTCAATAACACTTATGTGGTAGAGACTTTTATTATTTTTTCTTTCCTAATTACAACTGTGTTTCTTTGCATTTAACAGAATATGTTGCAATTATTAAAAATGGTGATGCTTATTCAGCCTGCATCTTCAATCATGTGTGAAGACTGTCACAGGGGAATGAACAAATTACTTAATTAAAGTTGTTTTATATAAACCGCTTTTATGAATGACTTTTAATTTCTGAAAATAATAAAAGTTGTATGTATTTAAAAATATATTGCATACTAAATTAACTTATAATGGTCTTGTCAGATCATAGAACATAGGAAATATTTTATACATGTTTAATGGGCATGAGCTCATGACAGGTCACTAATGGAGCCCACTTAATGTATGACTTAGAAGGTTATATGTATATATATATATATATATATATACATATACTTCATATAAATCAGCCTCGAAATAGATATGTTCCCCTATGATTAGTCATGGAGAGCAAGCATAACTAAATTAGATGGATAAAAACAGGTTATATTTACTCTCACATAATATTATCTATATATAAATATAATCAGTGTGTCTGAGAATACTATCCTTTTATTTTAGGAGGAAAGGATCTTAAAAAGGCTTTCTCCATTATCAACCTCTGCTCTCCCCAGTCACCATAGTTTATAAACTGGTTATTTTTAGAGGAAGAAGCATATGAATTGAACAATTAAACATTGATTCAGCTTCAGTTCAGTCACTCAGTCGTGTCTGACTCTTTGCCAGCCCATGGAATGCAGCATGCCAAGCTTCCCTGTACATCACCAAAACCCGGAGACTACTCAAGTTCAAGTCCATTGAGTCAGTGATGCTGTCCAATAATCGCATCCTCCATTGTCTCTTCTCCTCCTGCCTTCAATCATTCCCAGCATCAGGGTCTTTTCCAATGAGTCAGTTATTCACAACAGGTGTCCAAAGTAATGGAGTTTCATCTTCAGCATCAGACCTTCCGGTGAATGTTCAGGACTGATTGCCTTTAAGATGGACTGGTTGGATCTTCTTGCAGTCCAGGGGAATCACAAGAGTCTTCTCCAACATTACAGTTCAAAAGCATCAATTCTTCAACACTCAGCTTTCTTTAGATCCAACTCTTATGTACAAGAATGACTACTGGAAAAAACCACAGCTTTGACTAGCTGGACCTTTGTTGGCAAAGTAATGTCTCTGCTTTTTAACATGCTGTCTAGGTTGGTCATAGCTTTTCTTCTAAGGAGTAAGCATCTTTTAATTTAATGGCTGCAGTGACCATCTGCAGTGATTTTGGAGCCCAAGAAAATAAAGTAGCTCACTGTTCCCATTTCTTGCCCATATGTTTGCCATGAAGTGATGTGGCCAGATTCCATGATCTTAGTTTTTTGAATATTGAGTTTTAAGCCAACTTTTTCACTCTCTTCTTTCACTTTCATCAAAAGACTCTTCAGTTCTTCACTTTCTCCCATAAATGTAGTGCCATCTACATGACTGAGGTTATTGATATTTCTCCTGGCAATCTTGATTCCAGCTTGTGCTTCATCCAGCCCAGTGTTTCTCATGATGTACTCTGCATATAAGTTAAACAAGCAGGGTGACAATATACAGCCTTGATGTACTTCTTTCCCAATTTACAGTCTGTTCCATGTACGGTTTTAACTGTTGCTTCTTGACCTGCATAGAGATTTCTCAAGAGGCAGGTAAAGTGGTCTGGAATTTTCATCTCTAAAAATTTTCCACAGTTTGTTGTGATCCACACAGTCAAAGTCTTTGGTGTTGAGGTCCTTTAAATGGACCGGAACCTGGCGGTCCAGAATCAATGATAAGGAAGTGAAGGAGAGAGAAAGAGGCTGATATTCCTTGGTTTATGCAGAAAAACTATAAAGCTCCTGACACGGGGCTTGTGCTGTTCACGAAGGCACCTGGAGCCCTCTTGATGGGGTGAAGGCACAGAGTGCCTTCTCGAGAGGGTCTTAGAAGCCTGAGCAGGAAAGTAAACACAGCGGGCTTCTGTGCTCTGGAGAATTAGCCTGAGAGAGAGAGAGAGAAGACACGGGGACCCAAGCTCTGATGGAGCAAAGGTGTTTTATTCAACATTGTGTGGGTATTCATACTGTCTTACAAGATAGCTATTTTCAACAGAGATAAAATCAAAATTTACAAGTTATCAAGGAAACATGAGGTCATCCATATGAAAGAGAGAGGGTTGTAAATAATCACATTTCCATATGGTTCATAAAATGGAAGAGGGTCATAAATAGTTATTTATCACCATATGGAAAAACTAACAAAGGAAATACATGCATTCTTAAGCCCCTAGGAGTAGCTTGCTACTCTGCTTATTTCCTGAATATTCAGGAATTAATAAAGGACAGAGGATTCATGACAGATCCAAAACAGCACACAGGATGCCTCCTGTTAAATGCTTCCTGACACTTTGGCATAATCAATAAGGCAGAAGTAGATTTTTTCTGGAATTCTCTTGCTTTTTCTATCATCTAATGGATGTTGGCAATTTGATCTTTGCTTCCTCTGCCTTTCCTAAATCGACTTGAACATCTGGAAGTTCTTGGTGCACGTACTGTTGAAGCCTGACTCGGAGCATTTTGAGCATTACTTTGTTAGTGTGTGAGATGAGTGCACTTGTGTGGTAGACATTCTTTGACATTTCCCTCCTTTGGGATTGGAATGAAAACTGACCTTTTCCAGTCCTGTGGCCACTGCTGAGTTTTCCAAATTTGCTGGTATATTGAGTGTAGCTTTCACAGCATCATCTTTTAGGATTTGAAATAGCTCAACTGGAAATCCATCAACTCAGCTAGCTTTGTTTGTAGTGATGCTCCTAAGGCCCGCTTGACTTCACCCTCCAGGATGTCTGGCTGTAGGCAAGTGATCACACCATCATGATTATCTGGGTCATGAAGATCTTTTTTGTCCAGTTCTTCTGTGTATTCTTGCCGCCTCTTATTAATATCTTCTGTTTCTGTTAGGTCTATACCATTTCTCTCCTTTACTGACTCATCTTTGCTTGAAATATTCCCTTGGCATCTCTAATTTTCTTGAAGAGATCTCTAGTCATTCCCTTTCTATTGTTTTCAACTATTTCTTTGCATTGATCACTGAAGAAAGTTTTATCTCTCCTTGCTATTCTTTGGAACTCTGCATTCAGATGGGTATATCTTTCTTTTTCTCCTTTGCCTTTAGCTTCTCTTCTATTCTCAGCTATTCGTAAGGCTTCCTTAGACAATCACTTTGCCTTTTTGCATTTCTTTTTCTTGAGGATGGTCTTGTTCACTGCTTCCAGTACAATATCATCCATAGTTCTCCATCCATAGTTCTTCAGGCACTTTCTCTATCAGAACTTATCCTTGAATCTATTTGTCACTTCCACTGTATAATGTAAGGGATTTGATTTAGGTCATACCTGAATAGTCTAGTGGTTTTTCCTACTTTTTTCAATTTAAAGCTGAATTTGGCAATAAGGAGTTCATGTTCTCAGCCACAGTCAGCTCCAGGTCTTCTTTTTGCCAATAGTACAAAGCTTCTCCATCTTTGGATGCAAAGAATATAATCAATCTGATTTCGGTATTGACCATCTGGTGATGTCCAGGTGTGGATTCATCTCATGTTGGAAGAAGGTATTTGCTATGACCAGTATGTTCCCTTGTAAAACTCTGTTAGCCTTTACCCTGCTTCATTTTGTACTCCAAGGCTAAACTTCAAACTTATCTGTTTCTGCTTCTTGCCTGTTGCCTTTTTTCTTTTCTTTTTTTTTTTTTTGCCATCCCAAAAAAGGCAATGGCAAAGAATATTCAAATAACTTCACAATTGCACTCATCTCACACTAGCAAAGTAATGCTCAAAATTATCCAAGCCAGCCTTCAACAGTATGTGAATTGTGAGCTTCCAGATATTCAATCTAGATTCAGTAAAGGCAGAGGAACCAGAGATCAAATTGCCAACATCTGTTGGATTAAGAAAAAGCAAGAGAGTTTCAGAAAAATACCTACTTCAGCTTTATTGACTATGCCAAAGTCTTTGCCTGTGTGGATCACAAAACTGTGGACAATTCTTAAAAATATAGGAATACCAGACCACCTGGTCTGCTTCGTGAGAAATCTGTATGCAGGTCAAGAAGGCAACAGTTAGAACCAGACATGGAACAACAGACTGATTCCAAATCAGGAAAGTAGTAGGTCAAAGCTGTATATTGTCACATGGTATATTTAACTTATATACAGAGTACATCATGCGAAATGCCGTATGAAGTACAAGCTGGAATCAAGATTGCCGGGAGAAATATCAATAACCTCAGATACGCAGATGACACCACCCTAATGGTAGAAAGCAAAGAACTATGAGGCCCTTGATGAAAGTGAAAGAAGAGAGTGAAAAAACTGACTTAAAACTCAGGATTCAGAAAACAAAGATCATGGCATCCAGTCTCATCACTTCATGGCAGTTAGATGGGGAAATAATGGAAACAGTGAGACACTTTATTTTCTTGGGTTCCAAAATCACTGAAAATGGACTATAGCCATGAAATTAAAAGACACTTGCTCCTTGGAAAAAAAGCTATGACCAACCTAGACAGTATATTAAAAAGCAGAGACATTACTTTGCTGACAAAGGTCCATCTAGTCAAAGCTATTTTCTTTTCCAGTAGTCATGTTATGGATGTGAGAGTTGGGCCATAAAGAAAGCTGAGTGTTGAAGAATTGATGCTTTTGAGCTATGGTGTTGGAGAAGACTCTTGAGACTCCCTTGGACTGCGAGGAGATCCAACCAGTCAACCCTGAAGGAAATCAATCCTGAATATTCATTGGAAGGTCTGATGCTGAAGTTGAAACTCCAATATTTTTGCCACCTGATATAAAGAACTGACTCATTGGAAAAGACTCTGATACTGGGAAAGACCGAAGGCAGTAGGAGAAGGGGATGACAGAGGATGAGATGGTAGGATTGCATCACCCAACTGATGGATATGATTTTGAGCAAGCTCAAAATTTGGTGATGGATAGGGAAGCCTATGTGCTCTAGTCCATGGGATTGCAAAGAGTCAGATATGATTGAGCAACTGAACTGAACTGAATTATTTTACTAAATTAACTACAGTAAACGTTTTCAAATTAGAAATTGTGTGTTAGTAAGTATTATTTCTATGTATCCCATAAAAAGTAGCTTGTTAATTTTCAGGAAATAATTAAGAGAAGGAAGATATTTAAATTGCTGATTAATTAATTAATACCTTCATCTCCCTCCACAAAGGAAAACTAGTCACCTTTAAAATTATATGTGGTATGTGAAGTTTAATTTGTTTTATTCTATGTAGATTTTTATAATGTTATTTAAGGTAGAATTGGAAAACAGTATTTGAGTACTAATTAAAATTATTAGATAAAATTTCAAGTGTGGTTTCACACAAAATGGTTAAATTTATTTACTGTATGATAAAACGAAGATCATGGCATCCGGTCCCATCACTCCATGGGAAATAGATGGAGAAACAGTGGAAACAGTGTCAGACTTAATTTTTGGGGCTCCAAAATCACTGCAGATGGTGACTGCAGCCATGAAATTAAAAGACACTTACTCCTTGGAAGAAAAGTTATGAGCAACCTAGATAGCATATTCAAAAGCAGAGACATTACTTTGCCTACTAAGGTCCGTTTAGTCAAGCCTACGGTTTTTCCAGTAGTCATGTATGGATGTGAGAGTTGGATTGTGAAGAAGGCTGAGCGCCGAAGAATTGATGCTTTTGAACTGTGGGGCTGGAGAAGACTCTTGAGAGCTGCTTGGACTGCAAGGAGATCCAACCAGTCCATTCTGAAGGAGATCAGCCCTGGGATTTCTCTGGAAGGAATGATGCTAAAGCTGAAACTCCAGTACTTTGGCCACCTCATGTGAAGAGTTGACTCATTGGAAAATACTTTGATGCTGGGAGGGATTGCGGGCAGGAGGAGAAGGGGACAACCGAGGATGAGATGGCTGGATGGCATCACTGACTCGATGGATGCGAGTCTGAGTGAACTCCAGGAGTTGGTGATGGACAGGGAGGCTTGGCGTGCTGCGATTCATGGGGTCGCAAAGAGTCAGACACGACTGAGCCACTGAACTGAAGTACTTAATTATGCCTTATATGTTCCTGAATTCTTAATTCAGTAGTAATTATGAAAATTATAACTTGAATTAAAGTACTTTTGGAAAGTATTTCATATCTTTTGATAGCATATTTTTTGCTAGTTACTTTAGAGTAAATCCAACAGTGAGTTTGTCTCTTTTTATGAATTTCATACTTGACCACTTATCTAATTTAAAATTATAGGTAGTGTAGACATACATGTACTGGATGCTCCATAAGTTAAAAATAAAAATAGGCTTCAGATTATAAAGTTATAAAATGATGCACATTCTCTTGCTGTGCTCACATTTATGGTTGGAAATAAGATTTGGAATATCAGTTTTTACTGTGAATATCAATAATCTTAAAAGTGTTTTTACTTTTAAAAATTATAACTATATTAGAGATATACTGTAAAGATTGTACAACTTTTAAGATATCTGAACTTGAATGCACCTATAAGATTATCAAGAAGTCCAACCAAAATTCAACATACAAATTAAGGTGTTTTTCTTTGCAAATCTAATGAACTGATTTGGGAAACTAACTTTTTTCAAACTTTGTTTCTTTCAACTTGAAATTTTATTGCTCTGCACTTTAAGATTCATCCTCAGGTAACAAAGTGGTAGGAGTTTACAGTTTAAAAAATATCAACAGTGGAGGAAATAAAAAGAAACTCTAGCCAACCAATCAAATACTCTTTAAATGGAAATGGTAGCAAGGGTTCTAAATTTGAGCAGAAAACAATAAAGCAAATAAAGTGAGGTAGTGAAGTTGCTCAGTCATGTCCGACTCTTTACAACCCCATGGACTGTAGCCTACCAGGTTCCTCCAATCCATGGGATTTTCCAGACAAGAATACTGGAGTGGGTTGCTGTTTCCTTCTCCAAAGGCTTTCACTAATATAAACATATTTACTCTAACTAAGAAAAAGAGTCCTTATTTAGGTTTACAAAACCTCAGATAATATCTGCAAAGACCAGTTCTTAAATCTTGGCACATAGATTAATTATAATCTAAATATAACTAGAGTCATTAACAGAAAGACATATATTTATGTATCAGAATAATAGAAGAACATTCAAGAAATGGAATAGAAATAGGTTTGTTTTTTTTTTTTTTTTTTCAATTTGGAGTCTAAAAGCTTGGTTCATCTTATATGAGAAAACTCAGGCACACAGGCTACCTATAAGTTAAACTCCTTTTATTACCCTTCATTTTGCTCTTTTTAATGTAATTTCTATCCTTGATCAGCAATGTGAAGTATAAAAAAAGAAATGTTTTCCAAGCTTCAGGCTGCTGTACTAGCCTCTCATTTAAAGTAGCTCTTTCATCTGCTTAAGTCAGCATGGAGTAATTTTTTATTATATGAGTTTCACATTATTAAGAGAATTCCCCACTCAAGCATAGCTACATTGAGTAGAAAGAAAACCAGTTTCATAAGGAAATTAGTTTCTTGAAGAAAGCTGAGCGCCAAAGAATTGATGCTTTTGAACTGTGGTGTTGGAGAAGACTCTTGAGAATCCCTTGGACTGCAAGGAGATCCAAACAGTCCATCTTAAAGGAGATCAGTCCTGAGTTTTCATTGGGAAGACTGATGCTAAAGCTGAAACTCCAGTACTTTGGCCAGCTCATGCAAAGAGTTGACTCATTGGAAAAGACTCTGACACTGGGAGGGATTGGAGGCAGGAGGAGAAGGGGATGACAGAAGATGAGATGGCTGGATGGCATCACTGACTCGATGGACGTGAGTGTGGGTGAACTCCGGGAGTTGGTGATGGACAGGGAGGCCTAGTGTGCTGCAATTCATGGGGTTGCAAAGGGTCGGACACAACTGAACAACTGAACTGACTGACTGAATCACATGCTGCAGTCCCTGGTGTTGCAAAGAGTGGGACATGACTTGGTAACTGAACAGCAACAACACCCACAAATATTAGTATACTATAATTTTTTTTAAATTCTATCACTTGTATGAGCTTTATTCAAAGTAACTCAAGCTACTCCTGTAAATGTGAAAGTAGAATATGAGTCATGGAATGTGGAATTCAGTAAAATGCAAAATTCAGTTCAAAAATCACATATTTATGCCAAAAAATGCAAGAAAGGATTGAATAAAATGAAATGATCTTGTAATATGTGTTCCTTATTAATAAAAGTAATCACTGTTGCAATTCCTTCAAAAAATTAGACCATGTTACTCAGAAGCTTATGCAAAGCACAAGATATAATCCTTTCATGAACTCTGAGCATATTAATTTTAAATAATATTCTGTAATCCGCTTCCCTCGTGGCTCAGAGGTTAAAGCGTCTGCCTCCAATGCGGGAGACCGGGGTTTGATCCCTGGGTTGGGAAGGTCCCCTGGAGAAGGAAATGGCAATCTACTCCAGTATTCTTGCCTGGAGAATAGTAGGTTACAGTCCACGGGGTCGCAAAGAGTCAGACACGACTGAGTGACTTCACCTCATCATCTCGTTTGGGCTTCTCCAGTGGCTAAGTGGTAAAACATCCACCTGCCAATGCAGGAAACACAAGTTTGATCCCTGGGTGGGGAAGATCCCCTGGAGAAAGAAATGTCCATCCCTCTAGTATTCTTCCTGGGTAATCCAATGGATAGAGGAGTCTTATGGGGCTACATTTCTTGGGGTTGCAAAAGAGTTGGACAAAACTTAGAGACTAAACAACATCTAGCTTATTTACAGTATCTACAAATCTGGGATCATACTACAAGTGCTCAGCCTAGACCTGACCACCACTTTCCCTAATGTATTAGGCAACTAACAACTAATTTTAGCATTCAATTCTCATTTCCCTGGTTATAATATGATAATATTAAACTTTGGTTTGAGTATTGTGAGAAATAATTATATAATGTTTATAAACTTCCTTCCAGCTCCAAAGTAGAAAATTCACAGATGTATTTCTTATAGTCACAATGGATGTTCTCATAAATGCAAAACAGGAAGTGTTATTTGTAACTATAATCAAAATTTAAAAATCAGAATGAGAAATAGAGTCAAAGACAAAGATGATACAGTGCACAATGTATATTTTAGCTGTTAGAGGAGTGAGTTTCCATGTTTTATACTTTTTACCTCCAGCCATGCTAAATAACACAAATGTAAAGAATGTGTCAGATGGTCTAACATGGAGTTTAGTATCAGTAGTCCCTCCTTATCCAGGGATTTCCAATCTGAAGGCTTCCAAGGCACAGATTCAACCAACCGAGGATCTGGGGTTGGTTGAATCTGTGAATGTTGAAACTGCAGATAGGACAGAAAAGGCCAAATGAAGTATTTGAGGACTTTGATATCCCCTGGCATCGTGGAATTAGTACTGCAGATAAGGATAAGGAGGGATGATGGTAATTCTGTGAAACTGGAACCACTTAATGAAAACCAAATTAAATCGAGTCACATAATATAACTTTACAATGGACATCTGTGCAAGTCAGAATCTGTCAGAGGGCAACAGGGAGAAGGCTTATCTGGATGGGGTTTTAACTACATTTTGGGGGCTTCCCTGATAGCTCAGTTGGTAAAGAATCTGCCTGCAGTGCAGTAGATCCCAGTTTGATGTGTTGGAAAGATGTGCTGGAGAAGGGATAGGCTACCCACTCCAGTATTCTTGGGCTTCCCTTGTGGCTCAGCGGCTACATAATCTGCCTGCAATGCCAGAATACCTGGATTTGATTCCTGGATTGGGAAGATTCTCTGGAGAAGGAAAACGCTAGCCACTCCAGTATTCTTGCCTGGAGGATTCCATGGACTGTATCTTCCTTGGGATAGCATAGAGTCAGACATGCCTGAGCAACTTTCACTTTCACTTTCATACCAGCTAAAGTAGTATTATGATATTCTTTCTTACCATTATGTTATAAAGAGAGAAGTAATACAATTGAACTAAAGACAAAGAAAACTAAACACAAGTCATATTTTAATACTTCTCCAAATCCAAAATATATTAGAAAGTTTGAAAAACAACATATAGAATTAACATATGTGTTAGGGCTATGCCAAAATTTGGTGAGTTGATAAAAGTGTTAACCTTTCTCCTTCAACCTTTCGATTGGTGAAATTGGGCTATGTTATCACATTGAATTTTTGGAGTCATAAATTTAAGAATAATCAATAATGTGAAGCCTGTAGTGCTAATCTCATTGTTCTTTCAGAAAGATTGATAGAAAGGCCTGGCTTTAAAACACTAAGCTGTCCAGTTTTGGTCCATGACAAATAGCATCAACATGATTATATCTGCAATAAGAAAATAAAACTCCTCCCAAAAGCTTAAGGCCTGTGCTAAATAACACACTGGGAACCATTCAGCATTTTGTGTTCCTAAATGACTAAAATTTACTTAAGCAAAATTGATGAAAAAAGGAAACAATGGCAATTTAAAAAAATCTGATTTAATTTAAAGGGCTTTTGATCAAATATCCAGGTTTGAGCAGAAAATATTCCCTACTTAGTAGCTTTGCCAAATATCTTGCTTTGTGTTTGGCCACTGCAACATAAATTGCTTATGTTGGCAGTAAAACTAAAAAGGGATTAATTAAGCTGTATAAACAAATATAAATGTGGTATTGTAGTGTTTCAAGAAAATCAAGCTTTGTTTTATTTTTCCCATCTAACCCTGGTCTCTAAAACTGCCTAATAGAAGTACATAAATAAATATCTTATATAAATTAAACATTTGGTAAACCCTTATTGACTAATGTGCTAGATCTTTTTTTTTTAACCAAGCTATTTTAAAATCAATTTACTTGCCTCATTTTTCTTTTAAAAGGCCAACAAGAAATAAGTGAAATTATATTTTAAAATTTTAGATATAAATGACAGAAACACAAATTAAAACCTCCTGTGTGTGTGCTAAGTCACTTAAGTCATATCCGACTCTAGGACATGTAGAGTGTAGCCCACTTGCCTCCTCTGTCCATGGGACTCTCCAGGCAAGAATACTGAAATGGGTTGCCATTTCCTCCTCAAAGAAATCTTCCCAACCCAGGGATTGAACCCACATCTCTTAACTCTTCTGCATTAGCTGGCAAGTTCTTTACCACTAGCTCCACCTGAGAATCCCCAAACCACCTGAAGTTCCCTAAATATAGTGTACTACTTCTTTGATTAAACTCTAACCAATACATATTGGGGCTTCCTTTGATAAGGATTCTGCATAAATATTAAATTAATATTAAATATTTTGTCATTTTATCGACTTTTTTTGAGACTGAGTATTTTTGTTATTTTGTTCAGTCACTCAATTATATCGGATTCTTTGCAACCCCATGGAGCATGCCAGGCTTCCCTATCCTTCATCTTTTCCCAGAGCTTGCTCAAATTCATGTCCGTTGAGTCGGTGATGCCATCCACTTATTTCGTCCTCTGTCATCCCCTTCTCCTCCTATCTTCAGTCTTCCCCAGCATCAGGGTCTCTTCTAACGAGATGGCTTTTCACATCAGGTGTCCAAAGTATTGGAGTTGCAGCTTCAGCATCAGTCCTTCCAATGAATATTCAGGGTTGATTTCCTTTAGGATGGACTGGTTTGATTTTCTTGAAGTCCAAGGGACTCTCAAGAGTCTTCTCCAACACCAAAGTTTAAAAACATCAATTCTTTGGTGCTCAGTCTTCTTTATGGTCCAACTCTCACATCCATAAAAGACTACTAAAAAACCATAGCTTTGACTATACAGACCTTGGTTGGCAAAGTAATGTCTCTGCTTTTTAATATGCTGTCTAGGTTTGTCATAGCTTTTCTTCCAAGTAGCAAGAATCTTTTAATGTCATGGCTCCAGTCAGCATCTGCAGTGCTTTGGAATCTAAAGTTTATCACTGTTTCCATTTTTCCCCAACTATTTGCCACAAAGTGATGGGACTGGATGCCATGATCTTCGTTTTTTGAATGTTGAGTTTTAAGCCAGCTTTTTCACTCTCCTCTTTCACTTTCAAGAGGTTTTTAGTTTTTCTTCAATCTCTGCTATCAGCATGGTGTCATCTGCATATCTGAGGTTATTGATATTTCTCCCAGCAATCTTGATTCTGGCTTGTGCTTCTTCCAGCCCAGCGTTTCTCATGATGTACTCTGCATATAAGTTAAATAAGCAGGGTGACAGTAAACAGCCTTGACATACTCCTTTCCCAATTTTGAACCATACTGCTGTTGTGTTGCTTCTTGACCTGCATACAGTTTTCTCAGGAGGCAAATAAGGTAATCTGGCATTCCCATTTCTTTACGAATTTTCCAGTTTGTCGTGATCCACACAGTCAAAGGCTTTAGCATAGTCAGTGAAGCAGAAGTAGATGTTCTTGAATTCTCTTGCTTTTTTGATGGTCCAACAGATGTTGGCAATTTGATCTCTGGTTCCTCTGCCTTTTCTAAATTCAGCTTGAACATCTGGAAGTTCTTGATTCACATACTGTCAAAGCCTAACTTGGAGAATGTTGAGCCTTTTTTGCTTGCATGTGAAATGAGTGCAATTGTGCAGTAGTTTGAACATTCTTTGACATTGCCTTTCTTTGGGATTGGAATGAAAACTGACCTTTACTAGTCCTGTGGTGGCTGATGAGTTTTATACATTTTAGATATAATTTATGTATCCAGTATATGCTCGGAGAAGGCAGTGGTACCCCACTCCAGTACTCTTGCCTGGAAAATCCCATGGATGGAGGAGCCTGGTGGGCTACAGTCCGTGGGGTCGCTAAGAATCGGAGACGACTGAGCAACTTCTTTTTCGTTTTTCACCTTCATGCATTGGAGAAGGAAATGGCAACCCACTCCAGTGTTCTTGCCTGGAGAATCCCATGTATGGAGGAGCATGGTGGGCTACAGTCCATGGGGTCGCTGAGTTGGAGACGACTGAGCGAATTCACTTTCACTTTGCACTTTCATGCATTGGAGAAGGAAATGGCAACCCACTCCAGTATTCTTGTCTGGAGAATCCCAGGGACGGCGGAGCCTGGTGAGCTCCATCTGTGGGGTCCCACAGAGTCGGAAACGACTGAAGCGACTTAGCAGTAGCAGCAGCAAACATTGTATATATTTAAGTGTACAACTTGATGATTTTATATACTATATATATTGTAAAATATTCACACTACTTATCTAATTAACATACCCATAAGTTCACATAGTTACTATTTTTCTATTTTTTGTGTGTGCAGTGATAAAATTTTGATCTACTCCCTTAGCAGATTTCATGGGTACAGTACAACATTGTTAATATAGTCACATTGTTGTCCATTAGATCTCCACAATTTATCTTCTTACATAACCGAAACTTTGTAGTTTTCCTTACTTTTTAACATGTCAAGAATTTTAGTTTTTCTGAGTCTGGGAGTAAGATAACTATATGAAATGGGAACTTTCAAACTGAGTCAGGCTTCATTGGCCTTTCACTTAATGCCTTGAAGATTTAACATACAATGGTTTCTACTAAAATGCTAACTACATGAAAAGGTGGAAGAGAATAATTAATCACACTGATGAAAATTCTACTTTTGACTTTATTTTACTTAAGAACTCAATTCTTAAGATTTAATTAAATTGTCTCATATTTTGTTTAATGTTTGAAGCTTTCCATGTGCAATGAAGGTGATCATTTGACATAAGAAAGGAAGAATACTATTCCTAGGAACTGTTGTAACCACTTTCTCAGAAGAATAAAGAATCTGACTAGTAGTGAAGAGTCTGCCTTGATCAAACCATGCTAGTTAGTAATCGCTTCACCCATCTAATACTATCTTAACTTCAAAACACTGAAGCAGATTGATTCTGGAAAAAAAGAAAAGTATGAATAAGTACGTACTCACCATTCATTTTAACTCTATTGGATTTGGAGAGTTGATGTATGGCAATTTTGAGCAATTGCCCAATTTAAGAGGAATTATTTCAGATAGTGTTCACTGTAATTTTAAAGTCCCTGCCTTTTCTAGAGGTTACTATATCATTGATAACTGAAATTTTTCTCAGAGCTCTTCCATTGCAAATAAACAATTTGAGCTTCACTTTATTATTTATAATTCAATGATGTCAGGAACAATGAAAGAGATATTCATCTACTTGGCAGATTTCATAGAAACATGCATTTATGAAATACTGATGCTATATCTGCACTGCATAATGGCAATATGTACTCAAGAATAACCTGTTTGGAAGACTATTGTATTATAATCTCAGTCCTCTGGGGAGTTATTTAATCAAAATAGCTCTGCTCAAGTGCACTACAAGAGGAGACATGAAAAAAATGTCAGAGGATCAAGGAGAGACAAAGGACTAGCAATTGTAATACTAAAAGTAATTTAGTGCCTTGAGAAATGGTAATTTTTTTTTCTTGAAGTGGAAAAAGCTCTGATAAGTCAGGAATGTCAGAGCTCCAACTGAGATCTCAGTGAATAGCAAAATAAATTCTCACACCCATGAACAACTAAACACCTAAAGAAAACGTGTTAAGTGAAAATGGAAATGTAACTCACAATGTGCTCCTTAATAATCAGTGTTAGTGAAATACTAATTGGTATCATATGATGATAAGCAACCATATTTGATCGTATTCCTCTCTCTTCTTAACTCTTTTTTGCACAGCATAACTTCAAGTAGGCTTTCCAGTAATTCTATAAGCTAAATTCTAGCAATCCGCATGAGTTATAATAAGGAGTTAAAGAACATAATGTTTTTGCATAATAAATCAAGTATTAAGATATACACTCTTATCTTACTGTGGAAATCTATGGTAATTACTCTATTACTTAGTATGTGTTTAACCAACATGCTTAATTATTTTAAACTTTCATTATTGAGGATAAAACAATATGGAAGGTACAGATCAGTACAGAGAGTTTAACTGCTTTTATTTATTTGTTTTTCTGTATGAATTCATTGTCACCCTTCCAGTCTAAATACATCATGTCAAAATTTCCTCCAAACTATCTTCACAGAGCTTTCCTCCCGTAATAAAATACCAGTAATTTTTCTTCCTCCTTAGTAGTCAGTATTTTAGCATTGTATTGATATTACCATATTAATCTTTTTTAAAGTATTCTAGCTTATAGCACATGCTTGTGCATGACTACCTTTTTGAAAACTTGTCTTCTACTTCAAAGTAATTGAGATTAATGCTTTGTTGATCTTCTCTATCTCTGGCATTAACTGTTATTACTGAAAAATATATTTCTACAAATATCTCCGGATACTGTTGGTGGTAGGTGAGTTTTAAAATATAAATGTTGAATACAAATTTGACCCTATATTTCTGGCAGGGTTTATTTGCTCAGTGTTTGATAAATAACTTGTTTCAGTATATTCCATGTGTGCTCCCATCATTGCTCTGATTTCAAGAGCATTATCCACCTTTCATACAGATTAGTGTGTAGCCAGTGTTTCAACCAAACATGATTCAAAGCTTACCTCTTTTTAGTGGGTCCTACAATCATGAATGGTCCTCTTTATGAAAAAAATCCATCCAGTATGATCTACTCCCTTTAGATATGTTTTTATATTTCACTGTTTGAAGAAAGACTTACTGTTTGATTCAAAAAGACTTTAAATGTCAGTGATAATGATATAAATAATAGACAGCATTTTTTAGTATTTATTAATTTCTAGAACCTGTGCTAAGTTATGCATATGAACTATCTCACTTAATGCCATAATACTGAGAAATAAGGTTAACTCTATTAATTTTTGGCAGATAACATAGAACTTGGATCTAAATCATGTCTTAGAACACCATAGTTGATGGCCTCTAGAAAGAAATCTGAGCTCAGTTCAACTGTTATTCTCTCTAGGAGGTCTTTCCTAACCACTGTATACAAATATGATCTCTGCCATTATCACAGCCTGCCTTCTTTGGCACAGGTAGCTGAAAACTATATTCTGGGAACAGTGAAATGTGACTGAGCTTTCTATTTATCATTTTTGAGTGGGAGAATTTAAGAAACAGTGTGAAGTTGGCTTAATCCCTGAAAGGCAATGTGTCTGATGGTGAAGGCTCCATCAACTCCTAGAATGAGATTGGGATATTTAGCCAATGCAATAAATAAAACTTTATTATAAGCCACCACAGTGCTGGGGTTTCCTTTTTTTAAAATCAAAGGCTGATTTCAGTGTGCACTATTAGTTCATATATCCATTCATTCAAAAATCATATTTGTGTACCTACTATGATTAGGAACTGTTCCAAATACTAAGAACATTATAGTAATGAAAACAAAAACACATGTCATTTTGAAGTTTGCTTTCAGGAAGAAAGATAACGGAGAACAAGGACAGCAAATAATACTGTTTTTCAAAATTATCTGTTAATGATAATAAGTGCTGTGGGGGAAAATATGAAATTATCACAGGGAGGTATGCAGTTAGTGAAGGAATGAGTTGCTAATAGAATGACATTTGACCAAAGGGCTGAAAAAGACAAAAGAAAGCCTGGCATACAGTTATGTTGAAAAAGAACTTTCCAGAAAAAAGGGACAAACTTCTGTCACTGAAGGACAGCAAGGAGGCTAACATAGTAGGAACTGATTGACTGAAGGGAAGTATAGTGAAAGCAAGATGATAAAGGCATAGGAGGGCCTTCTGAGCTCTTCATTTTTCGTCTGGTGTAACTTAACTCACTATGAACAGTGCATGGTTGTTGAATAAATGAAAGAACAATCTCTATAATGATAAGATTTGGATATTCTGCTTCATTCCACCACAAACAAAAGAAAACAAAAAATCACAGTTGAACTGACCAGGTCCACATCAAATAAGTGTAGGTACAATTAACCAGCATAAGTAGGTATATCCTAATGACACTTCTCATTGGCACAAAATAATAATGAAATAAAAAAATTTTAAATATATATTTCAGTACAGTTCAGGTCAGTTCAGTCGCTCAGTAGTGTCCGACTCTTGCGACCCCATGAATTGTAGCACGCCAGGCCTTGCTGTCCATCACCAACTCCCGGAGTTCACTCAGGCTCACGTCCATCGAGTCAGTGATGCCATCCAGCCATCTCATCCTCGGTCGTCCCCTTCTCCTCCTGCCCCCAATCCCTCCCAACATCAAAGTCTTTTCCAATGAGTCAACTCTTCACATGAGGTGGCCAAAGTACTGCAGCTTCAGCTTTAGCATCATTCCTTCCAAAGAACACCCAGGACTGATCTCCTTTAGGATGGACTGGTTGGATCTCCTTGCAGTCCAAGGGACTCTCAAGATCTTCTCCAACACCACAGTTCAAAAGCATCAATTCTTCGTTGCTCAGCTTTCGTCACAGTCCAACTCTCACATCCATACATGACCACAGGAAAAACCATAGCCTTGACTAGACGGACCTTAGTCGGCAAAGTAATGACTCTGCTTTTAAATATGCTATCTAGGTTGCTCATAACTTTTTTTCCAAGGAGTAAGCGTCTTCTAATTTCATGGCTGCAATCACCATCTGCAGTGATTTTGGAGCCCCCCCCAAAATAAAGTTTGGCACTGTTTCCACTGTTTCTCCATCTATTTCCCATGACGTGATGGGACCAGATGCCATGATCTTTGTTTTCTGAATGTTGAGCTTTAAGCCAACTTTTTAACTCTCCTCTTTTACTTTCATCAAGAGGCTTTTTAGTTCCTCTTCACTTTCTGCCGTAAGGGTGGTGTCATCTGCATATCTGAGGTGATTGATATTTCTCCCAGCAATCTTGATTCCAGCTTGTGTTTCTTCCAGTCCAGCGTTTCTCATGATGTACTCTGCATATAACTTAAATAAGCAGGGTGACAATATACAGCCTTGACATACTCCTTTTCCTATTTGGAACCAGTCTGTTGTTCCATGTCCAGTTCTAACTGTTACTTCTTGGCCTGCATACAGATTTCTCAAGAGGCAGGTCAGGTGGTCATACCAGATTCAAGCCTTGAGGGACTAGACTCTTTGCTCTGATGAGAGGAGTGGCAAAGATATTATTAGATATATGAATGTGTAATTGTAGCATTCTCATATTCTTCTACATATCTTGTAAACTCTTATTCAAAATTTTATCTCTTTGAATCTTTATGCTGTAAACTCATAACTCCTTAAATTCATATTTATCCTACTAATCCTCTCTTCAGCTCTATCGAATCTGCTATAAACAATTTCATTGAGATTTCCAACTTCTAACTGAAATATAACAAGTGTACTAAAATGTGCACAAATCACAAGTATAAACAGCTTAATGAACTTTCACAAATTACCAATTGCAAGTAGAACCTTGATCAAGAAGGAAAATATCACCAGCTTGTCAAAATCTCCATTATGCCTTCACTTAGTCACTATATCCTCTCCAAGGATAAACAATAGTTTGGCTTGTTTTGAATTTTATATATGAATGGAAGCATAAGTATGTATTATTTTGTGCCTGTCTGACTTACTTCTATAGTACATTTGCTGTTGTTCAGTGGCCCAGATGTGTCGTACTCTTTCTGACTCTATGGACTGCAGTGAGAATCATCTATATTAATTTTCAGTTTACATTCTCTGGACAATACGCTACTATGCTAGAAAATATATCTAAAAGTTTAGATATTTCAAATACATTTTAAAAAATTTAAAACACACTAAATCCAAGTCTATGCTCCAACCAGTAACACTGAAGAAG
This sequence comes from Budorcas taxicolor, assembly GCF_023091745.1. Taxonomy (NCBI): domain Eukaryota; kingdom Metazoa; phylum Chordata; class Mammalia; order Artiodactyla; family Bovidae; genus Budorcas; species Budorcas taxicolor. Next base: position 52,024,215 of record NC_068915.1, on the reverse strand, counting down.
CTGAAGTTGAATGGTTCTATGAAGACCTACAAGAACTTTTAGAACTACCACCCAAAAAAGATATCCGTTTCAATATAGGGGACTAGAATGCAAAAGTATGAAGTCAAGAACTACCTGGAGTAACAGGCAAATTTGCCCTTGAAATACGGAATGAAGCAGGGCAAAGTCTAATACAGTTTTGCCAAGAGAATGCACTGGTCATAGCAAACACCCTCTTCCAACAACACAAGAGAAGACTCTACACATGGACATCACCAGATGGTCAACACCAAAATCAGGTTGATTTTATTCTTTGCAGCCAAAGATGGAGAAGCTCTATACAGTCAGCAAAAACAAGACCAGGAATTGACTGTGGCTCAGATCATGAACTCCTTATTGTCAAATTCAGACTAAAATTGAAGAAAATAGGGAAAACCACTAGACTATGTATGTATGACCTAAATCAAATCCCTTATGATTATACAGTGGAAGTGAGAAATAGATTTAAGGGCCTAGATCTGATAGATAGAGTGCCTAATGTATTATGGATGGAGGTTCGTGACATTGCACAGGAGACAGGGATCAAGACCATCCCCGTGGAAAAGAAATGAAAAAGAGAAAAACGGCTGTCTGGGGAGGCCTTTCAAATAGCTGTGAAAAGAAGAGAAGTGAAAAGCAAAGGAGAAAAGGAAAGATATACCCATTTGAATGCAGAGTTCCAAAGAATAGCAAGGAGAGCTAAGAAAGCCTTCCTCAGTGATCAATGCAAAGAAATAGAGGAAAACAATAGAATAGGAAAGACAAGAGATCTCATCAAGAAAATTAGAGACCAAGGGAACATTTCAAAGATGGGCTTGATAAAGGACAGAAATGATATGGACCCAACAGAAGCAGAAGATTTTAAAAGATGGCAAGAATACACAGAAGGACTATACAAAAAGGTCTTCACGACCAAGATAATCATGATGGTGTGATCACTCACCTAGAGCCAGACATCCTGGAATGTGAAGTCAAGTGGGCCTTAGAAAACATCACTATGAACAAAGCAAAGCTAGTGGAGGTAATGGAATTCCAGCTGAGCTATTTCAAATCCTAAAAGATGATGCTGTGAAAGTGCTGCACTCAATATGCCAGCAAATTTGGAAAATTCAGCAGTGACCACAGGACTGGAAAAGTTCAGTTTTCCTTCCAATCACAAAGAAAGGCAATGTCAAAGAATGCTCAAACTGCCACACAATTGCACTCATCACATACACTAGTAAAGTAATGCTCAAAACTCTCCAAGTCAGGATCAACAATACATGAAGCATGAACTTCCAGTTATGCAAGCTGGATTTAGAAAAGGCAGAAGAATCAGAGATCAAATTGACAAAATCCACTAGATAATTGAAAAAGCAAGAGAGTTCCAGTAAAACATCTATTTCTGCTTTATTGACTATGTCAAAGCCTTTGACTGTGTGGATCACAATAAACTGTGGGAAATTCTGAAAGAGATGGGTATACCAGACCACCTGACCTGCCTCTTGAGAAACCTGTAAGCAGGTCAGGAAGCAACAGTTAGAACTGGACATGGAACAAGAGACTGGTTCCAAATAGGAAAAGGAGTACGTCAAGGCTCTATATTATCACCCTGCTTATTTAACTTCTATGCAGAGCACATCATGAGAAACGCTGGGCTGGAGGAAGCACAAGCTGGAATCAAGATTGCTGTGAGAAATATCAATAACCTCAGATTTGCAGATGACACCACTCTTATAGCAGAAAGTGAAAAGGAATTAAAAAGCCTCTTGATGAAAGTGAAAATGGAGAGTGAAAAAGTTGGCTTAAAGCTCAACATTCAGAAAACAAAGATCATGGCATCTGGTCCTATCACTTTATGGGAAATAGATGGCGAAACAGTGGAAACAGTGTCAAACTTCATTTTGGGGGGCTCCAAAATCACTGCAGATGGTGATTGCATCCATGAAATTAGAAGATGCTTACTCCTTGGAAGAAAAGTTATGACTAACCTAGATAGCATATTGAAAAACAGAGACATTACTTTGCCAACAAAGGTCCGTCTAGTCAAGGCTATGTTTTTTCTAGTAGTCATGTATGGATGTGAGAGTTGGACTGTGGAGAAAGCTGAGCTTCGAAGAATTGATGCTTTTGAACTGTGGTGTTGGAGAAGATCTTGAGAGTCCCTTGGACTGCAAGGAGATCCAACCAGTCCATCCTAAAGGAGATCAGTCCTGGGTGTTCTTTGGAAGGAATGATGCTAAAGCTGAAGCTGCAGTACTTTGGCCACCTCATGCGAAGAGTTGACTCACTGGAAAAGACTCTGATGTTGGGAGAGATTGGGGGCAGGAAGAGAAGGGAACGACAGAGGTTGAGATGGCTGGATGGCATCACGGACTCGATGGATGTGAGTTTGAGTGAACTGCGGGAGTTGGTGATGGACAGGGATGCCTTGTGTGCTGCAATTCATGGAGTCACAAAGAGTCAGAACAACTGAGCAACTGAACTGAACTGAACTGAACTGAATAAATAATTCATATCAAAAATGACAGAACCCATACTTTAAATTAGAAAATCTTTATCCTTAAATATAAAAAAGTTTTAGCTTCTCAAAACTTATGAGATGAAGCTAAATTATTAGATAAGAATATAAATATGCTAATTTTAGGAAAATAATAATAGCAGCCAATTATATAGATCCTGATGACTCAGACAGTAAAGAATCTGACTGCAACATGGGAGAGCTCTGTTCAGTCCCTGGGTCAGGAAGATTCCCTGGAGAAGAGAATGACTACCCACTCCAGCATTGTTGCCTAGAGAATTCCATGGAAAGATGAGCCTGGCAGGCTGCAGTCCATTGAGTAACAAAGTGTCGGACATGACTGAGAGACTAAAACTTCAAGTAGATAAGCATCAAACTTAACTATTCAGTTCAGTTCAGTTCAATCACTCAGTCATGTCTGACTCTTTGCGACCCCATGAATCATAGCATGCCAAGCTTCCCTGTCCATCACCAACTCCCAGAGTTCACTCAAACTTATGTCCATCAAGTCGATGATGCCATCCAGCCATCTCATCCTCTGTCTTCTCCTTCTCCTCCTGCCCCCAGTCCCTCACAGCATCAGGGTCTTTTCCAATGAGTCAACTCTTCGCATGTGGTGGCCAAAGTATTGGAGTTTCAATTTCAGCATCAGTCCTTCCAAAGAACACCCAGGACTGATCTCCTTTAGGATGGACTGGTTGGATCTCCTTGCAGTCCAAGGGACTCTCAAGATCTTCTCCAACACCACAGTTCAAAAGCATCAATTCTTCAGTGCTCAGCTTTCTTCATAGTCCAACTTTCACATCCATTCATGAGCACAGGAAAAACTATAGCCTTGACTAGACAGTCCTTTATTATTACTAAACTATTACTAAAATATCCAAAAAAAACTATATAAAAAATTTAAAATAATACAGAAATAAAAGCCATACATACCTAAACTTGTTAAGATTGTCAGAGACAAGTTTACTTTTTATCTTCAAAGATTAACACACACGGGGAATTCAGAAGATGGAGAGGAAATAGGACGGGAGACCACTTTCTCTCCCACAAATTCATCAAAAGAACATTTCAACGCTGAGTAAATTCTACAGAACAACTTCTGAATGCTGGCAGAGGACATCAGGCACCCAGAGAAGCACATCATTGTCTTCAAAAACAGGTAGGAAAAATAAAAAAGATGAAAAAAGAGACAAAGAAGGTAGGGAGGGAGCTCCATGCTGGGAAGGGAGTCCCGTCCCGGGAAGGGAGTCTTAAAAAGAGAGAAGTTTCCAAACACCAGGAAACACTCTCACTGCTGAGTCTGTGGTGAGCCTTGGAAACACAGAGGGCAACATAACAGGGAAGAAAAATAAATAAATAATTTAAACCAACAGATTACAAGCCCAATGGTAACTCCCTCAGCAGAGAAGCAGTGCAGATGCCTGCATCCGCCACTAGCAAGTGGGGGCTGGGCAGGGAGGCGCGGGCTGGAGTGCTTTTTAAGAATTGGGCCAGAATGCCCCGAATATAACCCCGAATGTTAGAGCAAACTAACTTGGGCTAGCATACCAGACTGTGGGATAGCTACCACATGAAAAGCTCTAACATAAGACACTGCTGGGACTCCACACAGAACAAAGGATGGAACAGAAATAGCCCACTGCAGACCATCCCCTGCTGGTGACAGGCAGCCAGAGGTGTTAGGGCTGGAAGGGGGCAGTCACAGCCCTGGAGAGACTTTACCTACCAAACTGCAAGCAGGCTTCTTTGCTAACTAAGACTTCTTGGGGTTCTGGACAGTCACCATCTGCCTGACAAGGGGCACCAGCAGTACACCCAGAAACTGAGCAGCAGGGAAAGGCGATAAGTCGCAGTGACCGTGCTTGCCAAACACCTGAGCTACTCGGTCCTGGGAAGGGCACAAAACACAGGCCCAGCCAAATCTGCACCTCTGAGGGCTACCTGAGAGCCGAGCCTGAGGGGCTTAGACCAGGGAAGTGCATGCAGCCTAGGACTAGCCTCAGACGGTTCCTGGAGGAGCAACATAGAGCCTGAGCAGTGTGCACCATGTGTAGGGGCATGCCCAGCATGGCTGAGACACTGCGAGCACATGCCAGTGTTATTTGTTTGCAGCATCCCTCCCTCCCCACAGCACGGCTGAAAAAATGAGTCTAAAAAAAAAAGTGTCCACCACCGCCTCCCTTGTGTGAGGGTGGAAATCAGATACTGAAGAGACCAGCAAACAGAAGAAGCTAAACAGGGAACCGCCTTGGAAGTGACCCCACACTGCCCACACCACCAGAGAAAGTCCCAGAAATATCTTTACTATATTTACGACCATTCTCTTTTTTTGTTGTTGTTGTTGATGTTGATTGTTTTTTCTTTTTTTATTTTTCTTCTCCTTTTTTAAAATTTTTAAAATTTTTAAGTCCTCTATTTCTCCTTTAATTTTAATTTTTATAACCTACTATTACTTTTCAAAAAAAAAGACCCTATTTTTAAAGCAAATGACATATATATTTTTGTGTGTGTGGTTGTTGTTGTATTTTAATAATTCTCACGACATTTTTTTTTCTTCTTATTCTTCTTCTTTTCTTTAATATTGTATTTTTTAAAATCCAACCTCTACTCTAGATTTTTAATCTTTCCTTTTTGGTATTTGTTGTCAATTTTGTACTTTTCAATACCCAATATTCAGTACCCAAGTTTACCTGAGAGCGAGATTACTGGCTTGACCACTCTCTCCTTCTTTGGACTCTCCTTTTTCTCCACCAGGTTGTCTCTATCTCCTCCCTCCCCCTTCTCTTCTCAACTCTACTTTGTGAATCTCTGTGTGTTCCAGACAATGGGAACTGGTTACTGGCTGGATCTGTCTCTCTCCTTTTCATTTCCCTCTTTTATCCTCCTGGTCACTTCTGTCTACTTCCTCCCTCTCCTCTTCCCTGTATAACTCCACAAACATCTCTGAGCAGTCCAGACTAAAGAGCATACATAAGGAAGTGATTACTGGCTAGCTTGCTCTCTCCTCTTTTGATCCCACCTCATCTCATTCCAGTCACCTCTAACTACCCCCTCCCTCTTCTCTTCTCCATGTAACTCAGTAAACCTCTCTTGGTGTCCTTCAATGTGGAGAAACTTTTCATCTTTAATCTAGTTGTTTTATCATCGGTGCTGTATAGATGGAGAAGTCTTGAGGCTACTGTAAAAATAAAACTGAAAACCAGAAGCAGGAGGCTTAAGTCCAAATCCTGAGAATATCAGAGAACTCCTGAATCCAGGGAACATTAATCGATACGAGCTCATCAAACGCCTCCATACCTACACTAAAACCAAGCACCACCCAAGGGCCAACAAGTTCCAGAGCAAGACATACAACACAAATTCTCCAGCAACAGAGGAACACAGCCCTGAGCTTCAATATACAGGCAGTTCAAGTTACTCCAAAACCATAGACGTCTCATAACTCATTACTGGACACTTCATTGTACTCCAGAGAGAAGAAATCCAGCTCTACCCACCAGAACTCCGACACAAGCTTCCCTAAACAAGAAACCTTGACAATCCACTGATACAACCCTACCCACAGAGAGGAAACTCCATAACAAAGAGAACTCCACAAATTTCCAGAATACAGAAAGGCCACCCCAAATGCAGCAATATAACCAAGATGAGGAGACAGAGGAATACCCAGCAGTAAAGAAACAGGAGAAAAGCCCACCAAACCAAACAAAAGAGGAAGAGATAGGGAATCTACCTGAGAAAGAATTCCAAATAATGATAGCGAAAATGATCCAAAATCTTGAAATCAAAATGGAATCACAGATAAATAGCCTGGAGACAAGGATTGAGAAGATGCAAGAAAGGTTTAACAAGGACCTAGAAGAAATAAAAAAGAATCAATATATAATGAATAATGCAATAAATGAGATCAGAAACACTCTAGAGGCAATAAATAGTAGAATAACGGAGGCAGAGATAGGTTTAGTGAAATAGAAGATAGAATGGTAGAAATAAATGAATCAGAGAGGAAAAAAGAGAAATGAATTAAAAGAAATGAGGACAATCTCAGAGACCTCCAGGACAATATGAAATGCTCCAACATTTGAATTATAAGAGTCCCAGAAGAAGAAGACAAAAAGAAAGACCATGAGAAAATACTTGAGGAAATAATAGTTGAAAACTTGCATAAAATGGGAAAGGAAATAATCATCCAAGTCCAAGAAACCCAGAGAGTCCCAAACAGGATAAACCCAAGGCGAAAAACCCCAAGACACATATTAATCAAATTAACAAAAATCAAATACAAAGAACAAATTTTAAAAGCAGCAAAGGAAAAACAACAAATAACACACAAGGGGATTCCCATAAGGATAACAGCTGATCTTTCAATAGAAACACTTCAGGCCAGCAGGGAATGGCAAGACATACTTAAAGTGATGAAAGAAAATAATCTACAGCCCAGATTAGTGTATCCAGCAAGGATCTCATTCAAATATGAAGGAGAAATCAAAAGCTTTACAGACAAGCAAAAGCTGAGAGAATTCAGCACCACCAAACCAGCTCTCCAACAAATTCTAAAGGATATTCTCTAGACAGGAAACAGAAAAAGGGCATATAAACCCAAACCCCAAACAATAATTAAATGACAACGGGATCATACTTATCAATAATTACCTTAAACGTAAATGGGTTGAATGCCCCAACCAAAAGGCAAAGATTGGTTGAATGGACACAAAAACAAAACCCCTATATATGCTGCCTACAAGAGACCCACCTCAAAACAACAGACACATACAGACTGAAAGTGAAGGGCTGGAAAAAGATATTCCACACAAATAGAGACCAAAAGAAAGCAGGAGTAGCAATACTCATATCTGATAAAATAGACTTTAAAACAGGCTGTGAAAAGAGACAGATAAGGCCACTACATAATGATTAAAGGATCAATGCAAGAAGAAGATATAACAATTATAAATATATATGCACCCAACATAGGAGCACCACAATATGTAAGACAAATGCTAACAAGTATGAAAGGCGAAATTAACAATAACACAATAATAGCGGGGGGCTTTAATACCCCACTCACATCTATGGACAGATCAACTAAACAGCAAATTAACAAAGAAACAAAAAACTTTAAATGATACATTAGATCAATTAGACCTAATTGATATCTAGAGGACATTTCACCCCAAAACAATGAATTTCACCTTTTTCTCAAGTGCTCACGGAACCTTCTCCAGGATAGATAACATCCTGGGCCATAAATCTAAACTTGATAAATTCAAAAATTGAAGTCATTCCAAGCATCTTTTCTGACCATAATGCATTAAGATTAGATCTCAATTACAGGAGAAAAAACTATTAAAAATTCCAAAATATGGAGGCTGAACAACACACTTCTGAATAACCAACAAATCACAGAAGAAATCAAAAGAGAAATCGAATTTTGCATAGAAGTGAATGAAAATGAAATCACAACAACCCAAAACCTGTGGGACACTATAAAAGCAGTGCTAAGGGGAAAGTTCATAGCAATACAGGCATACCTCAAGAAACAAAGAAAAAGTCAAATAAATAACCTGACTCTGCATCTAAAGCAACTAGAAAAGGAAGAAATGGAGAACCCCAGAATTAGTAGAAGGAAAGAAATCTTAAAAATTAGGGCAGAAATAAATGCAAAAGAAACAAAAGAGACCGTAGCAAAAATCAACAAAGCCAAAAGCTGGTTCTTTGAAAGGATAAATACAATTGACAAACCATTAGCCAGCCTCATCAAGAAACAAAGGGAGAAAAATCAAATCAATAAAATTAGAAATGAAAATGTAGAGATCACAACAGACAACACAGAAATACAAAGGATCATAAGAGACTACTATCAGCAATTAGATGCCAATAAAATTGGACAACGTGGAAGAAATGGACAAATTCTTAGAAAAGTACAGCTTTCCAAAACTGAACCAGGAAGAAATAGAAAATCTTAACAGACCCATCACAAGCACGGAAATTGAAACTGTAGTCAGAAGTCTTCCAGCAAACAAAAGCCCAGGTCCAGACAGCTTCACAGCTGAATTCTATAAAAAAAAATTAGAGAAGAGCTAACACCTATCCTACTCAAACTCTTCCAGAAAAATTGAAGAGGAAGGTAAACTTCCAAAATCATTCTATGAGGCCACCATCACCCTAATACCAAAACCTGACAAAGATGCCACAAAAAAAGAAAATTACAGGCCAATATCACTGATGAACATAGACGCAAAAATCCTCAACAAAATTCTAGCAATCAGAATCCAACAACACATTAAAAAGATCATACATCATGACCAAGTGGGCTTTATCCCAGGGATGCAAGGATTCTTCAATATCCACAAATCAATCAATGTAATTCACCACATTAACAAATTGAAAAATAAAAGCCATATGATTATCTCAATAGATGCAGAGAAGGCCTTTGACAAAATTCAACATCCATTTATGATAAAAACTCTCCAGAAAGCAGGAATAGAAGGAACATACCTCAACATAATAAAAGCTATATATGACAAACCCACAGCAAACATTATCCTCAATGGTGAAAAATGGAAAGCATTTCCCCTAAAGTCAGGAACAAGACAAGAGGGCCCACTTTCACCGCTACTATTCAACATAGTTCTGAAAGTTTTGGCCACAGCAATCAGAGCAGAAAAAGAAATAAAAGGAATCCAAACTGGAAAAGAAGAAGTAAAACTCACACTGTTTGCAGATGACATGATCCTCTACATAGAAAACCCTAAAGACTCAACCAGAAAATTACTAGAGCTAATCAATGAATATAGTAAAGTTGCAGGATATAAAATCAACACACAGAAATCCCTTGCATTCCTATACACTAATAATGAGAAAGTAGAAAAAGAAATTAAGGAAACAATTTCATTCACCATTGCAACAAAAATAATGAAATACTTAGGAATATACCTACCTAAAGAAACTAAAGACCTATATATAGAAAATTATAAAACACTGGTGAAAGAAATCAAAGAGGACACTAATAGATGGAGAAATATACCATGTTCATGGATTGGAAGAATCAATATAGTGAAAATAAGTATACTACCCAAAGCAATTTACAGATTCAATGCAATCCCTATCAAGCTACCAGTGGTATTTTTCACGGAGTTAGAACAAATAATTTCAAGATTTGTATGGAAAAACAAAAAACCTCGAATAGCCACAGCAATCTTGAGAAAGAAGAATGGAACTGGAGGAATCAACCTTCCTGACTTCAGGCTCTACTACAAAGCCACAGTCATCAAGACAGTATGGTACTGGCACAAAGACAGAGATATAGATCAATGGAACAAAATAGAAAGCCCAGAGATAAATCCACGCACCTATGGACACCTTATCTTCAAGAATGGAGGCAAGAATATGCAATGGATTAAAGACAATCTCTTTAACAAGTGGTGCTGGGAAAACTGGTCAACCACTTGTAAAAGAATGAAACTAGATCACTTTCTAACACCATACACAAAAATAAACTCAAAATGGATTAAAGATCTAAACGTAAGACCAGAAACTATAAAACTCCTAGAGGAGAACACAGGCAAAACACTCTCTGACATAAATCACAGCAGGATCACCTATGACCCACCTCCCAGAATATTGTAAATAAAAGCAAAAATAAGCAAATGGGATCTAATTAATATTAAAAGCTTCTGCACAACAAAGGAAACTATAAGCAAGGTGAAAAGACAGCCTTCTGAATGGGAGAAAATAATAGCAAATGAGGCAACTGACAAACAACTAATCTCAAAAATATACAAGCAACTTATGCAGCTCAAGTCCAGAAAAATAAATGACCCAATCAAAAAGTGGGCCAAAGAACTAAATAGACATTTCTCCAAAGAAGACATATGGGTGGCTAACAAACACATGGAAAGATGTTCAACATCACTCATTATCAGAGAAATGCAAATAAAAACCACAATGAGGTACCATTTCACACCAGTCAGAATGGCAGTGATCCAAATGTCTACAAGCAATAAATGCTGGAGAGGGTGTGGAGAAAAGGGAACCCTCTTACACTATTGGGAATGCAAACTGGTACAGCCACTATGGAGAACAGTGTGGAGATTACTTAAAAAATTGCAAATAGAACTGCCTTATGACCCAGCAATCCCACTGCTGGGCATACACACTAAGGAAACCAGCCTTGAAAGAGACACATGTACCCCAATGTTCATCACAGCACTGTTTATAATAGCCAGGATATGGAAACAACCTAGATGTCCATCAGCAGATGAATGGATAAGAAAGCTGTGGTACATATACACAATGGAGTATTACTGAGCCATTAAAAAGAATACATTTGAATCAGTTCTAATGAGGTGGATCAAACTGGAGCCTATTATACAGAGTGAAGTAAGCCAGAAAGGAAAACACCAATGCAGTATACTAACACATATATATATGGAATTTAGAAAGATGGTAATGATAACCCTCTATGCGAGACAGCAAAAGAGACACAGATGTATAGAACGAACTTTTAGACTCTGTGGTAAAGGGAGAGAGTGGGATGATTTGGAAGAATGGCATTGAAACATGTATACTATCAGATAAGAAAAGAATCACCAGTCTATGTTCGATACAGGATACAGGATGCTTGGGGCTGGTGCACAGGGATGATCCAGAGAGATGATATGGGGTGGGAGGTGGGAGGGGGGTTCAGGATTGGGAACTCATGTACTCCCGTGGCTGATTCATGTCAATGTATGGCAAAACCAATACAGTATTGTAAAGCAAAATAAAGTAAAAATAAAAATTGAAAAAAGATTAACACACAACATACCAAAATTAATGAAAAATTTTTCAATTTTTATGAAAACTTCCCAGATCCTATTTACTTACTTGTGACTATTCCTTTGATAACATATAACAAGGCATTGTAAGTTTAGAAGAGTTGGACCTTATTTCATGAACCTTTAAATATGGGCTGGCTTTGTGATTTGCTGTGGTCAATAGAGTATGAAAGAAATGCCAGTATTCCATTTCCAAACAAGACATCAAGAGTCCTTGAATGCCTGTGTTCTCACTTTTGTTTCTCTATCTGTACTCTGAGAACAAGTAAATGTGAGTCAACCTGCTAGACAATAAAAAAAAGAAAAATAAACCCTCATAATTTACAGTCCAGTCAGGACAAACAGAACCACCTAGTTGCGTGCTGCTAAATACAGATGTGCAAGTGGTATCTCTGGGCCATTAGAGACTAGTGATCCCCTAGCCAACCCATACACATGTGAGCCTAAAAGAGCTTATTGTTTTAAGCATATAGGCTTTGTGTGTTATTTTTTAATAAATATTTTTATTTCTATAATTCCTATTGCTTGCTTAGTACTTATTAATATAATTATTAAAGTTAAAAGATTTTTACTTATAAAATATATTTTTTGGAAATATATGCTGCTATAATGGATTCAATGAAATTACCTACTACTATTATAAATTTGTGTAACCAGCGGTCACAATCATGCTTGGACCTAGAGTCTGTCATACAGAGTGAAGAAAGTCAGAAAGAGAAAAACAAATATTGTATATTAACTCATATGTGTGAAATATAGAAAAAATGGTACAGATGAACCTATTTACAGGGCAGGAATAGATACACAGATGTAGAGAATGGACGTGTGGACATAGAGAGGGAAAAGAGAAAGGTGGGACGAATTTTGAGAGTATCATTAGCATATATATGTACTACCATGTGTAAAATAGATAACTAGTGGGAAGCACAGGGAGTCCAGCTCAGTGCTCTGTGTTGAAAAAGTGTGAATGACCAACAGGAAGAGGGCCATGGATGGAACTGGGAGTCCCTAGAAATTATTCAATCCCACTCCAACTTTGAGCAAGGAATAACCAAAATGATGAAGTAATAGGGGAGATGGGATATGACCGTGGATGTGCTGGACATGGGGCCCTCTCACTACAAGAAAAGCAGAAAAGAATAGGAAGCCAGATGAAGAAACAAAACCAATCCTGTGCAGGCAGGAAAAGTATGATTTTATCGATGACCTTAGGCTGAGTAATGACACTCAATATATGCCTGTGCAGCTACCGTTGGCCCATGTGACGGTAGTTTAATTGCTAAGTTGTGTCCGACTCTGCAACCCAAGGAACTATAGCCTGCCAGGTTCCTCTGTCTTTGAAATTTTCTAGGCAAGAAAACTGGAGTGGGTTGCTATTTTCTTCTCCAGGGAATCTTCCCACCAGGGATCAAAGCTGCATTGCAGGCAGCTTCTTTACCAACTGAGCCACCAGGGAAGCCCATGGCAGCTGGCCCACTTGAGCTGGATTTTTAAGGAAGAGGACTTGGAGGTGATGCGCCTCCTGGGAAAATGAAAGAGAAGCCATGAGATGAGAAGAAGGAGACCAAGATGAAGGCTCCCCTAGAGTAGCCAGGAAGATCTTTGGCCTCCCAAAGGATGGATCTTCCTCGGGGCTGCTCAGGAAGCTAAGCCTCATGCAGGAGGAAGAGTTGCTGTTCCAGCAGCTGCCAGACTGGCTCCTCAGCCAGCTGCCTCTTCAGGACATCAAGACGAAGGTTCTGAATAAGTATGGACAGATGGTGGTTATAAAGCAGGATGAAAAGTAGGAAGCCAGGTTGCCAGAGAATGCTTGTACCCTGGCTGACCTGACAGGTTCAGTGATAAGTCGCTCACCCACACATCAGGGCAGGGGCAGTACATCCTGGGCAAAGTCACTCTGGATGTGATGATGGGAACAGTCTGCTCTTTCCTGCAGGAACTTGTGGCCATGGGCTTTGGAGACAATAGAATGAGTGAGATGACAGTCTTGAGATATGCAAAGCGCAAACTCATCTGCTCTTCCAATTTTGAATCCCTGTTGGATCACAAACACCAATGAGCAGATGGAGAATGGTGGTGACTGTGCCTGTGACTGCTGCCTGCTCCAAACGTTATGTTCTCATATCTGTTCCACCCAGAAAGGGCCTGTTTAGCCCGCCCACTCTAGCCATTGTCCCAGTTTGCTCCACTCCAAGTAGCTTCCTCCTACAGCAGCTGTGAACAAGGCATAACCTTCCCAAAGCATGCACCCTTACTGCTGGAGGACTTTTCCCTGTTATTTTCAACAGGCTGCATCCTCCCAGGTGGAGAGGTATCTGTGGGAAAGAACAGGATCCTTCTCTCAGTAACATCTTGGTTCTCAGGTAGGAAAAGTAAGAAGGGCTGCAGCAGCTTTGGCTCTCTCATCCCTCCTGAGAGATTGCAGAGGTTTCTTGAGTGTGAGACTCAGCCCCTGCTCTCTCTGTTACTAAGTGTGTAATTGGACAAACTCTGTAACCTTTCTGAGCTTCATAGTCCTCTTCTGACAAAAATGAGGATGATACCTACCTCATCAAGTTGGTATGGGGATGAAATGGAATAATCTCAATGAAAACTCCTTGTCGAAGCCAGACATACAAGTAGGTGCTCAATTAATGTTAGGTTAGTTTCCCTTACCAAAAAAAAAAAAAAAAAAAAAAAAAGAAACAAAGGTGATGTGTTACTAGTAGTTAATAATTCAAATATTCATAGAAAATTTCTATTGTAGTTTACTTAAAATCAAAATACTGAGCAGTATGAATGACTTGGGAATTAATTCCTGGGATATATGATCACTCTTTTTGTGAAATATATAATATCTAAAGTAGCTGAAAGAAATTTAAGAAATGATATATATGCAGTTGGCTTCCCTGCTGGCTCAGAGGATAAAGTGTCTGCCTGCAATGCAGGAGACCTGGGTTCGATCCCTGGGTTGGGAAGATCCCCTGGAGAAGGAAATGGCAACCCACTCCAGTATTCTTGCCTTGAGAACCCCATGGACAGAGGAGCCTGACGGGCTACAGTCCATGGGGTTGCAAAGAGTCGGACATGACTGAGTGACTTCATACACACACACACACACACACACACACACACACACACACACATACACATATATGTGGTCAAAGGTGATCAACAGTACAAATTAAAAAAAAAAAAAATTGTGCCTTTGTAGCCCTGTCTAGGCATATAGCCTGCAGACCAAATAGCCAAGATTGAAAGAAACTAAATTTTTGATGGCAAAAAATATGCAATTAGAAATATAATTTGTGCTTACCACCAAAATAAAAATTGAACATATGACTTGATAATGTCATCACACGTGTTTAGGAGTAGAATTTAAAAGTCACAGTAGTGATCAACTTATCAAGATGAGTGTTTACTGATAATAAAATATTGTTCTTGTTCAGTCTCTCTGTCATGTCTGACTTTGCAACTCCATTAAATACAGCACATCAGTCCTCCCTGTCCTTCACCATCTCCCAGAGCTTCCTCAAACTCGTGTCCATTGAGTTGGTAATGCCATCCAACCATCTCATCCTCTGTTACCCTCTTCTCCTCCTGCCCTCAATCTTTCCCAGCATCAGGGTCTTTTCAAATGAATCAGCTCTCTGCATCAGGAGGCCAAAGTATTGGAGTTTCAGCCTCAACATCAGTCCCTCCAATGAACACTCAGGACTGATCTCCTTTAGGATGAACTGGTTGGATCTCCTTGCAGTCCAAAGGACTCTCAAGAGTCTTCTCGAACACCACAGTTCAAAAGCAACAATTCTTTGGTACTCAAGTTGGCTTCTTTGTAGTCAACTCTTTATAGTTTCACTTCCATACATGACTACTGGAAAAAGCATACATTTAACTATATGGACCTTTGTCAGCAAAGTGGTACCTCCGGTTTTTAATAATGTTGTCTAGGTTTGGCATAGCTTTTCTTCCAAGGAGCAAGCATCTTTTAATTTCATGGCTTCAGTCAGCATCTGCAGTGATTTTGGAGCCCCCAAAACTAAAGTCTGTCACTGTTTTCACTATTTTCCCATCTATTAGCCATGAAGTGATTGGACTGGATGCCATGATCTTAGTTTTTTGAATGTTGAGTTTTAAGCAAGCTTTCATTCTAGCTTTTTCATTTTTAGTTCCTCTTTGCCTTCTGCCATAAGGTTGGTGCCATTTGCATTTCAGACATTATTGGTATTTCTCCCAGCAATCTTGATTCCAGCTTGTGCTTCATCCAGCCTGGTATTTCACATGATGCACTCTGTATAAGTTACATAAGCAAGATGACAATATACAGCCTTGACATACTCTTTTCCCAATTTTGAACAAGTTCATTGTTCCATGTGCGGTTCTAACTGTTGCTTCTTGACCAACACACAGATTTCTCAGGAGGCAGGTGAGGTGGTCTGATATTCCCCTCTCTTCAAGGATTTTTCACAGTTTGTTGTGATTCACACAGTCAAAGGCTTTGGCGTATTCAATGAAGCAGAAGTAGATGTTTTTTTGGAACTCTCTTCCTTTTGGCATGATCCAACTGATTTTGGCAATCGTATCGCTGGCCTTTTCTAAATCCAGCTTGAACATCTGGAAGTTCTCAGTTCATGTACTGTTGAAGCCTAGCTTGGAGAATTTTTGAGCATTACTGTGCTAGCATGTGAAATGAGTGTGGTTGTGTGATAGTCTAAAAATTCTTTGGCACTGCCCTTCTTTGGGATTGGAGTAAAAATTGATCTTTTAGAGCCCTGCGATTACTACTGAGTTATTCATATTTGCTGTCACATTGATTGTAGCACTTTTACAGCATCATCTTTTAGGATTTGAAATAGCTCAGCTGGAATTCCATCACCTCCACTAGCTTTGTTTGTAAGGATGCTTCCTAAAGCCCACTTGACTTAGCACATCAAGATGTCTGGCCCTAGGAGAATGATCACAATATCGTGGTTCAGTACAGTTCAGTATGACTCTTTATGACCCCCTGGACTGCAGCACGCCAGGCTTCTCTGTCGATTACCAACTCCTGGAGTTTATTCAAACACATGTCCATCGAGTCAGTGATGCCATCCAACTGTCTCATCCCCGTCCCCTTCTCCTCCCACCTTCAATCTTTCCCAGAATCAGAGTCTTTTCCAATGAGTCAGTTCTTCACATCAGGTGGCCAAAGTATTGAAGTTTCAGCCTAAGCATCAGTCTTTCCAAGGAATATTCAGGACTGATTTCCTTTAGGATTGACTTGTGGTTATCTGGGTTAATAAGATCTTTTTTGTATAGTTCTGTGTATTCTTGCCACTTCTTCTCACTATCTTCTGTTTTTGCTAGGTCCATACCATTTCTGTCCTTTATTGAGCCCATCTTTGCATGAAATGTTCCTTTGGTATCTCTAATTTTGTTAATGAGATCTTTCTCATTCTTTTGTTTTTCTTTATTTCTTTGCATTGATGACTTAGGAAGGCTTTCTTATGTCTCCTTGCTATAATCAGCAAAAGAGATAGGATATTTCAAATTATTTTTCTGTTAATCTATGGGCTTCATAGGTTGACATAGATTAATAAATGCTCCTGAATAAAATGGAAACATTCCCACTGACAAAACTAGGTCAGGATTTCTAAGATCAAAATAAGGTTTCCCTTTCACACTTGCCTTAATAAATGTTCTTAGGAACTTTACTTGCAAATTTCCATTGTTTGTCTCTGCTAAATACAGGCTTTATTTTCTTGGGCTCTAAAACCACTGCAGATGGTGATTGTAGCCATGAAATTAAAATATGTTTATTCCTTGAAAGAAAACCTATGACAAACCTAGACAATGTATTAAAAAGCAGAGGTGGGAGGGGGGTTCATGTTTGGGAACACATGTACACCCGTGGTGGAATCATGTCAATGTATGGCAAAACCAATACAGTATTGTAAAGTAAAATAAAGTAAAAATAAAAATAAAAAAAAAGAACCTTCGAAGATTTAAAAAAAAAAAAAAAAAAAGGCAGAGACATCACTTTGATGATAAAGGTCCATATAGTCAAAGCTATTGTTTTGCCAGTAGTCATGTATGGATGTGAGAGTTGGACCATAAAGAAGGCTGAGTGCCCAACAATTGATGCTTTTGAACTATGGTGTTGGAGAAGACTCTTGAGAGTCCCTTGGACTGCAAGGAGATCAAACCAGTTAATGCTAAAGGAAATCAACCCTGAATAAATTGGAAGTACTGATGCTGAAGCTAAACTTCTAATAATTTGGCCATCTGATTCAAAGAGCTGACTCATTGGAAAAGTTTCTGATGCTGAGAAAGAATGAGGGCAAGAGGAAAAGGGGGTGACAGAGGATGAGATCTTTGGATGGCATCATTGACTCAATGAACATGAGTCTGAGCAAAGAGAGTGAAGGACAGGGAAGCCTGGCATGCTGCAGTCCCTGGGATCTCAAAGAGCCGCACACGATAGAATGACTGAATAACAGAAAATGCAGGCTCTTTGATGCTTTCCAGGTGAGCAGGAACAAAATAAAAATAAGGAAGATTTTATTGTTGTTTCTATCTTGCTATATTTCAGACATTATCTTCTACAAAGTGTAGTATTTCTGGGATCAAAAGTGAAGATTGAGTCAAGGACCTAGTTTATAGCACAGGGAACCCTTCTCAATAGTCTGTGGCAGCCTGGATGTGAGTGGAGTTTGAGGGAGAATGGACACACGTATGTGTACGGCTGAGTGCCTTTGCTGTCCACCTGAAACTATCACATTGTTGTTACTCAGCTATACTCCAATACAACATTTTAAAAAATAATGAAAAAAGACAATAAAAATAATTTTTATTTTAAAAGAGTGAAGTTTGAATGCATTTCTGACATAGATCAAGTTTGTGTGTCTTTGCCTCACTACACCTGCTTTCCTTCATTTGTAGATTAGGGTGTCTGGCAGTACCATATAAATCTGTTATGAACATTAATGGGGAAATGCATATGAAAAACTTGACACAATATCTAACAAATAGCAAATAATGACTAAAAAAGTTAACTATTTATTACAGATCATTCCTGAAGGAGAAGCATTTCTGTGTTAGTATATTCCATTCATTATATACTGACTTTCATAACCTTTGTTTTAAAAGATGACTTTTTCCTATCTTCATTCCCATCACTCAGTAACAGTGGTCTTATCTGAGCCATTGTTCCCCAAAGAGCAATTACATTTTCTGCTCCATTAAAAGAGAACTACATCAAACTGTACTAGCAGATTCATCTAATCAGCAAATATTTATTGTGCATTTAATGCATCTTAGCACTCTATCAGAGATTCCTCAGGTCCTGGGGAACCAAAATAATATCACTTTTTCAAACTCTGTAACTTATTAACCACCCCACTATTCTCTAAGTGAATAGCACAACCATAATTTTATTAAAAACTGATCTAAAATGTTCCTTTCCAGTGCTTTTCCTGCACACCCCAGGTTCAAGTTATCCCCCCAAACACTCAGAACAGCTAACCCAAGCCACCATTATGGCACATCTCATTTGGAAGTTGTGTTCTGGTCTTTAAATATTTGGTCTGGTTTTCAAATTATGTGAGGAAAAACTGCAGAGAAAATATGGCCACAGCACTTTACTAGCACAGGTTCATGAAAGGAAAAATAAGGGGAAGATAAATCAGTTTGTTCACTTCAAGTGAAAAACTAATGGTGTACTAAATACACTAATTTGAAATGCATGGGTACAAGGAAGCAATAATGTTCTCATCAGCAAGGTGAAGATACCTTCTTGGAAAACAAAATGGAAGTAAACAAAACACTACCAGGTGTCAGTGGGGAAAGAAAGAAACAAAAGAAGTTGAAGCCTTACCAAAAATGCATTATTTATGAAAAGATGCATAGCAGCTTTTGCAGAAAAGATAGCATGACATCAAGAATTCTCAAGAAGCACAGAAGTAGAGAGGGAAAGAGTGTGGCTTCACTATTTCTGAAAGCAATTGCTGAAATGTATCAAGCCCAGAGAATGCCAGCTTTTGGTTCTGTGAGCAGTGCCAAAGACTTCACATACTAAGTATCATAATGCCTGGAGAAAACTAAAATTTAAAACAGGTATTGATGAGGAATAGAAGTTAAAGTAAATAGACAAAAAAATAAAAAAGAAAGAAAGAAAGAAATCTGGTCCTTTGAGATAAATTGGATATTTAGTTCCAAATTGTGTTAGGATTTTGTAGCTTGGTATAAATCACTTAAAACTTCCTGCCCCCTTCAGTGTCATCTTTTACACAATAAAAAGAGGAACTTAAGACTGCCTATTTATAGGTTGTCTGTGTGGATAATATAAATTATTCTTCTAGAATTATCAATTTTGCTCATTAATTTATTGTTGTTACATATTCAGAAGAAGAAAATTGACTATTTTATTATTTAACATTTTATTTTATATTGGAGTATAGCTGATCAACATTGTTTTGATAGTTTCAGGTGCACAGCAAAGGGACTCAACCATACATATACATCTATCCACTCTCTCCTAAACTATCCTTTCATCCAGGCTGCCACATAAACATTGAGCAGAGTTCCATGTGCTTTACAGTAGGTCCTTATTGGTTAGCTATTTTAAATGTACCAGTGTGTACGTGTCAATCCCAAACTCCATAACTATCTCTTACCCCTACCCTTCCCCCGATAACCTTAAATTCTTTCTCTACATCTATAAATCTGTTTCTATGTTGTAAATAAATTCATTTGTTTCATTTATTTTTAGTTTCTGCATATAAAGCATAGCAGGAAATTAGCTATTTTAAATCATTGCTTTATTAAAGAATAATTTATTTTTGGAAAACAATTTTTGCTTTGAATCTTTAAAAAAAAATCATGATCTTAAAACTCAGTTGAAACCATTTGGAATTCTTCTCCCATTGTTAGTTTATCACCTTTTAGAGACCCTAGTTTCTTTAGCAATTGTTAAAAGAGTTGTGAGCTGGAATGGACCAAATTTGCCAGCTGGACAAAGTAGGATTTTTATGCAATATACCAATAAATTGCTAGACTAAGGAGACCTATGGGCCAGAGTATGCAAACTGTTTTTGAATATTTTAGATAGTGGTACTTTTCTCAGGAAAATTATTTGATAAGACTCATCCCAAGTGCTAAAGTCATCCTTTCCCTGAACCCAACCTGGGATAAGTCATGTGTTACCATTCTAAAATTTCTTTTGTATTTTTTTTTATCATAAATTGTCCCTGCTTGATCTCCCTGTGGTTCCCAGGCTCCAGCCATGCGTCCTCTGCCAAGCAAGTCTTGCCTATTGTGTAAATCTCAACAGAGTAAAATCCATGTTCTCAGGCTCTAACTCAAGATACACAGTTGCTGAGCAGGATTACCTAATGGTATCATCCCATCATTTTATGGAGGAGGAAACAGAGAGTTCTCAAGATTCACTCAGAGCAAAGTATTGTAGAAGTATACATTTATATATAAATTAACATTTATTTCCATGAAAGGCTACTTCCAAAGACTCCTTCAAAACTACTCCCAGAATTTTGTTGCTAAAAAAGCAAATTAAAAAATGCAATCTTGTCACCCTTCTTTATAAACAGTGAACCTTTAAAAGGACCTCAAAGAAACTTCTTGGTCTTATGGAGTCTAAATCCAATGCATCTATCAAGGCATGTCTCCATCTGTCATTCATCCATTAAATTTGTATTGCTTGAGAAGCAGACAACATTGAGGTAGATACTGAGAGGAGAGTAAATGATACACAAATAGTCCCTGCCATCAAGACCCTTAAAGTTTAGTTTATGAGAAAGATTGCAAATATGATCACAACTGCATTATTAACACAAATGACCAAACTTTTGGATTTCTCCCACCCACACTCTCAACACTAGCCACACTACTTTGCCACATAATTCCCACCTTTCCTAATTAAGCCCAGTTCTTTCATGTGGCCTTTGATTTTCATATGTTGTATCTTTCCTGTCTAGAATATTCCAGTGTCTTTCTTACTTTGGCAAACTTCTAATCATTCATTTTGTTCAGTTATGACCTCTCTGAAAGCCCTCTTCACCAGAGTTGATTGAGGCACCAGGGTTTTGTAGGTATATCTTGTGTATTCTGCTAAGAGCCATCTTTAAATAAGTGGGTTTTGCTCATCGATCAAAAGCAAAATTCTAACATGAATGGGTTTATCTCTGCTAATTTCTCACAGGGTCCTTGGAGAAATAATTTAACTTTTCCAATAATCAGCTTCCTTATCTTTAAATGTGTTCATAGTATCATTTACCTCTGTTGGAAAAAGTGAATGTATTAATACCTGTAAAATATTTCAACAGGGTTTACCATATCTTAGGTGGTTTATTAATATCAGTTTTTTATGTGATTATCAAGCCAAATATCCTGACTCACAATAATTCTCAGTAAACATATATTGAAAATGTGAAAGTGTGAATTTATAATTAATATGTCTTTGCATTGGACTTTAAATAAATTAAAAAAGAAAAAGCTAGAAATTAAAACTAAGCCTAGGACTGCCTGCCCTAAAGTCAAAAAGTATTTAATGAAAACCAACATTTTTAACAAACAGACTTTGCAATTCTAACCATACTCAAAGATGAAAAATGCTACAGATATATAATTTTTTATTGCATTCATTTGTCTTAAGTTGACTTGCATAGTTTTAATAAGCTAAACTCTGACTGTTTCAAAATATTTTTCCTTCATTATTTGGTTAGGAGTCTAATGAAGCAGCACAACATTGTTTCATTCTTTTACTGTTCCTCAAGAGGCAACATTTAATCACCTGAACACTTGGAAATCCATTGTGATACAAATAAACAATTATGTAAGACTCCTTTAAAATAAATCACTGAAAATTTTATTGAAAACATGCAATATGAATTTAAGAAAAGCATGTATATTTTGCTGTAAAATTATATTACTTGACTTACTCAAATATTACTACATTTAATACATGTAAAATAAATACGTAAATAATAAAAGGCAAGAAAAATAAATTATGTTGCCATTCCAAAAATGTATATTTCTACTGTGGTGGTCAAAGAACAAACAAATACCAGCTTTACAATCACATCAGCATCACAGGTGTCTCATTCTGAAGAGCAGTCAGTACCCAATAAAAGAAGTGATTGCAATTTAAAATGTCACAAGTCATATATGATGCTCTTGGTCCCAGAAACTAAAATTTTTACATGATGAGACTGATGAGTTTTTCCCATATCTCATTAGAAATTACCATGTCCACATTGAATATTCTCCAACAAGGTCTATTTTCAGGTTTCAAAGTCACATATTTGTGGATTATATTCTTCAGATTGTGCATTACTACAATATGGATCTGAAAGAGATAGAATGCTGCCAGGCCTTAAATACTGATCTTGCATCATTACATTTACTTATTTAAAAGTTTTTAATTTTATATTGGAGAATAGTTGATTTACAATGCTGTGTTATTTTCAGATATTCAGCAAAGTGATTCAATTACACATATACATATATCTATTCTTTCTCAAATTCATTTCCCATATAGATTAGTACAGAGCATTAAGAGTTCCTTGTTCTATACAATAGGTCCTTATTGATTACCTATTTTCCATATAGTAATGTGTTATGTTAATGCCTCATTGTATTTTTAAAAAACAATAAAAAAAAATCTGAACAATTTAAGTAATTTTAGTGAAAACCTTATAAATAATGTTTGAATGAATCAAACAATTTATAAAGATGAAAAAACAAAATTTAAAGAAGTGGACAGAGTAATAGATTATGATCGCTTCATCAGCATCCTGAAAGAAGAGACTGATTACTAGATGACTAGAGTAGAACATTAATTAACAATGAGATTAAAGCAAATACTTTAAAGATTATATTTATAGGAGACTATGAACAATCATACAGGAAATGCCACCCAGTATTAAGGACCCGCTGATACTGTTTCAAGAAAATTACAAGGAGCTTATAGTACATGGTGGTTATCTGTCATCACTATTTAAAATAGGAACAATCCTCAATATCACGGTCTGCATACAAAAAATTTTTCAAGATGAAACGGACATAACCATGACATCTCATTCTTTGACACCTAAAGCTGATGGCTCACTGCCTGTTAGACTGACATCAGACACTGAGTACCTAACAGCTGCCTTCCATGTGAAATCACAGGAAAAATAATACCAATTATTGCAATGTGTACAGCATCTATATTCATCTGTTCAATGTTCATTTGGCAGATGTAATTCTAGTTAGCATCATCATCATGTAATATCCTTGCATCAGCACTGGCTTAGCAATTTTACCATGTCCTTATCCTAGCGAGACTATTCTAGGTGAAATCTGTCGTAGCTTGGGCTATCATAATAAAATACTGAAGACCCTGTAGCTTAAACAACATAAATTTATTTTCTCAAGGTTCTGAAGGCTGAAAGTCCAAGATCAGGGTTTCAGCATGGTCAGATTTTAGTGGAAACTCTCTTTTGAGGTTGCAGAGCCATCTCTTTAGGTGTCCTCACACAGTGGAGAGAGAGAGGTTTCCCTCTGATGTCTCATGTTATGAGTTCAGGAATCCCTTTGTATGTATGGTCGGGTGCGGTCTCACTCTCCTGACCTCTTCTAAACCTAATTACCTCCCAAAGTTCCCACCTCCAAATACAATCACAATAGGGATTAGGGTTTTGGTATATACATTTGAGGAGTCCATGAACATTCAGTCCATAATGTACTCCTAAATACACAGGTTTGCAGTTTCCTTTTTCACTCATTAGTGGTTCTATAAAAACATCAACATTACGTTTTTATACATGAAAATGATTGAACGGAAACCATGTGTGAATTAACACTGAAGATCAGATCATTAGAGGATTAATAAATCAAGGATCTTACCCACTATATTTTACTAACAATATCAAAGATAAATTGATTGTAAACACCTACAAAGCAGAGGGCAGCTTCAGATCCCAGTTTTTGTTTTTTTTTTTCCTGGCCACATTAGGGCATTCTGTGGCACACATCAACATAAAAGGTCACTAAGCTCCATATTACCTTGCATCAGTTGCACAGAAAGGAGTTGTTTCAGTAATGACGTATCCCCATTTTATATTCTGATAGGTACATTGGTTTGTGACATTTTCCACATTAAGCCATAGGTGAATTTAATGAGTAAAATTTGAAAACCTTGACCAGTGTGTGTAGTTAAGTTGAAAAATGTAACATAATCATGCATTTTTAAGGGTTCTGTGCCTCCTAATGTAGCAGAACAGTTTTATTTCCTAACATTAGTGTCTCTAGCAAACATATTTTTTCCTGTAAATCCATAGATTTGATATTTGGTTACAATAAGTCAGGGTTGGCAAATTTGTTTTCTGCCAAGGGCCAGACAGTAAATATTTTAGGCTTTGTGGGCCACTTTTAGTCTCTGTTAATCTTCGTATTCTATTTTTATAATACTTGAAAGTGAAAGTGAAGTCGCTCTGTCATGTGCGACTCTTTGTGACCCCATGGACTGTAGCTGACCAGACTCCTCTGTCCATGGGATTTTCCAGGCAATAGTACTGGAGTGGATTGCCATTTCCTTCTCCAGGGGATCTTCCCGACCCAGGGATCGAACTCGGATATCCCCCATTGTATACAGGCACTTTACAGTCTGAGCCACCAGGGAAGTCCGTTTACAATATTTAGTAAAGTAAGTAAAGTCGCTCAGTCGTGTCCGACTCTTTGCGACCCCATGGACTGTAGCCTACCAGGCGTCTCCCTCCATGGGATTCTCCAAGCAACAGTACTGGAGTGGGTTGCCATTTCCTTCTCCAGGGGATCTTCCCGACCCAGGGATCAAACCTGGGTCTCCCGTATTCCAGGAAGACGCTTTAACCGGCATTAAGCAATGAAGTATACCAAAATATCAAATATTTTAATAACAAAGATCAAAATGAAAACTAAGTAAATCTCTTTCCAGAGTCCATATTCTTAGATTATATATTATATTGTATATTGGTTAACCATGCAATTTGTAAGTCACTCAGGTTTGTTTTGGTATAGAAACCACCAAGGGACTAGATGCACACCTTTGTGAATAACATTTAGTACATTTTGTGTACTTAGACCCTCCACTTCACCCATAAGCTCTTAGGAAATGTCAAAATATTTTTAACTCATCATCATGGTTTGCTGACCCCTGCACAGGCAATCATAGACAAATCTGATAGATTCTGCTAAAAGCATGCCTTGGATAAGGATTCCCCTGCTAGAAAATATTATTTATTTGCCTGGTATACTGCATATATATATATATATAAAATCTCCCCCCTGTATATTATGGTGTTTTGACATCTTAAAAAAAAAAAAATCTGTCTGGGAAGACTATTCCTCCTGGGCTAGCCAGTTCTTAGAGATAGCAAGGGATTTGGCCTGGAGCAAACCTTTGATATGCAGAGTAACCAATTCAAAAATCCAAATCCCTCGCTCCTCCAGCTGGTTTATACATCACAGCAGACAGGGTCCTTCTCCTTAATTGTCCCAGAGCCAGGTCCCAGCGAACTAGAAGCTAGCGAACACCCATATAGCCAAAAGCCAGTCAACGTTATTCAAACTGCCCAATCCTAAACTGTTTACTCTGTCTTGCTCTGTCTTTCCCAATGAAGACATGTCTTTCCCTTACTTCTGCTTTTGCCCTGTGATCCAAACCTGGTTTCTCCTGCGGACCTGTGCGGTGAGCCGTGTCTCTTGTTTCTATGGGAAACAGAAGTAACATTAGACTTATCTTTCAGTGGAGTTGATCTCTCTGCGAGATCACTCAGTCATGTTTATAAGTTAAGACCTGAGTACAAAACACCAGAAGGTCTGACTTCAGCATATTTACAAGGAGACTGTCTACATGAGGTTACTTGCCTTTCTTTTTTTTCCCAGGAATGTCACCCAGTAAAGGGAAGGAATGGTTTGAGAGTCTGCATTTAAACATCTTTTCTCTACTTTGTATGTTTTCACATATATGAGACTAATAATGATTTTTAAAACCAAGTTATCAATACTATACTTGCATTGCTTTATTAATGATTTTAATTTTTTTAATCTAACATTGTATTTACTCCCTGCTTATTTTTATTCTCCAGATTCTCTGTTGAGAGCTTATGGGTGAAGTGGAGGGTCTAAGTACACAAAATGTACTAAATGTTATTCACAAAGGTGTGCATCTAGTCCCTTGGTGGTTTCTATACCAAAACAAACCTGAGTGACTTACAAATTATATGGTTAACCAATATACAATATAATATATAATCTAAGAATATGGACTCTGGAAAGAGATTTACTTAGTTTTCATTTTGATCTTTGTTATTAAAATATTTGATATTTTGGTATACTTCATTGCTTAATGCCTTATTTCTTTCATATATTAAATAGATATACACTTCTCTGTAGAGTTATGATTAAATAAAATTATTCATAAAATGCACTTAATACAGTGCTTGAATCATAATAAACAATATATTAAGGTTGTGTGGGTTTAGCCCTACTAGTTGCCTACTGTTACTTCCCAGGAGCTTGAGAGTCTATCTTTTCAAAGCAGTAATCTTAAATGGGACTAGAGCCTTTTCATTATTACCTATATTCAATATATTTCATTTGCAGTGTTTCTAGAAAAAAAACAAGTAGATCAGAGAGCAAAACTCTTCTGCTACACTAGGAGGTACAAAGAAGTTAAAAATGCATGATCATGTTCCATTTTTTAACTTGACTCTACTGCACACTAATCAGAGGTTTCAACTTTTATCTAATGAATTCACCTTTGTATCCAACCCCAGTTGAAGTTAACATCATCCTTTTTCTCTGTTGGTGACTGATGAAACAAAGGC
Source organism: Budorcas taxicolor (assembly GCF_023091745.1). Lineage (NCBI taxonomy): Eukaryota > Metazoa > Chordata > Mammalia > Artiodactyla > Bovidae > Budorcas > Budorcas taxicolor. The sequence continues at coordinate 51,997,051 of NC_068915.1, read as the reverse complement.
CATTCTGGAATTCTTCCTGGGACTATCTTCTACACTTCAAGGTCAAAACTAAACTCCTTAAAGCCACCTGACATTCTTAATAAGAATTGTTTCTCTTTGCCTGGTTCTCTTACCTAGAAACTTCCCTGGTGGCTCAGAGGTTAAAACATCTGCCTGTAATGTGGGAGACCCAGGTTTGATCCCTGGGTCGGGAAGATCCTCTGAAGAAGGAAAAGGCAACCCACCCCAGTATTCTTACCTGGAGAATCACATGGATGGAGGAGTCTGGTATGCTACAGTCCACAGGGTTGCAAAGAGTCAGACACAACTGAGCGACTTCACTTTCTTTCACCTGCCTAGAAAATTCCTTGAACTGCCTTTTTTTACTGGCCCAAAGCCCAGTCCAGTTCAAAAGAGTTTTCTCTCCTTTTATATCTCGTTTTCTTAGTTTCTTTCTTTCTATTTTTCTGCATAGGAAAAGTTTCACCTAAGTAGCTGCTTGCAGATTTCAAGTCATTGTGGCCAACTTAAAGAGAGAAGCTGCCCTTTCAACTTGTGCAAAACATTCTTTTTCATTGTGACCTTTGAATCCCCTTTCATTTAGACATCCATATTCCAGGAGTTAGTAGGACCCTTATGGCATCTCCAAACTTAGCCAATTTTAATATCACATTTATCTGTTATAAGTTTATATTAACATAGTTTTATCCCATGATATCAAGGGGTCAAAATACTTCCAAGAACTTTTGAAACATGAATGAGAGATATAGATGATAATTTGTGATAGGGGTGTGGGGATGATAAAAATATTAATACAATTACCCAATCTTCTTTCCTATTGCCATTAATTTGAGTCTCTTCTTAGGCATTGGAAAATAAAGAAATTATCCTCTCCATCACTTCTTTTGCCTCTAAATACACAATAGACTATTTATAGGAAGACAAGATCAAAAGAGGAACAAGTTACAAAACACTTAAAATTAACCAAACTATTTCATCTGTATCTGTGCTTCCAGAAAAGCTTACAGATACCTCAGCCCTACCAATGATAGAACCCTTCTGTTGCAGATCTCTTGTATCACTCTTGGCTGGTGGCTAAACAGTACCAGCTCATCTTTAATTCTGATATTGAAACACCATGAACCATCTCTCCTTTGGTATATCATGGCATGCAAAATTAATCTCTTGTGTGCTGTAAGTTGCAATGTATGCTCTCCATGCCATGTCTTTGTGATGCACAAATATTTCAATTGTTCCTCAGTTATGGTCTTCAGCTGACTATTTTCCCATTCCAATTAGGATATTAGAAACAAATATCAATGAAGTCTCTGATCTGGAGAGAGAACATTATTATATTCTTCAAACAAAATCCTAGTCTGATTTAGTATTGCCTAAGTTCCTTCCTTAAAGTAGGGAATAAAGAAAGTCATGGAATCTTAGTGTATTTTCCCTATTTCCTCCCTTTCTCAAATGTTAGGAGATAATAGCAGGAAGAATCACAAAACTTCTGCCTGTATCAGCCATTTTATCCCTTTCACATTTATCTTAAACATACTGATAAGTCTATAGTAAATGGTATGGTTATCAGTCATAATGTTTTTTCTCCTGTCTTCTTTCTAGAGCAGTCAGTCACTCCAAAAGGTAGTCTTCATAAGACCCTAGGATATTTTAACTTTCAATTTGGATGTTTGGTCCCAAGAACTATACAGTGAGTGAAATTTTGCAGATGAAATAGTAAAAACACTTCAAACACTCTGGCACTGGCTACACCAATGAGCCTTGTTTTGTGTCAGAATTAGTCTACTCATATTCATGTTCATAAGTATTAGAAACATTCCAGGTGTTGTGCAAATTATATAAAATAAATGATCATTTAACCCCAAAATATACGCACACACACATATGGCTTTCCAGGTGGTGCATTTAGTAAAGAATCCACCTGTCATTCAAACATGGTTTGATTCTGGGTCACAAAGATCCCCTGGAGAAGGAAATGACAACCCACTCCAGTATTCTTGCCTGGAGAATTCCACAGAGGAGCCTGGCGGGCTACAGTCCATGGGATTGCAAAGAGTCAAACAGCAGCATGTGTGTGTTTGTGTGTGTGTGTATGTGTATATATATATATATGTGTGTGTGTGTGTGTATATATATATATATGTATGTATATATACAATTGTTCAGTATCTATTACAATTTGGCATAGCTTGCATATATAGCAAAAAAAACAAAAAACATGGAATAAATGAGCCAGCCAGATAATCACATGCCAGCTTTGGCATATACTAAATCAAGGAGGAATGCACAAGCTGCTTAAGCTATAGTGGATAATTTAAAAAAAAAAAAAAAAAAAAAAAAAAAACACCTTCTAAATGCATTACATGTAAAACAACCAGTTGCAGATGTCATCACAATCAGCATACCAATGGGTATGACCATCTTCATTCATTTAAATATTTATTCAGCACTATTATTTGTGCCAGGCATTATGCTGAGAACTGAGGTTAAAGTAATAAGTAACAAATATCTGACTTATGATAAATTAATTTCACTTTTAAATGTCAGCAATCTAATAATCCATTTCTTATCTTGTGACTGAAAAAAAAACTATATATATTCTTAATGTTTCTTTTTTAAAATTGAAATAAATGACAAGCATAAAGAAATGGCTGTTTAAATCTGTGTTTTGAGTTTGGCCCTCAGATGAATGAAGCACACATACTACTATTGAGACTTCTTTTATGTATCATGAATGTAACAAAGTAGAACTGTTTCAAGGATGCATATCACTATGCTACTATTTCAAAGCAAAGGAGTTTGTGTTAGGCTATTTATATTTCTAATCAAATCTCTTGCTTTGATCTTGCTGAGTCTAATTTTATTTGGAATTGCTAAAAAACTCCTTAGAATACTTTTGTAGTCGTGTGTCTTGTAGTCTTGAGTTCTTATGACATTATAAATCATTTTAAATTTTAGATTCAGACTCTAATGGGAAAATTGCAGCATAAAAGCCACAGCACTCAAATTATTGCTGTGAATACCAAATTATTCATATTACCATATTAATATCAATAAATTATCTGATTTTTCTACTTAAATCATTTTCAATTAATCCCTCATCAAGGCAATCAGAACTGTTTTGTCATTCTAGAATTAGAGGATTTACCAATGTGTTCTCGATTTCCACTACATTTTCATCGTCCTTACTTTTAATAGTTTTTTTGGAAATGTTATGTCTCCAACAGAATAGATTCAGGAACAGTTGAGGAAATCAAGCACTGTTAATATGAATCTGTCTGTTTAATACAAGGAAAGAAACCCCGATGAACCAAATGCTCATTTATCATGATCTAATAAATATTTTGCATCAATTCCACTTATGTTTTACAAACAATTAAACGATTTCACTCTTTGCTTTCTTTAACACAAATTCTCAATCACAACACTACTACATTTGTGACCAAAAATATTTAGAGGTAAAGGAGAATTCTATGAATTGTAGAATGTGTCAAAGCATTCCTTCAGTTCAGTTCAGATCAGTCGCTCAGTCGTGTCTGACTCTTTGCGACTCCATGAGCCACAGCACGCCAAGCCTCCCTGTCCAACACCAACTGCCAGAGTTTACCCAAACCCATGTCCTTTGAGACTGTGATGCCATCCAACCATCTCATGCTCTGTCATCTCCTTCTCCTCCTGCCTTCAATCTTTCCCAGCATTAGGGTCTTTTCCAAAGAGTCAGCTCTTCGCATCAGGTGGCCAAAGTACTGGAGTTTCAGCTTCAACATCAGTCCTTCCAATGAACACCCAGGACTGATCTCCTTTAGGATGGACTGTTTGGATCTCCTTGCAGTCCAAGGGGCTCTCAAGAGTCTTCTCCAATGCCACAGTTCAAAAGCATCAATTCTTTAGTGCTCAGCTTATTTTATAGTCCAATTTTCATATCCATACATGACTACTGGAAAAACCATAGCTTTGACTAGATGGACCTTTGTTATGTCTCAGCTTCTAATACACTGTCTAGGTTGGTCATAACTTTCCTTCCAAGGAGTAAGAGTCTTTTTATTTCTTTAATTTAAATTTATTTATTTTAATTGGAGGCTAATTACTTTGCAATATTTTATTGGTCTTGCCATACATCAACATGAATCCACCACAGGTGTACACGTGTTCCCATCCTGAACCCCCCTCCAACCTCCCTCCCTGTACCATCCCTCTGGGTCATCCCAGTGCACCAGCCCCAAGCATCCTATATCCTGCAACGAACCTGGACTGGTGACTTGTTTCTTATATGATATTATACATGTTTCAATGCCATTCTCGCAAATCATCCCACCCTCTTCCTCTCCCACAGAATCCAAAAGATTGTTCTATACATCCGCGTCTCTTTTACTCTCTTGTATACAGGGTTATCATTATCATCTTTCTAAACTCCATATATATGCATCAGTATACTGTATTGGTGTTTTTCTTTCTGGCTTACTTCACTCTGTAAAATAGGCTCCAGTTTCATCCACCTCATTAGAACTGATTCAAATGTATTCTTTTTAATGGCTCAGTAATACTCCATTGTGTATATGTACCACAGCTTTCTTATCCATTCATCTGCTGATGGACATCTAGGTTGCTTCCATGTCCTCCTGGCTATTATAAACAGTGCTACGATGAGCATTGGAGTACATGTGTCTCTTTCAATTCTGGTTTCTTCGGTGTGTATGCCCAGTAGTGGGATTGCTGGGTCATAAGGCAGTTCTATTTGTAGTTTTTTAAGGAATCTCCACACTGTCCTCCATAGTGGCTATACTAGTTTGCATTCCCACCAACAGTGTAAGAGGGTTCTCTTTTCTCCACACCCTCTCCAGCATTTAATGCTTGTAGACTTTTGGATCACAGCCATTCTGACTGGCATGAAATGGTACCTCATTGTGGTTTCGATTTACATATCTCTGATAATGAGTGATATTGAGCATTTTTTCATGTGTTTGTTAGCCATCTGTATGTCTTATTTGGAGAAATGTCTATTTAGTTCTTTGGTCCATGTTTTGACTGGGTCATTTATTTTTCTGGACTTGAGCTGCAGGAGTTGCTTGTATATTGAGATTACTTGTTTGTCAGTTTCTTCAGTTGCTATTATTTTCTCCCATTCAGAAGGCTGTCTTTTCACCTTGCTTATAGTTTCCTTTGCTGTGCAGAAGCTTTTAATTTTTAATTAGGTCCCATTTGTTTATTTTTGCTTTTATTTCCAGTATTCTGGGAGGTGGGTCATAGAGGATCCTGCTGTGATTTATGTCGGAGAGTGTTTTGCCTATGTTCTCCTCTAGGAGTTTTATAGTTTCTGGTCTTTCATTTAGATCTTTAATCCATTTTGAGTTTATTTTTGTGTATGGTGTTAGAAAGTGATCTAGTTTCATTCTTTTACAAGTGATTGACCAGTTTCCCCAGCACCACTTGTTAAAGAGACTGTCTTTTCTCTATTGTACATTCTTGCCTCCTTTGTCAAAGATTAGGTGTCCATAGGTGCGTGGATTTGTCTCTTGGCTTTCTATTTTGTTCCATGATGTATAATTTCTGTTTTTGTGCCAGAACCATGCTGTCTTGATGACTGTAGCTTTGTAGTATAGTCTGAACTCAGGTAGGTTGATTCCTCCAGTTCCATTCTTCTTTCTCAAGATTGCTTTGGCTATTCGAGGTTTTTTGCATTTCCATACAAATTGTGAAACTATTTGTTTTAGCTCTGTGAAAAATGCCGCTGGTAGCTTGATACGGATTGCATTGAATCTATAGATTGCTTTGGGTAGTATACTCATTTTCACTATATTGATTCTTCTGTTCCATGAATATGGTATATTTCTCCATCCATTAGTGTCCTCTTTGATTTCTTTCACCATTGTTTTATAGTTTTCTCTATATAGGTCTTTAGTTTCTTTCAGTTCAGTTCAGTTGCTCAGTCCTGTCCGACTCATTGCGACCCCATGAATCGCAGCACGCCAGGCTTCCCTGTCCATCACCAACTCCTGGAGTTCACTTAGACTCACATCCATCGAGTCAGTGATGCCATCCAGCCATCTCATCCTTTGTCGTCCCCTTCTCCTCCTGCCTGCAATCCCTCCCAGCATCAGAGTCTTTTTGAATGAGTCAACTCTTCGGATGAGGTGGCCAAAGTACTGGAGTTTCAGCTTTAGCATCATTCCTTCCAAAGAAATCCCAGGGCTGGACAGAAATCAAAATATGCATAGAAATGAATGAAAATGAAAATGCAACAACCCAAGACCTGTGGGACACTATAAAGGCAGTGCTAAGGGGAAAGTTCATAGCAATACAGGCATACCTCAAGAAACAAGAAAACAAGTCAAATAAATAACCTAACTCTACACCTAAAGCAACTAGAAAAGGAAGAAATGGAGAACCCCAGAGTTAGTAGAAGGAAAGAAATCTTAAAAATTAGGGCAGAAATAAATGCAAAAGAAACAAAAGAGACCATAGCAAAAATCAACAAAGCCAAAAGCTGGTTCTTTGAAAGGATAAATACAATTGACAAAACATTAGCCAGACGCATCAAGAAACAAAGGGAGAAAAATCAAATCAATACAATTAGAAATGAAAATGGAGAGATCACAACAGACAACACAGAAATACAAAGGATCATAAAAGACTACTATCAGCAATTATATGCCAATAAAATGGACAACGTGGAAGAAATGGACAAATTCTTAGAAAAGTACAGCTTTCCAAAACTGAACCAGGAAGAAATAGAAAATCTTAACAGACCCATCACAAGCATGGAAATTGAAACTGTAATCAGAAATCTTCCAGCAAACAAAAGCCCAGGTCCAGATGGCTTCACATCTGAATTCTATAAAAAAAATTAGAGAAGAGCTAACACCTGTCCTACTCAAACTCTTCCAGAAAATTGCAGAGGAAGGTAAACTTCCGAACTCATTCTATGAGGCCACCATCACCCTAATACCAAAACCTGACAAAGATGCCACAAAAAAAGAAAATTACAGGCCAATATCACTGATGAACATAGATGCAAAAATCCTCAACAAAATTCTAGCAATCAGAATCCAACAACACATTAAAAAGATCATACATCATGACCAAGTGGGCTTTATCCCAGGGATGCAAGGATTCTTCAATATCCATAAATCAGTTAATGTAATTCACCACATTAACAAATTGAAAAATAAAAGCCATATGATTATCTCAATAGCCATAGGATTATCTCAATAGATGCAGAGAAAGCCTTTAAAAAATTCAACATTCACTTACGGTAAAAAAAGAAAAAAAAAAAAAAAACTCCCCAGAAAGCAGGAATAGAAGGAACATACCTCAACATAATAAAAGCTATATATGACAAACCAATAGCAAGCATTATCCTCTATGGTGAAAAATTGAAAGCTTTTCCCCTAAAGTCAGGAACAAGACAAGGGTGCCCACTTTCACCACTACTACTCAACATAGTTTTGGAAGTTTTGGCCACAGCAATCAGAGCTGAAAAAGAAATAAAAGGAATCCAAACTGGAAAAGAAGAAGTAAAACTCTCACTGTTTACAGATGACATGATCCTCTACATAGAAAACCCTAAAGATTCCACCAGAAAATTACTAGAGCTAATCAATGAATATAGTAAAGTTGCAGGATGTAAAATCAACACACAGAAATCCCTTGCATTCTTATACACTAATAATGAGAAAATAGAAAGAGAAATTAAGGAAACAATTCCATTCACCATTGCAATGAAAAGAATAAAATACTTAGGAATATATCTACCTAAAGAAACTAAAGACCTATATATAGAAAGCTATAAAACACTGCGTTTTTTAATTTCATGGTTGCAGTCACCATCTGCAGTGATTTTGGAGCCCTGAAAAATAAAGTCAGCCACTCTCTCCACTATCATAAAGCGATGGGACCAGGTGCTATGATCTTAGTTTTCTGAATGTTCAGCTTTAAGCCAAATTTTTCACTCTCCTCTTTAACTTTCATCAAGAGGCTCTTTAGTTCTTCACTTTCTGCCATAAGGGTGGTGTCAGCTGCATATCTCAGGTTATTGATATTTCTCCCAGCAATCTTGATTCCAGCTTGTGCTTCATCCAGCCCAGCGTTTCTCATGGTGTACTCTGCATATAAGTTAAATAAGCATGGTGACAATATCCAGCCTTGTCATATTCCTTTTCCTATTTGGAACCAGTCTATTGTTCCATGTCATGTCTAGTTCTAACTGTTGCTTCTTTACCTGCATACAGATTTCTCAAGAGGCAGGTCAGGTGGTCTGGTATTCCCATCTCTTTCAGAATTTTCCACAGTTTATTGTGATGCACCCAGTCAATGGCTTTAGCCTAGTCAATAAAGCAGAAGTAGATTTTTTTTTTTTTTCTGGAACTCTCTTGCTTTTTTGATGATCCAGCAGATGTTGGCAATTTGATCTCTTGTTCCTCTGCCTGCAGCATTCCTGGTCTCTATTAAATAACAGTAGCTCTTGTCCAGCAATAACATTCAAAACTGTCTCCAGACATTTCCAAATATCCACTAAGGGACAAAATATCCACTAGGGGACAAAATCACCCCTGGTTGCATTATAAAGGAATAGAATAAAACATAATACCAAAATATGAAAAGAAAAGGATTATTTAGCTAACCAGTTTATTTTGATTGAATATCCACTCTTTGAGAACTATTGAGGAGGATATTAAGATACATAAAATTTGGATTTTAGATAACTCTTACCTTAGATTCCCTCCAAAGTTCAATATATTAATTTTCATTTTCAAGCTATTTACAAATATATTTTATTGAAAATTTCTATTTTTTGTGAATTTTTACTAGTTTTCTTAACATGCTTATTTTATTTTTATTTTATTTTTAGAATATTTTACCTAATTAAGAAGCCCATACATTTCTAGATTTTGTAATAAATGAAGCCTATGTAATTATCTACAGTTTGGTTTTAATTTTTCTCACCCATGAAGGTAATCCAATATAGACTTAAGTCTCCTATAGTGTATGTCCTTTAGATATAGAGTTCCTATTCCCTCTGGAAGAAAGCACTGAGCATAAATTCTACTTAGAATCTTGGAACTTAGACTTGAGTCCATGGAGAGTTGAGACATTGACTGTAGTTTCTGTGGAATCTTTGAATATACTCAGTATATGATCCAGAGTCCTTCTAAAATCACATGTTCATTCTATTATTGCCAGTATTACAATTAAGGAGCAGTGCTCAAAGACACCAAAATTTTTAGTAGTATCACTTCATGTCTTCCACTTCTATTAATTTTTTTTAGGTTAAAAAGAAAAGTTTAAATATATGTGAATATTGCTGGTGTAAGATATTTTTTTAAGATATATAATGCCACATTAAAATTTGGGAGTTTCTTTGTTATTGTTTTATGATACCGTGATCTCTTTCCCAGTCATGAGTCACAGCCTTGTCATGGCAAAGAAACTTGCATAACTCAATGAAGCTGTGTCATGCTGTAGAGGGCCACCCAAGACAGATGTGTCATAGTGGGGAGTTCTAACAAAACATGGTCCGCCAGAGGAGGGAATAGCAAACCACTCCAGTGTTCTTGCCATGGGAACTATATGAAGAGTATGAAAAGGCAAAATATATATCCCCCCAGGATAATCTGCTACTGCGGAATAAATAGCAGAGAGCAATTACTAATAGCTCCAGAAAAAATGAAGTGGCTAGACAAAAAGGAAATAATGCTCAGTTGTAGATGTGTCTGGTGGTAAAAGTAACGTCTAATGCTATAAAGAACAATATTGCATAGGAACCTGGAATATCAAGTCCATTAAAAAGGTACATTTGATGTAGTCAAACAGGAGATGGCAAGAGTGAACACTGAAATAAAACGGAAAAGAATGAGTGAATTTAATTCAGATAACCATTATGTTTACTACTGTGGGGCAAGAATCCTTTTGAAGAAATGGAATAGCCCTCAAACTCAACAAGAGTCTGAAACGTAGTACTTGGGTGCAATCTTAAAAATGACAGAATGATCTTGGTTCATTTCCAAGGCAAATCATTCAATATCAAAGTAATCCAAGTCTATGCCCCCAACCACTGATGCCAAAGCAGCTGAAGTCAAATAGTTCTGCAAAGACATACAAGACCTTCAAAAACTAACACCAAAAGAAGACATCTTTTCATCAGAGAGGATTGGAATAAAAAAGTAGAAAGACATGAGATACCTGGAATAACAGGCAATTTTGACCTTAGAGTACAAAATGAAACAGGGCAAAAGCTAATAAAATTTTGCCAAGAGAACACACTGGCCATAGCAAACACTCTCTTTCAACAACATAAGAGAAGACTCTACACATGATCACCAGATGGTCAATACTAAAATCAGATTGATTATATTCTTTGCAGCAGAAGTTGGAGAAGCTCTATACACTCAGCAAAAACAAGACTGGGAGCTGACTGTGGCTCAGATCGTGAGCTCCTTATTGCAAAATTCAGGTTTCAATTAAAGAAACTAGGGAAAATCACTCAGCTATTCAGGTATGACCTAAATCAAATCTCATACAATTATGCAGTGGAAGTGAGAAATAGATTCAAAGGATTAGATCTGGTAGACAGAGTGTCTGAAGAACTATGGATGGAGGTTTGTGACACTGTACAGGAGACAGGGATCAAGACCATTCCAAAGAAATAGAAATGCAAGAAGGCAGAATTGTTGTCTGAGGAGCCTTTACAAATAACTGAGGAAAGAAGAGAAGCAAAAAGGAGGGAGAAAGGGAAAGATATAATCAGCTGAATGGAGAGGTCCAGAAAATAGCAAGGAGAGACATGAAGGCCATCTTCAATAAACAATGCAAAGAAGCAGAGGAAAACAAAAGAATGGGAAAGACTAGAGATCTCTTCAAGAAAACTGGAGATATCAAGGGAAGATTGCTCTGAAGGATGGGCATGATAAAGGACAGAAACGTTAAGAATCTAACAGATGAATGCAAAATGTATTTATAACTCTAAGTTGCATTTGGAACAAGGCAGCTAAAAGAATCATAAGCTCATCAAATCACAGCCTGAAGAAATTTTCATGGGAACAGGTTAGGTATGTACACTTCCTGTGCTCAATACAAGCATTTGCACACACACAAAAATGCAGTTTTTAAATGTCATTCCAGTAACTGACTGCCAGTGAGTGTAAAACAAAGATAGCAATAACCTAATTTAGAAAAAATGCTGGTAAATTATTGCCTTGTCATTTTTTATTATTTTACTTGATTTTATAGATATCACTATTATTTTTCTTCATGGTAAGCAATTACTTCTGTAAAATAACCCCTATAGCCAGTCATACTTCTACATATTCAAAAGTCAAAACTAACCTTCTGAAAAAATGTTATGTAAGAAAGATGAGGACAAATAAGTTTTCCCTGAAAAGTTTTTAAAAAATTATTATTTTCCTTCATGAAAATTCTACAAGAAATTTTAAATATGTTCTTATATATTGTAAACTTTATATAAATAAATGTATTAACATGGTACATAATGAAATTTCAGAAAAAAAAAATAGCAAAACGATGCTGAATAACCAAAGAGATCATCGTTGTTGTTCAGTCACTATCATATGCTACTCTGTATCACCCTGTGGATTGTCGCACACCAGGTTTCCCTGTCCTTCATTATCTCCTAGTGTTAACTCAAATTCATGAGTTTATGAGGCCATCCAGCTATCTCATCCTCTGCTGTCCTGTTCTTTTGCCTTCAATCTTTCCAGAATCAGGGTCTTTTCCAATGACTCAGCTCTTTACATCAGGTGTACAAAGTATCAGAGCCTCAGTTTCATCATCAGTCTTTCACAATATTCTTTTTGATCCCCAGCGATGCACATCCCTCCCACTAGTCACCCTATCAGAAGTTTCTCAAAGTTTCATACTATTTCAATATCTGCTCAATATGCATGATTTCATCATATAAACCATATACAGGTACAGATGAGGCTTTAGGATGTAATCTATCAAGTACTGATCCTGCAGCAAAATTTCTCCATCAGTGACCTGTAAAACTATAAAGGCAAAATGATTGCCCCTCAATAAACCTGACATACAATGGTGAAACAAGTCTAGGAAAAGAACATTCTAAATCCATTTCAAAGGGGGACAAATAGAAGGTAAAAAACATCATGAGTCATTGAAGTTCTGAACTCTAATTCTGAGCTCTAACCTGAAAAAGTTGGGGGTTTTTTGATTAATTTTCTATTTCACAGTGATCCTAGGATCCAGTTTCTAGAATCTTGTTCCTATTCTCTCATTCATTCTTTCTTTTTCATGAAAGATATTAGAGTTTTGCTGCTGAATAATTTTACCAACTTTCTCTTATTAGTAGAATTTTGGATGTCTTTTAGCTTGGACTCTTTCTGTTCTTTTCAGCCGAATTGGCGGTATTTCTGCATTTTGGACCTTCCATGGATTTTACTAGCTTTCATTCAATTAGACGAAAGTCACTTCCACCGATTGTTTCAATATAATCCTTTATTTACCTTGTCCTTCTATTGAGATAAATCAGTAATAGTATTCTCAAGACTTCTAGAGTCCCATGGTTTGATTAATAGGCTCAAAGAGGTTTGCTCTTTTTATCTTATAACGAACCCTGTGTGTGATTCAATATTCTGGCTTTAAACTTTTGATCTTATGAAGTTTCTGCAGAAGTTTTATGGTCACACTTTTGGCCTTTTCTCTAGAATATGGTACCTTGACAATAAATCTCTTATTGTCTCTCTCTCATTTTGTTGTTGTTGTTGTTACCTGGAGATTTTTCTAAATCAGTGAGTTTAGGTCTTCTTTGGTGTCTCAGTTTTTCCCCAAATTTTTCTCTCTGTTCTGCCATTTTAGTATTTCTTACTAGAAAGAAATTATTATGTCCAGAACATTCAGAACTAAGATGCTGAGACTCAAACGGAGAATCACATTGATCAAATAGCTTAATTACTACTGAAATTTAGTATCTAACCTCATGGATGTCTGTTGTCAAATTGAATACATTGATTGGAAAAGAACAAGATCCTGAAAATTGGAATGGGGACATATTAGGAGATCCTGGTGTACTGGGGACATTAAACCCCAAATTCTGATGAACGTTTATTAACAGAGACAGCTGTACTATCTCTGAATGAGGAGATTCATTCTACTTCTTCTGAATAAAGTGTAATGCCACTTCTGAGGTCATTGACTTCCAAGACATAGTTTATTCTCCTCAGGACCCATTTTCCCACTCCTCTTTGTATCTAGATTTACATGAGTCCCAGTGGTTTCCTAAAGGTAAGGTACAACATGTGACGCATGAAGAAGTGTGCTATAATACAAAACACTATGTGAGTTCTCCAGTTTACAGGGATGAAAAGCTTTGGACTATGTATGGAAATAAATATTAAGTAGAAGAAACGTAAGGTTGAGTTAGGCTGAATTTATTGACTTGGCCCCACTAAGCAAAGATTCTGGATTTAATGTTACAAATTGGGTGATCAAAAAAGGATCTAAAAGCTTGTTTGATTGACTCGATTTTTAAATATCAGAAGTGTCACAATATACATACTATAGTGGAAGAAATACAAAGGTTTAGAGAGATTGGAATGTTAGAAAGGACTATTTAAGACCTGTTACACATCCTGAGAGGGACTTGAGGATACATGTTTTATCAAGACTATGAGGAATACTTTTATGAGGGAGCTCCAGCATCCTTGAAAAGCTCTGTGATCACTTATCTAAAGGCAAGAAATAATGTTGGGCTCTGCTGCCACTGAATTGGTAAATCTGAAAATAGTGGGGATAATTGGATTCCTGGGTGTCAGGGACCAAGTGTCAGCACTTAGTCCCAAAGGCAAGGTGGCAAGGTTGCCATAATAGATAGCAGAATTAAACCAGTAATCAGAATAATTTGACTTGCAGAGACCTGTGGTGTTGTCTATTTAATCAAAGTGTTTCTAGAATTCTTACACGATCTATATAAGCATAAAAATTCTAGAACAAGTGAACAAAAGTCAAACTTGAATCATGAAAGCAGAGAATCATGACCTACTTAATTAGTTCCTAGACTTGAGCCAGTTTACAGAATTCCTGTTAATAAAGGAGAAGCCTTTAATAAAAGGTTTCTTAATGAAGGACCCACTACACTGCCAAAATTTTACACAGTTAATCTTTCTCCTATACTTCTATAAAGGGACTTATAGCCTATTACCAGGGTGACTATACAGTGGTAAAATAAAATAATCAAACTCTTCAAGGACTACTGAACACTGACTATGGTTTGACACTAATTTTAGGAAATTCATTATGTTACCATGGTGTACCAATCAGATTAGGGATTTATGGAAATTATCCAGTGAATTGAAGACATGATGCACACCTATCTTGATTTTCTCTTTAGTCAGGCAGAAAATCTAGAAGAGTGAAAAGTTGTGGAAGGTTATTGAACTGTATATCTCATTAAGAATTGGAGGCTAATGAGTGATCTTCGGAAAGACTCATCTGTTCTGATTCACTAAAATAGGCATACATCCTTGGAAAATGAGATCCCAGGTATGGACCTGAGTTTGGCCATTAGCTTAGTGTAAGAACAAACATCCATGAAGACTACATGAATCTTGACCTCTTATTCTGTGAGTTGACATTTAACATATAGACTCCATCAAAAAGTGAATATAAAGTAGGGTAATTTCAAATTCTTATTAATCAAAGTATGTAGTCCTCCTCATTTCTGGAAAAAACTAAAGAGATTGCATTTGGCACAAAGATTAGAAAAACAGAAACCACTTACCTTAGAGATACATGAGGATATAGCATATGCTTTCTCTAATAATATCCTTTTCTCTAGTTACATACCTATTTCTCTCATGGGTTGGATCATTGTTCTCACTCCTTCACTTCCTTTTCTTCTTCAGTGGTGTGATTTTCTACTCAAGACATTTAATACAACTGAGAATTGCTGCAGCTTCTGGTGAGCATTTGAGAACAACCTGCTTTAGTGCTTCATTTTGAGCTTCTCAGTGTTGGTTCTAGTGACTTTCTCAAGTATTTGCTGATTTCTGAAGCACTTCAGAGAAAGATGTTAAGAAGGATGTCTTTGAAACAGGGTAAAATTCTACATTATTGCTGTTGTTCAGTCACCCAGTAATGTCCAACTCTTTGTGAACCCACGGACTGGAGAACACCAGACCTCTCTGTCCCTCACCATCTCCTGGTGTTTGCCCATGTTTTCAGACCAAAAAAAAAAAAAAAAAAAAAAAAAATGGAGGTATGGATCTGCTATAAAGGAGAGTAATTGCTAAACACCAGGTTCTCAGTTGAAAGACTGGAAGGATACATTCTAAGAGTAAGAATAAAATGAAAGTAGTTACAGTCTTTCAAAATCTACAAACAAAAATCTAGGTATCTAATTAAGTTTAGATTATCTTCTTGCTGTGTCTTTTTGGTTGAACTCTCTTGGAAGAGATTCGAAACCTCTAAAATTTTCTGTTACAGATTTATGCAAAATCTGTTACATCTAATAAAAAATTACCAAGGGTCCCAAGAATAAAGATCTAAACATAAAAACACAGAAAATAAAAATAAATCCATAGATAATTCAGGTTTTGAGTGTATCAGACATACAGTTTAAGTTTAAAACAACTGTGATTAGTAGACTCAGAAATATATGATCAGATAAATAATTTTATCATAGAAGTAGAATTATAAAAAGAAAAAAATTCTAGAACTGGAACAGCATTAATTAAAGACTAAAATAAACATAGTTATAATTAAGATTAATTCTTTCAATTTGCTTCAGCAAAGTTACTATAATAAAAAAGAACTGTAAAATTTTTCCAAAGAGGAGAGTTGGGGAAAATACACCAGGGATTTTAGATTTGGGTATTTCAGTCTTAACAGGGATTACTCAGGACTGATGAACAAGGCAAATTTCAGGAAAAATAAATGTTTACATTAAAATATGTAAGTCTATACTGGGTTTCTATTAATTCAGGTTGTTTGTGGTCTAACGTTATACATATATTTCTAAACAAACTGGTCTAAAAGGATTTTGACCTCAGATAGCCTGTGATATCATGGTTTGTGTGTGCTAAGTGACTAGTCATGCCCAACTCTCTGTAACACTATGAACTGTAGCCCACCTGGCTTCTCTATCCATGGGATTCTCTAGGCAAGAATACTGGAGTGTGTTGCCCTGCACTCCTTTAGGGGATCTTCCCAACTAGGGAATCAAACCCTCATCTCCTTCATCTCCTGCATTACAGCTGCATTCTTTACTGCTGAGCCAACCAGGAAGGCCCTGATATCATGGCTTAGTTTGGTACAATTTTCAGTTTTCATGAGAGTGGGTTTGAGAATATAGTCCATTTTGTAAGCTGTAATTTCTGATTTAATACTCAATATAAGCTAAATCTAGAATTTTAGGAGCCGTATCAATAACCAGAGATATGCAAAAGACACCACCAATATGGCAGAAAGCAAAGAGGAATTAAAGAGCCTCTTGATGAAAGTAAAAGAGAAGAGTGAAGAAGTTGGCTTAAAACTCAACATTCAAAAAACTAAGATCATGGGATCTGGTCCCATCACTTCATGGCAAATAGATGGAGATGGAAACAGTGATGGCCTTTATTTTTGGGGCTCCAAAATCACTGCAGATGGTGACTGAAGCCATGAAATTGAAAGACACTTGCTTCTTGGAAGAAAAGCTATGACCAACCTAGACAGCATATTAAAAAGCAGAGACGTTAATTTGCTGACAAAAGTCTGTATAGTCAAAACTATGGCTTTTCTAGTAGTCATGTATGGATATGAGAGTTCAGTCAGTTCAGTTGCTCAGTTGTGTCCAACTCTTTGCAACCCTATGAATCTCAGCACACCAGGCCTCGCTGTCCATCTGACAGAATGTGGTCCCCTGGAGAAGGGAATGGCAAACCACTTCAGTCTTATTGCCTTGAGAACCCCATGAACAGTATGAAAAGGATACTGAAAGAGGAACTCCCCAGTTCGGTAGGTGCCCAATATGCTACTGGAGATCAGTGGAGAAATAACCAGAAAGAATGAAAGGATGGAGCTAAAGCAAAAACAATACCCAGTTGTGGATGGGACTGGTGGTAGAAGAAAGGTTTAATGCTATAAAGAGCAATATTGCATAGAAACCTGGAATGTTAGGTCCATGAATCAAGATAAATTGGAAGTGGTCGAACAGGAGATGGCAAGAGTGAACACATTGACATTCTAGGAATCAGTGAACTAAGACGGACTGTAATGGGTGAATTTAACTCAGATGACCATTATATCTACTACTGTGGGCAGGAATCCCTTAGAAGAAATGGAGTAGCCATCATGGTCAACAAAAGAGTCTGAAATGCAGTACTTGGATGCAATCTCAAAAATGATGGAATGATCTCTGTTTGTTTCCAAGGCAAACCGTTCAATATCACAGTAATCCAAGTCTATGCCCCGGACTAGTAACACTGAAGAAGCTGAAGTTGAACAGTTCTATGAAGAGCTACAAGACCTTCTAGAACCAAAGCCGCAAAAAGATGTCCTTTTCATTATAGGGGAATGAGATACAAAAGTAGGAAATCAAGAAACACCTGGAGTAACAAGCAAATTTGGCCTTGGAGTACAGAATGAAGCAGGGCAAAGGCTAATAGAGTTCTGCCAAGAAAAGGCACTGGTCATAGCAAACACCCTCTTCCAACAACACAAGAGAAGACTCTACACATGAACATCACCAGATGGCTGACACTGAAATCAGACTGATTATATTCTTTGCAGCCAAAGATGGAGAAGCTCTATATAGTCAACAAAAACAAGACTGGGGGTAGACTTTGGCTCAAATCATGACTCCGTATTGCCAAATTCAGACAAATTGAAGAAAATGGAGAAAACCACTAGACCATTCAGGTATGACCTAAATCAAATCCCTTATGACTATAAAGTGGAAGTGAGAAATAGATTTAAGGAATTAGATCTGGTAGACAGAGTGCCTGATGAACTATGTGAGAGTTGGCCCCTAAACAAAACTAAGTGCCAAAGAGTTAATGCTTTTGACCTATGGTGTTGGAGAAGACTCTTAAGAATCCCTTGGGCTACAAGGAGATCAAACCAGTCAATCCTAAAGGAAATGAGTCCTGAATATTCACTGGAAGGACTGAAGCTGAAGCTGAAGCTCCAATACTTTGGCCACCTGATGTGATGAACTGACTCATTGGAAAAGACCCTGATGCTGGGAAAGATTGAAGGCAGGTGGAGACAGGGAAAACAGAGGGTGAGATGGCTGGATGGCATCATCGATTAGATGGACATGAGATTGAGCAGGCTCCGGGAGTTGGTGATAGACAGGGAAGCAGGTATGCTGTAGTCCATGGGATCACAAAGAGTCAGACATGTCTGAGCGACTGAACTGAACTGAGCTCAAAATAAATTCTTTAGAATCTCTAAAAGAAAACAAGAAAAATAATTATAATGAATAATAATGGTAAAGGTTTTCATGAGTTCTAGATTTATGGCTTGGCTGCAAGGAAGAATGATCATTAAATTAATTTAAAAAATGGGCCAAAGAACTAAATAGACATTTCTCCAAAGATGACATATGGATGGCTAACAAACACATGAAAATATGCTCAAAATCACTCATTATCAGAGAAATGCAAATCAAGACCACAATGAAGTACCATTTCACACCAGTCAGAATGGCTGCAATCCAAAAGTCTGCAAGCAATAAATGCTGGAGAGGGTGTGGAGAAAAGGGAACCCTCTTACACTGTTGGTGGGAATGCAAACTAGTACAGCCACTATGGAGAACAGTGTGGAGATTCCTTAAAAAATTGCAAATAGCACTGCCTTATGACCCAGCAATCCCAGTGCTGGGCATACACACCAAAGAAACCAGAATTGAAAGAGACACAAGTACCCCAATGTTCATTGCAGCACTGTTTATAATAGCCAGGACATGGAAACAACCTAGATGTCCATCAGCAGATAATTGGATAAGAAAGCTGTGGTACATATACACAATGGAGCATTACTCAGCCATTAAAAAGAATACATTTGAACCAGTTCTAATGAGATGGATGAAACTGGAGCCTATTATGCAGAGTGAAGTAAGCCAGAAAGAAAAACACCAATACAGTATACTAACACATATGTATGGAATTTAGAAAGATGGTAACGATAACCCTGTATGTGAGACAGCAGAAGAGACACAGATGTATAGAATGGACTTTTGGACTGTGAGGGAGAGAGAGGGTGGGATGATTTGGGAGAATGGCACTGAAACATGTATACTATCATGTAAGAAATGAATCGCCAGTCTATATTTGATACAGGATATAAGATGCTTGGGGCTGGTACATGGGGATGATCCAGAAAGATGATATGGGGTGGGAGGTGGGAGTGGGGCTCAGGATTGGGAACTCATGTTCACCCGTGGTAGATTCATGTCAATGTATGGCAAAACCAATACAGTATTGTAAAGTAAAATAAAGTAAAAATAAAAATAAAAATATATATATATACAGCAAATCCATGATGAGGTCAATGTTATGATTAAACAGATAATCATTTGTTTTCAAAATGTTAGTTTTGATGTTATTAAAGCATATCCAGTAGTAGTGGCATATCCAGGAAAATTTGAGTAAGAAGCTTCAGGATGGTATAAAAAATCAAATTCATTTAAATGTGCAATGCTTATTTTATCCAACTATTCTCTGTTCTTAGGTTTTCAACAAACTATTTTTTGTACATTATACAGTTTCTGTCAGTATTTTAATTCAAAGTTGAATCATTGTACTATAAATCTATCTTCAGCTTGCCTTATATCTGTTGCTCTATTAATAAAGCATGCAATAGTAAAGTTTGTATAAACACTGTAGCAAAAATGAACTGATCTAGTTATGACAGATTCTTCTAGTTTTCTTAGATGTTTTAAATAATTCCTAAAATTTGTTTACTTGATTATAGAGCATCCTACGGGGTTTTGATAATGAAGTAAATCAGTAAGACTCAGGATGATGTGCTGAGTTATTAAATTAGCCTCTAAATTAAATTTTAAGTGTATCTTAGCTTAACTTTGGCGCCACATAATTTTATTCAGCTCAGAAGTATTTTCAAGTACAATTTAAATGGTTTCATATTTCTTTGAGAATAATGAAAAAAATTATGTGTAGGATTCCACTTCTATTTTCTAGAACTTGGGAATTGGGATCAATATTAGTTTAAGTAACTTGTTATCTGTGTGAAATAAGAGGAGTATCTCTAAAAATTTTGTGGTTAATAATCATGCAGGGAGGAACTCTCTTCACAATTCAGGCTTAACCCAACTTAGATAAGGGTATGGACAATTTATTTTCATGATTGTATCATCCATGCCCTGTAATCTATTTTTCTGTTTTGAGTGTTATTGTTTTTTTTGTTTCCCTTTCTTGGGTTTTTGTGTATTTTCCTCTATTGCTCATTGTATTTTTTATTTACCCCATTTCAGTCAACCACAATTTACTCATTGTCCAGTGTTTGGAACCATGTGCAAAGGTCATGTTTGAAATATGTAAGATAAAGTCTTTACTTTTTACAAATGTATGAACTAGTGGTACATAAAGATCATGAACTTCTCAGCTTGCTGCACATGTTCACAAAGCAGAGTGCAAACAAGTGCAAATATACAAGGTGAAAACCACACTCATGAAGGCCAGAGGCAACAAGAAACAGAGTGTGATAGTTAGAAACATCTGATTAAAAACAAACAAAAAATCTTGGAGAAATTTGGAAGGGAACTAGCTGGCTCTTAAAGAAAGAGAATAATATCAAATGGGCGAAAATCACATGCACAATTGTGTCTAGTACTAACTCACAAATACCATCTATTTGTTAAATTAGATTCAGGTGGAAATGAGCAAGTGATGTGTAGGCAAAATCAGTGAAGTGAATCTTGCTGGAGCACAGAGGCTACAGTGGGGAAACAAAATTTAAAAAATAAAGTGAGGGAACTTGGAGACAATTCCCAAATCTTAGAAAGATTTGTATGGATATTGCCTTATTAAACAACCACATTTGGAACATGATAACATACTATTTAAAGTAGACACGTTGGAAGAAGTGATTCTTGTGGTAATCTACATCTAAAATACTGTAATTTTGAAGAGAAAGTACTATGAAACCAAATAGCAACAATTTTTTATTTGCATTAATAGGGTATTTGCATAAGTAGTAGGCTAGCTAACAGGACCAAAAGAAATTGAATTAAAAATAATTCCAATTAAATGCCATCATTGTCAAGAATGGGCACAAAGTTATGTTTAAACCAAGTGGGACAAATAATAATCACATGAGTGTAGCCCTATTATATGGTGTTACTTTTAAAAATGTGAGATTAATGCTGTTTCCTGACATTTCTGTAATGTATTCAAGCATTTTAATCACACAAGTACCACATGAAATGTAGTAGTTAAGAAAATTCCAGCCCATAACTGTTGGGTTCATATCCTTTTCAAACACTAGCTTTTTGGAAATCAGAAACATTATTTAATCTCCCTGTACCTTGGTTCCTTTACATGTTAAAGGGACATAATAGTAGATGTCTGTTAGTATTTTTATGAAAATTAAATGTGTTAACATTTGGAACTTGGAAATATTTGTCATTTAGTAAGCCACCACTAAATGTTAGCTATTTTGCTATTGATACTGTTGCTGTTAGATAAGATTAAAATAAAATCAAAAATATAAAACATAAAATTTGCTCTTTACTAATATAGAATCACCCTATTCTCCTTTCCCAAGTGGAGAAGTTTTGTTCCTTTCCTTTTAAACTTTTATTATGAATGTACCTAAAATTATGTATTTATGCATGTTTATTTAGCCTTTTAATGTAAATTGAGGTCATATTCTGTGTTTAGCTCTGTCTTCTTATCTCATGGTGTGCCTGGATATTGTATTAACAGTAAAGCTTAAAATATCTTAAAATATCTACACAGTAGTTCATAATATTCATGTGCAATGATTTATTTAATCAATTTCCTTTAGCTAGTATTTAGGATATTTTCTTTTATTTTTTTTTTCCTATTATGAACAGTTGTAAAGGGTATTCTTTTGCAAACAACTTAATATACATATGATAGTAAAAACTTTTAAACAATCAAAGCAAGAACCAAATGATCAGCATAGTTACCAGAT
Organism: Budorcas taxicolor; assembly: GCF_023091745.1. Taxonomy (NCBI): domain Eukaryota; kingdom Metazoa; phylum Chordata; class Mammalia; order Artiodactyla; family Bovidae; genus Budorcas; species Budorcas taxicolor. Next base: position 51,974,923 of record NC_068915.1, on the reverse strand, counting down.
GAAAGTGTTATAGTAAGAATCAAGTGAACAAAAACTAGCAATTAAAAAATACATAAATATAAACTATGATAAGTAGTTCTGTGGACTACATTCTAAGAAGTAATATTAGTTGTTTTAAAAGGGTAGCCTTAAAAATTTTTAAAGATATCATCAAATCTCTCCTTCTAAATCAATTTTACTAACAAAAGAATTCCTAACTAAATTAATATAAGTTTGCTGCGATAGTGGTAAGGAACTTGCCTTCCAATGCAGGAGACATAAGAGACATGGGTTCTATCACCGGGTCAGGAACATCTCCTGGAGGAGGGCATGGCAATCCGCTAATCTTGCCTGGAGAATCCCACGGACAGAGGAGCTTGGAGGGCCACAGTCTATAGGGTTGCAAAAAGTCAGACATGACCAAAGTGACTTAGCATTAATGCAATATTGTATAGACAATGAAACTATAGTGATAATAGAGTAATAAGAAGTCACAAGTATTAAGAGAGTGACTGACATGTTTTTAAAATTTACCAAATAACAATGTTGTTAAATCTATTAATGACATTCCTTATTGAGTTAATGGTGGCAAAATTAAGGAAATTTTTAACACCTATTAAAATGTCTAAGTACATATTTCATATAGCACTTGTCTATTAATCACAAGTCAAGACTTATAGTTTTATATTAGAGTGTGAGTGTGCTCAGTAACTCAATCATGTCTGACTCTTTGTGGCCCCTTGTACTGTAGCCTGTCAGGCTCCCCTGTCCATGGAATTTTCCAGGCAAGATTACTGGAGCAAGTTGCCATTTCCTACTCCAAGGAATCTTCTTCCAGGAATTGAATCTGCATCTCTTGTGTCTCCTGCATTGGCGGGCATGTTGTTCATCACTAGTGCCACCTGGCAAGCCCTTTTGCATTAGAATCAATGATCAAATAATTGCTAGAGTATGTAGTCAACAAAGAGTGGCCAGCAAGACTTTAAATATAACTCTTTGTATGTCAGAGCTAAACCTTAAACCAACAGGCCAGTAAGTTTTTCAGAGGAATTTTGTATCTCTGTGTATATTAGTCAAACAAATTCAGCAGCAACAGTGGCCAGAGCTAAATAATGGTTTTTCAGTTTGACTGTGATTTGAATCAACATTTGACAAATATTGGAGAAGGCAATGGCACCCCACTCCAGTACTCTTTCCTGGAAAATCCCATGGATGGAGGAGCCTGGTGGGCTGCAGTCTATGGGGTCGCTAAGAGTCGTACAGGACTGAACGACTTCAGTTTCACTTTTGACTTTCATGCATTGGAGAAGGAAATGGCAACCCACTCCAGTGTTCTTGCCTGGAGATTCCCAAGGATGGCGGAGCCTGGTGGGCTGCCGTCTGTGGGGTCACACAGAGTCGGACACGACTGAAGTGACTTAGCAGCAGTTGACAAATATTGACTAAACTTCCTTTACATCCCTGGTACCATTTTTGATCCTGTGGATTAAAAGATGAGAAAAATAAAATGATTCCCCTCAAGGATTTTAAAGTCTGCAGAATAGCTGGACATATAAACACATTAAATAGACTTCAATGCAAAATGCTGGTAGGCTTACCTATAAGAAGCACTTAATCAAACATTAGGTGGAAAGTAAGAAGGTTTTAAATAATGTTTCCTGGAAGAAGTAATCGCTGTTCAGAGTTTTAAAGAGAAAGGAGGACTAGGCCAGTTGAAGCAAGGAAGAGACTGCTGTAGATACTACATGGAAGGAGTCTGTTTCCCCCAGTTGTCTTGTGGGGAAAAGCAACTACTGGCCAGGAACATCAGAGAGAAATAATTTTCCACCAAATTTTTTTTCATTGCAGAAGCTAGGTTTACAATAACTAAGATAAAGTTGGTCACTTTAAGGGACGTTATCTGCAAAAAAAAATAGTCTAAAGTTAGTGGCATTGGCTAGGTAGTTGGGACATAGGCAGTCAGAAATGGATGGTCCTGCTTGGGATGATGTAGACCTGTCTCCTTCTCTAGTTTGGAAGGCAGAACCTATTGAGACTGTCTCTGGTGGTGATTGGAAACCCAGTGTGTTAGTGTGTATTGCCTGGTTTTTACTGCTGAAAACAATATGAAATAGATCAACTCAGATGGCAGTTATTCACTTTGCTAGAAAAAAACTGAAATGAAATAGAGTGAAGAATTTTAAGACCTCAGGTTTTACAACCATAAGGGTCTCTTTGTACATAATAGCAATGCTGAAATAGTTTAAATACGTAAGATTCACAAAAATGTATCAATTTTAAAAAGGGATCCAGCTTTGAAAAAAAAATGTTAAGGTGTCATCTTTCTATGAAACCCCACTGCTTAATATGCCTACAGTTTGAGGACTACAGGATCATGTGGAAAAGATAGCCAAAAAGTTAGTAAATAAGTAAGTAAAAAAGGCAGACATTAGTACTATGTCTGGGAAGGAATTATAGGTGCCACTGACACATGAAAAAGACATTTCCTTCTGCTATTCTTTTATTATTGTTGAACATGGTATTTTTATGATTTATGCAGATTATAAAAGCATCTTTTACATTATATGACTATAAAATAGTAGTGCAAATTCTCAGCACCATATTTAAGAATTATATATCATGATATAAACATTCTAAAATAATATCCATTTTATTCAGAGTCAACCCCAAATCATCTATTGGCTTTTAGAGGCTCTTAACTGGAAATTTTGTGATCGACACAGTCAAAGGCTTTGGCAGAGTCAATAAAGCAGAAATAGATGTTTTTCTGGAACTCCCTTGCTTTTTCCATGATCCAGTAGATGTTGGCAATTTGATCTCTGGTTCCTCTGCCTTTTCGAAAACCAGCTTGAACATCAGGAATTTCACAGTTCACGTATTGCTGAAGCCTGGCTTGGAGAATTTTGAGCATTACTTTACTAGCATGTGAGATGAGTGCAATTGTGTGGTAGTTTGAGCATTCTTTGGCATTGCCTTTAAGAGGAGAGTGAAAAAGTTGGCTTAAAGCTCAACATTCAGAAAATGAAGATCATGGCATCCGGTCCTATCACTCCATGGGAAATAGATGGAGAAACTTTGGAAACAGTGCCAGACTTTATATTTTTGGGCTCCAAAATCCCTGCAGATGGTGACTGCAGCTTGAAATTAAAAGACCCACAGAGATGTTATGGGGAGGGAGGTGGGAGGGGGGTTCATGTTTGGGAACACATGTAAAAATTAAAGATTTTAAAATTTAAAAAAAAAAAAAAAAAAAAAAAGACACTTACTCCTTGGAAGAAAAGTGATGACCAACCTAGATAGTATATTCAAAAGCAGAGACATTACTTTGCCAACTAAGGTCTATCCAGTCAAGCCTATGGTTTTTCCAGTAGTCATGTATGAATGTGAGAGTTGGACTGTGAAGAAGGCTGAGCACCGAAGAATTGATGCTTTTGAACTGTAGTGTTGGAGAAGACTCTTGAAAGTCCCTTGGACTGCAGGAAGATCCAACCAGTCCATTCTGAAGGAGATCAGCCCTGGGATTTCTTTGGAAGGAATGATGCTAAAGCTGAAACTCCAGTACTTTGGCCACCTCATGAGAAGAGTTGACTCATTGGAAAAGACTCTGACGCTGGGAGGGGTTGGGGGCAGGAGGAGAAGGGGACGACAGAGGATGAGATGGCTGGATGGCATTACGAACTCCATGGATGTGAGTCTGAGTGAACTCCGGGAGTTGGTGATGGACAGGGAGGCCTGGCGTGCTGCGATTCATGGGGTCGCAAAGAGTCAGACACGACTGAGCGACTGAACTGAACTGAACTGAACTGGACTGGAAATTCTGGCTTCTTCCCTTTGAATGTGGATATAATTTCTAAGAATTAGAGTTTCTGGAGAGTATAATATTATTGCCATATAGGATGGGAATGCCAAGTTCAGCAATCTGACTGCTCGTAAGCTGGTAAGCTGACTGTTTACTGTACTCTGCTGCTGCTGCTGCTAAGTCGGTTTAGTCAGTCATGTCCAACTCTGTGTGACCCCATAGACAGAAGCCCACCAGGCTCCTCTATCCCTGGGATTTTCCAGGCAAAAATACTAGGGTAAGTTGCCATTTCCTTCTCTGTTACTGTACTGTATCATACACCTAGACCAAGCTAACTGAAAATTAGTTTTATATACCAAAATTGATCGGAGAAATACATTCATAAAATCTATTTAACACTAATTCACTGAAAAACACATACATAATTTTGAAACCTTCCCAAATAAACACAGTATTCAATTTGGTGTCATTTTTCACTTCTGATTTATAAGAAAAAAATTTTTTTTTCTTATACACAACTGGAGAGGAACAGTAGTACCACCTTCCAAATGATCATTACTTATTACAAAACTCAGATTCATGGCTAAAATCAATAACAAACAGGAACTGTCACTATAGAAAGGTCTCAGTAACATAATCAGCAAAAAATAATGAAAACATAATCACAAAATATATAGTCAGAGGAAAAAGATGTGACAAAGCTGACAAGCTATGGAATCCAACATAACTCTTCTCCATGAGTGGCTTACTTCCATACAGATAACAACCAAGGAACAGCAATGTTGCCACCTCCTTTGAGCAACATCATTGTCTTGTGAGTAAAAAGAATGACAGAATTGAATATATTCATAGATATGTGAGGCTGAAGGGTTTGCTATGTGTTTTGAAAGGACACCAAGGTGTAACTGATGGCATAAGAGCACTATATATTTAAAGTGTGGGGCAGAGGTAGACAAGATTGAGAGTATATTTGCCCAGCTACTTCCAAGGATAAAAGTGAGTAAAATCAAATGAGACAAACAGCATGACAATATCTTAGAGAATAAGTTATTTAAAGCTCTCTTTTTTTCTAGTGCTTATGCATAAGCTTCTGTGATCATGAATGGGTATTCTCTAAAATGTATAGGTTATATTAGATTATTAGAGAATGACTTACTCCTAAAAGTACAAGGAAGATTTTGTAAATGCACTAACCATGAATTAGGAGACCAGATTCCATAAGTTCTATGAGTGTACTATTTTCTACAATAAACTTATTATTTCCATGTGCTGATTCAAAAATAGAGGTACAAAATAGAGGTAGAGAGAATGAAAAAATAAATTTTAAAAAGTAGAAAATCACAAAGATTTTTTGAATTTTACACTTCATTAGAAATAAAGTTCAAGAAGAATTCTTGCTTTGTTAAAGCTTTGAAGTGTGTGTTAGCTGCTTAGTTGTGTCTGACTATTTGCAACCCCATGGACTGTAGGCTCCTCTGTCCTACAGGCTCCTCCTCCTCCTCAGGCTTCTCTGTCCATGGGATTATCCAGGCAAGAATAATGGAGTGGGTAGCCATTCCTTTCTCCACAGTTTCTTCTCAACCCGGTGATTGAACCCTGGTCTCCTGCATTGCAGACAGATTCTTTACCATCTGAGCCATGAGAGAAGCTTTAAAAATTAGATTTAATTGCAACTACTTACTGATGAATTTATATAGTTCCTTTGCAAATATTTCTTTTCTTAAATAAAACCTTTGGCAACAATAGTATATGTGTGTTTGTGTGTATGTGTGTGTGTGTATGTGTGTGTGTGTGTGTAATTGTGATCATGGCATCCTGAACATAATTTATTGTTAAATCTATTGTCATACTCAAAAGTTAATTCAATAATTGATTCATTACTTCATATTTAGGCCTGAAGTAACCTCAGGAGTCTTCTTGTGAGTATCTATTGTTATACTAGTAAAAAGCAGAGTGGTGAGAAGTCTGTTTTGGTGTTAGGTATCTCTAGGTTCAAATTCAGTTTGATCCTAAAAACATTTTCTTTTACTGGACAAGCTTGTTAATCATTTTGAATTAATGTATCCTCATCTTGAAAATTCTGTAATCATACTTACTTAGCAGGCACATTGTCAAGATTAAATAAAATACTTTAGAGTAAAATCTTTACCATGTTTCCTGTCATACAATTTGCACTTCAAAACATATGTTTTGAATATCCATATAAAAGATGAAGATTCTTCTGCTGTGGTAGGTAAGATTTTGCCAGTCAGATCTTTCTGTCTGCCACTAATTGCCTCTTGTTATGCATGCAAATGTATCTTCCACCTCAAAAGAGACTTCGTAAACAGCATTGAGGTTACTACTGTCCTTTTGATGGATAAAACGGTGAAATAATATATTTATGGGCTTTATAAACCACTAAACATGTGGTCATTTGTTACAACAGTAATAGCATACTAAAACATCCATGCTGATATGCATACTCTATATAGGTAAAGATACATAATCCCATAAATATGTTTTTTAATTAATTCAAGTACATAATAAATGGTATCCTAGAGGACTGGAAAAGCTAATTCCTCTTCAGTTATTGCTCTCAGGGAGTATATTGCATATTAGAATGTGATTTAATTTAAATATTTGAGGCTATCTGCAGGTTCATTGTTCCTTAGGGGTAACTGACTTCTCATCTTCTGATGCTCATTTTGCTCCAGAGATGGTGACTTTGCATTGTTCATGTTTGCCTGCATTTATACCATATGAGAATTTCAATACCTCTGGTGCTGTGTGTGTGTGTGTGTGTGTGTGTGTGTGTGTCTGTGTGTGTGTGTGTGCTCCCATGCGCACACCTGTCTGTATTTTAGTACTCTTCTCTTTTTAACTGTAGAGATTATTTTGGAAACAGAATAAATGAAACCATTTTATAAACCTCTCCACTTATAGTGACTATCAACTAAATTTGTGAAGTAGGAACCCAAACTGAATTTGAAGTTCATTCTTAGTAATATTGAGAATGTTCACTAATATGTTACACATAGAGAAGGAGTGAAATAATAGTCAAAAAGAGAAAATGATACTTTTCAAATAAGGTGTCATGGCTGAATTACCAAAAAATTTAGAGAACAGTTATAGCGTATGGGGGAGATACATATAGAAAGTTTCAGAAATTTTGCAAATAAATATGTCAAATTGCCAACATCTGCTGGATCATGGAAAAAGCAACAGAGTTTCAGAAAAACCTCTATTTCTGCTTTATTAACAATGCCAAAGCTTTTGACTTTGTAGATCACAATAAACTGTGGAAAGTTCTGAAAGAGATGGGAATACTGGACCACCTGACCTGCCTCTCGAGAAACCTGTATGCAGGTCAGGAAGCAACAGTTAGAACTAGACATGGAACAACAGACTGGTTCCAAATAGGAAAAGGAGTACATCAAAGCTGGATATTGTCACCCTACTTATTTAACTTATATGCAGAGTACATCATGAGAGATGCTGGGCTGGAAGAAGCACAAGCTGGAATCAAGATTGCCAGGAGAAATATCAATAACCTGAGATATGCAGATGACACCACCCTTATGGCAGAAAGTGAAGAGGAATTAAAAAGCCTCTTGATGAAAGTGAAAGAGGAGAGTGAAAAGGTTGGCCTAAAGCTCAACATTCAGAAAACTAAGATCATGGCATCCAGTCCCATCACTTCATGGCAAATAGATGGGGAAACAGTGTCAGACTTTATTTTTCTGGTCTCTAAAATCACTGCAGATGGTGATTGCAGCCATGAAATTAAAAGATACTTACTCCTTGGAAAGAAAGTTATGATCAACCTAGATAGCATATTCAAAAGCAGAGACATTACTTTGCCAACAAAGGTCCGTATAGTCAAGGCTATGGTTTTTCCAGTGGCCATTTATGGATGTGAGAGTTGAACTGAGAAGAAAGCTGAGTGCTGAAGAATTGATGCTTTTGAACTGTGGTGTTGGGGAAGACTCTTGAGAGTCCCTTAGATTGCAAGGAGATCCAACCAGTTCATTCTAAAGGAGATCAGTCCTAGGTTTTCTTTGAAAGGACTGATGCTAAAGCTGAAACTCCAATACTTTGGCCACCTCATGTGAAGAGTTGACTCATTGGAAAAGACTCTAATGCTGGGAAAGATTGGGGGCAGGAGGAGAAGGGGACGACAGAGGATGAAATGGCTGGATGGCATCACTGACTCGATGGACATGAGTTTGAGTGAACTCTGAGCGTTGGTGATGGACATGGAAGCCTGGCGTGTTGCAGTTCATGGGGTTACAAAGAGTTAGACACGACTAAGCGACTGAACTGAACTGAACTGAACTGATGTTAAAATATATTTTTTTTTCTAAAACTCGTTACTATTAACCAAAGAATACACTTCAAACATTTATGATAGTTTTTGTTTTCTTAGTCAATTTGTTTATATGGCAAATTTGTGGATTTTTAAAAAATAAATCAATTATGTGATTCAGCAAATGCTTTGAATGAACTATATTGTTTAATTCCACAATATTTTTGTGAGCTGTCTTTTCCAATTAGATAAGATGAACAACATAAATGTTAAAAATTCAAAGTGAGATAGATTCAACCCTGGCGCTATGAAGTCAGAGCTCACAAGATTAACATTTGCTGAAGACTAGAATATTATGTAAGAATTTTTTTAAATAAAAGGGCCGTTTAGTAGGGCTCTGATGCTTTTAACATAATTCTTTATAGAATTTAATGAAGTTAAAAATATCCATGTGTTAATATTAATCTGATAGAAATATATAAGGACTAGTAGTTTATAAGCATTCACAAATTATATAAAGTATAAGATCATTTGAAAAAGTATTTAAACCATAAAACTTCTAAATTAATAGTAAATAAACTATGACAGAGTACAAAAATGTCTATTCAATATATTTAAATTTTGGAATCAAGTAAATATATACAAATCTACCTTTGGAAAAAATAATTTAAAGAAGGAAATATATCAGTGTTTACCAAATGTTTATACTACACTATGGGATAATTTTTTTAAATTATATATTTAATGTTTTCCAACATTTTACATTGAATACAGAAGTTCTTAAGAGGAAAAAAATCCCACTTATAAATAAAGAAATGCAAAACTATTAGTAATGTCAACCTCTATTCAATATCATTCAATATTGCTATGTGTCTGATATTTACTAATCATTATACACAACTCATCAAATTTCCACAATTTATTTGCAGTTCAATCAAACAACACAGGGCTGAGGGAAGGGACACATTCAGGTGATAAGGATGAAGGCAGATTTTTTAACAGCTGAGCAACAAGGGCTTATGGAAGCTTCCTGATGGGGGAGAATGACTGAGGGGGAAACTGGTCTTGTTCTGATGGGCGGGGCTACGTTCAGTAACCTTTAACACAATTTTCTGTTAATGGGTGGAGCTGTGTTCCCTCCATGCTATTTCAGTTCAGTTCAGTTCTGTCCCTCGGTCATGTCCAACTCTTTGCGACCCCATGAATTACAGGACGCCAGGCCTCCCTGCCCATCACCAACTCCCAGAGTTTACCCAAACTCATGTCCATTGAGTCGGTGATGCCATCCAGCCATCTCATCCTCTGTCGTCCCCTTCTCCTCCTACCCCCAATTCATCCCAGCATCAGGGTTTTTTCCAACGAGTCAACTCTTCACATGAGGTGGCCAAAATATTGGAGTTTCAGCTTCAGCATCAGTCCTTCCAATGAACTACCAGGACGGATCTTCTTCAGGATAGACTGGTTAGATTTCCTTGCAGTCCAAGGGACTCGCAAGAGTCTTCTCCAACACCACAGTTCAAAAGCATCAATTCTTTGGTGCTCAGCTTTCTTTACAGTCCAACCCTCACATCCATACAGAATCACTGGAAAAACCATAGCCTTGACTAGACGGACCTTAGTTGGCAAAGTAATGTCTCTGCTTTTGAACATGCCATCTAGGTTGGTCATAACTTTCCATCCAAGCAGTAAACGTCTTTTAATTTCATGGCTGCAATCACTATCTGCAGTGATTTTAGAGCCCAGAAAAATAAAGTCAGCCACTGTTTCCATTGTTTCCCCATCTATTTGCCATGAAGTGATGGGACTGGATGCCATGATCTTAGTTTTCTGAATGTTGAGCTTTAAGCCAACTACTTCACTCTCATCTTTCATTTTCATCAAGAGGCTCTTTAATTCTTCTTCACTTTCTGCCATAAGGGTAAAGTCATCTGCATATCTGAGGTTATTGATATTTCTCCCGGCAATCTTGATTCCAGCTTGTGCTTCTTCCAGCCCAGGATTTCTCATGATGTACTCTGCATATAAGTTAAATAAGCAGGGTGACAATACACAGCCTTGACATACTCCTTTTCCTATTTGGAACCAGTCTATTGTTCCATGTCTAGTTCTAACTGTTGCTTCCTGACCTGCATATAGGTTTCTCAAGAGGCAGGTCAGGTGGTCTGGTATTCCCATCTCCTTCAGAATTTTCCATAGTTTATTGTGATCTACACAGTCAAAGGCCTTGGCATTGTCAATAAAGCAGAAATAGATGTTTTTCTGGAACTCTCTTGCTTTTCTGATGATCCAGTGGATGTTGGCAATTTGATCTCTGGTTCCTCTGTCTTTTCTAAAACCAGCTTGAACATCCAGAAGTTCACAGTTCACATATTGCTGAAGCTTGGCTTGGAGAATTTTGAGTATTACTTTACTAGCGTGTGAGCTGAGTGCAATTGTGCGGTAGTTTGAGCATTCTTTTAATTATTAATATTATTATGATTATTATTTACTTTACAATACTGTATTGCTTTTGCCATACATTGATATGAATCTGCCATGGGTGTACATTAGTTCCCAATCCTGAACCCTCCTCCCACCACCCTCCCCAGATCATATCTCTGGGTCATCCCAGTGTACCAGCCTCAAGCATCCTGTATCCTGTATTGAACCTAGACTGGTGATTCGTTTCTTACATGAGAGTATACATGTTTTAATGTCATTCTCCCAAATCATCCCACCCTCTCCCTCTCCACAGAATCCAAAAGTCTGTTCTATATATCTGTCTCTTTTGCTGTTTCACACCATCGTGATTATCTTGGTTGTGAAGATCTTTTTTGTACAGTTTTTCTGTGTGTTCTTGCCACCTCTTCTTAATATCTTCTGCTTCTGTTAGGTCCATACCATTTCTGTTCTTTATCGAGCCCATATCTTTATGAAGTGTTCCCTTGGTATCTCTAATTTTCTTGAAGTGATCTCTCATCTTTCCCATTTTGTTGTTTTCTTCTATTTCTTCGCATTGATTCCTGAGGAAGGCTTTCTTATATCTCCTAGGTATTCTTTGGAACTCTGCATTCAGATGGGAATATCTTTCCTTTTCTCCTTTGCTTTTCATTTCTCTTCTTTTCACAGCTATTTGTAAGGCCTCCCCAGACAGCCATTTTGCTTTTTTGCATATCTTTTCCATGGGGATGGTCTTGATCCTTTCTATTTACCTGGGGCCAAACTATGGTGGAGGTAATGAAGATAATGGTGACCTCCTTTAAAAGAGCCCATGCATGTATTGCTACACTCAGTGTCCCCAATCCTGCAGCAGGCCACCACCAACCCATGCGTCTGCTGGAAACTCCTGGACACTCACAGGCAAGTATGAGTCAGACTTTGTGGGGTCACTGCTCCTTTCTCCTGGGTCCTGGTGCACAATGTTCTGTTTGTGCCCTCTAAGAGTCTATTTTCCATTCCTGTGTAAGTTCTGACAACTCTATGGTGGGATCAATGGTGACCTCCTCCAAGAGGGCTTATGTCATAACCAAATCTGCTGTACCCAGAGCCCCTGTCCCTTTGGCAGTCCACTGCTGACCTGCAGCCCCAAAAGAGACACTCAAACACAGTTCTGTCTCAGTCTCTGTGGGTTCCCTGTGTCCTGGTGGTCACCAAGTTTGTTTGAACCCTCTTAGAGTCTATGGTAGGAATAAGGTTTGATTCTAAACATGAATTTGCCTCTCCTACCACCTTACTGGGGTGTCTCTGACTTTGAATGTGGCGTATCTCCTTACCGCTGGTCCAGTGAAGTGCCGCTGCTGCTCCTGACCTGGGACGTGGGGTATCTCCTCTCAGCTGCTCACTGCTCCAGCACTGTGCAGCCACCACTCACTGCTCCAGACTCTTATCCTCTCATCCTTCTCCATCAGAAGGCAGACAGACTGAAAACCACAATCACAGAACACTAACCAATCTAATCACATGGATCGCTGCCTTGTCTAACTCAGTGAAACTACAAGCCGTGCCATGTGGCACCACCCAAGACAGATGGGTCATGGTGGAGAGTTCTGATAAAATGTGGTCCACTGGAGAAGAGAATGGCAAACCACTTCTGTATTCTTGCCTTAGAAAGCCCATGAACAGTGTGAAAGGCAAAAAGAGAGGACACTGAAAAATGATCTACTCAGGTTGGTAGGTGCCCAATATGCTACTGGAGATCAGTGGAAAAATAACTCTCGAAAGAATGAAGAGAAGGAGCCAAAGCAAAAGGAACACCCAGTTGTGGATATGACTGGTGATGGAGTAAAGCCAATGCTGTAAGACCAATATAGATTAGGGATATGCAATGTTAAGTCCATGAATCAAAGCAAATTGGAAGTGGTCAAACAGGAGATGACAAGAGTGAACATTGACATTTTAGGAATCAGCAAACTAAAACAGACTGGAATGGGTGAATTTAACTCAAATGACCTTCATATCTACTACTGTGGGCAAGAATCCCTTAGAAGAAATGGAGTAGCCCTCATACTCAACAAAAGAGTCCAAAATGCAGTACTTGGATGCAATTTCAAAAACAACAGAATGATCTCTGTTTTAAAGGCAAGCCATTCAATATCACAGTAATCCAAGGCTATACCCTGACCAATAATGCCAAAGAAGCTGAGATTGAATGGTTCTATGAAGACCTACAAGAACTTTTAGTACTAACACCCCCCAAAAAGATGTCCTTTTTATTATAGGGGACTGGAATGCAAAAGTAGGAAGTCAAGAAACACCTGGAGTAACAGGCAAATTTGGCCTTGGAGTACAGAATGAAGCAGGGCAAAGGCTAATAGAGTTCTGCCAAGAGAAGGCACTGGTCATAGCAAACACCCTCTTCCAACAACACAAGAGAAGACTCTACACATGGATATCACCAGATGGTCAATACCATATCAGATTGATTATATTCTTTGCAGCCAAAGATGGAGAAGCTCTATACAGTCAGCAGAAATAAGACCAGGAGTGGACTGTGGCTCAGATCATGAAATCTTTATTGCCAAATTCAGACTTAAATGGAAGAAAGTAGGGAAAACCACTAGACCATTCAAGTATGACCTTAATCAAATCCCCTACAATAATACAGGGGCAGTGAGAAATAGTGTTAAGGGACTGGATCTGATAAACAGAGTGCCTGGTGAATTATGGTCAGCTGTTCCTGACATTGTATAGGAGAATGGGTTCAAGATCATCTCCAAGAAAAAGAAATGCAAAAAAGCAAATATCTGTCTGAGATGCCTTACAAATAGCTATGAAAAGAAGGAAAGTGAAAAAAAAAAGGAGAAAATGAAAGATATTCCCATTTGAATGCAGAGTTCCAAGGAATAGCAAAGAAAGATTTGAAAGCCTTCCTCAGTGATCAAGGCAAAGAATTATAGGAAAACAATGGAATGGGAAATACTATAGATATCTTCAAGAAACTTAGATATACCAAGGGAACATTTCATGAAAAGATGGGCTCAATACAGGACATAAATTGTATGAACCTAACAGAAGCAGAAGATATTAAGAAGAGGTGGCAAGAATATGCAGAAGAACTATACAAAAAAGATTTTCATGACCCAGATGATCATGATGGTGTGATCACTCACCTAGAGCCAGACATCCTGGAATGCGAAGTCAAGCAGGCCTCAGGAAGCATCAGTACAAACAAAGCTAGTGGAAGTAATGGGATTCCAGTTGAGCTAGTTCAAATCCTAAAAGACAAAGCTGTGAAAGAGCTGCACTCAATATACCAGCCTATTTGGAAAACTCAGCAGTGGCCACAGGATTGGAAAAGGTCAGTTTTCATTATAATCCCTAAGAATAGCGATTTCAAAGAATGCTGAAACTACTGCACAATTGCACTCATCTCACATGCTAGTAAAGCAATGTTCAAAATTGTCCAAGCAAGGCTTTAACAATACATGAATCATGATATTCCAGAAGTTCAAGCTGGCTTAAGAAAATGCAGAGGAACCAGAGATCAAATTCCAAACACCTGCTGGATCATGGAAAAAGCAAGAGAGTTCCAGAAAAACATCTATTTCTTCTTTATTGACTATGCCAAAGCCTTTGACTGTGTGGATCACAATAAACTGTGGATAATTCTGAATGAGATGGGAATACCAGACCACCTGACCTGCCTCTTGAGAAACCTGTATGCAGGTCAGGAAGCAACAGTTAGAACTGGACATGGAACAACAGACTGGTTCCAAATCGGAAAAGGAGTACATCAAGGCTGTGTATTGTCACCCTGCTTATTTAACTCATATGCAGAGTACATCATGAAAAATCCTGGGCTGGATGAAGCACAAACTGGAATCAAGATTGCCAAGAGAAATATCAATAACCTGAGATAGGCAGATGACACCACCCTTATGGCAGAAAGTAAAGAAGAACTAAAAAGCCTCTTGATGAAAGTGAAAGATGAGAGTGCAAAATTTGCCTTAAAGCTCAGCATCAGAAAACTAAGATCATGGCATCTGTCCCATCACTTCATGGAAATAGATGGGGAAACAGTGTCAGACTTTATTTATTTTGGCTCCAAAGTCACTGCAGATGGTGACTGCAGTCATGAAATTAAAAGACACTTACACCTTGTAAGGAAAGTTATGACCAAACTAGAAAGCATATTAAAAAGTGGAGACAACAATGCCAACAAAAGTCTGTCTCATCAATAATATGGTTTTTCCAGGATCATGTATCTATGTGAGTGTTGGACTATAAAAAAAGCTGAGCACTGAAGAACTGATGCTTTTGAACTGTGGTGTTGGAGAAGACTCTTGAGAATCCCTTGGAATGCAGGAAAATCCAACCAATCTATCCTAAAGGAGATCAGTCCTGTTCATTGGGAGGACTGATGTTGAAGCTGAAACTCCAGTACTTTGGCCACCTGATGTGAAGAGCTGATTCATTTGGGAAGACCCTAATGCTTTTAAAGATTGAAGGTAGGAGAAGAAGGGGACAACACAGGATGAGATGGTTGGATGGCATCACCAACTTAGTCAACATTAAGAGTTTGGGTTTTGGTAAACTCTAGGAATTGGTGATGGACTGGGAGGCCTGGCATCCTGTAGTCCATGGGGTTGCAAAGTGTATGACATGCCTGAGCAACTGAACTGAGTTGAACTGAGCCACAAGGGAGACCCCTCTCCTACCCTGGCTCCTCCCAATTGCCTTTATGTTTTAGTTATCTATATATACAACAACCACAAGGATAATGCAAGCTGGCTCCATGTTGAACTCTTTTTTTTTTTTTACATGATAGTATACATGTTTCAATGCCATTCTCCCAAATCATCCCACCCTCTCCCTCTCCCTCAGAGTCCAAAAGCCCGATCTATACATCTGTGTCTCTTTTGCTGTCTCGCATACAGGGTCATCATTACCATCTTTCTAAATTCCATATATGTGTGTCAGTATACTGTATTGGTGTTTTTCTTTCTGGCTTACTTCACTCTGTATAATCGGCTCCAGTTTCATCCATCTCATTAGAAGTGATGCAAATGTATTCTTTTTAATGGCTGAGTAATACTCCATTGTGTATATGTACCACAGCTTTCTTATCCATTCATCTGCTGATGGACATCTAGGTTGTTTCCAGGTCCTGGCTATTATAATCAGTGCTGCAATGAACATTGGGGTACATGTGTCTCTTTCAATTCTTGTTTCCTCGGTGTGTATGCCCAGCAGTGGGATTGTTGAACTCTTGATAGAGTAGAGCTGAGTTTATTGCTTACTGTGATGAAGTATTGCTTACTTTGATGCAGACTTAATAGCATCCTAGAATGGAAAGGGCAGAGTCTGCATACTTATGGTATTTGATGGTTTGACTTAACAAATTATCTTTCAGTCAAAGGCTTGATGGACTTTGGATAAGGGTCATTATATAATAGTTTAGGAATAGATGAATATAGCAAGTTTTTGGGCAAGGATTTTGGAGCATCTTGATGTATAAACAATTATTTGATTCTCTCTCTTGACAAGGTGAGCAGTCTTAAATGGCTTGTCAGGAGTCCCTTAAGTTAACAAGTTATTTTCAACTATCATTATCCTGGTAAAGAGTTCTGTAAAATAAAAATGTCATATATATAGGAAGACAGTGGACTAGTACAGTTCAGTTCAGTTCATTCACTCAGTCGTGTCTGACTTTTTGCGACCCCATACACTGCAGCATACCAGGTCTCCCTGTCCATCACTAATTCCTGGAGTATGCTCAAACTCATGTTCATTAAATTGGTGATGCCATCCAACCATCTCATCTTCTTTCATCCCTTCCTACTTCTGCCTTCAATCCTTCCCATAATCAGGGTCTTGTCAATTGAGTCAGCTCTTCACATCAGGTGGCCAAAGTATTGGAGTTTCAGTTTCAACATCAGTCATTCCAATGAATATTCAGGACTGATTTCCTTTATGATTGACTGGTTGGATCTCTTTGCAGTCTGAGGGACTCTCAAGAGTCTTCTCCAACACCACAGTTCAGAGGCATCAATTCTTTGGTGCTCAGCTTTTTTAATGGTCCAACTCTCACATACATACATGACTACTGAAAAAACCATAGCTTTGACTAGACGAACTTTTATCAGCAAAGGAATATCTCTCCTTTTTAATATGCTATCTAGGTTGGTCATAGCTTTTCTTCAAAGGAGCAGGTGTCTTTTAATTTCGTGGCTGCAGTCACCATCTGTAGTGATTTTGGAGCCCAAAATATGACTAGGACATCTGTGGTACTATTCACACTGATAATCGAATCATGTAACTAATAAGGCCTTGTGTGTGTGTTTGTGTTGTGTGTGTGTTATCCTTTTTTTTCTCAACGTGAACACCTAAATCTGAATTTCAAATTGGCTTTTCCCTATAATTCAGCTTAAGCCATATAAAATTAAAAGTGTACAACTTATGATAAAATGAAAAAGAAAGATTTGGTGGATTAAAAGCATGTTCATCATTCTTGCAAATGGTTGCATGTCATGTCAAAAAAAGCGACAGTTTACTGAAATTTTAATAGGCATCATATAACTTTGTGACTAATTCTAGGGTATTTCTTTACAGTACTGAAGTTAGGAAGTATAACAACTGCTTAATATACTCAAAGCATCAATTTGCAAGGATGCACTGATCTCATAACAGTGCCTAATGATTATTACAATGTGCATGTTTGTATGGCACCCCACTCCAGTACTCTTGCCTGGAAAATCCCATGGATGGAGGAGCCTGGTGGGCTGCAGTCCATGGGGTCGCGGGGAGTCAGACACAACTGAACGACTTCACTTTGACTTTTCGCTTTCATGCATTGAAGAAGGAAATGGCAACCCACTCCAGTGTTCTTGCCTGGAGAATCCCAGGGATGGGGAAGCCTGGTGGGCTGCCGTCTGTGGGGTCGCGCAGAGTCAGACACGACTGAAGTGACTTAGCAGCAGCAGCAGTATATACATATAAACATACCACACACATATGTATTCTAACAGAGTTGGAAACATGAAGAAATATGCCTACAATTAAATGTCTAGAAAGTATATACTCTGAAAATAGAATGTTATGTCCTTCTCTGCTCTGTTATTTTGCTCTATCTTAGCACTTCTCTTTTACCACTTCTGTGAGAGAGTATGCTCATACTCACAACTAGAGAGGTTTGCTTTTTGCTATTTGGAGGCTATTTAATTTTAATTGCTCCCCAAGCATAGGCCAATTCATGATGGCAAGAGCAGAGCAAGAATCCTTCACAGATCCTTTGAAATTTGAAGAGCTGCTATTCACATTGCCTCAGGCTCCCATTCCCACATTTGTGTGAAAATGTAAGCAGAGGAATACCTCTGTCATACATGCCCAGTGTTCTGAAAATATCACATGCAGATTTGTTTAAGATTTTTAAGTTATCCATATAGCATTTAAAATAAAGCTATTAAACAGATGTTGTTTTGCTACTTGCATTTTAAATTGGCATTAATAATGCATGATTATGAAAGAATACAGTGCTTGAAGTAATTAAGCTAAACAGAATATACACATTGAAAACTGTGTGTGTGTGTGTGAAAGACAGAAAGACTTAAGGGAGTATAAAAGAATTGTAAGTCATCTCCCCCACTGGAGAATAAAAGCATTAACTGTACCTTATAATTTTCATATTTAATATATAGAAAAGTGTACTAAATATGACTGATTTTTTAAAGAGCAATAATTTCTTAAGACATTCGATTTCATGGTTTTTTGTATAAAGCAAAAAGCAAGTGAATTCACTTGCCCAGTTGTTTAAATGTAAAACAATATGTAAACCACTTTTACCCTGTATTTGTGGAAGATAGACTGAAAGTAGGTAAGCACTTTAGTAAGTGCTTTCAGTAAGTAAGGGCATATTGAAATAATAATTATTATTATTTTCAAAATCCATTTAAAAATTATTGAACAGAGGAAATTTAGACCAGGAGACATAAGAGGAAAATCATTTGAGACACATACTTTGTTAATACTTTGATAAATGATCCTTTTTAAATGGAAGAGATACACTTGAAATTTGAAGACAAATTTTATTGGAGTGTTGACTTGAGAAACACACACACACAATGTAAGAGCTATGAGTTGAGTTTAGTGTCTTACTGAGGATGATAGCCCAGGGGACAGGCTCTCACATAGCTCTGAGAAAGAAGTGGCAAGAGGGTATGTGACGAGGTCATTATGTGTATGATTTTGGGAAAGAGTTGCTCGTATTAATAATCATGCATACTTCTTGGTAAAAAGTTATTGCTTGTAACAAGGAACAGATATCTCAATGAATGATTTTAGTGCTTTTCTAAGTATGGGAGGGTGTAATAATTCAATTTATTCAGATTTATCCTGTGTTTCCAGAGCACAGAGTGTCTTATTTTGATCTCCACCCTGTATTTCTTTCAGGGTTTGTTGTATGTTGGCAACTGTAGTAGTTAATGACTTGATTCTTGTAGAACTGCATGGTGGGCAACATTCTTTTTTTTAATAAGACGATCACAAGGAACTTATCATAGTTATTAGAGACGTTACCTTGACATTGAATTCTAAAATGGTTTCTTTCCATTTCCATCTAAAAGAGAAACTGGAAAAAATGAATCACTCTTATGTATATAGGAGAAGGCAATGGCAACTAGCTCCAGTACTCTTTCCTGGCAAATCCCATGGACGGAGGAGCCTGGTAGGCTGCAATCCATGGGGTCTCTAGGAGTCGGACATGACTGAGCGACTTCACTTTCACTTTTAACTTTCATGCACTGGAGAAGGAAGTGGGAACCCACTCCAGTGTTCTTGTCTGGAGAATCCCAGGGACGGGGGAGCATGGTGGGCTGCCGTCTATGGGGTCGCACAGAGTCGGACACGACTGAAGTGACTTAGCAGCAGCAGCAGCAGCATATGTATATAAGCCAGTCAAGTAAGGCTTATTGACTTTAAAACTGGATGTTCATTTTACTATGAAGATAAAGATTCAGAAGAGTTTGCATGATCTTCTTGAAGGTGTATTATCATCTTCCAAGAATATGAATTGCTCTTTCTTTCCAGGAAAAAATTAGAGAATATTTTGTTTAGCCTTTTCCCTCAGTCGAATTTTCCTGGGTTATAGTTAAAGTTTTTGATTTAGAGGTATCTAAATTAAAAAACGCTTACTCCTTGGAAGAAAAGTTATGACCAACCGAGATAGCATATTCAAATGCAGAGACATTACTTTGCCAACAAAGATCCATCCAGTCATGTAGTCATGTATGGATTTGAGAGTTGGACTGTGAAGAAGGCTGAGTGCTGAAGAATTGATGCTTTTGAACTGTGGTGTTGGAGAAGACTCTTGAGAGTTCCTTGGACTGCAAGGGGATCCAACGAGTCCATTCTGAAGGAGATCAGCCCTGGGACTTCTTTGGAAGGAATGATGCTAAAGCTGAAACTCCAGTACTTGGCCACCTCATGTGAAGAGTTGACTCACTGGAAAAGACTGATGCTGGGAGGGATTGGGGGCAGGAGGAGAACGGACGACAGAGGATGAGATGGCTGGATGGTATCACTGACTCGATGGATGTGAGTCTGAGTGAACTCCAGGAGCTGGTGATGGAGAGGGAGGCCTGGCGTGCTGCAATTCAAGGGGTCACAAAGAGTCGGACATGACTGAGCGACTGAACTGAAGATATTTTTGTTTCCTCCTCCATATTATAGTTTAGTTGGATATTCCATTAACTTGATACTGTTACAGTAAGTAATCAATAGATTAGCTGCTTTTGCAATGTACCCTTATGCCTCTTTGTATTTCCCTTCCTGATTCCTTATCTATGCTCCTTAGGACATCAGAGAAATTAACTAACTTAACTCAAGTCCTCTCTTTATACTGCTTTTGGGGAAACATGATCTAATAAAAGGGACTTTTCCTCTTCAAACTCAGCAATCTAAAAAAAAAAAAAAAAAATGCCATGTATACCTGAAGTGTTTTTGGTTTTGCTTTCAGTGATATTTTTTTTTGTAAATAAATGCAGTATAGCTAGAAATAAAATAACCACAGGCATCATTCCACATGTCTGCTTTTCGACAACACAGAAAATATTTCTTACCTTCATATTCTGTCATCTCTTGTTAATGTTTTGTTCATTGAGTTCTTTATTGCGCAATCAACATCTTACACACCAAATTGAAAGTAGAGTCTTGCCACACTTTCTTCATTACTCATTTTTTTGCATTTCATCAAGCCTGTTAAAAACAGCAATGGATTAAACACAGATATGGCAGAAGGAAATAAGTTTACTAGATGATATATAGTAAAAAATAGCAAGGAAATATCTCTGCATACAAACATGGGAGAATTTGGGGAGTTTACTTCTGAGGAATGGGGTACCATTCCAAGACCATTCTGAGGTTTGGGATGAAATGTGAAAGAAGAAACCGTGCATCCAAACACAACTATGGTGTGATAAAAAGTTACTTATATTTTAAAATATTTAAATTTCTCTGCTACACAAAATACTGTGTCCTCCTCCATCCTTCACAAATAACCTTCTCTTCTTGATCCTTAGAAACAATGTATGAGAAGGATATGGTATTCCTGATTGAATACTGTAAGGGAAATATATAATTTATATATATGGCACTGCTAGTGGTAAAGAACCTGACTGCCAAGAAGGCTGGAGAGGTAAGAGATGCATGCTCAATTCTTGAATTGGGAAGATCCCCTGAAGGAGGGCATGGAAACCCACGTCAGTATTCTTTCCTTGAGTATCCCATGGACACGGACAGAAGAGCCTGGAAATTTACAGTCCATAGGGTTGCAAAAAGTTGGACATGACTGAAGCAATTTAGCATATATGTATACTGAAAGACAGAGGAACCCGTCATGCTGCAGTCCATGGAGTCATAAAGAGTCAGACGTGACTTAGCAACCAAGAAACAACAGCATATATATAAATATATAATATAAAATAAGAAGGAAACAAGTGATACTGAACAGAGAATGAAAAGATATAAGAGTCAGCAAATCATAGTCAGGAGGTAACTATGAAGATGGACATTACCCAAAAACACCAAGCTCAAGAAGTCCCACATGAAGTTATAGAAAGGAAATAGAATAATGTTCATGCTATAGAATAGCTTCAGATCGATTTTATCCATTTTTTGACAGTGATACCCCAGCTGAAATCCAGGTTAACATGTATTCCTTTAACCCCAATTATTTATATTCTATGTTGTCCCAACTGCATTTCAGGTTAAACCAATACTCTGTACTCAGTCAGACTTAGGCCCTCATCTGAACTGGGGAAGAAGTAGAAAGGGCCTGACTCAAGGGAATACAGTGTTTCTGTCCTGTGCTGGGTCTGCCTTTGAGATTTACTGTAAGGTTAAGATAATGTGGAGGATACTCAGAGATGAAGCTTTAGCCTTTAAAGGGATGCATTGAGACTGGATTATTCAAAGAAGCAAATAAGCAAACAACAATTTACATGCAGCATTCTGTGATACGATTTGAATGATTTAGTCTGAGAAATGCCCTTGCAAAATGCCAAGTGAGAAAGAAATTTGGATATATAATATCAGTGAATTAAGGAAATGTATAGGAATGAGCTATTGAGAACTATGAAATTTTCCTGATACTCATAAAATAATATGTGGATACATGATGAAACATTACATGTAATATGTGTGAAGATTAATTGCAAAGATTAATGACATTCTACCTGCATATTACATTAACTTCACAAAGAATATTAAAATATAATGAAAATTGGGGAAAGGAATCCAAAAAAAAACTTGTTTTAATTTTTGAAAATAAATGAAATGTTTTTTACTGTGTTAAAATATACAGGATCATGGAGTTATAATAATTCTAGGATTAGATACACATTATCTTAATACTTTTGGAAAACAACCAGTATTATCTTGTGAAGCTGAAGATATATATACCCTGGAAGTTCTATTTTTAGTTATGTCATCTACAAAATTCTTGTATGTATGCATGAGAAGACATGCACATCACCGATTAAAATAGCAAACAAGAACAAAACAAAAGAAAACCCAGAAACACAAGCCACTTACTCATAAACTGAGGAGAGGGTAAAAACTGTGGACTTTGTACAGCAGAGTTTTATACAGTCTTGAAAAAAGCTGAATACAACAACATGCATGAATCTTAGAAATATAAAGCTTAGTGAAAAATAAATTTCTGTAGACTTTTATGTGTATTGTTATGGTGGTTAAGTCACTAAGTTGTGTTCAATTCTTGCAATCCCACAGACTATAACCCATCAGGTTCCTTTATTCATCGGATTTCCTAGGCAAGAATACTGGAGTGGGTTGTGACACTATTTTTATGTTTTTTAGTCTTAAACAATACACTTAAGATTATATACATAAGTGATACTTTAATTCAAAAAAGTTGCAAAAGAAGAAGTATAAACATTCAAAGTGTGGAGGCAGAGGAACGAGATTTGGAGAAAGAATATAGGTAGCTTTGACTGTTTTCATTAGTGTTAATTTTTATTTTTGTTCATTTTATTATTGTGATTTATAGCTTATTGCTATATTACAGATATTTATTTTATATGCATAAAATATTATGATGCAAAAAATCCAAATCCAAGAAATCAATAAGGCTGAACTGCAATAAAGTAACAATCAGGGTAAGTGCAAATTAAAAATACCAAAGTCTAACTATATGAATTAAAAAGAATGATGGACAAAGTTGATGAGTATATTGTGTGCTGAGAATCTGTGCTGTGGCATTCTCTAAGAAGAAAGTGCAAAAACCAAAGTGTGAAGGTTGAGAGAAAGGTAATGAAAAAGAGAGAGACTAGCTTCTCTCATAAACATCTAAAAGAAAATTCCAGGAGAGGAAAAAAAAATGGTGAGAAGGAATCCAATGTAATAATAAATAATAATAATATACGCTTAGAACTGCTGAGGCCTAGATGGGTAAATTTCCAGACACCAAGTACAAAAAAAGAAAAAAGAAAATTGTCTGAAATATATCAATAATTAGATTAGTACCAGCTCTTTTTTTTTTAGTCATGAAGTGATAAAAGATAATAAGTTGATATCAGAGATATTCTCTTTGAAAGAGAATTCTATGTCAAACAAACCAAACATTCAATTCAAAAGGCAACATGTATTTCATTCAGGCAAAGATTCCAAAATTTACCATGTACTCTGAAATAATTATTCTTAACTGTGATGTAATAAAAATGGAAAATAGATTCAAGAAAGATAAAGATTTGGAATATTTTTTAAATGATATTTTCACATCAAGAAATAATTTTGTATAATTTATGAAATTAAAATTGATTATTATATAAAATGTAAAATATCACAAAGATTTTTCCAGGTGCCCTCAAATATTATATTAAAATAATAATAATTTCCAATAAATAATCAGTCTTAAAAAGTTATCAAAAGAAATTTCTCTAGTCTGATGAACAGTACTTGCTAGTTTCCTAGATAAAAATGAAGGGGATAAAAAGAACAGAAATACCACCACATTAATTCAAAAGAAAGAAAAAATCTAAGCTAAGAAATAGGGACAAGATATACAATATGGTTATCAGTAACTGTTTTTACCACTTTCAGGATGTTGTTTCTATGGAGATAATGTGATTATTCATATTAAAAACCCCAGAATGATCATTATGAAAACTACTAATATGGTACATGTAGTATGTCGGTTGCATGGAAAACCAATACATAATAAAAAAATTAATGAAAGAGCATATGACATTTATTATAACAACTATTAAAAACAGGAATAAACTATGGTAGATTTATAAATAAAGTAATTATTATAAAAATTTTAATCAAATGGAAGTTCATAATAGATTAAGGGATATATCATACTATAAGAAGGCAATATTTTCAAATGAATTCTTAATACAATTAAATTCCAACAATATGATTTTTCTAAAATATATGACCCATACATTGAAGCACAGCTTGTCTTAAAGATAATTGGCTAATTATTGGGAAAAACCAAATTAAATATTTAATGTACATCAAGTATAAGAATACTTTTCAAATTTAAAATAGAAAAATATGTAAAATGTACATTTTCAGAAAAAATGGAAGAATATTTTTCTGTAATTTTAAGATGGTAAAAATTATCTAGATTAGTGCTGTAGAATGAAACTCTCTGCAATTATGGAAATGTACTAGATGAATATCCTTTTGGAAATCCCTCATCATCCTCACATCCAAGCTACCAACCTACCTTCATTTACACACATATCTTCTGCTTTCAGTTTTTTCACTATAGATTCATTCCCTTGCTCCTGTCAACAACATCTGTCTTGCCTCAGCTCTGGATCAAATCTGTTTTTGCCTTCTCAATTAATGCCCTCCGATTATTCCTTCTCATGCACTCCTGATTTTTTCCTTTTCATGCCATAATTTCCATCAGCATACAAATATGTACTAGAAACTCCAGTTAAGGTAAACGTATCTCTGGCCTTACATTTCTCTTCAGCTATGGCCCCGTTTTTCCCATTTCATTTCCTAGCTGAAATTATTTAAACAGTTGTCTTCATTTCCCCTCCCCATATTTATGATTTATTCCAAAGTCTTCCACTGAGAACACTCCATTTAAACTGTCCAGACAGCGGACCCCAGCTTTATCCTTTACATACTTTCTTTTCTTGGCTTTGTTAATTTGTTGTTTAGTTGTTAAACCATGTCCATTTTTTTTGTGATCACATGGACCATAGCCTGCCAGGCTCCTCTCTCCATGGAATTTCTCAGGCAAGAATACTGGAGGGGATTGCCATTTCCTTTTCCAGGAGATCTTCCCCACCTAGGGATCAAACCTACATCTCCTGCACTGGCAGGCAGATTCTTTATCACTGAGCTACCAGGGAAGCCCTGTCTTGGCTTCCTGACTCCTTATTTTCCTCTTTCTTTCTCTCTCCCATCATTTTCCCTTTATATCTTTTTTTGTACTTACTGACATGCTGAACTACTGAATACTGTTATTTGATCTTGGCTCAGTCTTGAACCTTCTACTTATCCAAACATTTACCTAGGTGACTCAATCCAATTGTCTAATATTAAATATCATCTATATGCTGTTTCCTTAGACTATATCTCCAATCTCAGCTTTTCCAGAAAAATGCCTACTCATAAATTGAACTACATACTTGATATTGCAATTTGGAGCCCTGTTCAGAAACTTAAAGGTAAGTTGGCCATAGGCAGAAATATTGATAATTCTCTCTGAATCTGCTCTTACTAGGTCTTTCATATTCATAAATGACAACAATTTTAATCTCTCAAGCCAAATATCTTGGAAATGTTAGCTTATGGTGAACAATGTCAGATTCATGATCTCCAAAAAAAGAAGATTTAGCTTTGTAATCAGGGACCCGTCTTGATCACTCAAGAGCTTTTGTGCAGCAGGGTTTTATTAAAGTATGAAAAGGGACAGAGAAAGCTTCTGACATAGACATCAGAAGGGGGACAGAGAGTGCCCCCCACCTTGCTAGTGTTAGTAAGAGAATTATATATTTTTTTAATCAGTTATTTAGTTCAGTTCAGTCGCTCAGTCATCTCCAACTCTTGGCGACCCCATGAACTGCAGCACACCAGGCCTCCCTGTTCATCACCAACTCCTGGAGTTCACTCAAACTCACATCCATCGACTCGGTGATGCCATCCAGCCATCTTATCTTCTGTCGTCCCCTTCTCCTCCTGCTCCAATTCCCTCCCAGCATCAGAGTCTTATCCAATGTGTCAACTCTTCGCATGAGGTGGCCAAAGTACTGGAGTTTCAGCTTCAGCATCATTCCTTCCAAAGAACAACCAAAGACTGATCTCCTTTAGAATGGACTGGTTGGATCTCCTTGCAGTCCAAGGGACTCTCAAGAGTCTCCAACACCACAGTTCAAAAGCATCAATTCTTCAGCGCTCAGCTTTCTTCACAGTCCAACTCTCACATCCATACATGACTACTGGAAAAATCATAGACTAGATGGACTTTGCTGGCAAAGTAATGTCTCTGCTTTTCAATATGCTATCTAGGTTGGTTATAACTTTCCTTCCAAAGAGTAAGAGTCTTTTAATTTGATGGCTGCAATGATTTTGGAGCCAAAAAATATAAAGTTTGCCGCTGTCTCCACTGTTTCCCCATCTATTTGCCATGAAGTGATGGGACCAGATGCCATGATCTTAGTTTTCTGAATGGTGAGCTTTAGGCCAACTTTTTCACTCTCCTCTTTGACTTTCATCAAGAGTCTTTTTAGTTCCTCTTCACTTTCTGCCATAAGGGTGGTGTTATCTGCATATCTGAGGTTATTGATATTTCTACTGGCAATCTTATTACAATAAATCAAAAAACTGTCTCAAGGTTGTAAAGATCTCACTAGACCCACTCCAATAATATACACTTTAAGATAACAGGATTAGTCAGAATGTTTTCAGGAAGAAGAACATGCCCTCAAGTAGGATGCATTATTTTTCAGTCGTCCGTTCAGTTCAGTTCAGTAGCTCAGTCATGTCCAACTCTTTGCGACCTCATGGACTGCAGCATGCCAGGCCTCCTTGTCCTTCACCAACTCTCAGAGTTTACACAAATTCACGTCCATTGAGTCGGTGATGCCATCCAACCATCATCCTCTGTCATCGCTTCTCCTCCCAACATCAATCTTTCCCACCCTCAGGGTCTTTTCAAAAGAGTCAGTTCTTCCCATCAGGTAGCCAAAATATTGGACTTTCAGCTTCAACATCAGTCCTTCCAATGAACACCCAGGACTGATCTCCTTTAGGATGGACTGATTGGAATTCCTTGCAGTCTAAGGGACTCTCAAAAGTCTTCTCCAACACCACAGTTCAAAAGCAGCAATTCTTCTACGCTCAGTTTTCTTTGTAGTCCAACTCTCACATCCATATATGACTATTGGAAAAACCATAGCCTTGACTAGACAGACCTTTGTTGGCAAAATAGTGTCTCTGCTTTTTAATATGCTGTCTAGGTTGGTCATAATTTTCCTTCCAGGGTGTAAGAGTCTTTTAATTTCATGGATTCAGTCATCATCTGCAGTGATTTTAGGTCCCCCAAAATAAAGTCTTCCACTGTTTCCACTGTTTCCCTATCTATTTCCCATGAAGTAATGGGACCAGATGCCATGATCCTCATTTTCTGAAAGTTGAGCTTTAAGCCAACTTTTTCACTCTCCTCTTTCACTTTCATCAAGAGGCTCTTTAGTTCTTCCTCACTTTCTGCCATAAGGGTAGTGCCATTTGAGGTTATTGATATTTCTCTCAGGAATCTTGATTCCAACTTGTGCTTCCTCCAGCCCAGCCTTTCTCATAATGTACTCTGCATATAAGTGAAACAAGCAGGGTGACAATATACAGCCTTGACATACTCCTTTTCTTATGTGGAACCAGTCTGTTTTCCATGTCCAGTTCTAGCTGTTGCTTCCTGACCTGCATACAGGATTCTCAAGAGGCAGGTTAGGTGGTTTGGTATTTCCATCTGTTTCAGAATTTCCACAGTTTATTGTGATGCACACAGTCAATGGCTTTGGCATAGTCAATAAAACAGAAATAGATATTTTTCTGGAACTCTCTTTTTCGATGATCCAGCAGATGTTGGCAATTTGATCTCTGGTTCCTCTTTTTTTTTCTCTCTCTCTCTTTTAATTTATTAGGTTTCAGTTCAGTTCAGTTCATTCGCTCTGTTGTGTCCAGTTCTTTGCAACCCCATCAGCACGCCAGGCCTCCCTGTCCATCACCAACTCCTGGAGTTCACTCAGACTCACGTCCATCGAGTCTGTAATGCCATCCAGCCATCTCATCCTCTGTTATCCCCTTCTCCTCCTGCCCACAATCCTTCCCAGCATCAGAGTCTTTTCCAATAAGTCAGCTCTTTGCATGAGGTGGCCAAAGCACTGGAGTTTCAGCTTTAGCTTAATTCCTTCCAAAGAAATCCCAGGGCTGATCTCCTTCAGAATGGACTGGTTGGATCTCCTTGCAGTCCAAGGGACTCTCAAGAGTCTTTTCCAACACCACAGTTCAAAGGTGTCAGTTTTTCAGTGCTCAGCCTTCTTCACAGTCAAGCTCTCACATCCATACATGACTACTGGAAAAACTATAGCCTTGACTAGACGGACCTTAGTTAGAGGTAAATTACTTTACAACATTGTGGTGGTTTTTGCCATACATTCACATGAATCAGCCATGGGTGTACATGTGTTCCCCGTCCTGAAGCCCTTCCCACCTCCCTGAACATCCCTTCCTTCATGATAATCCCAGTGTACCGGCCCTGAGCACCCTGTCTCATGCATCAAACTTGGACTAGTGATACTTTGCGTATGATAATACACATTTTTCAATGCTAATCTCTCAAATCGTCCTACCATCGGCTTCTCTTACTGAGTCCAAAGTCTGTTCTCTGTGTCTCTTTTGCTGTCTCGCATATAGGATCATCATTACCAACTTTCTAAATTCCATATATATGCATTAATATACTGTATTTGTGTTTTTCTTTCTGACTTACTTCACTCTGTACAATAGGCTCCACTTTCATCCACCTCATTAGAACTGATTCAAAAGCATTATTTTTAATAGCTGAGTAATATTCCATTGTGTATATGTACCACAGCTTTGTTATCCATTCATATGCCAATAGACATCTAGATTTCTTCATACCCTGGCTATTGTAAACAGTGCTGTGGTGAACATTGCGGTACACATGTCTGTTTCAATTCTGGTTTCCTCGGTGTATATTCCCCAAATGGGATTGCTGGGTCGTATGCAGGTCTATTTCCAGTTTTTTAAGGAATGTCCACAGTGTTCTCCATAGTGGCTATACTTGTTTACATTCCCACCAACAGTATAAGAGGGTTCGTTTTTTTCCACTAACCTTTCCAGCATTTGTTGCCTGTAGAATTTTTGATAGCAGCCATTCTTTCCAGTGTGAGATGGTACTTCACTGTGGTTTTGATTTGCATTTCTCTGATGATGAGTGATGTTGAGCATCTATTCAGGTATTTGTTGGCCATCTGTCTGTCTTCTTTAGAGAAATGTCTGTTTAGTTCTTTGGCCCATTTTATGATTGGGTAGTTTATTTTTCTGGAATTGAGCTACAAGAGTTGCTTGTATATTTTGAGATTAATTCTTTGCCAGTTGCTTTATTTGCTATTAGTTCTCCCATTCTGAAGGCTATATATTCACCTTGCTTATAGTGTCCTTCATCATGCAAAAGTTTTTAAGGTTAATTAGGTACCATTTGTTTTCAGTTCAGTCGCTCAGCAGTGTCTGACTCTTTGCAATGGCATGAACCACAGCACACCAGGCCTCCCTGTCCATCACCAACTCCCAGAGTCTACCCAAACCCATGTCCATTGAGTCAGTGATGACATCCAATCGTCTCATCCTCTGTTGTCACCTTCTCCTCCTGCCCTCTGTCTTTCCCAGAATCAGGATCTTTTCCAATGAGTCAACTCTTTGCATCAAGTGGCCAAAGTATTGGAGTTTCAGCTTCAGCATCAGTCCTCCCAATGAATACCCAGGACTGGTCTCCTTTAGGATGGACTGGTAGGATCTCCTTGCAGTCCAAAGAACTCTCGAGTCTTTTCCAACACTACAGTTGAAAAGAATCAATTCTTCTGTGCTCAGATTTCTTTATAGTCCAACTCTCACATCCATACATGACTACTGGAAAAACCATAGCCTTGACCAGACGGGCCTTTGTTGACAAAGTAATGTCTCTGCTTTTTAATATGCTGTCTAGATTGATCATAACTTTCCTTTAGAGTAAGCGTCTTTTAATTTCATGGCTGCAATCACCATCTGCAGTGATTTTGGAGCCCAGAAAAATAAAGTCTGCCACTCTTTCCAATGTTTCTCCGTCTATTTGCCATGAAGTGATGGGACCAGATGCCATGATCTTAATTTTCTGAATGTTGAGCTTTAAGTCAATTTTTTCACTCTCCTCTTTCACTTTCATCAAGAGGCTCTGTATTTCTTCACTTTCTGCCATAAGGGTGGTGTCATCTGCATATCTGAGGTTACTGATATTTCTCCTGGCAATCTTGATTCCAGCTTATGCTTTCTCCAACCCAGCGATTCTAATGATGTACATACTTTGCATATAAGTTAAATAAGCAGGGTGACAATACACAGCCTTGACGTACTCCTTTTCTGATTTGGAACCAGTCTGTGGTTCCATGTCCAGTTCTAACTGTTGTTTCCTGACCTGCATACAGGTTTCTCAAGAGGCAGGTCAGGTGGTCTGCTATTCCCATCTCTTTCAGAATTTTCCAGTTTATTGTGATCACACAGTCAAAGGCTTTGGCATAGTCAATAAAGCAGAAATAGATGTTTTTCTGGAACTCTGTTGCTTTTTTGATGATCCAGAAAATGTTTGGAATTTGATCTCTGGTTTCTCTACCCTTTCTAAAACCAGCTTAAAATCTGAAAATTCATGGTTCATGTTTATTTTTGCTTTTATTTCTATTATTCTGGGAGCTGGGTCATAGAGTATCCTGCTACGATTTATGTCAGAGAGTATTTTGCCTATATTTTCCTCTAAGTGTTGTATAGTTTCTGGTCTTACATTTAGATTTTTAATTCATTTTGAGTTTTTGTTGTTGTTGTTGTTGTTGTTGTTTTATTTTTAATTTTTTAAAAATTTGTTTATTTTAATTGGAGGCTAATTACTTTACAATATTGTATTGGTTTTGCCACACATCAACATGAATTCACCACGGGTGTACACGTGTTCCCCATCCTGAACCCCCCTCCCACGTCCCTCCCCGTATCATCCCTCTGGTTCATCCCAGTGCACCAGCCCCAAGCATCCTGTATCCTACATAAACCTGGACTGGCTTTCGTTTCTTATATGATATTATACATATTTTAATGCCATTCTCCCAAATTTTTTTTGTATGATGTTAGAAAGTGTTCTAGTTTCATTCTTTTACAGGTGATTGACCAGTTTTCCTAGCACCACTTGTTAAAAAGATTGTCTTTTCTCCCTTTTATATTTTTGCCTCCTTTGTCAACGATAAGTTGTCCATAGGTGCGTGGATTTGTCTCTTGGCTTTCTATTTTGTTCCATGATGTATAATTTCTATTTTTGTGCCAGAACCACGCTGTCTTGATGACTGTAGTTTTGTAGTATAGTCTGAACTCAGGTAGGTTGATTCCTCCAGTTCCATTCTTCTTTCTCAAGATTGCTTTGGCTATTCGAGGTTTTTTGTATTTCCATACAAATTGTGATATTATTTGTTCTAGTTCTCTGAAAAATACTGTTGGTAACTTGATAGGGATTGCATTGAATCTATAGATTGCTTTGGGTAGTTTATTTATTTTCACTATATTGATTCTTCTGATACATGAACATCGTATATTTCTCCATCTATTTGTGTCCTCTCTGATTTCTGTCATCAGTGTTTTAGTTTTCTATATATACGTCTTTTGTTTCTTTAGGTAGATTTATTCCTAAGTAGTTTATTCTTTTCGTTGTGATGGTGAATGGAATTGCTTCCTTAATTTCTCTTTCTGTTTTCTCAGTGTATAGAAATGCAAGTGATCCTATGTTAATTCTATATCCTTCAACTTTACTATATCCATTGATTAGCTCTAGTAATTTTCTGGTGGAGTTTTTAGGGTTTTCTATGTAGAGGATCATGTCATCTTCAAATAGTAAGAGTTTTACTTCTTCTTTTCCAATCTGGATTCCTTTTATTTCTTTTTCTTCTCTGATTGCTGGGGTTAAAACTTTTAAAACTATGTTGAATAGTAGTAGTGAGAGTGGGCACCCTTGTCTTGTTCCTGATTTTAGGGGAAATGATTTCAATTTTTTCACCATAGAGATTAATGTTTGCTGTTTCTTTATCATATATGGCTTTTATTATGTTGAGATATGTTTCTTCTATGCCTGCTTTCTGTTTTTTTTTTTTTTCCTTATCATAAATGGATGTTGAATTTTGTCAAAGGCTTTCTCTGAATCTATTGAGATAATCATATGATTTTATCTTTCAATTTGTTAATGTGGTGTATCACATTGATTGATTTGCGAATGCTGAAGACCCCTTGCATCCCTGGGATAAAGCCCACTTGGTCATGATATGTGATCATTTTAAAATGTTGTTGGTATGTTTTTGTTGTTCAATATTTAATATATTATTTAATATGTTGTTGGATTCTGTTTGCTAGAATTTTGTTGAGGAATTTTGCTTCAGTGATATTGGTGATACATGTTCATCAGTGATATTGGCCTGTAGTTTTCTTTTTTTGTGGCATCTTTGTCTGGTTTTGGTAGTAGGATGATGGTGGCCTCATAGAATGAGTTTTTAAGATTACCTTCCTCTGCAATTTTCTGGAAGAGTTTGAGTAGGATAGGGGTTAGCTCTTCTCTAGATTTTTGGTAGAATTCAGCTGTGAAGTCTTCTGGTCCTGGGCTTTTGTTTGTTGGAAGATTTCTGATATAGTTTCAATTTTCATGCTTGTGATGGGTCTGGTAAGATTTTCTAATTCTTCCTGGTTCGCCTTTGAAAGGTTATACGTTTGTAAGAATTTTTTCATTTCTTCCAAGTTGTCCAATTTATTGGCATATAGTTGCTGATAGTAGTCTCTTATGATCTTTGTGTTTCTGTGTTGTCTGTTGTGATTTTTCTATTTTCATTTCTAATTTTGTTGAATTGATTCTTCTCTCTTTTTCTTTTGATGAATCTGACTAATGGTTTGTCTATTTTTTTTTATCTTCACAAAGAACCAGCTTTTAGCTTTGTTGATTTTTACTACTGTCTCCTTTGTTTCTTTTTCATTTATTTCTGCCCTATTTTTTGTAATTTCTTTCCTTCTACTAACCCTGGGGTTTTTCATTTCTTCTTTTTTAGATTGCTTTAGGTGTTGAGTTAGGTTATTTATTTGATTTTTCTCCTTTTTCTTGAGTTAAGCTTGTATTGCCATGAACCTTCCCCTTAGCCTTGCTTTGGCTGAATCCTATAGGTTTGGGGTTGTTCTGTTTTAATTTTCACTCATTTCTATGCATATTTTTATTTCTTCTGTGATTTGTTGGTTATTCAGAAGCATGTTGTTTAGCCTCCACATGTTGGAATTTTAATTTTTTCCCTTGTAATTGACATCTAATCTTACTGCATTGTAGTCAGAAAAGATGCTTGCAATCATTTCAATTTTTTGAATTTACCAAAGCTAGATATACAGCCCAAGATGTGATCTACCATGGAGAAGATTTTGTGTGTGCTTGAGAAAGATGAAATTCATTGTTTTGGGGTGAAATGTCCTATAGATATCAATTAGTACTAACTGGTCCATTGTATCATTTAAAGTTTGTGTTTCTTGTTAATTTTCTGTTTAGTTGATCTATCCATAGGTGTGAGTGGGGTATTAAAGTCTCCCACTGTTATTATGTTATTGTTAATTTCTTCATACTTGTTAGCATTTGCCTTACATATTGCAGTGCTCCTATTTTGGGTGCATATATAGTTATAATTATCTTCTTCTTGGATTGATCCTTTGATCATTATGTAGTGTCCTTTGTCTCTTTTCACAGCCTTTATTTTAAAGTTTATTTTATCTGATATGAGTATTGCTACTCTTGCTTTCTTTTGGTCTCCATTTTCATGAAATATCTTTTTTCTAGCCCTTCACTTTCAGTTTGTATGTGTCCCTTGTTTTGAGGTGGGTCTCTTGTAGACAGCATCTATAAGGGTCCTATTTTTTATCCATTCAGCCAGACTTTGCCTTTTGGTTGGGGCATTCAAAATGTTTACATTCAAGGTAATTATTGATAAGTATGATCCCATTGCCATTTACTTTGTTGTTTTGGGTTCAAGTTGATATACCCTTTTTCCATCTAGAAAAATCCTTTAGCATTTGTTGAAGGGCTGGTTTAATGGTGCTGAATTCTCTCAGCTTTTGCTTGCCTGTAAAGCTTTTGATTTCTCCTTCATATTTGAATGAGATAATTGCTGGGTACAGTAATCTGGGTTGTAGGTTTTTCTCTTTCATCACTTGAAGTATGACCTCCCATTCCCTTCTGGCTTGAAGAGCTTCTAATGAAAGATCAGCTGTTATCATTATGGGGATCCCTTGTGTGTTAGTTGCTGTTTTTCCCTTGATGCTTTTAATATCTCTTCTTTGTGTTTGATCTTCATTAATTTGATTAATATGTGTCTTGGTGTGTTTTGCCTTGTGTTTATCCTGTTTAGGACTCTCTGGGTTTCTTAGACTTGGGTGGCTATTTCCTTCCCCATTTTAGGGAAGTTTTCAATTATCTACTCAAGTATTTTCTCACGGCCTTTCTTTCTGTCTTCTTCTTCTGGGACTCCTATGATTCAAATGTTGGGGCATTTATCATTGTCCAAGAGGTCTCTGAGATTATCTTCATTTCCTTTAATTCCTTTTTGTTTTTTTTCCTCTCTGCTTCATTTATTTCCACCATTCTATCTTCCAGCTCACTTATCCTATCTTCTGTTTAAGTTGTTCTACTGTTATTTCCCTCCAGAGTGCTTTTGATCTCAGTTATTGCATTATTCATTATTGATTGACTCTTTTTTATTTTCTAGGTCCTTGTTAAACTTTTCTTGCATCTTCTCAATCTTTGTCTTCAAACTATCTATCTGTAACTCCATTTTTTTCCAATACTTTGGATAATTTTTACTATCATTGTTCTTAATTATTTTTCAGGTAGACTTCTTATCTCCTCCTCTATTTTTGGTTTGGTGAGTATTTATCATGTTTCTTTACCTGCTGAATATATCTCTGCCTTTCATCTTGTTTAGATTGCTGTGTTTTGGGTGGCCTTCTGATGCTGGAAATTTGTGGTTCTTCTTTATTTTGGAGGTGCTTCCCTGTGGGTGGGGTTGGATTAGTGGCTTGTCAAGGTTTCCTGGTTATGGAAGCTTGTGTTGGTGTTCTGGTGGGTGGAGCTGGATCTCTTTTTTCTGGTGTGCAGTGGAGTGTCTGTTAGTGTGTTTTGAGGTGTCTATGTGATTGGTGTGACTTTTGGCCACCTATATTTTAATGCTCAGGGTTATGTTCTTGCTTTGTTGGAGAATTAGCTTGGTATGTCTTGCCTTGAAACTTGTTGGCTCTTGGGTAGAACTTGGTTT
The DNA here is from genome assembly GCF_023091745.1 of Budorcas taxicolor. Lineage (NCBI taxonomy): Eukaryota > Metazoa > Chordata > Mammalia > Artiodactyla > Bovidae > Budorcas > Budorcas taxicolor. Next base: position 51,939,324 of record NC_068915.1, on the reverse strand, counting down.
CAGTGTAGGTATGGAGGCTTTTGGATGAGCTCCTATTGATTCATGTTCCAGTCAGGAGTTTTCTGGAGTTCTCAACTTTTGGATTTAAGCCTACTGCCTCTGGCTTTCAGTCTTATACTTACAGTAGTCTCATGACTTCTCCATCCATACAGCACTGATGATAAAATATCTAGGTTAATGGTGAAAAGATTCTCCACAGTGAGGGACACCCAGAGAGTTTCAGAGTTACATGGAGAAAAGAAGAGGGAGGAAGTAGATAGAGGTAGTCAGGAGGAGAAGAAGGGGAGTCAAAAGGAGAGAGAACAATCTAGCCAGTAATCAGTACCCTAAGTGTTCTCTACAGCCCAGAATGCCCAAAAAGATTCAGAGTTGGGTAGAGAAGAGAAGGGGGAGGGAGGAGATAGAGGTGACCTGGTGGTGAAAAAGGAGAGTCAAAAGGGTAAGAGAGCAATCAAGCCAGTAATCACACTCCTAAGTAAAAATGGGTATTGAAGATTGGATTCTTAAAGGTACAAAATTGATAGCAAAACCCATAAGCAAGGATAAAAATCTAAAGTATATGTTAGACTCTCAAAAATACAATATTAAAAAACAAAACAAAATCACAAAATTGTAAAAAAAATATGTTAAATTTTATTTAAAAATAGCATATTTTTGCAAGATAATAGTAGGTTATAAAAATGAAAATTAAATGAGTAATAAGGAACTTAAAAATAAAAAAAATAAAATTACAAAATGATAATAGTAAAATATATCTAGAAATGTCTCTGGAGCTGTTAAGGGCAGTGTGGGGTCAGTTCAGTTTCAGATAGTTCCTTGTTCCAGCTTTTACTTCTCAAGGTCTATAGGCCCAATCAATGCAGTCAGTACTAACTACAGGGTTTTATTCTGTTGCACCTGTCACTTCCAGATCAGTTCCCTCTTCTTTGTTTATTTTGGCTTCCTCTGTTTACAAGTCTCTTCAGTGTCTAATTTATGCCCTGACACAAGGGGGCAAAGGTTGTCACTTATCTAGGCTTACTTGTTCAGTTGTGCTGTGGGGAGGGAGAAGCACTGCAAACAAATATCAGTGGCCTGTGTGGGGAGTGCTCACAGTGTCTGGGCCACACTGGGTTTGCCCCCATTCATGGCATGTGTGCTTTCCTGGTCTACCCTGCTCAGGATCCTGGTTGTTCTGCAGGGGGACTGTCTAAAGCAGGCCCTGGGTTGTGTACACTTTCCAGGTCTAAGCCACTCAAGTTCAGGTTTTCAGGTACTCCACAAAGGCACAGACTCAGTTGGGCCTATGTTTTGTGCCCTTCCCAGCTTGGAGCAGCTCAGGCAACCAGGTGCTTGGTGAGTGCACTCTGCCAGCTGGGCAGTGCATCTTAACAACTCCTCTGTCCCAGCCCTTGGGTTTCCTGGGTGTGCATTGGGAGTGCCATCTCAGGTGTTCTGTGTGTCTCCTCTGGAGAGCTGATCTCTGACTGTGGCCCTCCTGGTGGATGTCAACTGTCCAGGATCCAAGGAAGACTTGGTTAGTACCTGGGAGTCTGCTTGGTGGAGGATGCTGTCTCTGGGCCTGAGATTGCTCCTCGCCTTCTGGCTCTGTCTGTCACCCACCTGCCTCTCTGCCTCTGGAGTGGGGAGGGGCCGGTCCTCAGGCGGCTAGTTCTTCTCTGGTATTTGCTCAGTCCTTTGTTCTATGAGAGGACCAGGTTGTGCCTTAGAGCTTTTCTTGGGTAAGTTCTCTCTCTCTCTCTCTCAATCTCTCTTTGTTTTTTACTTCTTTCTCTAGCTATCCCACAATTTGGGTTGCTATCTCACCTTAGCTCCCTCAGATTGTTCTTAGGGCATTCAAGCCTGATCCTTACCCTAAGCATGCAGCCCGCCCCTCCCTGTTCAGCTCCTGCTTGCTGGACCCGAGTGTCTGGGATACTTCTCCACTGGGAGTTGCGGTTAGGCATGTAATTTGTGTACGTGTTTTTTTTTTTTTTTTCTTCCTCCCAGTTATGTTGCCCTCTGAGATTCCAAAACTCCCCACAGACCCACCGCTGAGTGGGTTTCCTGGGGTTTGGAAACTTCTCCTTCACAACTCCCTCTTCATGTGGGTCACCATCTCTAACTCTTTTGTCTCTCTTTTTATCTTTTATATTTCGTCCTATCTCCTTTCAAAGAGAAAGAGCCGCCTTTCTGGGTGCCTGAAATCCTCCACCAGCATTCAGAAGTTGTTTTGTGGAATTTGTTCAGAGTTCAAATTATTTTTGGATGAATTTGTCTGGGAGAAAGTGATCTCCCCATCCTATTCTAAACCATCTTAGGAATGCCCCTCTGTTTTTTCTGAAACTAGCTTGACCATTTGGAAGTTTATAACTCACATACTGTTGAAGCCTGGCTTGGAGAATTTTGAGCATTACTTTACTAGTGTGTGAGATAGGTACAATTGTGCAGTAGTTTCAGCATTCTTTATAATTTCCCTACTTTGGGATTGGGATGAAAACTCACCTTTGTCCGTCCTATGGACACTGCTGAGTTTTCCAAATTTGCTGGCATATTGAATGTGGCACTTTCACAGCATCATCTTTCAGGATTTGAAATAGCTCAACTGGACTTCTGTCACCTAAACTAGCTTTTTTCATAGTGATGCTTTCTAAGGCCCACTTAACTTCACATCCCAGGATGTCTGGCTCTAAATGAGTGATCACACCATCATGATTATTTTTATATAATCCTTAAAAAGCAATGTAGAAAAGAAAAATTGTCCTTTCCTCTTCCTTGAGAATTCCAGACTCCTATTTCTTTCTTGAGCACCCCAGACAGCTTCCTCCTCTTCAGGGAACCCAGACTTCTTATCAACCTGCTTAGGTTTTGACTCTTTCAGAACTATGTTTGAATAATCTAATTTCCTCACATTACAGTCTCTTTTTAACTCTATCATTAGTGGCTCTTAAAGCTACCATTAGAATAAATCCACTTTCACAGAGAAACTATCTACTTCTGTTTGCCTTTCATATGACCTTGGTCTGAGCCACCATCTGTTCTCACCCAAACTCTTGCAATTCTTTGCAATGCTGTGAGACTGAATTCTGTTTGGTACCTTTAACTTACCCCAACCCTACCCTGTACCAGTCGCATGTTGAAGTTTTAACCCTCAATGGTACCTAGTGGTGAGTTCTTTGGGAGATAATTTGTTTTAGATGAGATCATGAGAGTGAAATTCTCAAGAGAAGATTGGTGCCTACATAGGAGGACACACCAGAGAGACTATTCTTTCTTCTTTTCTCAGCCAGATGAATACACAGCCAGAAGGGTCTGTATGTAAGCCAGAGAGAGAGATCTCATTAGAACTCAATCATAGTGATACCTGATCTTGCATTTCCTAGACCCTAGAACTTTGAGAAAGAAATCTCTTGTTGTTTAAGCTATGCAGTCTATGCTATTTCATCATGGAAGCCCAAGGAGACTAAAACACTCTAACTGGCTTCACTTTTTTTCCACTTTTGATTTCCTACTACCCTTTCTTTGCTTAGCAGCCAGGGAAATAATTTAAATGCTTATATTATGCTTTGAAGAAAGTGGGGAAAACCACTAGACCATTCAGGCATGTCCTAAATCAAATCATTTATGACTATAAAGTGGAAGTGAGAAATAGATTTAAGGGACTAGATCTGATAGACAGAGTGCCTGATGAACTATGGATGGAGGTTCATACATTGTATAGGAGACAGGAATCAAGACCATCCCCAAGAAAAAGAAATACAAAAAAGCAAAATGGCTGTTGGAGGAGAATTTACAAATATCTTTGAAAAGAAGACAGATGAAAAGCAAAGGAGAAAAAAAAAGATATACCCACTTAAATGCAGAGGTCCAAAGAAGAGCAAGGAGAGATTAGAAAGCCTTCCTCAGTGATCAATGCAAAGAAATAGAGGAAAACAATAGAATGGGAAGACTAAAGATCTCTTCAAGAAAATTAGAGATACCAAGGGAACATTTCATGCAAAGATTGGCTCGATAAAGGACAGCAGTCATATGGACCTAAGAGAAGCAGACAATTTTAAGAAGAGGTGGCAAGAATACACAGAAGAACTGCACAAGAAAAGATCTTCACGACCCAGATAATCACGATAATCACTCATTTAGAGCCAGACATCCTGCAATGTGAAGTCAAGCAGGCCTCAGGAAGCATCACTACAAACAAAAGCAAGTGGAGGTGATGGAATTCCAGTTGAGCTATTTCAAATCCTGAAAGATGATGCTGTGAAAGTGCTGCACTCGATATGCAAACAAATTTTGAAAACTCAGCAGTAGCCACAGGACTGGAAAAGGTCAGTTTTCATTCCAATCCCTAACAAAGGCAAAGTGAAAGAAGGCTCAAATTACTGCACAATTGCACTCATCTCACATGCTAGTAAAGGAATGCTCCAAATTCTCCAAGCCAGGCTTCAGCAATATGTGATGTGTGAACTTCCAGATGGTCAAGCTGGTTTTAGAAATGGCAGAGGAACCAGAGATCAAATTGCCAACATCTGCTGGATCATGGAAAAACCAAGAGAGTTCCAGAAAAACATCTACTTCTGCTTTATCGACTATGCCAAAGCCATTGACTGTGTGGATCGCAATAAACTGTGGAAAATTCTGAAGGAGATGGGAATAGCAGACCGCCTGACCTGCCTCTTGAGAAACCTATATGCAGGTCAGGAAGCAACAGTTAGAACTGGACATAGAACAACCGATTGGTTCCAAATAAGAAAAGGAGTATGTCAAGGCTGTATATCGTCACTCTGCTTATTTAACTTACATGCAGAGTACATCATGAGAAACGCTGGACTGGAGGAAGCACAAGCTGGAATTAAGACTGCTGGGAGAAACATCAATAACCTCAGAAATGCAGATGACTTTATCCTTATGGAAGAAAGTGAAGAAGAACTAAAGAGCCTCTTGATGAAAATGAAAGAGAAGAATGGAAGTCGGCTTAAAGCCTAACATTCAGAAAATGAAAATCATGGCATCTGGTCACATTGCTTCATGGCAAATAAGTGGGGAGACAGTAGAAACAGTGGCTGACTCTATTTTTTTGGGCTTCAGAATCACTGTAGATGGTGATTGTAGCCATGAAATGAAAAGACACTTACTCTTTGGAAGGAAAGTTATGACCAACTTAGACAGCATATTAAAAAGCAGAGACATTACTTTGCCAACAAAGATCCATCTAGTCAAGGCTGTAGTTTTTCCAGTAGTCATGTATGTATGTGAGAGTTGAACTACAAAGAAAGCTGAGCACTGAAGAATTGATGATTTTGAACTGTGGTGTTGGAGAAGACTCTTGAGAGTCCCTTGGACTGCAAGGAGATCCAACCAGTCCATCCTAAAGGAGATCAATCCTGGGTGTTCATTGGAAGGACTGATGTTGAAGATGAAACTCTAATACTTTGGCCACCTGATGCGAAGAGCTGACTCATTTGTAAAGACCCAGGTGCTGAGAAAGATTGAGGGCAGGAGGAGAAGGGGACGACAGAGGATGAGATGGTTGCATGGCATCACTGACGATGGCTATGGGTTTGGGTAGACTCCGACAATCAGTGATGTACATGGAGGCCTGGAGTGCTGTGGTTGCTGCTGGGGTTGCAAAGAGTCAGACACGACTGAGCAACTGAACTGAACTGAATACAACATTTCCAATGACTTTCTAACCCTTAGAATAAAATTCAGACTTGTTATCCTTATATTTTTTCATACTTGCCTATATGATCTCATGTGGCACTATATTATTCTCCCATTTTTTGACTATGTCTCAGCTGCAGTGGTCCTCTTATCACTTCTTTAACATGGATCTATCAAAATGTTAGTGAATTCAGATAAAAAAATATTCCTCCTCTGATCTTTGCTTCATTGGCTCCTCCTTAAGAGCCGATTAATTTGTTAGCCACTGTTTCACTCTAAATTGTATGACGTTATTATAATTATTTTCTTTTTGAACATGATATATATTCTTATTTATTCAGCTTACATATTTTCCATCACTGTAATAAATTCAATTCTGTCTTGTTCAACGGTCTTTTTTTTTCAATGCTTTCTATGTTAAGAAGTATTCAGTAAGATGAAGTTTTGGGTAGAAATTAAATATAATGTATACCCACTGTTGCAACACTGATAATTTTTCTTTAGACTATAGAACCAGCATTTCCTAACAAGATTTGAAATGAAAATGTTCTTGAACTACTACTAATTCTACTTCTTTTCAGTTATGGTTTCAAACATAATATACATAATTGTGTGTGTGTGTGAAGCCAACTCTGCTTTTATTTAATGAGTTTATCCATGACCAATAAGAGTTCAAGTTTGGAGGATACAGTTCTGCTCATTCCCCAGGTCTTCATGTCCTCTAGCAAGGCCACCCAATGAGAAACCAAGAGGACTAAGGACATGAGCCACACTCTTTCAAGTCCAGGTTCTCTTTCTCCAATACTTCTATCCTCCGGAAAGCTGTGGCTCAAGTGCAGCCATCAGCTTTGCAAGGCCTCCACGATGAACTCCAGTACCTTGAGCTCCCAATTGGTGGCAACTTTGGAGGCCCTCTGGTGTAGCCAGCTGTCTAGGGAGGTGTATTTTGCATCTCTCTCTCTAGCTCCTCTGTCTGACAGGCCTTGGTTCATACCACGCTCAGCCCCTGCATGACCTCAGACCTGAGCTCTGTTCTGGCTTGATCTTCTCTGCTGTGAGGTTGAAAAAGACTTGGCAAGGGGAAACTAGGAGGCTACAGGAAAGCCTGAGAAGATCCAAAGCTGTGGGTCAAGTGCCCCGCCAGGGCTCTGCGCTCAGCAGCTGCTCCTGGTGCCTCTCCATGCTAAGGGGCTGGATCAGGGTGACCTCTCTCATACACAGAATTCTTTGGGGACACTCTTGGTTGGAAATCGGAAGCATCTTCTCCTGGAAGCCGCTTGAAACTCAAAAATATATGTGTCCCTTCCAGGCAGTTAATATGTTCCTGAAACATCTTGTTCTATACCTGGATCTTATGATACTTCTACTCGGGATACAGAAAGATATTGTTCAGGTACTTGGTGGTGATGTCCACACCCAGCTTTACCCTGTTGATTGCGTGGGTCTTCATGATGGAGGCAATTATTGGTCCGTGAAAAAGTGGAGAGAAAACGATGCATTGGTTGTGTGCATCCCTCTGGACCTTCCTCACAGTGACCCGGATGAAGGAGCAAGTGAAGTACTCTCCAGGCACAGCTATGGGTGGAGCCTTCTTTGAGCTCAAGCAAATAGATGAAGAAACAATGGAAACAGTGACAGACTTTACTTTTTTGGGCTCCAAAATCACTATAGACAGTGAAATTAATTACTATGTAGCCATGAAATTAAAAGACACTTGCTCCTTGGAAGAAAAGCAATGACAAACCTACATAACGTATTAAAAAGTGGAGGCATTATTTTGCAAACAAAGGTCTGTATAGTCAAAACTATGGTTTTTCCAGTGGTCATGTAGGGATGTGAGAGCTGAACAATAAAAAAGGCTGAGCCTGAAGGATTTATGCCTTCTGATTGTAGTGCTGTAGAAGACTCTTGAGAGTTCTTTGGCTCCAAGGAGATCAAACCAGTGAATCCTAAAGGACATCAGTCCTGAATATTGGTTAAAAGGACTGATACTGAAGCTGAAGCTCCAATACTTTGGCCACCTGATACAAAGAGCCAACTCTTTGGAAAAGACCCTGACTCTGGGAAAGATTGAAGGCAGGAGGAGAGGGGGACTATAGAGGATGAGATGGTTGGATGGTATCACCAAATCAATGGACATGAGTTTGAGCAAGCTCCAGGAGATAGTGAGGAACAGGAAAGCCTGGTGTGCTGCAGTCCATGGGGTCACAAAGAGCTAGACACTTGTTAAGAGAATGACTCAAAAATAACATCAACTTCCTTGATTCTTGGGGCCTCAGGTGCACTCAGAACTGCTTAGCTCTAAGTTCCTTTCTCACCCAGCCCTGAATGGAATTCTTCATTGTAGGGCCTGGGGCCCTGAGGTGCTTATGCTCAAGTTGACCAGGGAAGCTGCTGCCATCTGTACCTCATCCATTGTTCCCTAGCTGGAGACTGTAAAAGAAATGTATACTAAGAATATATCATTATAGCATCATTGGTAATTGTGACAAATTGGAAACTAAGTAAAAATTCAGCTACAAACAATGATTAGCTGTATATGTGTCACATTGTATAGAAAATACACAAGGTATGATGCTGCCAGTCATAACGCATACCATTATGTTTGTAACACCGAGGTTGAAGAAGACCTAGCTAGTTACAATTATAAAATACAATAAATTATAGATCATAGATAAATTTCAGAGATATAAAACATGAAAAATCTATAAAAATTTTAATAAAAATCTATATTAGTTAAATATAGTTTACCTGGGCGTATTTTAAAATATTGAATTGTTTTATCTATATGCAGTAGTTCGAAAATAGTTGGGCATGTGCATGCTGTGTGTATATGTATGCATACATACACCTAAAACAGGTCATGTGCTGGCAAAAGTTTGAGAACTTTTCTCCTGAAATGACCACTCCAAAGCCTCGTTTACAGTGTTTGTCAATTTCATAGTATATATACTCCACCATGCCTTATTACAAGCCACCAACAAAACTTATGCAGATATGGAAAAAGATGCACACAGTTGACTTTTGTAAGCCATTATGAGCCAGCTGCAGCATACAACTACAAATAACTATACACTTCAAGGCTATTTAAATTTTCTACGAATGTATCTATCTTTGTGTCTCTCTCAATTCAGTTCAGTCAGTACAGTCGCTCAGTCATGTCTGACTCTTTGTGACCCCATGAACCGCGGGACGCCAAGCCTCCCTGTCCATCATCAACTCCCGGAGTCCACCCAAACCCATGTCCATTGAGCCAGTGATGCTATCCAACCATCTTATCTCTGTCGTCCCCTTCTCCTAGTATACTAAATCTTTCCCAGAATCAGGGTCTTTACCAGTGAGTCAGCTCTTCGCATCAGGTGGTCAAAGTATTGGAGTTTCAGCTTCAACATCAGTCCTTCCAATGAACAACCAGGACTGACCTCCTTTAGGATGAAATGATTGGATCCCCTTGCAGTCCAAGTGACTCTCAAGAGTCTTCCCCAACACGAAAGTTCAAAAGCATCAATTCTTCAGTGTTCAGCTTTCTTTATAGTCCAACTCTCACATCCATACATGACCACTGGAAAAACCATAGCCTTGACTAGACGGACCTTTGTTGGCAGAGTAATGTCTCTACTTTTTAATACTCTGTCTAGGTTGGCCACAACTTTCCTTCCAAGGAGTAAGTGTTTTCTAATTTCATAGCTGCAATCACCATCCACAGTGATTTTGGAGCCCAGAAAAATAAAGTCGGACACTGTTTCTACTGTTTCCCCATCTATTTACCTGAAGTGATAGGACTGGATGCCATGATCTTAGTTTTCTGAATGTTGAGCTTTAAGCCAACTTTTTCACTCTCCTCTTTCACTTTCATCAAGAGGCTCTTTAGTTCTTCTTCACTTTCTGCCATAAGGGTAGTGTCATCTGCATATCTGAGGTTATTGATATTTCTCCGAGCAATCTTGATTCCAGCTGATGCTTCCTCCAGCCGAGCGTTTCTCATGGTGTACTCTGCATATAAGTTAAATAAGTAGAGTGACAATATACAGTCTTGACGTTTTCCTTTTCTTATTTGGAAGCAGTTTGTTATTCCATGTGCAGTTCTAACTGCTGCTTCCTGACCTGCATACAGATTTCTCAAGAGGCAGGTCAGGTGGTCTGGTATTCCCATCTGTTTAAGAATTTTCCATAGTTAATTGTGATCCACATCTCTTTACATGCATATATATATATTTTTTATATGCACATGTTACATATATATGTACATGTATATTTCTTAGAAAAAATGTCTGTATATATGTTGTGGGAGTTGGTATAAATTTGGAGCTCTCTGCGTCGTAGGCACAACACACAGAATGTCTCCTTTTCATCCATAAAATGTATTGACCATGATTGCCCAAGACAGCCTAGAAATTAGTGATTAGTTGGTTACTGTCAACTATGGTCATAAACTTCTCCTCCCACCAAATCAGTTGGGTGCTTAACAGGATTCTATTGTATTATTCCCAAATCTGTTTAGACTGGTGGCACATTTTCTTATAATTGCTTTATTTATTTAACAATTAGACATGCTTATAAAATGTGAATGAAAAGAAACACTATTGTTGTTTCTGTGAAAATGAAATTAAATATTTGTATATAACCTAATGATGTTAAATTTAAAAAAGTTGCTGCCACTTTGAAAGGAAGCAAGAAATAAATAAAATTTGGGGATACATATGCGTATGTAAAAGTCTAACAAGAATCTGCATTCAAAATTTTTTTAAGGATTCTTAAGTACTCACTTCCTTTACATCAAAATTGGAAGTCAAAAAAGATATTCTTTATTTCAGAAAGCAATGGTGTTAAGAACATAGTACTAATCTATGAAAAAACTTCATATGTGGTGGCTTTGTAAGGTGTTGGTGGGGTGCCAGGCTGCACTCAGCTTCCCAGAGTTCCCTTTTCTTTACCTTTCTGGTTAAGGTAGGTCCCATGAGACATCTGGGCGTTAAATTTAGAGAACAGAAGAAAAGCAGGGGCCATATTGATTTCTTATGCATAGAAGTTCGAGTCAGGGTCACCAGGTACTTCTGTAGCTGACTCAGAGTGTCAGTCATTTGATGACTTACCTTGTTGGTATGGGGTCGCAACTGATGTTATAGCTGCTCCAACTGCTCTTTGATCCTCCTTCAGTCTCTGATTCCTGGGATAAGTGTGGGGTTAGTGCCAAGATGAAGGATCCCACCTTCTCCTGAAGGACACCCACATCATCAAGGTTAAAGATAGCGAGAACTGACATGGCCTCCAACCATTCGGTGAGTTCCTGCATATGCTTGTAGGGTTCCTCTTGTTCACACTTACCTTCCCTTTCCAACAGCTTGCCTTGAAGAAGGCAAACCCCAGGTTTAGACAGGAAGACGACTGGTATGCTGTGTTTCCAAATATGAATATAACTTAAATTCTGTTTATTTACCTGTGACTCCTACTTTAACTATTTTTTTATCTATATAACTGAAAACCACTCAACATTACGGTACCAGATAACAGGACTTCTTAGATATACTTTAATATCCAATAATGGTTATTGTCAAGTTAAAAAAAAAAAAAAAAAAGCTTTACTATTATAAACCTGAAGACTGTACAAATTTTTATTTTAAAAAATGCTTTTATAACAATTTGACAGTCCTAAAATATTGTGTCCAACTCTTTGCAAATCCATGGACTGTAGCCTGCCAAGATCCTCTGACCATGGGATTTTCCAGGCAAGAATACTGGAGAGGGTTGCCATTTCCTTCTCCAAGGGATCTTCCCCTCCCAGGGATCAGACCCAGGTCTCCCACAATGCAGGCCCATTCTTTACTGTCTGAGCCACCAGGAAAGTAAAAAAAAAAAAAAAAATTGTATCCTAAAATCTAACACGTTTCCACTATGTAGGCTAAAAGGATAGTACAGCATGCAAAGATGTGTAATGTAGGATGCTTATTACGTTACCCTCAGTTAAAAAAATATTCAAACATCTATATTTCTTAGAAAATAGGAAAATAGTTAAGTAAATCAGGATAAACCTGTGTGATGAAATATTTAGAAATTATTAAAAGAAGTATCTAAGTTGTAGGAAAATATCAGTGATATAATTTAATTAAATCATTAATTTAATATTTTAATTGTCAGAACTATGATCCATATTTAAAGAAGGATGTCAAACTACACTTATAATAGCAATTTGTGTGTGTATATATATATATATGTAAGTTTGTGAATGAATAAAAGACTTAAAGAAGATATTTCATAATATCAAGATAATTTTATCTGTGAATGAGATAATAGATGATATCATTTTATTTAAATCCTTCATTTTGCAATTTTTAATTTTCCAATTCTATATCTCTATTTCTTTTATAATGATAAAATAGGTTAAGCTATGTTTCAAAATAAATATACAAGAATAAGAAAAGATACATGGAAATATGTTTTGTTTTTATTTTATAACAAATGACTATCATGTGTCACCCAAATTTTTATTATTATTTCTTTAGATGCATACAGTATATGAAACATGATTATTTTCACATCATTAGTTTTTATACAAATGTAGAATCATTGTCCTAGGAATACAGTTCTCCCCTGTAAATTTACAGGAAAGACTAATATCTTCGATTTATTAATCTATATCTTTTTTAAACTCTGGGACTGGTCATCCCTCCATAAAATTTTGGCACATCTCTCTAATCTCTAATCATCCCTGCCTTAACTCCCCAAAATCTATTCCTTGTGTAACACTTAATCTATGCATTGTGCTTCCTTTCTTCATAATCTTACACTATACTGCCTAGACCATGCCTAGAAAACTCTAAACACTTGAAACTCCAAATTGCCTTTCCCAATAATATTATTTTTCTTATGCTCTGAATCCAAATAGATCAGATATTAGATCATACCATTTTCTCATAGCCTAATGAACCCTATTGGTTTTATGCATTTTTTTTTTTTTTTTTACAGCAGGTCCTGTGATTCACCACTTCCACATTTGTTGGCATTATCTTGCCCCCTCTTCTTTAGTCTTCTACTCAGACTATAGGTCAAGTAAACCATCTTTTTGCTCTAAATCATTCATCCTTATACCTCTATTTTACCTGTCTTGCAATACAACTATATCAGCCCAAATTTATTTTTTGCCATCAGCCTTTCCTGAGAATTCTCTCTCACTCTAGTTTGATCATTTACAAATTCCCTTCAAATTTCTTTCACTCAATGTCAAATTCATTGTTTAAGCAGAAAGGCTTTGTATACTATTATCTCAAGAAAATATAATCAACAAAGCATGTTTTCAAACTACCTGAAATTTAATAATAATCTACATTCCTTTTCATCTCAGGAAACAAATATGACATCTCTTAACCAAGACCAATCTGAACAACAATACTGTTGCTTCTCCTATAAGCTCATATCTACACAAATGTGTTGCTAACTGTCCATCTCTTCTTCTATACCAATAATTTATCTATCCCTCCAAAACTTAAACACTTAAAACAACACACTTTTATTGTCTTGATTTTTATGGGTTATTGTTACTTGACTAGCTGCTCTTGTTCAGAGTATCTTGTGAGGTTGTGGTGGAATGGAAATGGTTACCTTCAGGCTGAATCGAGTGAAGACTGGCCTCCAAGCTCACTCTGCTTCTGAGTTGCTGGCTCTGTTCTCTGAGCTCTTTTTCCTTTCTTATAAAAAGATGTATTTGAAGTTATGTAGTTTTCCCAGTCTACTTTCTGAATATATGCATGTTGGGGGTCCCAAATACCCCTTTTTCAGTTTAATTGGGTGGTGATGTTTCTGTGTATAAATAAGATTTAAAGCTCTATGTGGATCTTTTATGAATCTTGGGGTTCACTCTAATAGACAAATCTCTTAGATAGAAGTCTATCTCTACTTTGATTCCTGTTGAGAAGGCCAAAGGACAACCCCCTTAGACTTCATAAAGACCTTATTGTTTGATTGAGAAGGTCTTTGTAGCACATCCTTTATCTCTTTAAAGGGCCTTTTATGTGACTGAACAGTACTCTGAGGCACCACCTTTGATCTCTCTGAAATCCTAATAAAGTATTTTACAGTCACACCTCTAGCTTCACCTTAATACCAAATGTGCCTGGTAGTGCCCTGGATTTGATCTTTGCTGGAGTCTTTTTTTTTTTTTTTAGTTTTAGCACTTTTCCCCAAACAGCATTGAGATTGCACTTCTTTTTTTGAGTAGTCTTCCCTCAACTTATTTCTTTCTTTTCACAGTTTACCCTAATAAGAATAAACCAAACAGCACCTACCATGCTGGGCTTTGAAATCTCCTCATTTGTCTAGATCATTAGGCACAATGCTCTGCTTTCTGCATGAGTGCAAATGAGTGTTTATTAGATTTCTCCCACTGTATAACAATAATTGCCTTTTCTTCAGTTTTCAGAAATATTTTCTTTACTCATCCACAGGCTCATCAATGTCCTAAATTCTATGAACGTTGGGTTTTATTCCTTTTGAGTCTGTAAAAGCATTCCCTCAAAATCCACTTCCTGGTTCCCATGCCACTTCTACATAGAGGTTAAGGAAGTATCCTAATTCTAATACCAGAATCTATGTTACTTATATATTTTACTCTTTTAAAGAAACAAACATTTGATACTTTATCTCTCTTACTCTTTTAAACAAGCAAACATCTGATGCTTGTGTTTCTGTTG